>NC_141694.1:322815611-324015611 GCF_964263255.1 Lissotriton vulgaris | reverse complement strand
GATGTTCTTATTGAATAGCCCAGCTCTTGACGTGAAGGATGGGATAGCTTCCGTAAAATTCTTCTGACTTGTTAGATTCAGGTCTTGCTCACACTCCAGCTATGACTTAGAAATCTCGCCTGCTTTGCTTGAACATTTTCTGATGGGAATACAGCCGCAGTAGGTAGAATTTATGGGGCATATTATCAAGGGGGTTTATCTCCGCTTTTTTGGCTTTAAAAGCCAAGAAAGCGGAGATAAAATTATCTCCCTATTACCTAGCTGCCGCTAACACCAGTTAGCGACAGCTAGTAGGAGATAGCGACCATCTTGGGCCCCACTTTGCATGTCAGTGATATTTATCACTAATGACATGCAAAGTGGGCGTGCCAAGATGTTAGCGACTGGAAACAGTCGCTAACATCGCTATCTCCTATTACCAACTTTTGGAGATATTCGCGCTAAGCACGAATATCTGCAAAAGCTAACACCTGCCCTGAGCAGTTCTTAGCCATGTTATCCAATGGGAGGTGGATAACATGGCTAAGAGCATTGGCTCGGTAATGCATGAATATCGCTGACTTTTCAGCGATATTCATGCATTGCGGCCGATTTTTATCGCATTTGCGATAAACCTTGGTAATACAAAGGTTTATTTGCGTTAAAAATCGCCGCAGCTTAGCGGTAAATTTTTGTCTCTAACCAAGCAATAGCGATAATTATCGCTATTGCTTGGTAATATGCCCCACAATTGTTACCCACATGTCATTTATGAGGCGGTGATTTCTCTCCCGCTGTTAAGATATTGTTTGGTAATATGCCCCTATATTCTCTGACCCCATTTATGAGAAGAATAACAAATGGCACTTATTTTCAAATGATAATTTTGCTTTTGTGAAGTACTTTGCACTAGTGCTACAAACTACCAACGTTTTCTTTTGGTGGCCCAAACTTCCCATGTTCCTTACCGTCTTATAGTGCGTGGCTTTTTATAAAGTACAGCATCTGTTAACATTAGTTTCTTAGTAGCATATTTCTGATTTCCTCTTAGTGTTTCTTCTGCCTACTATGCGTTGGCCGATAGAGGAGCTTCCATGGAGAGGGAAGCAGGACGGTCCTTTATTCATGTGTCAATCCCTTTCCAACAGACACCAGTGTGTATGTGAAGGGAGTAAGTTTGATTTAGTACATACATAATAAATGCGGGAACGTGGACGTATTTTAAATGTTTGGGAGTTTGTTATTCTTCTGCCACATAGATCAGTTTGGTTGAATGTCCCATTGCCCCACAGTGTATTCCTTCATTCATAATGCCTTGGTCTTCTGGTCCATTGCCCATATCGCCTTTTCTTTTTCCACCCTGTCCTGAATCTTTATAATTTCGTTGAACCTGCTTGCCATTTCTTCCCCTTGTCTTTTTGATTACACCAGAGTGGACTTAGGCTGCTTATATGGCATAGTAATTCTGTGTGCTGTGGGGGGAAAGCAGCCTCAGCAATAGGTCTGTAATAATGTGAGTGCACATTCCTGGTTCCCGGAGATTAACTCAGTCTGTAGACCCTGCAGATCGGGCCATTCAGCAGAAATGCGGTTGCCCCTGGTCTTCATCATAAAGGGCGTTAAAGCATCAAGATATTGGATACAGTGGGCACTGTTCTTGTAAGCATGGTCATCTTGGGTGATCGTTTATTGGTGTTGCTCATCTGTTTACCTTGAATGGGGATAGCTCTGACATGAAACATCCAGCTTGTTTGAAGTGCTGCAGAACCGGTTTCTAAGCCCAAACAATCCATAACAACAATTGACGGAGCAACCGGCAGCTCTGTTGTGTTAACACAACTATTGTTGCGTGAGGAGCCAGTCCCCTCTGAACATTGGGCACCACCACATCCACCACCGCGTCCACCATGTCCACCACCACCATGTTCACCACCACATCCACCACCACCACCACACCCCCACCACCTCCACCACCACCACCACCATGTCCACCACCACCACGTCCACCACCACCACGTTGAAGGACTGGGTTATTTAAGACCCAGCGGTGCCAGGGAACAACACCTGAAACCTTCGTGGGTAACCTGCTCCGGCGTACAAGTGACAGAGACACGGGACACTTCCTTCGGCGTCAAAGATTCGAGCTTTATTTACTGCAGGGAACACAGAAGTCACGGCAAGTACAACGCATGCTACTTGTGGAGACTGCTTCAAATTGGTTCTGTGGATCGCTCCTTTTATACACAATTCGCCCATAGGTTTACATGATACACAAAGGTTTATGACTTGGTTCCCACAATTATCCCCAAGAGGGGTCGCTTTGGTCGCTTTCATAAACACAAGGTCCGAAACATAAGTGCGGAAACATTTGGCGGTTCCCAACTGTAAAAAAAACCATCTTCCCACCATTAGTGCATTCCAATCAATAGTAAAACAGATCGAAGAAGGAACAAGGACAGGTGTAGAGGAAGATGGAGACAGTGGGGGGATCGGAAAGGGTGTAAAGAGGGGAGGTATCGGGAAACCCGAGCTACAGGCATCAAAGAGACGTGCCTAATGAGATGCACGGCTGAGACAATAAACCGGCATGGCAAGATGGACCTCGAGCGGGGCCATCTGCCTTACAGTATCAACACCCTCGTCATAAAGACACTCTCAAGGGACATGTGTCTTTCGGATATATCTTGGGAATCCCAGGGTCGCGAAGCGGACAGTGTCCGTTCGCTGGCTACTTGAGGGCAAGAAACAAAATGGATGCCGTATCTAAGATGGAACCCGTGGGTACAGATAGAGAAACCCACGTAACAGACGAACGGTTTAGGTTAGCACAACGAAACTGCGTACACCCACTAAACTCGTCATTTGCGGTTCATAGATACCAGACTCGCCCATATTCGTGCGAGTCGAAAACATCACTTACAATTGTCACGGAACCTCAGACGCTCCTTTTGCCCTCATGTAGGCAAGCACTAGTCGGAATCATACTTGATATTCATCAGGCCATCGAGATGTTGCTGTTACATAGCTCTGTCCAACCGAGTTCCTTTGGTAACAGGTGGCTGTCTTATACACGTTGTAGCACAGAGGCCACATAAGGCAGGACCACACTGCACACAAAGACAACACGTGAACAGGAACGCCACAACAACTCCGATGGTCATCAAAATCTTCCAACCCCAAGTCGACATCAAGCCCCAAAACCACCCAAGTAGCGTCCAACCCCCTACATCCACGTGTATGGACTCAGAGATTTTATGCAACTTTGAGATGGCTTGATAAACAGTCGGAGCGTTATCAGGAATGAAAATACAGCAGCTCGAATGGATCACCCTGCATACCCCACCTCGATCTGCTAAGATTACGTCTAAAACCATACGGTTTTGCAACGTCATAAGTCTATCCGCCTGAAGTTCTGTGGTGATATTACCAAGAGCACTGGCAGTAATATTAGCTGTCGATTCCACCACTCGAGTCAACTGTCTCAGGTTCCTACTATTAACCATAGGCCCCCAAAACGGGAGGAAACCCTTGAAAAAGTCTCCTGCCTCTTGACCGGCAGTATCCTCTTCGCTAATTACGCCTCTCACAACTCTAGTCTTGTGATAATCTGCATCTACAGTGAACGTCGGAGGCAATAAATTGGCGATAAAACATGAGCCCACAAAGTCAAAGGGCAACCATGCATACGCACGATCATGGCAGATAAAGTATGTACCCTTGGCAGCCAGAAACACAGGGGACGAGACCATCGGCAGAATGTAATTTACAGTGCAAGCACTCTCTCCAAGTAATTTACAGTGCAAGCACTCTCTCCAAGTCGGGCTTTCGATCTTCGGCCACGACCTATGAGACAAAAATTACCAATGTGGGGTACGACCCATATCGGGGGCGAGCTTTTAAGCTGTTTTTCACTAGTGAACACACTATACTCGCCTCTACTCAGGACCCTATAGGCTTGTACCTCTTCTTCGGGAATAAGCGAGGGATCATAGATATCGCTATCTAAGTCCTCTATCGCTATAGACAAAGGCTTTTGATACGAGACAGGGCCAGAGTAGGGAGAACGTGGTTCTCGAATGGGGTGGAAACCTAGTGTGCTTCGAAACATTGTTTGAAATGCTCGAGCGGAACCCTGGGAACTATACGGTAAAACCAAATATGGAATTCCTTTATCTGTGGTATGTGGCATCAACCCATACACCCAACAATTAGTAGTGTTAACCACTAACTGGTGCTGATGAAGGAGCTGAATAAAGGAATTATTGCGAAATTCTGCACGTCTAGCCTGCTCGTGTTCGGGTAAGATATGGAAAGAATGAGGAGATGCAGTGGAGGTGAATTTAGAGTCAGAAATAGGAGTAGGTGTAGGTATGGCAGAAGGTAAGAAGTACAACATCATATAGTACACCCCACCCGCCAATAAAGCAGAAACAATCGAAAACAATGCAAATATCTGAAACATAAAGCATTTCGTACGAATAAGTTGGTGTAGCTCAAATCTCTGTGCCTGTGCTCTTTCCACGTCCATCAGCTTTGAAAACGCCATCCCCTATGACCGTCCGCAACGTTTCTTGACGCACTTCGTTCTGTGTAGCAGTAGTCAATTCCTAGGAGTTCCCAGGAACCGACGGTCTTTAACCTAGCGTCAAGACCTACTAACCAGAAGGAAGTACGCGCGCGGCCCTACGGCCTTTATTTACAATATATATGCAATGTCTCTCAGCTGTGGAAGCAAAAATACGTAGGAAAAAGAACCTTCAATATGTACAAGAATAATTACAATGATACAGGTGTTCAGGCTGATCGTGGAAAACGGGATAATGCAGTTGTCAAGGGACAGAACAGGATCTTTTATTAGTCTTTAGTGCGAGATCGCAAAAAGTATCGAGTTTTCCCAGAACGTGTCTGTTCGTCAAACAAAGGATCCGTTGAAGAGACAGCGTTCTGTTGATCAGTCGAATGTTCTGGTCTTGAGTCTTTTGATGACAAGTGTTCAACAGTGTCTTTCTGCTGCGCTGAGGATTCTCCAACAGGCTGTGCGTCGCTGAAAGGAACAAACGCTGGCAATCCTTCGGTTTCAGTTGATGCAATGCCTCTCCTCACCCACGAGTCTGCCGGCAACGGAATAGGGACTTTCTTCGTGTGGGTGGCATGCACCCAGTTTTTCCGTCCCTCAAGGCGAACAGCAGTTCTCGTGGCAAGGAGGACCTGGTAGGGTCCAGTGAACCTGGGCTCCAAGTTCTTCTTCCGAGAAAAGTTCCTGGTAACCACCCAGTCTCCAGGCTGGAGCTGGTGGCCTGGACCCTCCGTCTGCGTCGGCAATGCTTCGTAAACCTGTTGGTGAATTAACCTCAGTTTAGCAGTCAAGTCATGAAGATAATCGATCAACATTGGATACTCAAGATCACAGAACACACCTGGTCTAGGGACCCCCCACACATTTGCAGGACCACCGAACACTATTTCATAGGGACTAAGCCCTACTCGGGAGTGTACGGTTGCCCTTGTTGACAGTAAGGCTAAGGGTAAAGCGTCAGGCCACGAAAGACCAGTCGTAGCCTGAATCTTTGCTAGTTTTAGTTTAAGGGTGCCATTATACCCTTCAACCAAACCAGCCGACTGGGGATGATTGGCGCTATGGAATTTTTGATTAATTCCAAGGCCTTTGCACACACTCTTCATCACACTCCCCACAAACTCACTTCCATTATCAGACCACACAACCCGAGGCATTCCGTACCGAGGAAAGTATTCCTTCAATAGTATTTTCGCCGTTGACAAAGCAGTGTTGTCCTTGAGGGGATAGGCTTCAATCCATCGGGAGAACGCACAAACCACAACTAAAACGTATTTCAGGTTATTGCATCTCTCCATATGGATGAAGTCTAATTGAATCACCTCAAAGGGACACGAAGGGGGAGCAAAACTACCAGGAGGAGTTGGGGTTCCCTTACCAGGATTGTACAACATACATACCATACAATTCTTAACCAATCGTTCAGCACATTTCGTAATACCATCATTCTTCCACACAGGAGACAACAACTTACAAATACCTTTCACGCTAATATGTGCTAACCCATGTGCCATTGTCACAACAGCCAGCACATACGCATCCGGCAACATCCATCTTTTCTGTTCCGACAAATCAATCCAACAACCATTCGCATCCAACTTTCCCGAACTTTCATTCCACGTCTTCTTTTCAGTATCGGTGGCCTCATTCTGTATCGCTTTCACGCTCTCGATAGTATCCTCACACATACTAGTCTCCGCAGGCCACCTAACCAAACTCGTCACATACATTCGGGTGCTAAGGTTTCGGGCAGTCTCCTTAGCAGTCTCATCCGCAAACGCATTACCACATCCAACATCATCCGTCACCTTACGATGTGCACTACATTTAACAATCGCTACCTGCTTAGGCAACGTAAGTGCATCCAAAAGATCATTCACAAGCTGTCCATGCTGAATCTTCGTACCATGCGATGTCATAAAACCTCTCTCCCTCCACAATCGTCCAAAGCTATGCGCGACACCAAATGCATACTGACTGTCAGTATACACATTCACACGTTTATCTTTCGCTAACACACACGCTCTAGTTAACGCAATCAGCTCTGCAGCCTGGGCAGAGTTCTGATTCAATCTCGCAGCTTCCACAATAGTACTCAAAGTTACAACAGCATATGCAGTGGTCACATCACCATTCTGCAACTTAAAACACGAGCCATCTACATACAATGTTCCATCTGGATCTTCTAAAGGAGTGTTTTTAAGGTCCACTCGACCTTTCGTTTCCTCCTCTGTTCGCAAATAGCAGTCATGGGCTGCTGTTTCATCTGACACTGCACTGATGGGTAACAAAGTTGCCGGGTTCAGGACATTACAACGTTTTATCTGAATATGACTTGCCAGCAGCGTCAACTCGTATCCAGACAACCTCGCACTTGTCAAGTGCTGAGTTTTCGTACGATTTAAAAGAGTGTCGACTGCATGCGGAACCATCACCGTAAGCATATTATCCATGACCAATCCTGCTGATTGTCGGATGGACACCGCAGCTGCCGCTGTTGCTCTCAAACAACTCGGCAATGCTCTAGCTACTGGGTCCAAGGTCGAGGAGAAATATGCACATGGACGTTGCTTACCACCAAAAGGTTGCGTTAAGACGCTCAAAGCACAACCTTCCCTCTCGTGAACATATAACGTGAACGGCTTACTGTAATCAGGAGTACCTAAGACAGGAGCCGAACACAATGAGTCACGTAATTCAGAAAAACTTTTCTGATATTCTTCCGTCCATGGTAAAGGAGTTGAAACATCCTTGCACGTAAGAGCCACCAATGGTTTCGCTAGCAATGAAAAATTCGGAATCCACTGTCTGCAGTACGACGTGATACCTAGAAAGGCACGCACATCTCTTTGTGTTGTTGGCACAGTCATTCGTGCAATTGCTGCAATTCTCTCTGGGGTCAACCGCCTTCCCTCCTTTGACAATAAGTGACCTAAATAGGTTACTTCTTGACAACAATATTGGAGTTTAGAAGGTGACACCTTGTGATGTAAGTCACAGAGATGTTGCAGCAACGACACCGTAGCAATTTTGCAAATGTCCTGAGTATCCGCAGCTACCAATAAGTCATCGACATATTGGATTAAGGCCGCACCAACCGGCAACGTAAACGCATCCAGTTGACCCTTCAAGGCTTGACTGTAAATCGATGGACTCTCACAGTAGCCTTGAGGAGCGCGTTTAAACCGGAAGCTGCGCCCACCAAGAGAGAAACCGAACAGGTCTCTGCTCTCTTCTGCGATCGGGATGCTGAAGAACGCATTCTTCAGATCGATCACCGAAAACCAAGACGCAGATGCTGGAATCAGAGTCAGGAGCGCCGTGATGTCGGGCACAACGGGGAACTGAGGAATCACAATTTTATTTACCTCCCGTAAATCGATAACAAAACGATAAACAGGTGGCTTCGAAGGATCAGTACGTGTTAGAATGGGCAGTACAGGGCTGTTGCACACGTTTCCCCGAGTTTCTTCAATAACATCTTTCTCGATCAGATCATAGATGATCGCTAACAGTGCACGTTCACCATCAAGAGAGATACGATACTGGGGAATACGTGGCAATCGCACATTAGATTTCAGCTGAACAACATAAGGGGAGATGTCAAGCAGGCCCACATCGTTGGGACCTGTTGCCCACAAAGATGTAGGAAGAGAACTCAATTCCGGTGGAAGCTTATCAAGGGACAAGTACATAGGAGAGACAACCCTCTCGCCCAACGTAAGTTTTACTCCCGCAGGAGAACAATACAAAGTTGCATACAAACGTTTTAGCAAATCCAGGCCCAAAAGATTTTCACCACAACCAGTAGTCAAAATCAACGGAGCTTCAAGCTCACGTGGCCCAATTGTAAGGGGCAAAGGGCGTGAAACTGGATTGCTAACGGGGGCGCCAGAGAATCCAACGGAAACATTTGTTAAGCCAGACAAAGGTGCGCCAGGGAGTTTCGAATGCATTATAGAACTTTTCGCTGCACCAGTGTCCAACAGAAAAGGCTCGACGACGCCCGATGTAGCAACTGCGACATAAGGCCCTCTCTGATCTACCGGAACTGATACCACTCCCTCTCCTTGTCTATGGCTATCCTAGTAATTACTGTTGTCAGTTCCCTGATCGACGTAGTAATCGTCTACATTGTACTGCGCAGATCGTCCTTGTGATGATCCACGTTGATCGAAACAGTTATTAGAATTTGATTGGTTATCTGATCGGTCATTCTGAACGCCACGACCTCTACCGCGTGATGTCTGTTGCGAACCACCACGACCTCCTCTAGATGAATTACCACTATTACGATCGTTCAAAACAGGACAATTAAATTTTATATGACCCTCCTGTCTACAATAGGCACACTGATTGTACCCTAACGAAGATCTTTGGGAAGAGGAGTCATTTCGAGGTTGTGATCTATTTGATTGCGACTGCGGTCTATTTTGTTGCGAAGCATTCTGATTCGAACGCGGAGGGTACGCTTGTTGCAACAACACTTTAGTTTTAAGTTCTTTCGTCTTTTTATCAGCACGGTCGTTCTCTTCTTTCTCTCTGTTCTCATAATACTGTGCTGTAGCCAATATTTGAGCCGAAGTAGAAACGGCCCATGCACTTTCAGAATTTTTCAACTTACTGGCCAAGTCAGGCAATAAGTTAGAGACAAATTTATCAACGAACAACCGTTGACCGCCCTCAGTGCCCATATCCTGACCACTATGATCGATGAATGCCTCCTCAAATCTTGTAAAGAAATCGGAGACACTCTCGTCCTTTTTCTGCTTACAAGCTGACAGTTTGTCCCAGTTCACCCTCATGGCAGGCATAAGAGTTTTCATTAGTGTAATTATTCTCTGTGGAAGAGCCGTAATCAACTGCTCCGGTTTAGCACCACCAGTTTGCAACCCATCAGCCGCTATAATGGCAGCCCAATCACCGCCCAATTCATTAGGATGGTTTTCCTGACGAATCTTAGCCCAGACCGGTTGCGGTACTACATTGCCGAACAGCATATCGATATCGGCAAGATTCATTATCGTAGCATCTACGAGCTGCGATAATTCTTTATAATACCCTGCAGGATTTTTGCGAGGGTCAGGCAAAGATTGCTTCACCTGTAACACTTCCGAGCGTTTCCATGGGAGATGTATCCACACTCTCTGGAAATATGGCGGAATAATGGGATTAGCATTAGGATCGCCAGGCATCCATACTGGTGGAACTTCCCGCATAGGAAACTGACCAGACGCATCTAACTGTCCTTCAACATCTTCAACAAGCAGGGCCTGAGGTATAGGAGTGGGACGGAAAGATAACAACCGCTCAACCGCACGTCGAACGTTGGTATCCACTATCAGTCCATTCGAGAACTGCAGTTGTAGATCAGATAGAGCGGTCAACACCTCGTCAGGTGCATCGGCCGCTATCTGATCACGAAGGACCTTACACATTTCTTCGAACACAAATTTTTGGGTTGGTATATTAAATTGACAGAACGTGTCGAGTACAACACGTGGTGGATTTCTAAGAGGATGTGTCATCCAACCCATCGCCATATTATACAGTGAAGCACGTTCCCTGTTACCAGGAAGCTGACTACGTCTCTGAGGACCATCTGAACCAGCGGACCCAAGAACAGGTCCGAGAGAATGAAAGAAGCTAGCCGCAAGAGGAGAAGTACGACTACGAACAGAGGGAGAAGTATAGGACACAGGACTGACAAGAGAAGGAGTAGAAACGGAAGCAACAGCAGGAGTTAGTAGAGCAGGAACAGTAGCGGGAGCAGGAGTATGCGGAAGTGGAGGAGCAGTGGGAATAGCGACAGGCAAAGGAGCAGAAATAGTCGGAAGAACAGGTGCAGGTTGAGGAACAGGTTGAGGAGGAGGTACAGGAAGAACCGCAGGAGTCGTGGTACCCTGTACGTACGGAGGTGGTGACTTCATAAGATAAGACATTAAAGGATCCTCAACTATTTCTTCCTTCTTATCCGACTCCGAAGGCAAAGCAGGATAGCATTTATCTATGGACATACGCTGTAGCCTATCAAACACTTCCTTTTCCTTATCCTCCTTATCACGCTGAAACTGCTCTGCTTTCTTTACAATGGTAGCAACACCATCCCTCTGATTACGTTTAGTCTGTCTGATTTCTTTCTGTCGGGCTTCTTTGCGCCACAACCGAAAGGCATCAAACATGGCCGGCCTTGACTTTTTCGCAAATAATTTAGCCTCTAGATTATCTAAGATTGAAGTCTCAAAACTACCATGAGGTGGCCAACTAAGGACACCATCCTTCCTAGTATACCGAATCCAATAATCATTAAAAGTAATCGGGCCTAGCCCGTGTTTGCTGTAGAGCTCATAAATGGGAGTTCCAACCGGAGGTATCGGACACGAGTCCTCCAGTCGGGAATCCGTACCACAACGTCTGAAACAACTAAACAAAGTACTACGACCAGGCATCTTGCACACTGGCCGAGTTTCACAAACTTCAAGGGTTACGGGATTTACCAAGTCCCAGCAAAGAGCAAAAACCCTCGGTTTTTGGCGTCTGCAGTCGTCAAATATCACAACAAAGTACCAAGAACCACAAATGCAATGGAACCATGCAACAACTAAGTAACCACAACCAAGAACTCTGGGAGCGACCCACAAATACTTAACTCAAAGATCGATGGCGTCACCAGGAAGGCCCGTCGATCGTCTCGCTATACCAAGGTCTACGCCAGGCGCCAAAACAGGTCTACAGTCAGGGCAGCAGTCCGTCGCAGCCGTCAGGAGGCGGGAATCTTCGCGGGAAAAGTCTTCGGGCCACTTATTTCGACAACAGGATCGATGAAGCGGAGTGCACCTTCCCTCAGAGATTTCACACGAAGTTCCTCACGATCGTCGGGCTTGGACCGGTACCACTGATGCAGCCCCACGTTGGGCGCCAACTGAAGGACTGGGTTATTTAAGACCCAGCGGTGCCAGGGAACAACACCTGAAACCTTCGTGGGTAACCTGCTCCGGCGTACAAGTGACAGAGACACGGGACACTTCCTTCGGCGTCAAAGATTCGAGCTTTATTTACTGCAGGGAACACAGAAGTCACGGCAAGTACAAAGCATGCTACTTGTGGAGACTGCTTCAAATTGGTTCTGTGGATCGCTCCTTTTATACACAATTCGCCCATAGGTTTACATGATACACAAAGGTTTATGACTTGGTTCCCACAATTATCCCCAAGAGGGGTCGCTTTGGTCGCTTTCATACACACAAGGTCCGAAACATAAGTGCGGAAACATTTGGCGGTTCCCAACTGTAAAAAAACCCATCTTCCCACCATTAGTGCATTCCAATCAATAGTAAAACAGATCGAAGAAGGAACAAGGTCAGGTGTAGAGGAAGATGGAGACAGTGGGGGGATCGGAAAGGGTGTAAAGAGGGGAGGTATCGGGAAACCCGAGCTACAGGCATCAAAGAGACGTGCCTAATGAGATGCACGGCTGAGACAATAAACCGGCATGGCAAGATGGACCTCGAGCGGGGCCATCTGCCTTACAGTATCAACACCCTCGTCATAAAGACACTCTCAAGGGACATGTGTCTTCCGGATATATCTTGGGAATCCCAGGGTCGCGAAGCGGACAGTGTCCGTTCGCTGGCTACTTGAGGGCAAGAAACAAAATGGATGCCGTATCTAAGATGGAACCCGTGGGTACAGATAGAGAAACCCACGTAACAGACGAACGGTTTAGGTTAGCACAACGAAACTGCGTACACCCACTAAACTCGTCATTTGCGGTTCATAGATACCAGACTCGCCCATATTCGTGCGAGTCGAAAACATCACTTACAATTGTCACGGAACCTCAACGTCCCCAATCACCACCTCCACCACCACCACATCCACCACCACTACGTCTACCACCACCATGTCAACCACCACAACGTCCACCACCACCACGTCCACCACCACCATGTCCACAATCACCACCTCCACCACCACATCCACCACCACTACATCCACCACCACCATGTCAACCACCACCACGTCCACCACCCACCACCACCATGTCAACCACCACTACCACCACCACCAGATCCACCACCACCACATCCACCATCACCAAGTCCACTACCACCATGTCCATGACCTTCACCACCACCACATCCACCACCACTACGTCCACCACCACCATGTCCACCACCACCACGTCCACCACCATAACGTCCACCACCACCACGCCCACCACCACTTCCACCACCACCACGTCCGCCACCACCACATCCACTACCACCACCTCCACCACCACCACCACCACCACCACGTCCACCACCACCATGTCCACCACCACGTCCACCACCACCATCATGTCCACCACCACCACATCCACCACCACCACATCCACCACCACCATGTCCACCACCACCAAGTCTACCACATCCACCACATCGTCCACCACCACCATGTCCACCACCACGGCCACCACCACGTCCACCACGAGGCCACCTCACTCTATCTATCGCCATCACTCTATCTATCTAGCTATCACCCTCACTCTATCTATCTATCTATCTATCTATCTATCTATCTATCTATCTATCTATCTATCTATCTATCTATCTATCTATCTATCTATCTATCTATCGCCATCACTCTATCTATCTATCTATCTATCTATCTATCTATCTATCTATCTATCTATCTATCTATCTATCTATCTATCTATCTATCTATCTATTTATCTATCTGTCTATTGCCCTCCCTCTTTCTATCTATCGCCCTCCCTCTTCTATCTATCACCCTCCCTCTATCTATCTATCTATCTATCGCCCTCCCTCTATCTATCCAGCGCCCTCCCTCCCTCTATCTATCTATCACCCTCACTCTATCTATCTATCTATCTATCTATCTATCTATCTATCTATCTATCTATCTATCTATCTATCTATCTATCTATCTATCGCACTCACTCTATCGCATCACCACAGCATCACTCAGCACCACCACAGCATCACTTAGGGGCACCACAACATCACTATGCGCAACCACAGCATCACTGAACGACACAGCATCACTCGTTGCCACCACAACTTCACTCAGCGCCACCACAGCATCAATCTGTGCAACAATTCAACAACAACTGGTTCAAATATGTTCTCTCAATGTTTCAAGTTTTATTACAAATGTCACAAAAAGATGTTAGTATTTCACTTCGGTTCTTGGATTTTCGTCACAATAAAATACACTGAACATAATCTTCACAAAAGTTATTTACAAACGTTGAAGCTATTGCCATTATAAATTACAATAGTTTTTATTTAAGTATTAATTATTTTTAAAAAAAGTAAGCCATTGTTATTTGTAATATCAATACATCTAAGTCAAGTAAATACAACACATATTGCATTACAAATGCTATAGGTGTCTCATTTGCGAAAGTTAAAACTATTGGCATTGTAAATGACAAAGCTATTCATTTCGCTATTTTCAAAACCAACACATAAATAAAAAAATTGTCATTTACAATACCAATAGCTCAAACTTTCCTAATTCGAGACCTATTGCATTTCAAATGCTTGTTGTGAGGGGAAACGCTTTGTTATAGTTGGGTGACTTTGTGTATCTTGCTCCCATCCGCCCTAGGAAAAAAAATCCAATAATGAAACATCTTGAGCTACAATAATATGAAATCTGGGAGTATTGCTAAAAAGGCTGCATTAGCAGAATCAAGTTGTACTCTTGAAGAATAGTATTATCAAAAAGAATCTGAAACAAGGGTTTAGACAGTAGATACTTTTGATAAAGGGTCAGATTTATTTGCATCTTTAAGGAAACATATTTCTGTGCACATCTTTACTTTGGTAACAGAAATGCTTTAAAAGAAACAAGTTATAATGACAGTGCACCGAAATAAATGGTCGTGAAAGGATGATTAGTGAACAGCACTGTGCCTTAACTAGGGGGCAAGCAAAACACACAAGATGATGGATGGAATGTTGCACAATGTGTTGTGTGTTTTGCTGTTCACCCTATGTGGGAAGGGTATGCCCAGACGTGGGTCCCGTGCTCCCTACGCCACTCGAGTCAAGCTATCCTGGCTGATAAAGGCTGATAGCCAGAAACCGGTCCTAGGATGCTTGATTCCGGTCCAGGGAAGACATGGCTTGGCAGTTCGGTCTGGACTGTTCCCATGAGGCACAAGGTCAAGACTGATTTGCATATGGCCATGTCTGAACTGGGCTGGCTGGGTGAGCAAAATAACGATGGATTAAACCCAGATCTGTGACTGGGGGTGAATGTTTTGCCATTGTGCAACATTCCGTCCATCATCTTGTGTGTTTTGCTTAACTAGGGGGAAAGGCACCCAAAAAGCCATAAATCAGTAACTAAAATGTTGCTGTGTAATCAGAAAATATGCATAAAATAACACACTGCAAGCTACAGATCGTATTTAGAGTTTAAGGCTGCTCGGTGTCCCTATCACCAAAACCTTATAGGAGCAAACATGGGACAATGTAACTATCTTGATGGGCAGCATATCCAAACCATGGGAAACCGTCAACACACATGAAAGCAGAAGGAGGCTAACCGAAATCCTGCTTTCCCTCTTTAATTCCTATATTTGTTATTGAAGAATTCATAACATGCGGTTTTTGCAGGGATAAAGTGGTCTGTACTTTCGCGACTTTGCCAAACAGAAATGGGCTTGGTTCTGAACAACATGCATTTTGATAGGTTGCTGAGGCAAGCTCCTTTTCATCGACATTCTCTTTCCCTGGTATTCTTAAAATGTTCTAGGCAAAACCAAGGAAACAGGGTTGATATTTAGATTGGCTCCAAAAACACCAGATTCAGCCTTTATAATATCGTGAGCTTTAAGAGCAGAGTCTTGTACTTGAAGCGCCTTCACATTTGTCAGTTTTATTTACTTAACACTTGCAACATTCTTTATTTTTGCTATTGCCTCCTCGAGCTTAAATTTTTCCATTTGTTCAAAATGTATTATCCACTACCATTTAGCAAAAGGCGTTCCACATACCGGCGCTGACTGCCAAATGACTCTGGCCATTCGAACACTTTTATCACCATAGCGATCAAGTCATTATTCACCCTAATACTCAGAGCTGTTTAAATAACACTATTTGGGTAAGAACTCTCCCAGGATGCTTGTAAAATGGGCAAGTCACATTTTGCTGCCATCAAACGACAATGCATTATTCAGTATAATAATAGACTGGGATATTGATCGACGCAGTCGCTCTTGCTCTACACATTAGCAATTTTATTAAGGCTTTAAAACGAGCCTCTGCAAATGAGTTTCATGTCATCAGCTGTCCGGCTCGGCAGGGCCTGCAGACGGATTGCTGCTGAGCACACACTGGTTCTTTTCGCAGTACACAGTCTCCCTCTTTTAAAGAAGCATGCCTGCCTCCTACTAGAAGTCCTTAGTGACAAAGGCCACCTCGAAACACATTTTTACTAAGACTAAAGGGGCATATTATCAAGGGGTTTTATCTCCGCTTTTTTGGCTTTAAAAGCCAAGAAAGCGGAGATAAAATTATCTCCCTATTACCTAGCTGTCGCTAACACCAGTTAGCGACAGCTAGTAGGAGATAGCGACCATCTTGGGCCCCACTTTGCATGTCAGTGATATTTATCACTAATGAGATGCAAAGTGGGCGTGCCAAGATGTTAGAGACTGAAAACAGTCGCTAACATCGCTATCTGCTATTACCAACTTTTGGAGATATTCGCGCTAAGCGGGAATATCTCCAAAAGCTAACACCTGCCCTGAGCAGTTCTTAGCCATGTTATCCAATGGGAGGTGGATAACTTGGCTAAGAGCATTAGCTCGCTAATGCATGAATATCGCGGACTTTTCAGCGATATTCATGCTTTGCGGCGATTTTTACCGCATTTGCGTTAAACCTTGGTAATACCAAGGTTTATTTGCGGTAAAAATCGCCGCAGCGCTGCGGTAACTTTTTGTCTCTAACCAAGCAATAGCGATAATTATCGCTATTGCTTGGTAATATGCCCCAAAATTCTTTTTGATGTCGATAAGAAAAGGACAAATGAGTTTTTTGATGAGAGACTATTCCTTCTGAACACTGACGTGTTATTTAGACAAAGCAATAATGCAAAAATGGGAGAAAAATATATTTTGGTATATATTTCCCATTGTTTTTTGCATCAAGATGAGAATCAGGCACAAAATACAATTGTTACCCACATGTCATTTATGAGGCGGTGATTTCTCTCCCGCTGTTAAGATCTTGTTCGAAGTAGCTCTCTAAGGGCCCGATGTAGGTAATTCTAATTTATCACTTCTTAAATACCGAATCATACCGATTCGGTATTTAAGAAGTGGTAAATTAGAGGGGGGGAAATGTAGGTAATTCAGAATCGGTAAATACCGAATCGGTATCCCCCATTGATTCCTATGGGCCTTGAAGCCTATAGGAATCAATGTGGAATACCGAATCGGTATTTACCGATTCAGTAAATTCCGATTGTTGCAAGGGTGCTGGGGGTGTCACTTTGACACCCTCTAGCACCCCAATTCCGGACTTGTGTGCCATGTGGCACACAGACATGCCCTAAGGGGATGTCTGTGTGTCACATTGCACAGGTGTGCATGCACAGATGTGCATGCACACCTGTATTCGGTATTTTACCACCCAATAGGATTGGGTGGTAAAATACCGATTCTGAAAGCCCTGTGGCGCTCTGACATGTGCCAGCTACATCTGCATTTACAGAATCTGTATTTTACCGAGTCTGTATTTACCGATTCGGTAATTTTTCCGAATCGGTAAATACAGAATCGGTAAAATAACGATTCTGTAAATGCGTGCCCTACATCTGAAAAACATAATACCGGTCGGAAACGGCCGAATTCAGCCGTTACCGACCGGTATTAGGGTTTCCAGATGTAGGGGGCCTATATTTTACCCATTCTGTAAAGTTACCGAATCGGTAAATTTACAGAATCGGTAAAATCCCGAATCGGTATATATTTACCGATTCGGAAAAACCACATGTAGGTGGCACTCCTAAGAGTGCCACAGGCCCTTAAAAATCGGTATTTTACCACCCAATCCTATTGGGTGGTAAAATACCGAATTCAGGTGTGCATGCACATCTGTGCATGCACACCTGTGCAATGTGACACACAGACATGCCCTTAGGGCATGTCTGTGTGCCACATGGCACACAAGTCCGGAATTGGGGTGCTAGAGGGTGTCAAAGTGACACCCCCTGCACCCTTGCAGGATTCGGTATTTACCGATTCTGTAAATATCGAATCTGTATTTCCCATTGATTCCTATGGGCTTCAAGGCCCATAGGAATCAATGGGAAATACAGATTCGGTATTTACAGAATTAGTAAATACCGACTCTTACAGATTCTGTAATTTTTTACCTACATCTGCCTCCTTCCAATTTACCGACTCTTAAATACTGAATCGGTATGAGTCGGTATGTAAGAGTCGGTAAATCGGATTTACCTACATCTGGCCCATAATGAGGTAGAGGAACATCACTGTGGCAGAGGACTACTGATTTATTGAGAGTCTCCTGCCCCTCCAAACTATAAATCCACAAATTGTAGTTGGAATTACCTTCTCGGGTGTCTTCCTCATCACAATTTTTACTACTTCATGATGAACCACTCAACCACAGGTACCAAGAAAAAGACACTGGAGGTAGTATGCAGCAACACCCAGTGATTTTATTTAGTTAAAAGTAGAAAACACTTTAGCATGACATCGGAGCATGGTGGCAGACCGCCAAAAGGTGTTCTGCTGACTTTTAGCAAGGTTCACTCTATAGAAATGCCGCATGCATATATACATAAATACTAAAGAACCAATCAATACAGAAAGAGTCCAACCCACTATTAATTGGAATGGTAAATCGAGGTATGCGAAGAGGCATTGCACATATTCCTCAGGAAGGCTTATCTAAATTTCATCAAATTCCTTCTGTGGTCCACTGTGATATAGACCTGGAGTGGATTTATACAAATTCTAGCACGTAAGACCGATTGTCAACTGGATTCAATGATCTGACAAAGTAGTGATGAATGGAATCATTAATGATCAACAACCTGATTGCTAATGAATATTTGTTAGGTTGCATTTTCTGTAATGTTTTACATCCTTCTGTATTGTCCTACAGTGTAACCCTTTAGATATCACATCCTTTGCAGATTACTCCCACCCACTGACTCATATCCAGCAAAGCACAAGCGGGCCTGACCTTGGTGATGGTGACTCCTTGGAGGAGATATAAAAAGGAAGGGGGACACTGCTGAATTCAGTAGACAGTCTCCATAATGTGGAAGACAACACCGCTAAGGCTGTTCTACAAAAGTAGAATCTAATGCTAAGAGATGGAAGGCTTGCTCGGCGCCAGCCAAGATGGCGGTGTAACGGCGGAGCTCCTGTGACGGACTACACGCCTATCACTTTTTCCTCGCACCAACGGGCTGCTTCCAGTCTGGAAACCCCTCCAGCATTGCCGCATGATGCCGCGAGCCTGATGGTGCCGTCCTTTGCGGAAACTTTCACTGCCTCGCCGTTTACTCTGTGAAGAATCTGCATTTCGCGGCTCCGCCCGCCATTTTGTCCTCTAAGGCGGAGCTCTGCGATTTTCACTCGGTGAGGTGCGCTGCTTCCTTTTCAGCGATGCTGAAGTATCGGCCCTGCTGCACAACGCTATAATTTGAGGTGAGCCCCCTTGCTCCTTATCTGCTGGCCATTCTACGCACTTTTTGGCTCTCCTCACCTTGCGTTCCTGCTCCTCAGCCTGCGGCCGCCATTTCCTGATTGGGACAGCGATCCTCCTGCCTTATCTCCATGCCTCAGCACTCTCACTTCACGTAATGATCGCCATGGTGCATATAATCTGCTTATCTTGCCCTTTTTAAAGTCTACTTTGTTTGGCCGAATATCCACCTCATGTTGAGACTCCTGCTGCTTCACACCGGCCCTCTCACGCTACATCTTGCATTCTTTGGTCATGGTCTTCTGACTGTAGCGTCTCTCCTTGACTGTTCTTATGAGTATTCTTCACCCTCATGGCTCTGCTATATCTGTGACTGCATTATGAGCGCTCTCTATCGTGATTACTTTCTCCTCCAGTGATTTCTTCTTCAGGTGCCTCCCCGGCTTACTTGATGACATTATTTGTGAATTTCTCTCCGCTCCTGACCGTGGGAGGTCAATGTTGCTATATCAACTTTCCATTTTATGTCACCTCTACATGGGGAAGCTTCGCAATTTGAAATTAGCCACTTCTACCAAAGGTCCTGCCCACTCGGACTCTGACTCGCCCTCGCAGGATATGGTTGAAGGTGCAATGTCTAAGCCTGAGTCACATTTGGGAGCGATTTCAAAATCTCATAATGGCAGTAAGCTTCCGACCACTCTGGCCTCTTCTAAACGGCTTAAGAAGGACCCCCCATCTCCTGACAACAGCTCTTCTTCCTCTTCATTGTATCTTATTCTGGAGGAGCTTCTGGCTCTCAGACCCTTCATGGAATCAACTGCGCAATCGCTACAATCCATGCAAGACAAATGGGAGACCCTGGACTCTCGAGTCTCACTTCTCGAACAATCCACTGATTCTGTCCAGAGGTCTGTTTCTCGTATTCCGACTATGGAAGCTGAAATCTTGCAACTCAAGAGGCAGACGGAGGACTTGGAAAACAGAAACCGTAGGAACAACCTACGCCTTTATGGCCTTACGGAGCTAACGGAGGGGTCTAATCCAACTGCGTTCTTCCAATCCTTTCTGCCAAAAATCTTGGATGCCCTTTCCCTGGCTTCGATAAACATCCAACGAGCACACCGTCTGGGTCCTAGAGTATCCTCTAAACCTCGCAGTGTCATAATGTTGTTCCTTCAGTACACGGATCTTCTACAAGTCCTCTCTGCTGCCAAAGCCAAGAAACAAATCATCTGGGAAGGACACCGTCTTTACTTGTCTCAGGATGTTGCCAAAGAAACAGTTCCTGGACATGCGTCCACAATTTAGAGCACTCAATGCTAGGTATGGCCTGCTACACCCGTGCCTTTTCAAAGTTACATATCAAGAGAGCACAACTACCTTTGAGGACCCGAAGGCACTACAAGACTTTCTCCACCGCCATGGAACTGCCTCATCCGCCATGGACACTTCTAAAGGCACCTGATTTATCTTTGACTTGAATGATGTCCATCTTGTTTGATCCTTGTGATCTATGTTTTTCACAATGTGTTTCCTATTGTCCTTACCTTTTATAATTGCCCTGTGATTTAATTCCTCTTACCACTTTTCTTCCCTAGGCGTTTTTACCTTGTTGTCTCAACTGTTACTCTTGTCGGTTACTCATCTCACTTTTTCCTTTTATTATGTAGGTGGAAGTCCGATCACGGTTGCTGTCTTCGCTGTTGTTACCGTTATCTCTGACGTCGTCACCCCCTAATCCACGTTTTGTTTCGTAAGTACGTCTTTCAGTCGTCTGTTTTAGACTGTACTGTCTTCATGTTCTTTGTCTCTTTTTACTCCTTCTTTTCTCTAGCTTTGTTTTTCTTTTTCTCTTCTTCCTTACTCCTCTCTCCTTTACATCTATACTCCTTTTTTTCAACCTCTTCTACTTTGCTTCTTCCATCTTTTTCCTATTCAGTTACTTCTCTTTACCTTTCTAATGCTGTATTTCATTTCTCTTCCTTCTCAATTTTTGCTGACTTAGCAAGCAAAACTTCGTCTTGCTCTATATATTCTTCACCGTTTTCCATTCCGTGTTATTACCTGGAATGTTAAGGGTTTAAACAACCCTATTAAAAGACGAGTATTGTCACATCTAGCTAGACTAAAGGCTGATGTTGCCTTCATTCAAAAGTCTCACCTCTCAGAATCTGAAGCTTTAAAAGTTAAACGTTGTTGGGTGGGTCATGTCTTCTTTTCTCCTACTGACAATAAAAAGGGTGGAACTTTGATTTTGTTGCATAAAAAGTTAAATGTTTCTGTCGTTTCTCAGGAATGTGATGATCAGGGCTCTAGTTAGATTACTTATCGATAAGATACCTATTGTGTTGGTTAATGTTTACGCCCCCACTGGAGTTGATAAACTGTTTTGGCCTTCTATTTCTGTCAAGCTTTCTTCTCTTTCTGAGGACTATATCATCTTTGGAGGGGATTGTAATTTAGTTTTTGACCCCTTTTTAGACCGTCACTCTAAAGTTAGATTTTCACCCTCTAAAATGCATTCCCAATTTACAAATGCTATTCACAACAATGCTTTAGTGGACATTTGGAGACTCTGTAACCCAGACCTTAGGGAATTTAGGGCCAGATGTAGGTAGACATTTACCGACCGGTAACGGCCGATTCGGCCGTTACCGACCGGTAAATGGCTATTCTGGATGTAGGTTGAAATGTAGGTGGGACTCTTCTGAGTCCCACAGGCCTTACCGAATCAGTATTTTACCACCCAATCCAATTGGGTGGTAAAATACCGATTCCAGGTGTGCATGCACATGTGTGCATGCACATGTGTGCATGCACACCTATGGCATGTGACAGACGGACATGCCCTTAGGGCATGTCTGTGTGCCACATGTCACACATGCCTTAAATCGGGGTGCTAGAGGGTGTTAAAGTGACACCCCCTGCACCCTTGCAAAATTCGGTATTTACCGAATCGGTAAATACCGATTCGGTAATGCCCATTGATTCCTATGGGCTTCAATGCCATTGGTTCCATTCTGATTTCTGACCATGCCCCGGTACTCATTGACACTGGTTAGAGGCGGCAGACCCGGGAGCAGAAGTCGGCCGGGACCAGGGTTCAATTCCCGACGCGGCAGGGTCGTGGACTTTGGTCAGCGGACTCGATAATTCTCGCTTCGGTGCCTACTCTAATCAGGGGTCCCACTCGGCAACTCTGGGCACTAGCTTGCCTAATCTCCACAACGGCCCCTCCAACGCCGGGGATGCTTGGCTCCACCTTGGGGACTCCCAGCCGGGACCATCCCACAGGGAAAGCCAGGACGGGTTCCCCAGCGTTACACAGCGCCAGGAAACCTTCGGGTAACAGTGCGCTTTACAAGCTCAAACATAATAATAACCTCCACCCCTTCTCTCCACATTCTGGAAGATGGAGATTCAATAATTCCTTGCTCCTATACCCTATTTTTTGTACAGAATTCTCTAACTTTACAACAGAGTTCTTTTTACATAATCATACCCCTACCTCCCCCTATATTATGGTTTGGGACTCTTATAAGGCGGCCTCTAGAGGGTTCATTATTAATTTTGTCTCTCGTAAGAAAAAGGCCAGCGAGGCTAAATCCTCATCCCTACTCGCAAATATTAAATCGCTGGAACTGGCTTACCACTCTCCGAAATTCTGAATCTTCCCTTAAAGATCTCATAGAAGCCAAAGTTTCTTTTAATAAATTCACCACTGAGGCGGCTTCTAATTCACTATTGAAGTATAATGCACGCTATTATGGAGGTCAAAACAAGATGGGGAAGTTACTTGCTAACTATCTTAAGATTCGGAAAGAACGCACTAAGATTGCACAGATTACTTCTTCTTCCGGTGACATCTTATTCAAGGATAAGGATATTCTTTCTGAATTTATGCTTTTTTATAAGAATCTTTACACACCTGAGGTCGTTCCTTCCTCAGCTGATATCCTTTCTTATTTTCAATCTCTTTCTCCTCCTCCCACAGCTCATGTGGATTTCGAACCTCTAAATGCTGACATTACGCTCTCTGAAATTTCTCATGCGGTTTCTAAACTACGGCATGGAAAGGCTCCTGGTCGTGATGGATTCACCATCGAATTTTACAGTCACTTCTCTTTCCTTCTCTTACCAAAACTATTATCTCTTTATCACACTTTTCTAGCTTCTGGTCTTTCCAGTGGTTCCTTCCAACAAGCTTTAATTTGTTTAATTCCAGAAGATGATAAAGATCATACCCTATGTAAAAATTATCGCCCTATCTCACTAGTCAACACCGATTATAAAATCTTAGCCAAAATTCTAGCCCTTCGCCTTGACCCCATTCTGCCTGATCTGATTGGTCCCGAGCAATCTGGTTTTGTAAAAGGTCGACTCTCTTCGGAAAACTCCAGAGTCTTTTTCAACATACTCAGCAGAGCTTCTTCTCTAGATCTACCACTCGCTGCCATTTCTCTCGACGTGGAGAAAGCTTTTGATAGGATTGGTTGGGACTTCATGTTTTAAGCTCTCTCTTGGTCTCCGGTATCCCTTCTAAATTCATCTCTCTTATTTCTCTACTCTACTCCAACCCTCAGGCGTCAATCTTTGTCAATGGTGCAGTTTCAGATTATTTCACTCTTCAAAGGGGGGTTCGGCAGGGTTGCCCTCTTTCCCCTTTACTTTTTGTCTTGGCTTTAGAACCTTTCCTTACCAAAATCCGTCAAGATGACTCGATCTCTGGTTTTCCTTTTGCCTTCCAACAAGTTAAACTCTCTGTCTATGCTGACGATATTCTTTTTTATTATTCAGATCCGATATCTTCTCTTCCCTCTTTTTTTGCATCAAGTCTCCTCTTTTTCAGCGGTCTCAGGCTATCGCCTCAATGTTGATAAATGCGAAATTCTTCCTTTAAATCCGCACTGTCACAAACATCTTTTCGATATCTCTGGTTTCTCATGGCAACCGACTATAATCAAATATTTAGGTGTTTGGTTCGCCCCTCACTTATCAGAAACTTTGAAGTTCAATTTCGAATATATCTAGAAAAAACTGGAATCCGCCATTACTCGCTGGAATCCACTTTTCTTGTCTTGGTGGGGCCGCCTGAGTTCGATCAAAATGATGCTCTCTCCTCTCCTGTTATATACTATCTCCATGATACCGATTCATATTCCCGACTATTACTTTAAGAAGATTGATTCCATATTGTGTAAATTTCTCTGGAAGGATAATAAATCTTGTATTGCACTATCCTCCTTACGTAAGGATAAATCTCAATCTGGTGTCCGTTTTCCTGATTTCAAAGTCTATCATCGCGCTTTTTCTCTCAAGCAATCTGCTCGCTGGTTGTCCACGGACCTTCCTTTCCATCCTCCCCTATGGTTAACGATTGAGTCTTCTTTCTTTTCTCCTTTCATATTTCGCGAGTTTTTATCATTTACTTCCTCTCTCCATAGTCTCCATAATCCTGTTCTTTCTCATTCCCGTAAATTACTTTCTCCATATCTCTCTTCATTTTATCCTTGTACTTCCTCGACACATGAACAACCTATCTGGCATAACAAAAAGCTTATGATACGAAATCCTACTTTCTTTTGGAAGTCCTGGCATTCTCGCGGCATCCGATGTATTTCTCAGCTTCTCTCCCACAATCTTAATCTTTCTTTTTCAGATCTTCGATCTCAGTTTTCATTGCCTGCCAATGCGCGGTCTCAATATGACTCACTTTATCCTAATCTTCTATCTTATCTAGCATCATTGCAATCCTCTAACACCATTCCTCTCTCCCATCATACTACAGCCTCGATTATAGACTCCTCTCCTTCTACTTCCTCTTTGTACAATTCACTCCGTTCCTCTACTGACAGATCCAAAACAAAGGTTGAACTAGCTTGGGAACAGGATTTCTCTTCAGATTGGCCAGTTGCTTTGTGGGACAAAATTTGGCTCAAAATACACAAGACTTCTAGGGCTGCCAACACGACCCAAACTCTTTACTTTATTTACAACCGCACCCTTTTCACTCCCACTATCTTATCCTCCTTCTCAACAGACACTCTCCCTACTTGCTGGTCCTGTCCCTGTCCATCAGCAAACTTACAACACATGCTTTTTGATTGCCCTCCCATTTCTCAATTCTGGAACTTGATTTGGTCTCAGCTCCAGAAAATTTTTCATTTCACTATTCCTTTTTCTCCCTCTCACATATTTTTGGGTTCTCTATCCCCTGCACTCCCCCAAACACATACTCACTATCTCCTATTGGATCTCTTTATTGCCAGTGCCTTTCACCACATTACTTCCAATTGGAAACAAGCCACTAATGTTTCCTTCCGATCCTGGTGGAATGCAATATGCTTTCACCATAGATTGGATACTAATTTTGTCTCCCCTATCTCCCTAGCAATTAAGCGGGATCTCCTCTGGCTTCCTTTAGTGCACTACCTCTCCTCCTCTGCCCCTTCCTCCATCACACATGATGTTCACTCTATTGAGGTTCGCAAACCACCTTGAATTATCTTTTCTCATTTTAACATCTTTATCCATTATTATACTTTTTAATGCTTGCTTTGTCACTACTTAAAGTATTGTCATTATTTCAGGTATTGTTTTCATTACAGGTATATGATTCTTGTTTTTTTTTTTTTTTATAATATATTTTTATTGCAGGAATTAGCAAATTGTTACATACTTGACCAGCATTATAAATCAAACAAAGTCAGTGAAATGCAACCCTCCGTCCCCCAGCAATATGTACACAGCCATTCAGCCCATAGCCCAATGGTCGGGCGGCATAATCCAAGGGGGGCTCAACAGGAAGTTAAAGCTGGTCCGGATGATCCATCGTCCGTCATCTGCTTTTCTAAACAAGCCCACAAAACCAAAAGAAAACCCCTCCCTCAAAACACTATAAACCGAATTAACCCCCGCCCCACCCCACCATCAGTGCACGGCAACAACCGCAATAGGATTGGTGAGAGGACCCATGAGGAGAGTAACAGATCTGAAAGGTGTAATCGCCTATCGGGACTCGGGCGAGCTGCTTCCTCACTTTCGGAGTCGCTGGGGGCGCAATAATCTCTTAGGGCCTGTACCAATGTCTCCCATTCCAGCGCTGCCTCCTGCGCCTTCTCGTCATGCTGTCTCCTAGCTAACTGATATCTCAGCGTGCTTTCTCCCGCTGCCCATTTCAAGAGTTCGCCGTGCCAACGGCCTCCCGTCGGACCGACCCGTGCCTTCCAGTTCCTGGTCACCTCTCGTTTTGCAAGGAGAAGCCCCAAATCAATGAATTTGCTAGTAATTTTGTTTTTGGGGGTATGTGGAAACCAGTGGAGGAGTCCCACTGCTGCATCAACCAATAATAACCTCCCTGTTACCTCCTCCAGGGTCTTCCCCACTTCCGTCCAGTATGAGGACAATCCCGGGCAGGACCACAACATGTGGAGGAGGTCTGCCTCCGGCGCCTGGCACCTGGGGCAGTCCGCAGTGTCCGTAGCAAAATACTGTTTGATTTTCGCCGGGGTCAGATATGCCCTGTGGAGTATATAGTAATGGACCAGTTGAAATTGGGCGTGACGCGTGCCCTCGAAGGCTCGTCGCATGAGTTGGGACCAGGTCGTCTCTGGGATCTCCTTACCTATGTCCTCCTCCCAACGGGTTCTCAAAGTGGTGAGGGGGGCCAGCCCCTCATTGATTAGTCTGCCGTAGAGGCAAGTGACCGCCTTCACCGTACCCGCAGACATCATGACGTATTGGCACACCGGAGATGTAGGGGGTTCCTCTTGCCCGTGCTTCCAGTGTGCCTGGATCGCTCGGACCAGGGCCGAGTGCAACAGAAAGTCACCGCGAGGAACCTCGAAGCGGTCAATGAGCTCCTGAAAGGGCAAAAGCGCCCCGTCCTCGTAGAGGTCCCCTACCAATTGTAGGCCCGCGTCTTCCCAGTCCGCTAACCGCGACCAATCACCGCCATGGGGCAGAGCCGTCAGCATGCCCAAAGGTATTTCGGGCGCATACGGTATTCGCAGTTGGCCCCGGGCATGAACCCGGTTCCAGCACAGGCGAATGGTCTTCTCCTCCATCGATAAGTCCTGTAAAGCCAGCCGCTGTCACAGCGCTATGAAGGAGAGAACATGTCTGGCCATCCCCGTGCTCCTCCTGTCCTCCGGGCCCCGGAATTCCCTGGCTATCTCCTGGGTGAGGGTCTGTTGTTGCGCCGCTAGGTAGTATTTTTCGAAGTCCGGTACCGCAAGCCCACCCTCGTCTTTCGGTCTCATCAGGGTCTTGAGGGCCACTCTTCGGCGGCCCGAGCCCCAGAGGAATCCGACTATCATCGACCGTAAGAGCCTAAATGTGGCCGGCGGGACCCAGATCGGTAGCGTTCGGAAATAATACAGCAACCGGGGGAGCGCCACCATTTTGAGCAAAGCAATCCGCCCTGCCACCGAGAGCGGCAGCGTCGCCCAGAAATCCATATTACCCCGTAGCGCTCGGGTGCTGCGAGCAATATTCCCATCCAGGAGGTCAGCTGGTTCATGGTAAACGTACACCCCCAGATATTTAAAGCAGTCAGGTTCCCATCTAATTTCTCCACCGACAACAGGGCTAGGCGTGCCTCTACGAACCGGGAAGAGACAGGTCTTAGCCCAGTTCACTCGAAGGCCTGAGACCTCCCCAAACGCCGTGAGCGCCGTCACAGCCCCCTGCAGGGCAGTAACCGGGTCCTCAAGGAAGAGCAACAGGTCATCGGCGTAGAGCGAGATGTAATGTGGGCCCAAGGGTGTCCGCAGGCCATTATAATGGGTTCCCGATCGGAGTAGCAGAGCCAGTGGCTCCACCGCCAACGCAAAGAGAAGCGGGGATAACGAACAACCCTGTCTCGTGCCCCTCTCCACCGGGTATTGTGAGGAAACCAGCGGGCCTGCCCGAACCCTGGCCGATGCCGAGGCGTATAGGACCATTGTCCATCTGATGAAACCCTCGCCGAGGCCGAATCGCAGTAACACAGTGCGCAGGTAGTCCCATTCGAGGCTGTCAAAGGCCTTCCCTAAGTCCACCGATAGGACCACCGGGCACGGGGCGTCCACGAGCGGTTCCCCCAACAAGCGGAACAACCTACGGATGTTCATGGTCGTGTTTCGCTTGGGGATGAATCCAGCCTGGTCTTCGTGTACCAGAGAGCCCATGTGACCCAGCAGCCTCGAAGCTAAGATGCTGCTCAGTATTTTATAGTCGACCGTTAGCATTGATAAAGGACGGTAGGACGCCGGATCGGACGAGTCCCTTCCCGGCTTGAGAAGGGGCACCACTAAGGCCTCGCACATCGAGCCGGGGAGCCGACCAAGTCTCTTCGCCTCTCTGTATACTATCAATAACCTTGGTGCTAGGAGGTCAACATAAGCTGCATAAAATTCAACAGGAAGGCCGTCTAGGCCCGGGGTCTTATTCCTCGCCATCTTTTTAATGGCACTGCGGATCTCCCCCAGTTCAATGTCTGACCCCAGGGTTTTCGCCACGTCAGGCTCCACCATCGGGAGCTCCAGGGGTCGTAGATAATCATCAAGCAAGTCAGGGTCTCTGGCAGAGCGACTGCGGTACAAGCGTTCGTAGTAGCGCAGGTAGCAGCTCAGGATCTCAGGCTGAGTGTGCACTTCGGTCCCGTCTGCCATGCGCATGGACGTCGTCAGTGAGGCCTGGCGCGTGGGGTTAGCCAGCCATGCTAGCAGTGCGCTCGACCTATCCCCCTCTGCAAGGGACCTAACCGTATAGGCCTTGTAGTCGAAACAGCGCAGCCGTTCAACCTCCGCCGCCACCGCTTCCTTCGCCTCTACCGTGCGCTCCTGGAGTTCAGGGTGCCCGGGGCGGCGGAGCTCCAACTCACGGAGCTTCAGATCCGCAGTAGCTAGGTCGTCAAGGATAACTCGCCTTATGCCTACCTTTTTAGAGATGCAATAACCCCTCACCACCACCTTAAAAGCATCCCATTCTAGCGCCCTCGAGCTCGCAGTGCCCCTGTTGGAAGCGAAATATTCCGAGATCTTATCTCCTAGGTCCGCTTTAAAGACACTGTCCTCAAGGATCTCGGGACGTAACTTCCAGGTGGGCACCGCAGGCACCCCAGGAAGCCAGCGAAGGTCCAGCAGGAGGGGGTTATGATCTGAGATGGTCCTGGTTAAATACTCAGACCGGACCGCCGCTGAAACCAGTTCAGCCGAGCCAAGAAATCCGTCTAGTCTAACGTGCAGCTCGTGCAGTCTCGAGAAGTAGGAATAATCTCTCGCGGCAGGGTGCTGCGCCCTCCAAATATCCATCAGACCCCAGTGCATCTGCCAGTCCCCACGACCTTTAGCCACCCGGCGAACCGGAGAGTCAGGGAGAGGCGGATGCGAGCGATCAGTCTCCACATCCACTACTGAGTTGAAATCTCCACCGAGCAAGAGGGGCCCGGAGAAGAAGTGGGCTAACGAGCCCGATAACCTGGAAAAGAAGGCAACTTGGTCCATATTGGGTGCGTAAACACAGCAAACGTTCAGGTCCCTCCCCCCCAGAGTGCCCGAAATAGCCACATAGCGCCCCTCCGGGTCCACCACCGATTTCGTGACCTGGAAGGGAACCCCAGCTCTAATCCAAATCAGCGCCCCCCTGGCATACGCGGAGTACGACGTGCAAAAGACCTGCCCTCTCCACCTACGCTGCAGCGCCGCCCCTTCCGCCTTGTTCAGATGGGTCTCCTGCAACAGCGCCATTTGTACCCCTCTACGCACTAAATAAGCGTGTACTTTGTGACGTCTAGACATGGTGTGAAGCCCCCGCACATTCCAAGTAATACATTTCACATTAGCAACATCAGCCATTGTCCCATATTGTTCGTGCAAAGTCTCCCCATCCGGGTCCCAGCAAAGAAAGAACAACAAGCAACCCAGCACTGATGGCGGCCATTTTCCCCAACCAAAACTCAACAACCCCAACTCGATCAAATCCCCTACCCACCCTCCCCAGAACAGGACCCAAATAGCACCATCTAGCTCCCATCCAAACCATATCCTCAAAAAAACCCCTGTCCCCGACTAATCCTGCGGTCGCCACCGCAGGAAGGCCTTAAGGGCCAAGTGCGGGCCGGGCGTTGGCAGTGGGCCCTCGATACTCTGGCTACCAGGACTAAAGCTAGCCCAAAACAGTACTGGTAACCCTCAGGGCACGAGCAAGGCACCCCACCCCCACCTCCCTGGGAATCATGATCAATCGTCGGTACCCGCCACCCCCACTCCGGGCCCCCACCCAAACGATTGCAGCTCACCCCGTCAACCCTGTCCATCCAGAAGGTCCTCAACCGATTTCGGTGTAATCACCGGCGTGTGGACGCTATCAGTCACCGACTCCTCCGAGTCTGTTGGTTCCCCCTCGTCACCAGGGTCCGCTTCCTCTTCAATGGTGCCGTCCCGTGAGCCAGACAACGCTGATAACACCTCCAACACTCCCTTCCGCTCCGTCGATGTCTCCGCAGTTGAGGGTCCTCCCGATCGGCCACGGCGACTCCGAATTCTCTTGGATCGCCGTCGCTGTCCCGGCTCCACCACTAGCTGAGATGAAGAGCCAAAGCCATCTTTCCCGGCTCTTTAAAGTTCAAGCCAGTTACAGACCTCCTCCGGGGTATCAAAGAATTGAGTTTTGTCATCGATAATTATGCGGAGCCGCGCGGGAAATAGGAGCGAGTATTGGATGTCCTCGCTCCGGAGCTCGCGTTTGACTGCCAAGAATGAGAACCGCCTGCGTTGGGTCTCATAGGTGTAGTCCGGGAAGATGTTCACCTGGCTGTTCTCCACCTTGAATGGGCCATTATGTCTGGCGGCATTAAGGATGAGGTCTCTGTCCCGAAAGTGCAATAACCGTGCTACCACCGGTCGCGGGGCACGGCCCTGCTGCGGCGGCCTCGCTGGAACTCTATGTGCTCGCTCCAGGGTGTAGAAAGAGGATAGACCCTCCGGAGCCACTGTGTCTCGGAGCCAGGCTTCTAAGTAGGCCACCATGTCACCATCCTCAATCTTCTCCGGCAGGCCCACCACTCGAATGTTGTTGCGCCTGTTACGGCCTTCCGCATCTTCCGCTCGTTGCTCCAGAGCAGTAATCCGGGATAGGGCGTCCTTCATTGTCGCGGCCAGGGTGCGCTGCGCTGGCTCCAAGGTTTTCACCGAGCCCTCTACTTCCTTGACCCTATCCGAAAGTTTGCCGTGATCTGCTCTAAGGAGGCTCAGACTCGTCGCCACCTGGGCAATGTCCTGCTGGAGGGCCGAGCGTGTGGTCGCAATCGCCTCCAAGACACGGTCAAATTGTTGTTGCAATGGTGCGCCACCAGAACTCTCCGGATCTTTACGTTCCTCTTTGTCCGGGGTCTCTGAATCTGATGCGGCTGGGGTAGTCCCCTTGGCTCCCCTTGGTTTCCCCATGTCGCAGGAATCACGCTGTGTGGATCCAGCCAGAGGCGCCACCAAGTGCGGGCTTCGGCTATGTCTCTCCCGGTTATTGGTCTTCGGGTCGGGGGTCGGCGATCTCCGTCTCCAGGGCCTGTTGGACCTCCACAGCTTCGGCCCGCGCCGCCACCACGTTGTCGGAGGGCACTGAGGAGGAGGCGGAGACAGTTGGCGCCAGGTCGGGCATGCCCGCCTGGCTGATGAGGACCCGGAGCGAGGGTCACCAACACCACCGGAGATTTTGTGGCGCCTAGGGGCAGTGCCTCCCATGGGAGTGGGTCGATCGGGGAAATGCAGCCAAGTGCGGTCCAGGGGGGCAGTACCGCAGGCAGGGCCTCCAGGCGTCCGTGTGCCGAGGTCCACTATAGTGAGGGTATCCGACCCTCCAGGCGCGTTCCCTGTTGCCTGAGTCCAATCAGATCTGTACCCAGACCCTCATATTGCAGGGAAGCGAAAAGGTGGAGTGTGCGCTGTAGCTAGCGATGCTCCTCCAGTTTAATGGTCCCGTCCAAGGGGACAATGAGGTCCGGGCGCCATGTTGGGTCGCACTCCGCGGATCCACAAACTTCGATTTTCGGTCGGGTCACCTCATGTATGGGCTGCACCGAATTCCCCGGCAGGTCCCAGTCGATCCGATCAACAGTTTGCGGGGGTTAGGGTGCCCCACGGCCTCCGATTTACAGGATAAATCCGGGCTCAGTCCCGGAGCCGAGCTCTCAGGCGACCACCGCCATCGGCGCCCAAGCCACGCCCCCACAGGTATATGATTCTTGATGTATTCGATTATTGATGTATCAGAATGTTTCCCTCCTCCCGTCCCCCATTTCTTGTATAACTTTTTGATTTTCATACTTTGACTGTTTATTCACTGCTCGCATTTTCTTTGTATTTCTTTATTGTTTAATAAACTCAAAATAAAAAAAAAAGAGATGGAAGGCTTCATGCAAAGAGAATAGCAGGTCCTTGAAGTGTAATAGCATGCAGTGACATCAAAAGTGAAACTAGAAGACAAATTTGAGAGTATATAGAATGATAAGAGGGCCCGTAAATCGGCTGGCCCATGATAGGAGACATTGATGACCTTAAGGTTTTGTAGAATCCTTCCTCACCTTTAAACTAAATCCCTATACTCATCAAGCTGAAAAAAGCATTTACATTACCTTCCAAAAGGGACCAGATGCAATGAGGCAGATTTGGGCACAATTTTGCAATTCTCTAGGACATGATTTTGAGAGAAGGGATCCTTAAGCAAGCATTAAAGAGAACGGAATATAGGGCCATATTAGCAAGAAGCTCGTTGAAATGATTGCCGTTTTAGCAGCAGAAAACTAATGGGCATGATAATATGCGCTAAAGAATTCCAATAGAAGCCCAGGTTAGATGTCCTGCACATCTAACCTGGGCTTCTATTGGAATTCTATAGCGCATATTATCAAGACCATTATCGCTGCTTTAGTGGCAGTTTCCTGCCGCAAAAAACGGCAATAATGTTAACGAGCTTCTTGCTAATATGCCCCATTGTTTTAAAGGCCGAAGAATCTTAGTGTTCCCGATGTAAGGCTGGCTACATCAGAGAGGAGAGGAGCTGATCTAGGCTAGTGTGCAATTTCCATCGAAATGTTGTGTTTTCATGAGTGAGAAGACTTCTAAGCTGCTGTGCCATACCTAAAGGGTCTCCAGGACTAGACTGGCTAATGAAGAGATTAGATTGTTGTTCCTTAGTTGTAACAGTGCTGTTTTGGTGAATCATCTATCTCTTATCTTTTGTTTTAGTTTGTACTCATGTTCCAATACCCCACCTTTGAATTTTTGAAGGAGAATGGGTTTAATGTGGGGTTAATCATTGAGGGCCTAATCTTGCAGTTTATGTTCTGCCCCCACTCTTTTCTAAGGTCCTTTCTTGGACTCCCAAATGGTTTAAAAGTAGATGAGAAAAAAGGTATTTTGGTTTTCTGTTTTTGAAATTTGCATACAATCAAATGATAATGATTATTATTCACATTTTTTTAAAGTAGGAACATTTCAAACACAAAAAAATATAATAAAAAGGATAGGTCTTTAAAGAGCCGTAGAATGTTCTGGAGTGTTGCTAATGAAAATGATTAAATGTCATGCCTGTCATCATAACCACCATCAATCAGTAAGATAAAGACGATCTCTGCGAAATAGATCGTGTGCTGTCATAGTGAATACTATCAAATTGGTAGTCTCCAAAGTGTGCAATTGTGACATGATTGATGACAAACTGGCAGGCATTGAAAATAAGGAAAAGTATGCAGGGCCAACCTTATAGGACAATTGTTGCCCACCCAATTGCACTGTATATATGAAAAGTCATTTTAAAATGTTAACTGTTTTAACTTACTTTGTAGTACACTTTTATGTTACTGAAAAGTATTGAATAAAGTTATAATTGATTGATTGATTGACATAAGTGGGCTCATATTGGCACCTTGGCACGTGTGAGAGGTTATAAAGCTGAATTGGACTTCTCATTATTTGGCGGCGTATGACAAACGTTATGCGTAATGGAGTTTGGGAAGCTCTAACACAGCGAGTGCTCCAGTACCACACAGCTTTCAGCCAAGGAAACCTAGAAGTGGTGCATCCTTTGCAGATTACTCCCACCCACAGACTCATATCCAGCAAAGCACAAGCGGGCCTGACCTTGGTGATGGTCACACCTTGGAGGAGATATAAAAAGGAAGGTGGACACTGCTGAATTCAGTAGACAGGCTCCATAATGTGGAAGACAACACCGCTAAGGCTGTTCTACAAAAGTAGAATCTAATGCTAAGAGATGGAAGGCTTCATGCAATTAGAATAGCAGGTCCTTGAAGTTTAATAACATGCAGTGACATCAAAAGTGAACCTAGAAGACAAATTTGAGGGTATATAGAATGATAAAAGGACCCGTAAATTGGCTGGCCCATGATAGGAGACATTGATGACCTTAAGGTTTTGTAGAATCCTTCCTCACCTTTATGCTAAATCCCTATACACATCAAGCTGAAAAAAACATTTACATTACCTTCCAAAAGGGACCAGATGCAATGAGGCAGATTTGGGCACAATTTTTCAATTCTCTAGGATATGATTTTGAGAGAAGGGATCCTTATGCATGCATTAAAGAGAACGGAATATATAGGGCCATATTAGCAAGAAGCTTGTTGAAATGATTGCCGTTTTAGCAGCAGAAAACGAATGGGCTTGATAATATGCGCTAAAGAATTCCAATAGAAGCCCAGGTTAGATGTCCTGCACATCTAACTTGGGCTTCTATTGGAATTCTATAGCACATATTATCAAGACCATTATCGCTGCTTTAGTGGCAGTTTCCTGCCGCAAAAAATGGCAATAATGTTAACAAGCTTCTTGCTAATATGCCCCATTGTTTTAAAGGCCGAAGAATCTTAGTGTTCCCGATGTAAGGCTGGCTACATCAGAGAGGAGAGGAGCTGATCTAGGCTAGTGTGCAATTTCCATTGAAATGTTGTGTTTTCATGAGTGAGAAGACTTCTAAGCTGCTGTGTCATACCTAAAGGGTCTCCAGAACTAGACTGGCTAATGAAGAGATTAGATTGTTGTTTCTTAGTTGTAACTGTGCTGTTTTGGTGAATCATCTATCTCTTATCTTTTGTTTTAGTTTGTACTCATGTTTCAATGCCCCACCTTTGAATTTTTGAAGGAAAATGGGTTTAATGTGGGGTTAATCATTGAGGTCCTAATCTTGCAGTTTATATTCTGCCCCCACTCTTTCAACAGTGATTATTGTTTTAATGCTGCACACATGGCCTTTTATTTACATCGCTTAGTGGTCACTAGGATATCAGTTTTGTTGTTGCATCTTTGTTAGGATGTCCTTGTACAAGTTCGAGCTTATTGGCCCATGCTGTAGTGCTGTTAAAATATGAATAAAATGAGTTAATAACAACAAAAGACCTCTGAGGTCTATTTAGGGTGTTCCATTCAGCTGACTACCTCAAATCATTCAATCAATCAAGGATTTATATAGCGCTGCTAATCAACCAGTAAGGTATCCAGGAGCTTGCAGGTCACAGTGGGCTTATTCAAACAGCCAGGTTTTGAGGGCCCTTCAGACTTCTGGAAGTGAGGTGATGGTCCAGGGCTGCATTAGGTGGTCTTTCAGGTCTTTGCTGCAATGTAGGAGAAGGAACATCGTCCGCTTCTGCTTCAGTGGGTGCAGGGCATGTGGGCGAGTGATAGGGAAGTGGAGCATAATCTTCTTGATGGTTGATAGAAGTTGAGGTGGTGGCTTATGTAGGCGGGTCTTTGGTTGTGTAGGGCTTTGTGTGTGTGGGCCAGCAGCTTGATTTGGTATCTCTCCATTATTGAGAGGCAGTGGAGTTGCCAGAGGTGATTCGTGATGTTGATTCAACAGGGAGGTCAAGGATGAGTCTGGCTATGGCATTCTGTATATTATGAAGTCTTTGTAGGATGTGTGTGGTGATCCCTACTAGAGAGCGTTTTTAGTTGTTTGCTGCCATGTTTTGCTGTCCTGAGTTCTTGGGAGTACCAGCTGGCCTTTGGAGGATCTTCTGTGTCTGTTGCTCTTGATAGGGGCGATGCTGTCAGCACAGTTGGTGATCCAGGTGTTGAAGTTTTTAAATTCCTGGTCAAGGTTGGTGGAGGGAACTAAGTTGGAAGTGTTGAGGGCATCCATCTAGCGGGTCTCTGAAAGTTCTCTCCAGCTGTGGTGAGGGGCGCTGGCCATCTTGGGGGTAGCATTGTAGGGGCTGGAAATGCTGAAGCACGAAGGAGTGGCTGGTCCATGTGAGTTCTATGACATGGCTGTACTTGACGCGGTTACTGGAGGTGAAGATGGGGTCCAGCGTGTGTCCTGAGGTGTGCGTGTGGTAGCGGACAATTTAGGTCAGTCCGTGGTTGCTCACACTATTGAGGAGGTAGGAGGTGCTGTTGTCATTGGGGTTGTCGAGGTGGAAGTTGAGGTCACTGAGGAAGATGTAGTCACTGGGAGTCCAGGGCAAAGGGCATGCTGACATCTGCGATGGTGTTGCAGAACCTGGAGCACTGGACCGGGGGTTTGTATGTGACTTCTAAGAGGACCATTTTATTTTCTCAGGCAATCCTCTCATAAGCTGAATCCCCAAGTACCTTGATTTGGTCTACTTGAGAAAGCACAGCAGGAAAAGAGATCAGATAAAATGTTAAGAAGAGCGCTGTAGGCAATAGGGAGGTGTAAGAATTGGATAGCTTAGTGTCCTGATTAGTGAGTGAGGTGAGAGTTCAAAGCTTAAGTTCAGATGTCACTGATAGGGATGTAGCTGTGAAAGATAAATTTTACTAATTTCTCTTGCGTTTGTCAAAGTGTTTCAATCCTACTGGGGCATCCAAGAATTGAAAGAGCCCTGAGTTCTCAATGAAGCAGGAATTAAAGGAAGAAGAGTTTTAGCAGTGATTATCAAAGCAAGAAGAAACATTTCTGTTTTTTTAACACCTAATCCCTCATTGGGACTAAAATTCATTTGAGCATGGTAATGGCAGTGACATGGCCTATTGTAATTATGAGTATTTGTTTTTTTTCACACAGTTTCCAACTACTGAAAGTAACGGATATCTCTGTGTGTATCTCCAGGGAGATGCATCCTGGAATCAACAAATAAACACAGATTTCCATGTTATTCCCCTAAAACATGTAATCCCTAATATTTACCCATCCCCAGAATTACTGCAACTTCTCTTAAAAGTAACTCCAGGGCGGGGAATTCATTGAAATTGTATAGGGCCTTAGTGTAAATTCTTTTCTCTATCCCACTCTTAGTTAATGGAAAGACTAAATGCTGTTGCCCTTTTAAAAAAAAGGAAAACCTTGCAAGAATGCAATACATTCAAGATTACAGAGGCAGACAATTTGTCTTGAATGTAGTTTTAGCTACATTATACAAGACACAGACCAAATCGGCAGGGTACTAAACTAAGCACCAAGGCCAAGATCTTAAATGAAACCAGTGGAGATATTGAAACAAAGTGAAAGAATATTCATCAATTGGGGTTACCAGATGTAAATGCTGTACCTTGGGCTTGCCCTTTGGTACCTCATCACACCAGTTGCGACTCCTGGCAGGTTGCTCCAACCCCAAGAACATTTTACAATAATACTGCCTGGTGTGAGACATCTTCATTATGCCGAGCAATGCTACATGGAACAATTTAACCTTTTTCAAGAGGAATAACAACATCAGACAGAAAATAGTCAAATAAATGATGTAGTATGGAGAGTAAAAGTCCTTGCACAACATGGGAATAAATTGTCTTCCCTTGTTGAGTTTTCAGTTTTGTTTTGGTGTCAACACAATGTTGCTGTCTTCTTGGAATTCATTTTTCTTGCTTACAGTAGGAACAAAAGTACAGGATCTCTCTGCGGCATTTGACACAGTGTACTACTCCTTTCTTCTCAGACATCTCTGGGAGCCTGGGGAGGGAGACCTGCTTCTTAGCTTGATTGGCCCCTTCCTTTTGTTCTTAGCTTGATTGGCTCCTTCCTTTTGAATCATTTCTAAGAGGAATCTGAAAGCAAGCCTTGTGCGTGTTGGGTGTCCTAATGCTTGTGACCCTGTTCAGTATCTATGTGCCACTCCTGGCTAAGTTAATCATACATATGCCTGACATTTTTTGCACATGGGAATGACACCCACCTGATTATTAGGCTAGCAAGGAGCCTCCTATAACACTGCTCTTGTTTTAAGATCCTTAAGTGGCAAATTGCTTCTTGTATGGAAGCAAGAACCACATGTACAAAATACTGGCTGCAAACACTTCACAATTTGCGACCAGTGATTTTGCAACCAGTACAGACTTTTACAAACTGTCCTAATATTCTAATAGGTTAGTTCACAAAATTCTGATTTGGGCTGGGTCATAATCAGACCAACCTCTTGAACATTAATGCAGTTGTTTGCGAATTGCGACTCACTCCGATTGGTAACTATCACAGGGACAGTGGCTTCCTATGGCCAGCAAACCACTATGTCTGTGATAGCCATTAAATAAAGTTAACTTTTTTTTATTTAAATGCAGCATAATTCCTTAAAAGAAATAGGGCTGTAGCTAAAAAACAATTATTTTCTTTTTTTGGGTAAGGTTTCTTTTAGAGTTCTCTTAGACTACTGCCCGCACCCAAACAAACTTTCTTATTTACATTCACAAAGGGGAAGGGCTTCCAGGTGTACCCCTTCCCATTACCATATGTGGCCATGGTCTACACCCTGCAACATGGCTAGGTAAAAAAACATTCAAATGCGAGACATATTGCATTTGTAAATCTGGTTTTATAACGGCAGAGCAGTTGCGGCGTGCGGGCCGGCACTAAGGCTACCTCATCCGGAATTGGGTAAACCAGTACCAGAAACGTACAACCTTAATACCAATTTTTCCATTTTAGCCAGTCATATCTTATTACTTCTGTTTTGAATAGTGTCCTGAATTGTGAGAGCGCTTCTGTATATGGCCCATGAAACCCCAACATATTGCTTTGAAGATCTGTGGTGCCAGAAGTCAGGAAGTTGAGAGGTTAAGCTGGAGCTCAATGTCATATATCTGTGACTCTGCCATGTAGGTACGAGGCACAAAAACTTATAAAGACGATACAAATTGACAGTTGGCATCCAACGGCCACTGGTGCTTCCAGGATTCAGTTTTTTACACAACTAGATTATGTGAAATTCAAGGAGTCTGGTAAAAATGCTTACAGCATCAACATGCTTAGACCATTCATTTGTCTATCTAACCATGAAATCTATTTTTCTCTCAATAAAATTGAAATTAGTGATGGTTCAAACAGCCAACACAATTGCTGTGTACTGTTTCAGCGAACAGGAAGAAATAATGTCCAAGAAATTCTTGATAAAAGCTCAGACAGTTGGGCCTTACGTATTGGTACATGGACATCAGATTACTGCGGTTCAACTTCCCTTATCTTCCCTATAGACTGTATTTTTCTGCCAGAGAAACCACATCAGAGGGGTTACCTGCAGAGTAGCGTTCCTGTCCAGGATGGGAGGTGCAATCCTGCGTCAGTGCCATCCTGTGCTAAAGTGATCTCTGATTGTGTCTTCACATCAATGCCAGAGACTCAAGACCCTCGATCTTGGGGTTCCATCTTTAGTCATGGTCCAGACTTACACAAAGCCCACGCCTGGTAGACATATGTCATTTGTTGTACTGCCAGGAAGAAGTCCTGCTGCGGTGTGTGCACAACGTCACGTGAAGTCACGTGTGGCCACAGACAACTCTGCAACTCATGCAACTGCATCCTGCTGTTCTGACATCGAAAGAAGATGGACCCAAAGAAAGGTGGCCGTAGCTCCTCTACCAAGAAAGTTGCCAGTGCCACTGCCAGTAAGAAGGAGCAGAACAAGCAAGTGGTGCCACTTATCAAGGAGACTGGTGTGCCGACCGTCACTTTTTTTGGGAAAAAAACTACGCCTGCAGCAGCGGTGTCCGCCGGGGACCAAGGGGGGAGCAGCACCTCTGCTTCATTGGTCTCAGTGCCACCACACCAAGTTAGGCCCAAGCCCATGAGTGCCGCAGAGGCAGCCACTTTAATTTCTCTTTCACCTTCGACCAGTTGGCGTTGATTCATCGCAAAGTAGCATCCAATCAACGCAGGGTGTAACTCATCTGACGAGTGTTCAACCACAGCCGCAACGACAACCACAGGTTCAACAAGGAGAGGCACAAGGAGAGGCGCAAGGAGAGGCACAAGGAGAGGCGCAAGAAGCACACAAGGAGAGGCACAACTGCCCACAATGCTTGTTCCTCCAGAAGTAGCAGCACATGAGGAAATCGAGATTCATGCGGAGGTATCAGCTGAGCAAGCCACTCCTGATGATCCATTGTCTTCCAGATCCCCAGCAAGGAAAGGAGGGCTAGTACAACTTCTTCTTCAAGCCCCCTTCCTTCTGATGATCTAGATCTTGATTGGCACCCACCAATTCAGTCTGAGAGGGAGGCACGCCATGACCCAACAAAGCTAGGTAAAAGGAAGGTTCCCGCAAGGCTTTCAGTTATGGGTGATGACAAAGAAGAAGTAGAAGTGGTGTATTCTGCTGCTGATGAAGAGTCTGACGATGATGACCCAGTCCTCATAGTTGTCACTCCAGCCCCAGCGGGCATGCAGCAGACAGACATTTTTACCCTATCCCAAAATGCTGCACAGGATGTGGATGGCGTGGCACTGGTTCCACCACCAACACAGGTAACTACTACACCAACACGACCTACAGCTTCCATATTTTCTCTTCAGAAGGGCCGGCAGGGACCTCCATCCAGCTCCACCTCCATTACCTCAAGTAGTGATGCTGCAAGTGCACAACAGAGACAAATTCCGCCACGCCCATCCTCCACTTCATCTGGCATTGAAAGTGGCACCTCCACCACCACCAGAAATCTCAACTCCCCAGTTTGGGACTTCTTTAGTATTAGTAAAAAGGCGAAAAAACCATGTTATTTGTTCGATTTGTAAACAAGTAGTTAGTCGGGGTAAGCTTGTTACCAACTATGGTACCGGAGGCCAGAGAGGTCATCTCCAAAAACACCACAGTATCCAGTGGGAGGCGCACCTAAGTAACATCCGAAAAGCCAAAAGTACAAATCCAAATGTAGCCATTGATATTGCATTTGACGAGGAGCTGATGGTGCAGGGGGGAGGTGAAGAAGCGAGAGACAATTTTTCTGGTACACACAGTACCCCTGGCAGCAGCACTGCAGTGGTAACACCCACACCCTCTACCCCAGCAACATCTAAGAGGCACAGTAAGAGTCTGGTAGAGACACCAATGCGAAAAAGTACATCAATGAGCCTAACTGGGTTGAATAAGTCTGGATCATCATCATCACATATGAAAATGGTCCAGACCACCATTAAAAGCATGTTTTGGTTGGAGGCGCCATTTGAACGCAACCACCCAACGGTACGTCTGTATAGTGCAATGCTGGCTAAAATGTTAGCGCTGGACCTTCTCCCTTTTTCTTTCGTGGAAGGGGTGGCAACAGTCTGCCCTAAATGGAAGGTTCCTAGCCGGTCCAATTTTGCCAGAGTTGCGGTTCCAGCACTACATCAAGATGTGCTGGACGTGATTGTGGCAGCTTTGCAGAAGAGTGCTGTTCACACTATTCACCTGACAACAGACATGTGGACCAGCTGCCAAGCCGTTGATTACATGTGCATCACTGCATACTGCGTCTCTTTTGCGGGGGTTAGAGAGAACATAGCTACAGGTGTTGACAGTGTCACAATTTTTCAAGCTACTCGGAAACATGCAACAGTAGCCATGTTTGCCATGGAGAAATCTCATACTGCAGTAAACATTTTGGAGGAGTTTAACAGTAAGGTCTTTGAATGGCTGCATCCAAAAAAGCACATGATTGGTTATGTTTCCACAGATAATGGCAGTAATATAGTTAATGCCATGGCTGATGGTGGCTATTTCATTCACTCACTGGAATGGATGGATCATCATCGTCGATTTACGGAAGAACTATGGCCATTTCGTGAGTGGCAAACAGGTAAACAAGTCAATAACAACCACAGCAGAACTACATGTCTGTCTAGTCGTGGCATGGAGTGGTCGATCCAGTGTAGTGTTATGCCAGAGTCCAGACAGCGGTTCATGTAAAATTGTGGCTATGTGGCTTGCTGTATAAAATTAGATCTGCTATGTCTGTCCGTGTCAAAGAGGTATGCTACATGGAGGTTGGTTCACTCAGTGGTGCCTTGCTTGCCCGTCTGCATGCCCAGGCCTGCTGTGTGCTAATTATTATCCTGTGTGCTAATTATCCTGGAAACAGAGACTCAGAGTAGGCACTTTAGAAATGATGCATGTATATAATACTGTCGCCTCTGAAAGTGAAAGTGTTATTTTTGCACTACACACCGTACCTTATATTTTTCCTCCGGGGTGTTTTAATATCCCTTTCTGTTTTTCCATCGACAATTACAGGCCGTCACTTACCCTGTGCGATGGGAAAAACATTAACTCAGGCTTACCATAGCAACCCGCAATTCCACATCCGCCAGGCAGGCAGTGGACAGTGTGGCCACCAAGATTGATCGACGGAGCGCCCGATGGAATGGAGGAGTACCGCGAATAAGAGGAATGGCTGGATGCATGCAACTTCCCAATTTGACCAGGACAACTACAACATACAGTTACAGTATCCACTTCACTTGTCCTTATCTTTTAAATAATGTTATTGTTGTGAACTAATGTAATGTACTACTAAGTGTTGATTCTCTCTGAGGGCAGAAAGGCAAGTGAAATTGCGTAATTACTGCAGCCCTGTACTGTCTAATTGTTTAGTACTGGTTAGTAAGTTGTAGTATAAGTACTACTTTTCAGCAACCTAACCATCCATTTAGCAAACAAATTCATGCATGCACTTCCTTTATGTCCCTTAAAAGATTTATGGATATGTTTGTATCCAAAGATTTGTTTTTCTTCATTTGTTGTTTGTCCATGCTGTTTTTTTTTCTCTTTCCAAAAACCTTTCCCGAAAACCCCCATTCCCATCCATTTTTCAAACCCTAACCCTCTTCCCCAAGGCTGTGTGGTTTTCATAGAGGCCTGACTAAATGACAACAATAATTGCACACACTTGCTGGGGAGTATAAGGTCAAAAGCACAGAAAATCAATTTCAAGGCAGGTCAAGGAATCTGAGGATATATTCTTATTCTGCTTGACACACACCCATGAGTATTTGCAAATCAATTCAGAATTTCATGTCCGCAATTGAGTGGATTCATCAACAACAACATCCTCCTACACGTGACGAAAGCTTACGCTGCTCTGTCCTTCAGTACTAGTTCTTGTTGTAGCCATAATCCACGCAACTAGTAGTTTACTTTTGATTGAATACTTTAGCAATGCATAGGCTGCAATTTATGGCATTGTTCTTGTGTACTGTACTATGTACTATCGTACTTTGCCATGCAGCCAGCCCAGTGCCTAGCCCTATTCTCAAACACGAATCACAGGTAAGATAAGCATTTTTGGGTAGGAACAATAATGGAGTAGGAGGAGAGGAGAGACTGACGGTAGTACTAGTAAAGTAGTAGGACAATTGGATTCAATAACTCTGTCAGTGGCACTTTTGTACAAATTTGGGCGATTACTTAGACAATTTGAATCAACCAGCCAGTTAGGTTTCAGGAAAACAAACGTACAGTTAACCCCCCTGCCTCCCCCACAAAACAGTAAAAACACGTATGCTATGTTTAAGTGGAAAATAAATAATTATTTTGACCTTAACAAAAATAAACTATCCCACAAGACCCAACCCACCCCCCTCCCTAACCCCAACCAAGGTCCATGAAATGTCTCCAAAAGTTCAAATCCCCAACGCCCAATTCCCACCCCCCACAAAGTCTTTAAAAAGGGGCAAGGGACTTTGGCCGGCAGTGTCCTGTGGCCAGGTGGCCATGCAGCTCTCTCCGGAGGGCCTTGAGCAGGGCTTTCTGCCTCTCCTCCTCCTGCTCAAGGTAGGCCACTCGCAGGGTTAGTCGGTGCACACAAGCCTTGCAGGTACTGTGGGGGGCAGCTGTTGGTTTCGCTGCTCGGCGGCGGCAGGTGGCTGCTGGACCACGGCGCCGTACCGCTGGAGGACTGCGCTGGCTGTATGACCCAGGGGCAGCGGAGGAGGATGCAGCTGATGTTGTTGATGTTGACTGAGAGTCATCCTCCTCCTCCTGAGCCACCAGCAGCCGATATTCGGCGACAATTGCCTCCAGCTTCCGTTGCCTGGCCCGGATAGCCAACTCCTTCCTTGATAGTTTAGAAGGAGTATCTATATGAAGAAAGAAAAAATACTGTAACCAATACTCTTTAAGATTAACACAAAATAATTCAACAGAAAGTTGTGTCACAGTAGCACTAGCAACTTGCAAGCACAGTACATAACATTTGTGGCATGTATCTATCTAACCTCCCACTTCGTCAGCCTCTGCTCTAATATTAGTGGGAGTTTCAGGAATTCTACTAGCACTATATGGACTCACTACATTAGACTCAGACAGTACACCAGTCTTCTTCTTCTCTCTTGTTTAGCGAAATTAGTACGTAAACTTGTGGAAGCCGGCATAATGCCAGCGCAGTCAGCTTGCACCCAAGAAAAACAGACGCAAGCCATGATGACGCAGACTTGCGTTACTGTTACCAGCCCAGAACATGCAGGTTTGGAAGCTCTTACTTTTCTATTACGGGTGGCACTGGCCATACTCTGTTACAAGGGCTACTGCTCAATTAATTTAACTTTCACCCTGCCCTGCCCCTGACTACTACAAAAGGAAAATGAAGAAGATAATATGATCATCTATCCCTTCACAGGATATTTGCTTAGATAAGGGATGACTTTAGGTGCTTTGTTTTTAATGATTGAGTGAACATCGATGGGCCACACATGAATGACACAGGTGAAAAATAATTATTAACATAGGTAGTGAGTAATCGCCGGAGGAAGGCCCTTGTGACTTGACCTGATAATGTGAACTATACAATATAGATACACAATATATGCTGTCCTTGCAAACTACTGTTAGTCAAGGGAGTATTCTGAAAAATTACAACTTCTACTTTCCTCGGCTTTGCTACTCTGGCACGGACATGCGGTGTTACATGCTCTTCAAAGTAACACTCTTCATCCAGTGACCTTCTACTCTGTTTACTCTACATACACCTATGCTATCAATGAGGAAGATACCATCCAGGTATCCATCCATTCAAAGTAAATGTCAATCATTCTTCTTAATGTCTCAACTGGACAAGCCTTACTTTTTCTCACCGAAAAACACCCTTTTTATTTTATTTTGTAAACCGCCACCCATGCATCCGTACTTGACTTACATTTGAATTTGACCCAAAGGATATATTGCGCACACATACAGTTTCTGTTTCACCCACCCAGGCAGTCCTCTTTTCTTTCTCCTTCCACCCATCCTTGCTTCAGCCTTTAACCAGCCATGCACTAGATTCCCAGCCACCTGTGCCTGCATTCAAAAACACGTATCATTCTTTGCCAGTCATTCATTTAACTCGCTCATCCTTCACAACTGAGTTGAAGTCAAATTTAGAGGAGGCCATTGGTCACTCATCAACTTCCGCCGCTTATGCTATTGCTAATGCGAAGTCAAGGGTGACTGTCTTCTACCTGGTTGACAAAAACTTAGTTCTAAATTTGTAAGTCTTCTTAACAGTAAAGTGTACTTGTACTGTACAACATATACACCCCTGCAGCGAGCCTACTCTGCAATCTCAATAAGTAAGGAATATAGGGCCAGATGTAGGTGGCCATTTACCAGCCGGTAACTGCCGATTTCGGCCGTTACCGACCGGTAAATGGGTTTTTGGGATGTAGGGGGGCAATATTACCGAATCTGTAAATTTACTGAATCGGTAAATTTACCGATTCGGTAAAATACCGAATCGGTATTTTTACTGTTTCGGTAACTTCTAGATGTAGGTGGGACTCTTCTGAGTCCCAAAGGCCTTTCAGATTCGGTATTTTACCACCCAATCCAATTGGGTGGTAAAATACCGAATCCAGGTGTGCATGCACATGTGTGCATGCACACCTATGCCATGTGACAGACAGACATGCCCTTAAGGCATGTCTGTGTGCCACATGGCACACATGCCTGTATTTGGGGTGCTAGTGGGTGTCAAAGTGACACCTCCTGCACCCTTGCTGGAATCGGTATTTACCGAATCGGTAAATACCGATTCGGTAATGCCCATTGATTCCTATGGGCTTCAATGCCCATAGGAATCAATTTTGGCCACTATAGGTGTGGCAGGGTATACTCAGACATGAGTCCCTTTCTCACTGCTCCATCAGGATTCAAGCAAGCCGGGCCGAAGACGGCTGAAATGCCAGAAACCGGTCCCCGGTAGCTTGTCTCCTTTCTGGTAAAGAATTGGCTTGGTAGTTTAGTCTGCCCTGTTCCCATGATGCACTGGGCCAGGGACAGACTGATTTGCATATAGCCAGGTTCTGAGCTGGGATGGGGCAGTGAGATAAATAACGGTGATGGATCAAGCCCTGATCTTTGGACTGGGTTAGAGTGGTCTGCTCAATTCAGACACTCTGTTCATCACCACCCCCTTTTGTAAATCGATTTTGGCCACTATAGGTGTGGCAGGGTATACTCAGACATGAGTCCCTTTCTCACTGCTCCATCAGGATTCAAGCAAGCCGGGCCGAAGACGGCTGAAATGCCAGAAACCGGTCCCCGGTAGCTTGTCTCCTTTCTGGTAAAGAATTGGCTTGGTAGTTTAGTCTGCCCTGTTCCCATGATGCACTGGGCCAGGGACAGACTGATTTGCATATAGCCAGGTTCTGAGCTGGGATGGGGCAGTGAGATAAATAACGGTGATGGATCAAGCCCTGATCTTTGGACTGGGTTAGAGTGGTCTGCTCAATTCAGACACTCTGTTCATCACCACCCCCTTTTGTAAATCGATTTTGGCCACTATAGGTGTGGCAGGGTATACTCAGACATGAGTCCCTTTCTCACTGCTCCATCAGGATTCAAGCAAGCCGGGCCGAAGACGGCTGAAATGCCAGAAACCGGTCCCCGGTAGCTTGTCTCCTTTCTGGTAAAGAATTGGCTTGGTAGTTTAGTCTGCCCTGTTCCCATGATGCACTGGGCCAGGGACAGACTGATTTGCATATAGCCAGGTTCTGAGCTGGGATGGGGCAGTGAGATAAATAACGGTGATGGATCAAGCCCTGATCTTTGGACTGGGTTAGAGTGGTCTGCTCAATTCAGACACTCTGTTCATCACCACCCCCTTTTGTAAATCGATTTTGGCCACTATAGGTGTGGCAGGGTATACTCAGACATGAGTCCCTTTCTCACTGCTCCATCAGGATTCAAGCAAGCCGGGCCGAAGACGGCTGAAATGCCAGAAACCGGTCCCCGGTAGCTTGTCTCCTTTCTGGTAAAGAATTGGCTTGGTAGTTTAGTCTGCCCTGTTCCCATGATGCACTGGGCCAGGGACAGACTGATTTGCATATAGCCAGGTTCTGAGCTGGGATGGGGCAGTGAGATAAATAACGGTGATGGATCAAGACCTGATCTTTGGACTGGGTTAGAGTGGTCTGCTCAATTCAGACACTCTGTTCATCACCACCCCCTTTTGTAAATCGACATAGGAATCAATGGGCATTACTGAATCGGTATTTACCAATTCTGTAATACCTACACCCCCCCCCGCTCTATTTTACCACTTCTTAAATATCGAATCGGTAAAATTCGGTATTTAAGGAGTGGTAAAATAAAATTACCTACATCTAGGCCATAATAGCTTACCACTGCCCACTACTACAGAGGCATCCCCCACAGCAGTTCCTGCTGGCACCGCATCCGCCCCTGGAGTGACCACCTCCGCACTGGCTCCGGCAGTGGTGGTGGGCTGTGCCGATGGTGTTCGGCCTAGAAAATAAATTTCATATTTTTAGATGCCATATACACCACTCCCAATTTTGTCTATCTTGTCTAGGAATGAAAAATTTTTTTACTACATAAACAAATTTAATTTTTTGACTCTCTAGTCTAAACTAAAAAATCCCCTTTCAGAAGGGGAGGGTGTTTTTATTTATGCTTAGCCATAACATGCTACACTTTTTGGCACAACTGATGAATGCTTGCTTTTTAACATGCACCATTTTTCTCACAATAGACAGAAGCCTCCCTTCTACGAAGAAGAGCAATATGTTACTCATCATCATCACCACCAGTACTTTAAGATCCAACCAGGTGAGGGGTCTCCCACAATTAATTTGTAAAATCAGCCACTGTTCAGTTTTCAACAGTTCACCTTTCTCTTCTATGAAGTTGATTTTAATAAATGTTTTTATATATTGCACAATTGAAAATTAATATACAGAGTACACACAGAGCTAGTTGTTTTACTTTTGATAAAGCTTTAAAACTTACATAGACTCTGTGGTTTTTTGGTCGTGAGTGAGCGAGCGAAAGGGTTTGCAATTTGCAAGCATGATTCCGTGACTCTGAGAGGTCGGGACTCTGACTCCGCAGTCTTATGTTCTGGGTTGTATAATCATTGGGGATCATTGCTGCATTCGGGAGCTAAATATTGACTCTGACACACTAGCTAGTCAGTAAGGAGATTGGGGGTTCAACTTCTGTTATGACTGAGGTTTGTGGAAAGTCTAACTGTGCCTATTATCACCAATTCCCTATTTCTTGTCCATAGTTCTGTATGTTGAGAATAGTCCCTGCAACAGTAGTAGTGTGTCCTCCTATCCAATCAAAAAGTAAACTAGTATCTTATTCTTGGTGGGAATTGACATTTTATTGTTGGGAATTGTCAAAGCATAAACATTAAGAAGACTAAAATAGACATTATGGACAACACAGAGGACTGCACTCAGTGCCTAGAGCTATTGCTGAATAGGAGTTTTGTTTAACACCTTTTGCCAACTGTGCAAGCTTAGCTAGCTACACAGACAGACTAATAATAATAAACAGTAGTAGCACAGAGAGTCATAGTAGAGACAGCATAAGAATTTAGAAACAGTCTACAAGAAGATCAAAGACGATTTAGGAACAAATAGAATTATGATGAACGTTTGGAATAAATAGGTGCTGTAAAAGTTAGGGAAGTATAATTATTAATATTAACAGGAAAACTTACTGGGGCCAGCAGAAGAGCCCTCGGCGGACCGATCCTGGCCTTCCTGCTCTGCCGGCCCGCCACCGCCACCTCTGTCCTCTTGCCCCTGGGAGGTGCTGATGTACATGAAAGAAACAATAAACATGGATGATTGTTGTCAACGAAATCAAACATTTAAAAAAAACAATAACAACATTTTTCGGGGAAATTAACAACAATTGCACTAAATTTATTGAACTATCTGATGTGGTCTACTAGGATATTAGTATTGCTGGATTCGCGGACCGTCTACTTGGAAAGTTATGTAACTCACTAAATCAACTACAAAAAGGTTCTACTAGGACTGGCAGCACTCAGCAGCACGCGAAGTGACAGCCACAGTCCGTCATGATTGCAAACCACTAAAAATTTCCTACTAAATGACAAGTCATAATATACTCAACCTATCATCCACCACCACTATCTCTTCTTAGTGGAAGGAGTACAAAGGAAGGACTGGACTTGAGTCTCCAGTCTCTAGTATTACGCAGTTCTGTAAAGTACACTCATAATCACTGAGGCCAAATGAGCACAAAATTGAAAACAAGTAAGCATAGTAGCACCGCCACTCAGCAGGCGAGCACCTGCAATCACAGAAGCTTTTGAAACATAATTTATCTGCAATGTAATCGGCAGCATTTTTGCTCTTCAGAAAAAACATATATTTGTAATATAACACAGAGCAGAAGAAAACAAAGTAGTTATTAAATAGCTATTAGTACTCAGCAATCCCAGGGATCTCGATGCCAAGCAGGTCGAGCAGGTCTTGTTCCCGGTCCAGGTGCATCACCTGGTTGTAGGTGCGCCGGAACCCTGACTCCTGATACATGGCTCGGCACACCTTACCCCATAGCTGGCAACGCTCCCAGAGGCCGTACCCGGTACTGGGCCTGCTGCAACGGTTTGAGGAGGTGGCGCTGCACAAAGAAGACCAGTGCAGCCACCTCCACTGCGCTGAAAATCTCCCTGGGACTTACAGACACCCCCCGTAAGCACCCGCAAGGGAGCCGGCAGCAGGTGCGGGAGCGGGATTCTTCCCCTAGGACTTGCCGGCTCCCTTTGCCACGGTCCTGGGTTAAACAAAGGAAAAAGAGGAAAGAATAGGGAAAAAAGTAAATAAAAGAAAAGAGAGAGTTAAAAGAAAAAGTAGTTATTAAAGTAACGAAAAGTAATAAAACACAAAATATAGATGTGCAAAAATAAAGAGATAGATAATGAGTAAAAAAGATTTAAAAAAGTTTAAAAAACAAAGGATTACAAAGATTGAAGCTTGATAGAAAAGGCATGCCCAGAACCATAGCAATGAATGAAAAACAAGATGGCCGCGCCCATTGCAACCACGTGGGTATTTTTGCACGATATTTTCCTCGCGAGCACTCACAAACAGACGCGAACACGCAACTGCGGCCCCGAACAGGAAAAGCGCAACGCAAGCATGCAACTAGCGACTGGAAACAGAAATACGCAATGCGAAGAGTGAAAATAAGATGGCTGCGCCCATATACGACCACATGGGTAAGTTTGCGGTAGCCACGGTGAAAAAAAATCCAGCAAAAGCACAAAAATAAAAAAATCCGCAATCTTGCGAAAGTTCGTGGATTTTGCAGACCGCGAGTACGCTTTCGCACGAATTCCCGTACCGGGAATTCGCTAAATTTGCCCATACTTAATTGTAACCATACATGTTGATCTTGTATATTTCTGTACTTCAAACCTTTTGTTTGTTCAACACTGTATACCATGTAAAGTGCTCTGATACCTTCACTGGTCAAGTTTGCGCTTTATAAAATATAAAAATAAATAAATAAAAAGTATAAGCTAGTGAATTAGGAACCAAAAAAAACTTGAATTGAAATATGTAATTACATTACTAGAAACCATATACATTTTAACAATTTTGAGAAAAATAGAAAGGCAAGAAGAGAAAAAGGGGGATGGAAGTAGAGAAGAAGAGAACAAGCGTTAACAGCATTGCAATAATAACAATAACAACCTAATACATATTCCAATATTTATGGGGGTTCATAATTAATAACATTAGATGTAGATTGAACAGATTGCCTGAATAAAAATTAGGTGAGTGACAACCATAATACGTCTTTTTGAATCATTAATGTAATAGAAGAAGCATGAGCTCGATCCAATCTATGATGATAACATAAAAGATTCCACCAACCAATAAAAGTAATTTTAGACGTATCTTTCCAATTTGTTGTAATTATATGTAAATCAATAGCAATTATTAAATCTATAAATTTCCCAACCATGCTATAAGGAGGAGTAGCCTCCTAAACAAATGTGCAGAATATCAAAAGGAATATTCGTGGACAAAATGTCATTCAATTTATCCCATAGGAGCAGCCAAAGCTTTTTAACCATAGGACAAAAAAAAAATGTGCAAAAAGTCACCTTCATCATTAGAACGAGACTAACATTTTTAATTGTTAGAAAGCTTGAATTTACGGAGGTTCATAGGGGTCAAGAATAATATATTATAAAAATAGTATAATGTTGGGTTGTGCTTGCTGAGCGTGAAGAAGTGTGAATCATGGCCCATACAGAGTTCCATGTTTGGAAAGGGAACTCTTGGTGAAGGTCTGTCTCCCACATTAGCTCTATTTGGGATTTTGTTCTTAAATCAGAAGGACCGATGAAAACCTTATAAATGCAAGAAGCTTTCATTTGAGAGGAAAAGTCCAATGTGAAAGAGGGAAGCTGCGAATGTGAGACAGAGGTGGAATTTAAAGAAAGAAACAGAGTAGGAGTCTTTAGCTGTTGATAATAAGTAGCATAGTGAGAAGATATGCCAAATTTCCTCTGAATTTCAGAAAAAACTAGCAAAGAGAAATTGGAAAGTATATGACCAGGGGGGATAATACCTTTATTAATCCATTCCTTCTGTGCGAGTACTCCATTATTTAATGTTAAGTGCTTCTTATAACAAATAGGAGTTTGAGAAATAATATCAAGACTGGAATTAGAAGAAGTATTTAAAGATTCAATAATAGCCACATAATGAGTAAGTATGGGAGAGAAAAAAGCCTGGAGGGGTGGGGGGTTGAGAGATGTGAACCATCTCCCAGAAAGAAAATGGCGTAAATGGACCTTGTTCCAATTGACCCCAGATTGTTGACACTTCATGAGAATTCACCAAATAGGGAGTCCAAATATGTTTCAGTGTAAAGCCACAATGATATAACCTTAGATTAGAAAAGTTAAACCCTCCAGTATCTTTGGATTGCAGAAGACGGACTAATGAGATTCGTGGTTTGCGTTTGTTCCACAGGAATTTGATCAAAGACAGATTAATAGTTTTAAAGAATGAGAGTGGTAGAGTAATTGGTAGCATGGATGAGTAGAAGTTAACTATCGGTAACAACATCATTTTATTCGTAGCTAACTACCACACAAAGACAAATATAAAGGGGACCAACCTGCGATCACCAAAGTAATTTTTGTATTGATTGCATTAAGGTTAATATTAATAGTTTATTTGATATGATTTGAATAAAGGATACATAAACATTTAATACTTTTTAAATTCCATGTGAACCCAGTGTCCTTGTACATATCTGGGAGGCAATATTTATTTAAGGGCAAGACATCTGATTTACCTATATTAAGCTAATACACAGAAACTACAAAATAATCATTTAATAAAGAAAAAAATTCAGGTAATGATGTGTGTGGGTTAGATAAGCATAACAATATATCATCTACTTATGCAGTGAATTGTATATCTCTTAAATTGAAAGCCTGAAAAGTTTGAGGAACAGTGGAATTTTTCCAAGAAGGGTTCTAAAGATTAAATAAATAAAGTTGAAGAGAAAATTAACTGGACTGATTACCATTGACCCAGATAGAGGTAGAGGGCTCTGAATATAATAACTGGATATATTGAAGGATATGAGGATTGAAATCATGCCATTTCAATGCTCCGAACATAAATTCCCAATTCACCTGATCGAAAGCCTTTTCAGCATCAAGAGTTATGGTAGGAAAGGGATGGTTTAGTTTGGAAGACAAATGAATGATATTGAGGAAAGTTCTAGAAGTATCCACAGTATAACGTCCCTTCACAAACCCCGACTGATGCAAATCCACTAAATCAGGACTAACCTGATTAATACGAAGTGCCAACAATTTAGCCAACATCTTACAATCTGTATTGATCAGTGAGATAGGTCTGTGGTTAGTACAATAAGAAAGATCTTTACCTTTCTTTGAGAATAGACAGAGCATGGCCTGAGAAAAAAACTCTGTGTACTCCCAGAGCTAAAAAAATGAGTGATAAGAAGTAACAACTTGGGCATTAAAAGATGCTTATAATGGAGAAAAAGTGAACAGAAAAGCCATCAGGCCAAGGAGTTTTATCTTTGGGTAGGTGGTAAATGGCATTTAAAATCTCTAGCTCAGAAATTGGAGAAACACATTAGGACAAATCTACAGTGTTATCTGGAGACTTAGTAATTGATTGAAAAAAGCAGCTATCTGTTCGTTTGAAGGAGGGACTCAGGAGTATATAAATTAGTATAGTATTCTGTGAAGCGATCTAATATTTTTGAATCACTAATATGGCTGACCCCGGCCAAATCCGTTATAGCAACTTTCTTAGACTTTTGCTTTTTTATTTTAAGATAGTTAGCTAGAGATTTGCCAGCCTTATTCGTACCACTGTTCAATTTAGCATTAAACTTAAGCAAGCTACCGCAAGCATTATCCCATGATTGTTTATTATATTGCATTTAGGTCTAAATAAAGTATTAGTATGATTCGAAGAGAAATATTTATGTTCTAAGGATTTAATTTGTTTTAAAAGTTGCACCGACTTTTAGTGCTTTATTTTTTTTGCGACAAAATCTACTATGAACCCCCTAGCAGTTACTTTAAAGGCATCCTAAATAAACTTCATCTACTTGTCTGAGGAAAGATTAGTCTATTAAAATTCATGTAAAAACAATGTGAATTGTACTGTAAATTGTTTGTCAAGTAAAAGAGCATTATTAAATCTCCACCTGCGTGAACAAGGTATGGGGATAGGATAATCCAAATCTACTATGTCAGGAGCATGATCTGAAATAAGTATTGAACCTATCTCGGCATGTGTGAGGAATAGAAGAAGAGACTAAGTGAAAAATATATAATCTATTCTAGAGTGACAATTGTGAACAGGGGATACAAAAAGTAAATTCTAAGATATCAGGACAAGAAATTCTCCAAACATCTATCAGCCCTCGGAAAGAAATGGCTCTCTGGAAGGCGTTATGCATTATATTAGGAATAAACTTAGACTGAGATTTCCGATCTAAAAAATGATCTATAAATTGATGCAATCGCCACCTACTATAAGATTGCCTGATAAGTTGGAAGCTAATAAAGTGGAGAAATCATTCCAAAATTATACATCTTCACCATTACGGCCATAAAGATTGCATATAGAAAACTGAGTATCATTTATCCTAATGGTTAACAAAAGCCCTCTACCAATGTCATCTTTAACCTCATTCAGCAATTGAATACATAACGATTTATGGAACATTAGTATAACACCATTCTTATTATTTGTGGCTGGGTAACTAATGACACTCCCAACCCATTGCATACACAATGAGGCTATATCTTGTTCTTTATGATGCGTCTTTTGTAATAAAGTTATTTGACACTTTAATTTTGATAAATGCAACAGCACCCTTTGCTTTTTAACTGGGTTACAAAGACCTTTGACATTCCATGAGACAAGAAACAGTCCACTAATCAAAGGACAGATAAATAGCTGTTAGAAAATACACAATAGGAAACCTATAGTATACATAGTACATAACCAACCACAACAAGCAAGATATAAAATGGTGATATCCAGAATGAACAAAACTGCATAAAAAAAGGCTGTAATGAAAAGGAGTATATAAAAAATGTGAAGCAAGAAGTATAAATAAGAGCAAAGAAAAATAAAGAGAGGAAAAGGGGAGTAAAAGGGCTCTCCCAATATAAACTTAGAGGAAGGATGACCAAAAGCCGCAAGACTTTAGCCATATGAGTAAAGATCAAAAGGGACAATGATGCTAAAAGGAGGAAACGAGAGAATACAAAGGCCACACTTGAGAGGAAACACTGAGGGTAAGAGAATAAATAAGAACAAACAATGAAGGAACAATAAATAGAGTGAACACAACGATATTAAAGCCATTCAGACATGGTGCCCAAAAATCTTACCAAACACTACAGGAGACAACGTGGATGAACAAGACGAGAACACTGGAACAAAGAGACATTAAGGGGAAAAGACAACTTGTTCCATCAAACAGTGGAAGACTTGGAACCTGCAAAGAAAAAGAGAGAATACAAAAAGAAGTTCAATGTCACAGAATAAATGAAGAACATTTAAGATTTACTAAGTTCCATATCTTCTCATTTGTGAGTGTGTATGAATTTCATAAGTTGAGCAGGATCTTCAAAAGTTGTTGATTTATCTTTGTAGGTGACCTTGAAGAAACAAGGATCAATAAGGCCCTATCGAACATTCATGGATCGAATCATTGGTCTGAGATCCATAAATTCTTTCGGATGATTAGCCGTAGCCCTGGAAAATCCTGACTGAAGAAAATCTTCTGACCAGAGCAAAACATTTGTTTACGTTGTTTGGCAGCCATAACGACCATCAGTAGGTAAGAATATTGGAGAAAAAAGGCATGGATCCCTTGTGGTCTGCTCGAGGCTGATGCTTGTGAAGGACCAATCCTATGCGCCCTCTGAATCTTAAGTTCATCTGAGTTTTGAGGCCAACTATTTTTAGAATAGGAAGCTTCAAAAAATGTATCATGTCAGGTCCTTTAGAACTTTCTGGTATATCATATACAAGTAGGTTATTACACCTGTTACAATTTTCAAGATTCTCTGCTACCTTTTCTAGCTGAGTCGCCTCTTTAGTTAGTATATCAGCTTTAGCGGCCACATCTTGAGCATCACTAACTCTCTGTTCAACCTCTGAAATTCTGGAGTCAAAGCCAAACCACTTTTTCTCAATTCTTTGATGCGCCGCACAGATGTCTACCATAAATGGTCTCATATTTTTCAGTTCACCCATAATATCCCCCAGTGTCAAAGGCAGTAGTGATGTAGTCAGAGAAGAAGAATCTTTTTTCACCCTTTCATTAGCATTACCGCCAGACTCTTTGCGACCATTAGCATTAGAGGTTATAGAAGCCTGTGCCTTGGAAGAATGCGCAGACTCCATGTTAGAGGAAAGTTGAAATAACTAGCTTTCCTGTGAGCGCCGATGATGACAAAGAAAGTAAATGTCAAGGTGCACAGTTGTAATAAACTGCCATACTGTATTGGAAAAAGTAATTTAAAAGTCTGTTGTAGAATCAACCTTTAGGCATTGCCATAAAAGTCTAAACCACTGTTCAAAATGCTCAAAAAACTGCCTAATAGATATTGAGCATGATATATAAAAGAGAAAATGCATTAACTCAAATCTTTAGAAAATGTGAAATTTGTGCCACCTTAGACCCATTAAAAGAGGTCAAGAACAAAAGATGCGTTGTTTCCTGAGGAGAAGGAAAAATAGAGCCGAAGTTTTGCAAAAAGGCAGCTGCGCGCTGGAGTGTGATGGGAGCGGCAGAGAAACAAACTCCACAATTGTTAAAAGACCAATTAATAGTCTATAGACTTTCCCCGCTGCAACCAGGAACTTCACATGCATTCCGGCACATCCATACGGGCCGCATGCTCGATGAAGGCGTTCCTCCAGGCAGAAGTATCCCCGGAGCCTCGCATGCTTTCACATTGCATTTTATTTCTGCTGCTCAAGTATTTTTATACCAGAGGAACAAGGATATACTGATTTGGACCACCAGCTAGGGAACCAAGAGTCATAACTCAAATTTGCCTTCTCACAAAAGCTCCTTATTAAATCACTGAACGTGTCTTTTTGATAATCATGAGGTAATGTGTCTGTACTGTAGAAACCCTCATTAAAATCATTTTAAAATTTTATGTGATGTAGCTTCCCATGATGTTATCCGAGTCAGACGTCATGCGATGTCACTTCCTGCGAAGTCAAATAAGAGAACCGTGATGTAACTTCCACTAATCTTGACATTTTGGTTAATCAACATCCACTAGCATAACAAAACTTTAGGAGCTCTCCAGTCAGAGTACTGTGCTGAGGGGGCCCATGGAAGCTGGGGCCCTCCACATCGCGGGGGAGGCAGGGGCTTGTGTTACGCCACTGTCAACATCCATATCTCCCGAAGGTCTTTGGCCGCATTTTCACCTTTGCATCTCTAATTCACCTGAAGGCACTACAATAGATAAGTTGTGCAGGTTGTTAATGTAGTACAATTCAGGACCTATAACTAGCTTAATAATAATGGCCATTTTAGCCACTGTTAGAGATGCATTGCATGAGTTTTTAAATAATTCAGAGGCAACATTATTGGGTTATTATTCATCTTGTGGTCTATTGGCGAGGTTAATAAGAGCACCATATCCAGGACTCTTGCGAGTGTCTGGATTGGCCAATTCCAGACTGAATGTGGAAGGTAAAGACCCTGTAATTTTTGTGTCTGGGTATGGAGAGCATAGAGAGAAGCCTTATTTTGGCAATCTAAAGACTCGACCAGTTCAGTGAGAGCTTCTCGTAGACACATTGCAAAATGCCTTGAATTTTTATGGAAATTTCCAATTTTGACATCTGTGAGCTTGAAACTATTTGCTTTAGTCTGAAACTTCACACCCAGGCGCCATAGCATGCCGCATAAAGGCTGTGCATAAGCAAAAGGAAACAGATAACAGATAAACCTAGTACACATGTACACCAAACTATAGAGGATAGGAACTCACTCCCAAGCGCCATTCTGGTTTAATATGTGCTTAGAAAGCAACAGAGCCATTCAGTGGTGGCCGGCATAGGTAAATGCAGCGGGGGGGGGCGGGTGGGATGGAGTTAAGTCAATAGACGACGTAATAGGTATAAGTAAATAAATAAATAATACCTTTTCTGTTGTATGTCGACTCCCCCCCACCGCGCCCCACGGCCCCACTGTGCTTACCTGTGCCAGCCTCCGCTGGAACTATTATTTGAACAACTCCAAAGAGTCCATTACCCTGACAGCAGAATGCAGTGGTTGAGGGTTTAAGGGACATAGAGATTTATAGGAGATTCAATTAGTTTGTTCAATTTAATTTTTCTATTAATAATAACCACAGCAACAGTTTAGAAGCAGTCAGACAAATACTTGGTGAAAGGATGAACATCCATGAAAACTGGGGAGCAAGCTTCCGCTCCATTTTTCCTTTATTACCAAAGTTACACCTACATTTTGTAATGTAAAGCAACAGTTTGTGGGCAGGGCTAATTATCTGTGAACCCCAGAACTGCAGATTACTGCTGCTCACAGGAACCTCTTGGAGGAGCCCTGGGAGAGGGAGACCTGTAGTGGTTTCTGCACCCTGAGTAGAGATGGAATTCCACTGGCTCCCCTTGCTGGCCTGCACCATCTTCAAAACAAGCTGCATAATTTACAAAGTCATCAAGGGCTGCCCCATCAGCTACCAGGCTTGCAATATTGCTATCTACGGTGCTTCTTGACATACCTGCAGCCAAGACACCCTCAGACTGTAGACAAAGTGTAAAAGATTAAAAACAAGGCAACAGGCCTTTTCCACCTATGCACCATAGATCTGGAACAACATTCCTGTATCTATCAGGAACGTCTCTATGCAGCTCCTATTCAGGAAAAGTTGAAGATGCACTTCTTTAAACAACACTTAGTATTGTATTGTATTTTGCATTTATATAGCGCAAAACTGTCACCCTACAGGTATCCTGGCGCTTAGACTTGGGAGTAAACAGCATGTTACCAGCCCAGAATTGGCAGTGGAAGGACTCATTTTCCATCCTTGGAAACAACCAGGTTTACAGATTCTTTCTGAAGCAGGTCAACGAGTTGGCCTGTCTGATAGTTTGGGGCAGATCATTCCATAATCGTGCGGCTGCCACACCAAAGGCTCTGCTCCCCATTCTGGTTTTCTTAAATCTGGTGGTCTTAATCAGATTTGCAATGGAGGAGCGAAGCTGTCTTTTTGGATTATGCCATGTAAACCTCTCCTGTAGTTGAATTTGGCCCACATTGTGTGTTGCTTTGTACACAATGCAGAGAGATTTAAAGCAAATTCTCTCTTTGATAGGCAGCCAATGTAGGTCTCTTAGGGCTAAGGTCGTAGAGGACCTACATTGCCTATTCAGCGCCAGTTTAGCTGCCATGGACTGGACTCTCTGCAGACTCTGTAAGATGTACTGTGGAGCTCCCAAATACGGAGCATTGCAGTAGTCCAGTCTGCTAAGAATTACGCACCTTACTACAAGCGAACGGGTATCTTTGGGCAGAAGCGGAAGAATCTGTTGCAGCATCCACAACAGAGAGAAGCAGACGCTAGCAGTTTTATTTGCCTGGGACTCCATTTGGAGACTGTCATCCACTAGTACCCCCAAGTTGTGCATTGTTTTGGCAGGAACCAGGGGATCATCCTCTGGGGTAAGCTTAAACTCCAGTTTGGGATGTAGCTGCAGGCTGGTGGGTTGGCAGAATATCACCTCTGTTTTCCTCCCATTAAATTGTAGGGAATTTTGCCTGAGCCAGCCTACTGTCTGGCGCATGCACTCCTGGAATGTATCCATGGACACCGCCTGTTTCCCTTCCAGGGTGAACACCAATTGGGTGTCATCAACGTAGTTGACCAAGTCGATTCCGTAAGACTTGATAAGGGAGAGTAGAGGGCGCAAGTAGATAGTAAAAAGAATGGAGCTTATCGCAGAACCCTGCGGGACCCCGTGGTGTACTGGGGACTTACTGGACTCAAACAGTGACATAGTCACCGCCTGTTGCCTCCCTGATAAATAAGATTGTAGCCACTGCAGGGCTCGTCCTTTTACCCCAGGCTTTTCAATCTTTCCACCAGTTTTGTATGGCTCACCGTATCAAATGCGGCCGACATGTCTATTAATACTAGAACAGAAGAATCTCCGTTGTCGACACGCATCCGTAGATTGTCCATTACGGTAGACAAAGCAGTCTCCGTACTGTGGCCTGGCCCAAAGCCAAATTGATCCCTATCGAGTAGATGATTGTCGTCTAGGTAGCATGACAAAGTCTTGCTAACAATTTTCTCTAGGATTTTAATCGGTTATGGCAAAAGAGATATAGGTCTAAAATTGGCCGGGACCATGGGGTCTAGGTAGGGTTTCTTATGCAGAGGGGTAACTACTGCCTGTTTCCAAGCCTCCGGAACCACTCCATCTTCCAGATGGTTACAGATTAGCCGGAGCAATGGAAGAGTTTCCTGCCCAGATACTTTCCAGATTCTATGCGGTAGAGGGTCCCGGGGGGAGTCCGAGGTGATACTTTGGGCTAAGTTGTTGAAAAGATCCTCTGTGGGAGCTTGAAAGTATTCCAGACAGGTAGCTGCCCCGGGCCCTTCCTCTGACCTTTCAGTCAGATCACTCTGATTATTGATGTTACTAGGACGAAGATCGCCAACGATTTAAAAAAAAAATTCTACAAAGTGTTCAGCAATCGCATCGCAGAGTTTCTGCGAAGCAACCACCTTGCTACTTGTACAGGCTGTAGGAAACTCCCTAACGATATTAAAGAATGCTTTTGTGCTATTCGGCGCACACAAGATGGAATTGGCATAGAAGTCTGCCTTAGCTCTGGCTATAGACTACTTATATTTGGTCTTAGCTATTTTCAGCTCCTTTCTGTCCTTCTCCAGATAGGCCCTTCTCCATTTTCTCTCCGCCTTCTTACAGATTACTCGTAGTGATTTCAGTTCTTCACTATACCACGGGGCGGAGGCTTTTTTTCTATTTTTATGTTTCTTTAATGGAACTATATTGTCCAAGGAACTGACTATATAGTTACAGTATACTTGACAGTTTTCACCAAAGGAGTTTGAGGGGACAAAGAGATTTTGATTCGGGGGGGGCTCAAATAGATCTTATTTTTACTAGCTTGGTCCACTCTCTACCCTTTCGGTAGGTTGTCCCATGATTGTTATTATCCTCCAGTCGGGTTATTGATATGTGGAAGTGAATTACAGAGTGGTCCAACCAACTTTGAGGCAATATGTCTACTATCTTAGTCTCAGCCTGGTTGGAAAATAGGAGATCTAGGACGTGCCCCCCTCGGTGCGTAGGTTTTTGTACCAGCTGGAGTAGGTTGAGATTTTCACAGGTTTGCTTTAGATCTCTCAAGTGGTTGCCTAGAGTCCCATTATCCCATAGGTTGAAATCCCCTAATAGGATCAACCTGGAATGGGTTAGGGTCAGGTCAGTGATGGTGTCGAGCAGTGCTTGATACTGGGTGTCTGAACCTGGGGTCTATAACAGACCATTCCCGTAATTAGCCTCTCTTTGGCCTCCTGTAATGAGAAACACAGTAATTCTATCCCAGTGACTGCCTTTATCTCAAGGGGAGCAAAATCCCACTCTTCCTTATACAGCACCCCAACTCCTCCTCCCCCAACCTTCCTCGGTTTGTGGAAAATGCTATAGCCTTCCGGGCACGCAAGGCCTAGTTACACAAGGGAGTCTGTACGTGTCCAGGTCTCTGTAAGGAATATAACATCCAGGTCCAGATCCTCTACTATGGTGGAAACCTCAATGTAGTGTTTAATCAGGGATCTACAGTTCATCAGCCCACAGTTTAGAAAGTTTTTATCCCCCTTCATATCGGCTACGTGTTGAAGGTTCCCCTCCTCTTCTCTCTTACCGATGTTGAGCAGCCTCTCCCTTGAGTACTCTATCCTACCTTGGACTTGACTGAGTCGGGCAGCATGGCTGGCGCTGAGCGCGACCGGAGCGCGGACGGGCGCAGATGGGCTTGCCTCTGGCATGCCTCCGGCGTGCCATTGGCATGCCCGCTGCGCACTTGCGTTTTCAGTCTTAAGTAGGCCGGCAAATGCTGTCACCCAGCACTAGAGCGCAACCCAAAATGGCGCTGCCAAGCATGCAACGAGCCCCTGATCCCTCACTCAAGATGGCATCCAAAAGGCGTGAATGTCCAGATTTCTCGCTAAGCAGCGAGAAGTGTAATCACAAATTTTATGTGCGGGTATGCGGACTGAGGTAGGATAATTTTGACTCTGAGAGCAGAATTTACAAACAATTTAACGTTTCAGACACTATAAAAAATACAATTCATAACAAGATACACGCAGCGTTTCAAGAGACCTTCCTCTCCCAAAGAGGCTGTCAGCTCGCTGTTATCATCAGTCTATGTGGCTGCGCGCTTCCGTTGCCAGTCTTAAGTAGGCCGGCAAATGCTGTCACCTAGCACTAGAGCCCGACCCAAAATGGCGCTGCCAAGCGTGCAACGAGCCCCTGATCCCTCACTCAAGATGGCGTCCAAGAAGCGTGAATGTCCAGATTTCTCGCTAAGCAGCGAGAAGTGTAACAATGCACTAGCAGTACACAAACCAGCTACCTCTTAATTCCCTTGTCTGCATCTGTCTCTGTCTCAATACTGTACTCTGCTGCCTTTAGCTGGGTTCGCACTATACAAACCCCACATACATACATGCATGTATACATACTAAGATGGGAGCTCCAGTACCTCCCCACCCCACCCGATGGAGCCTTAAGTGGTGGCAGATGATTGGCAGTTATTGGAGAGTGTAGACATAATGGGTATGCATGCTAGTATCCCAATGTAAAGTGACATCCAGGGGTTTTGGCTGATGGGTAAGGAGCCCTTATGAGAATATTTTTTTTTAATAAATATGTTTCTAAACATTGCGTGCAGTTTGCTTAAAGGTATGGCGTTCTGTAAAGCAAAGCCATACTCTATGAACATTCTCTCACATATTTCAACAGCTTTGAACTTGGAGATACTAATTTGGGGTTGGATGTTGAGTATAAATTCCGGCCAGATTGTTAAAACCGAAAACTTTTGTTTAAATATCTTGGACTAAGTCAAACAGCTTTTAACACTGGTAGCCACGTCTTTCAACAGTAGCCAACCTAGACTCATACAATGTTCAGCCAAATGATCACATTTATTTAGCTGACATGCAATTCTGATTTCACTATTTTGGGTTGCTTGCAACTTGTTTAGATTGTGGGGACTAATGTTGACTGTCCTTGTCCAATGTAAAGACGATTGAGTTCATTAGAACAATAAGATGAGCAGTTTGAAAGAATGGCGAAGTATTAAACAAATTTGATAAATGGAAGTGAGTTGCCTTAGTGGTTGTGCTGATCTGGGCATCAACGATAGGGTAGAACATTAAATTATTCATTTTCTTAAAGAAGACACCGGTTTAGATGAAGTTCCAAACTTGCTTGGCCAAAACTGAGTATTCACTTTATATTTTCCTGATAAAAGGATTTCGGTTTTGCCTGGGTTTAAAAATCAGCCCAGTTGGGTACTTCCCTTAACATGATCGAGCTGCTGAGGTGTCCATTGACTAATCAAGGAGATTTGTGGACCTCAGTTTGACAGGCAAACGGAATCAATCAGATGTTATACAACAGAGGTGGCAACAAAGAGCCTGGGGAAGGCTGCGGTGTAGCGGAAAGCACAAATGTCTATATGGGTCTATACAGCACAGCTGAGAAGAGTGCGAAGGTCTTGTCAAATAAGCTCCGTTGAACCCAGGGCTCCGCTGTGTATGCTCACTGTGGACGCCAATCTGTTACACAACATCCCATTGATTATGGTAGTAAATACCATGGACAATTCAAGTAATATTTGGCATTTCTGGCATAGTCAAAGCAAGTTACTCTTTTAATGCTCTGCTTGAGTTCCCGACTGCTGGCCTTGTCCAGCATCGCAGCCAGCAATCAACCCAGGGACTCTTGCGTCACTAAAAAGCCTGCTGTACCCCTCACCATGAGACAGAGGTGAGCTGCCGAAGAACCAATGCCACTGCTACTAATTATTCACAACCATACATTATCCCAGATCAAGTGGCCTTTCTGGTCAGGTGTGAGCCATATGGGCTCCTGAGCTTATGAGCACCTTGAGGATGTCTGCTGAGGTATCCTCAACTGTAGTCACAAACTTCGGACACTATCCCTTTCCTTTACAGGTACTGTAGACACTTTACAATGTACTGTCTTGTGGTTTCTTCGGGCTGTGTTATTTTAATTGTTGACAACCCCCTCGAGCCACAAGTGTTAACAATAACTGTTCCTGTGTGTAGGTGGGAAAACTGTGATCCTCATGTGTTGATGCAATATAGGTTTGGTGTTGACAAAGGCAGTCATTTTTTAACACTGCATCTCTAGACTACAAGATCCGTACTGCATTGTGTACTCGTTTGAAGTTTACGCTTTGTGACCTATGTGGACTATGGGCATATGTAACATTGCATAGTTTTTCGCTAGGGGCACTTGTTCTTGTACTCTATAGCATTTCAACATGTTTTAACTGCAGCCCAGTACTCACATAAGGTCACTGTTCTCATTGAATGAATAACTGCTCTTTGTAAATAATTGGGTTACATTGGGGTATTTTGTTTATTGTTGTGGTTTGTGACTTCCATTCTTTTGAACTGTTGCGTCGTTTGTTGCTAAGGGCAAGAGCAGCAGTTGGGGCCAGGACTCAAAGCCCCAGCGAACAGCGGGCCGTGAGTGATCCGGCAGTCCCTCCCTCTGATCATGTGCGGGCAATATCTACCTCTTGCACCTCCAGCTTCGCAGGAGACGCGTCGTTTGTTGCTGAGGGCGAGAGTAGCAGTTGAGGCCAGGATTCAAAGCCCCAGAGAACAGCGGGCCGTGAGTGATCCGGCAGCCCCTCCCTCTGATCACCTGCGGGCAATATTTACCTCTTGCGCCTCCCGCTTTGCGGGAGACGTGTAGTTTGTTGCTGAGGGCGAGAGCAGCAGTTGGGGCCAGGACTCAAAGCCCCAGAGAACAGCGGGCCGTGAGTGATCTGGCAGCCCCTCCCTCTGATCACCTGCGGGCAATATCTACCTCTTGCGCCTCCCGCTTCACGGGCGATGTGTCGTTTGTTGCTGAGGGCAAGAGCAGCAGTTGAGGCCAGGATTCAAAGCCCCAGAGAACGGCGGGCCGTGAGTGATCCGGCAGCCCCTCCCTCTGATCAACTGCGGGCAATATCTACCTCTTGCGCCTCCCGCTTCGCGGGAGACGCGTCGTTTGTTGCTGAGGGTGAGAGCAGCAGTTAGGGCCAGGACTCAAAGCCTCAGAGAACAGCGGGCCGTGAGTGATCCGGCAGCCCCTCGCTCTGATCACCTGCAGGCAATATCTACCTCTTGCGCCTCCCCTTCGCGGGAGATGCGTCGTTTGTTGCTGAGGGCGAGAGCAGCAGTTGGGGCCAGGACTCAAAGCCCCAGAGAACAGAGGGCCGTGAGTGATCAGGCAGCCCCTCCCTCTGATCACCTGCGGGCAATATCTACCTCTTGCACCTCCCGCTTCGCGGGAGACACGTCGTTTGTTGCTGAGGGTGAGATCCAACTGACGAAGCGCAGACTTTCACTAGATTCGACACAGTTTCTGTTGACCAGGGAGGAGGAATCCACTAGTTCCCTATCAGTAAAAAAAAAACATTTTCCTGATACCTTCTCCCCTTCTGTGAATTTCCAACCTCAATCTCCTAATATCCAACTCCAACTCCACCATCAAACTCCACCTTCCAAAAACACCATCCAATTCCAAATCCTACATCCAAATACAAATCCACCATCCAACTCTACCCTCCAACTCCACCCTCAACTCCAACTCCACCCTCCAACACCACCCTCCAACTCCACCATCCAACTCCACCATCCAACTCCATCCTCCACCCTCCAACTCCACCATCCAACTCCACCATCCAACACCATCCTCCACCCTCCAACTCCACCTGCAAAAAAACCTCTAAATCCATCCTCCAACTCCACCCTCCAACTCCACCCTCCAACTCCACCCAGCAACTCCACCCACCAACTCCACCCTCCAACTCCACCCTCCAAATCCACCCTCCAAATCCACCCTCCAAATCCACCCTCAAACTCCACCCTCAAACTCAAAATGCAACTCCACCCTACAACTCCACCATACAACTCCACCTGCAAAAACAACCCTCCAAATCCACCCTCCAACTTTACCCTCCAACTCCACCCTCCAAATCCAACCCCGCACTCCAAATCCAAATCCAGCCTCCAACTCCACACTCCAACTCCAAATCCACCCTACAACTTCACTCTCCAAATCCACTCTTCAACTCCACCCTAAAAATCAAAAGCCAACTCCACCCTCCAACTCCACCATCCAAATCAAAATCCTACATCCAAATTCAAATCCACTATCTAAATCCACCCTCCAAATCCAAATCCACCCTCCAACTCCAGCCTCCAACTCCAGCCTCCAACTCCAGCCTCCAACTCCAGCCCCCAACTCCAGCCTCCAACTCCACCCTCCAACTCCAACTGAACCCTCCAACTCCAACTCCACCCTCCAACTCCAACTCCACCCTCCAACTCCAACTCCACCTTCCAACTCCACCCTCCAACTCCACCCTCCAGCTCCACCCTCCAACTCCACCCTCCAACTCCACCCTCCAACTCCACCCTCCAACTCCAACTCCACCCTCCAACTCCAATTCCACCCTCCAACTCCAATTCCACCCTCCAAATCCAACTCCAACTCCACCCTCCAACTCCACCCTGCAACTCCACCCTTTAACTCCAACCTCCAACTCCACCCTCCAACTCCACCATCCAACTCCACCCTCCAACTCCAACCTCCAACTCCAACCTCCAACTCCAACCTCCAACTCCAACCTCCAACTCCAACCTCCAACTCCAACTCCAACTCCACCCTCCAAATCCACCCTCCAAATCCAACTCCACCCTCCAAATCCAAACCAGTGTTGTTTGTAATTCAATACATGTAAGTCACATAAATACAACACATATTGCATTACAAATGCTATAGGTGTCACATTTGCAAAAGTTATTACTATTAGGGTTGTAAATTACAAAGCAATTATTTTCACTATTTTCCACAAAAAACATTTAAAAAAAGGTATTTTACAATAGCAATAGCTCAAACTTTGCAAATGAGAAATATATTGCATTGTTAACACCCTGTTAACTTCTGCTGATCTGATGCTCTCTTTCACCACACCTCCTTCTCTAACTCTCTATTCTATTCTCTTCTCCTGTGCTGATCTGCTGCTCTCTTCCACCCCACCTCAGTCTTTAACTCCCTGTTCTCTTCTGCTGTGCTGATATGTTCCTCTCTTCCAAGTAACTCCTTCTCTAACTCCCTGTTCTCTTCTCCTGTGCTGATCTGCTGCTCTCTTCCACCCCGCCTCCTGCTTGAACTCCTTGTTTTCTTCTCCTGTGCTAATCTGCTGTTCTCTTCCACCTGCCTCTTTCACTAACTCCCTGTTCTCTTCTCCTGTGCCAATCTGCTGCTCTCTTCCACGCACCTACTTCTCTAACTCCCTGTTCACTTCTCTTCTCCAGAGCTGATCTGCAGCTCTCTTCAACCTGCCTCCTTCTCTACATCCCTGCTCTCTTTTCCCATCCTGTTCTGCTGCTCTCTTCAACAACACCTCCTTCTTTAACTCCATGTTCTCTTCGCCTGTGCTGATCTGCTGCTCTCTTCCACCCACCTCCTTCTGTGACTCCCTGTTCTCTTCTGCTGTGCTAATCTGTTGCTCTCTTCCACCCACCTCTTTATCTAACTCCCTGTTCTCTTCTGCTGAGCTGATCTGTTGCTCTCTTCCACCCACCTCTTTCTCTAACTCCCTGTTCTCTTCTGCTGTGCTGATCTGCTGCTCTCTTCCACCCCACCTCCTTCTTTAACTCCAATTTCTCTTCGCCTGTGCTAATCTGCTGCTCTCTTCCACCCACCTCATTCTGTAACTCCCTGTTCTCTTATGCTCTGCTGATCTGAATCTCTCTTCCACCTACCTCCTTCTGTAACTCCCTGTTCTCCTCTGCTGTGCTGATCTGCTGCTCTTTCCACCCACCTCCTTCTCTAACTCTCTGTTCTCTTCTTTTAGCCCTCTGCTGACCTGCTGCTCTCTTCCACCCGCCTCCTTCTTTAACTCCCTGTTCTCTTATGCTGATCTGCTGCTCTCTTCCACATCACATCCTTCTCTAACTCACTGTTCTCTTCTCCTGTGCTAATCTGCTGCTCTCTTCCACCCCACCTCCTTGTGTAACTCCCTGTTCTCTTCTGCTGTGCTGATTTGCTCCTCTCTTCCACCCACCTCCTTCTCTAACTCCCTGTTCTCTTCTCTTCTCCCGTGCTGATCTGCTGCTCTCTTCCACTATGCCTCCTTCTCTAACTCACTGTTCTCTTCTCCTGTGCTAATCTGCTGCTCTCTTCCACCCCGCATCCTTCTTTAACTCACTGTTTTCTTCTCCTGTGCTAAACTGCTGCTCTCTTCCACTCGCCTCTTTCTCTAACTCCCTGTTCTCTTCTCCTGTGCCGATCTGCTGTTCTCTTCCACCGCATCCTTTTTAACTCCCTGTTCTCCTATCCTGTGCTGATGTGCTGCTCTCTTCCACCCCAAATCCTTCTTTAACGCCCTGTTCTCTTCTGTTGTGCTGATCTGCTCCTCTCTTCCACCCACCTTCTTCTCTAACTCCCTGTTCTCTTCTCTTCTCCCATGCTGATCTGCTGCTCTCTTCCACTCTGCCTCTTTCTCTAACTCCATGTTCTCTTCTGCTGTGATGTTATGCTGCTCTCTTCCACCCACCTCCTTCTCCAAATCCCTAGTCTCTTCTCTTCTCCCGAGCTGAAATGATGTTCTCTTCCAACTGCCTTCTTCTCGAGCTCCCAGTTCTCTTCTCCTGTGCTGATCTGCTGCTATCTTATACCCGCCTCCCTCTTTAACACCCTGTTCTCTTCTACTGTACTAATCTGCTGCTCTCTTCCACCGCCTCAGTCTTTAACTCCCTGGTCTCTTCTCCTGTGCTAATCTGCTGCTCTCTTCCACCCCACCTCCTTCTTTAACTCCCTGGTATCTTCTCTTCTCCTGTGCTGATCTGCTGCACTCGTCCACCCCAAATCCTTCTTTAAATCCATGTCCCTTTCCAAAACCTCCTTCTCTAACTCCCTGTTCTCTTCTCAAATGCGGATCTGCTGCTCTCTTCCTCCAGAATCATTCACTAACTCCCTGTTCTCTTCTCCTATGATAATCTTTAAGCTATCTTCCATCCGCCTACTTCTCCAACTCCCAGTTTTTTTCTCCCCTGCTGATCTGCTGTTCTCTTTCACTGCCTCCTTCTCTAACTCCCTTTTCTCTTCTGTGCTAAACTGCTGTTCTCTTTCACCCCGCCCCATTCTCTAGCTCACTGTTCTCTTCTCCTGTGCTAATATGTTTTTTTCCACCTGCTTCCTTACTTAACTCCCTGTTCTCTTTTCATGTGCTAATCTGCTGTTCTCTTCCATCCCGGCTCCTTCTTTAACTGTTTTTTTCTCCTGTGCTGATCTGCTGTTCTCTTTCACCCGCCTCCTTCTATAACTCCCTTTTCTCTTCTCCTGCGCTAAACTGCTGTTCTCTTTCACCCCGCCCCCTTCTCTAACTCACTGTTCTCTTCTCCTGTGCTAATATGTTGTTCTCTTCCACCCGCTTCCTTACTTAACTCCCTGTTCTCTTTTCATGTGCTAATCTGCTGTTCTTTTCCACCCCGCCTCCTTCTTTAACTGTTTTTTTCACCTGTGCTGATCTGCTGTTCTCTTTCACCCGTCTCCTTCTATAACTCCCTTTTCTCTTCTCTCGTGCTGATCTGTTGTTCTCTTTCACCCGCCTCCTTCTCTAACTCACTGTTCTCTTCTCCTGTGCTGATCTGCTGCTCTCTTCCACCCTCCTCCTTCTCTAACTCCCTTTTCTCTTCTCCTGTGCTAAACTGCTGTTCTCTTTCACCACGCCCCCTTCTCTAACTCACTGTTCTCTTCTCATGTGCTAATATGTTGTTCTCTTCCACCCACTTCCTTACTTAACTCCCTGTTCTCTTCTCAGGTGCTAATCTGCTGTTCTCCTACACCCGCCTCCTTCTTTAACTCTGTTTTTTCTCCTGTGCTGATCTGCTGTTCTCTTTCACCCGCCTCCTTCTCGAACTGCCTTTTCTCTTCTCTCGTGCTGATCTGCTGTTCTGTTTCATCCTCCTCCTTCTCTAACTCCCTTTAATCTTCTCTTGTGCTGATCTGCTGTTCTCTTACACCCCAACTCCTTCTTTAAATCCCTTTTCTCTTCTCCCGTGCTGATCTGCTGTTCTCTTTCACCCCACCCCCTTCTCTAACTCACTGTTCTCTTCTCATGTGCTAATATGTTGTTCTCTTTCACCCACTTCCTTACTTAACTCCCTGTTCTCTTCTCATGTGCTAATCTGCTGTTCTCCTACACCCCGCCTCCTTCTTTAACTCTGTTTTTCTCTCCTGTGCTGATCTGCTGTTCTCTTTCACCCACCTCCTTCTCTAACTGCCTTTTCTCTTCTCTTGTGCTGATCTGCTGTTCTGTTTCACCCGCCTCCTTCTCTAACTCCCTTTTATCTTCGCTTGTGCTGATCTGCTGTTCTCTTCCACCACAACTCCTTCTTTAAATCCCTTTTCTCTTCTCCCGTCCTGATATGCTGTTCTCTTCCCCTACACATCCTTCTTTAACTCCATGTTCTCTTCACCTGTGCTGATCTGCTGCTCTCTTCCACCTGCCTCCTTCTTTAACTCCATGTTCTGTTCTCCCGTGCTGATCTGCTGCTCTCTTCCATCCGCCTCCTTCTCTAACTCCCTTTTCTCTTCTCCGGTACTGATCTGCTGTTCTCTTTCACCCCACCTCCTTCTCTAACTCCCTGTTCTCTTCTCCTCTACTGAGCTGCTGTTTTTTTACACTGCCTCCTTCTGCAACTCCCTGCTCTCTTCTCCTGTGCTGATCTGCTATTCTATTCCACCCGCCTCCCTCTTTAACTCACTGTTCTCTTCTGCTGTGCTAATCTGCTGCTCTCTTCCACCTCACCTCCTTCTCTAACTCCCTGTTCTCTTCTCTTCTCCTGTGCTGATCTGCTGTTCCCTTCCACACCACCTCCTTCTTTAACTCCCTGTTCTCTTTTGCTGTGTTGATCTGATGCTCTCTTCCACCCACCTCCTTCTCTAATTCCCTGTTCTCTTCTATTCTCCTGTACTAATCTACTGCTCTATTACACCACCTCCTTCTTTAACTCCCTGTTCTCTTCTCTTCTCTTGTGCTGATCTGCTGTTCTCTTCCACCAGCCTCCTTCTTTAACTACCTGTTCTCTTCTCCTGTGCTGATCTGCTGCTCTCTTCCACCTCACCTCCTTCTTTAACTCCCTGTTCTCTTCTCCTGTGCTGATCTGCTGTTCTCTTCCACCCAACTCCTTCTTTAACTCCCTGTTCTCTTCTCCTGTGCTGTTCTGCTGCTCTTTTCCACCCGTCTCCTATTTTAACTCCCTGTTCTCTTCTCCTGTGCTGATCTGCTGCTTTCTAAAACCCGCCTCCTTCTTTAACTCCCTGTTCATTTCTCCTGGGCTGATCTGCTGCTCGCTTCCACCCGCCTCCTTCTTTATATCCCTGTTCTCTTCTCCTGTGATAATCTTTAAGCTATCTTCCATACACCTACTTCTCTAACTCCCTTTTCTCTTCTCCTGTGCTGATCTGCTGGTCTCTTTCACCTGCCTCCTTCCTTAACTCCCTTTTCTCTTCTCCTGTGCTAAACTGCAGTTCTCTTTCACCTGCCCCCTTATCTAACTCACTGTTCTCTTCTCATGTGCTGATCTGCTCCTCTCTTCCACCCACCTCCTTATTCAACTACATGTTCTCTTCTCCACTGCTGATCTGTTGCTCTCTTCCACCCGCCTCCTTCTTTAACTCCATGTTCTCTTCTCCACTGCTGATCTGTTGCTCTCTTCCACCTGCTTCCTTATGTATCTCCATGTTCTCTTCACCTGAGCTGATCTGCTGCTCTCTTCCATCCGCCTCCTTCTTTAACTCCCTGTTCTCTTCTTTTCTCCTGTGCTGATCTGCTGCTCTCTTCCACCCACATCCTTCTATACCTCCCTGTTCTGTTCTCCCATCCTGATCTGCTGCTCTCTTCCACCCGCCTCCTTCTCCAAAACCCTGTTCTCTTCTCCCGTGCTGATCTGCTGTTCACTTCCACCGCCTACCTATTTAACTCCCTGTTCTCTTCTCCTGTGCTGATCTGCTGATCCCTTCAACACGCATCCTTATTTAACTCCCCGTTCTCTTATAATATGCTGATCTGCTGCTCTCTTCCACATACATCCTTCTCTAACCGCACACTCACATACATACAACCATGCACGCACACACAGACAACAACGCACATACAACCACACACACAACCACACACATCTATCTATTGCCCTCACTCTATTTATCCCCCTCACTCTATCAATCGCCCTCACTCTATCTATCGCCCTCACTCCATCTATCTATCGCCCTCACTCCATCTATCTATCGCCCTCACTCCATCTATCTATCGCCCTCACTCCATCTATCTATCGCCCTCACTCTATCTATCTATCACCCTCACTCTATCTATCTATCTATCGCACAACAACAGCATCACTCAGGGGCACCACAACATCACTATGCGCTACCACAGCATCACTGTACGCCACAGCATCACTTGTCGCCACCACAACATCCCTCAGCACCACCACAGTATCAATCTGTGCAAACATTCAACAACAACTGCTTCAAATATGTTCTCTCAATGTTTCAAGCTTTATTACAAATGTCACAAAAAATTTTGATATTTCACTTCTGTTCTTATATTTTATTCACGATAAAATACACTAAACATAATCTTCATAAAAGTTATTTACAAAAGTTTAAGCTATTGCCATTATAAATTACAATAACTTTTATTTAAGTAGTAATTATTTTTTAAAAAAAAGAAACATTGTTATTTGTAAAATCAATACTTCTAAGTCACATATATACAAACCATGTTGCATTAAAAATGCTATAGGTGTCACATTGTCAAAAAATAAAAGTATTAGCATTGTAAATGACAAAGCTATTGATTTCACAATTTTCAAAAATAACACATAAATAACAAATTTGTCATGTACAGGACAAAAAACGTAAACTTTCCTAATGCGAGACCTATTGCATTGCAAATGCTTGTTCTATAAGCCGGCTTACAAGCCTACGTTGAAAACCAATGGCTCTATTTTAACTTCTAACAGATTTGAGCTCCTTTCAGTTTTAGAGGAAGTGGACTGACAACCAACCTATGCTTTGGGAGCGGTTCCCCTTATAGCCAAGGGGTATTGTAATGATGTACAAGCAACTGTAGATTGTAATCCATCTCAGGAAGCAGACCACTTGATAAACCCTCTGATCCTCTCAACTAACCCTATTTTGGTCCAATCTGAACAGGTTCAAGAATCTTCCTTAGCCAATCAGGGCATCAAGTTACTTCAACAAAGTTTCTCAAAAAAATAAGTCACTCAGACCCAGTTTTGGTTTCGACAACGAATAGTAGGTTTTTAAATGAAAGAAGATGCCTGAACTCAGCCCACCAGTTCGCTACCAACCATCTCAGAGAGGCCTCCCTTAGTGTAACATTTTGGAATATTGCTGGTCTCCGATCTAAATTCAACCAAGAAGGATGGTTAACATTTGTGCGGACCCACGATATCCTCTGTCTACAGGAGACGTGGGACACCCAACCAAATCATCTAAATGGTTACAAAACATTCTTCTCACCGGCAATTACATCAGCTTCAGGGCGTGCGAAAGGTGGGCTAGTGGTGTACATCTCAAACCTAATTCAGGCGAGAGAAACAATCACCTTAAAAAATGAGGATAACTACCAGGTAATCTTAATAACCATAGATAAATCAGCTACTATTGTGCTAGTGAATTTTTATAACAACTTGCAGCCAATAAAACTGATAGAGACCCTGAAGGAAATTCGCTATTTCCTTCTAGACTACAATAACAACCATCTCGGGAAAAATTCTATTACTGTGTGGGGTGGTGATTTTAATCTACCCCTCTGTGAAAGAAACAATAATATTACATGCGGCCTATTAGACGAGCAGGAAAATAATATTACTCATTTTCCCCTCTCTTCCATTGGGGCTTATATGAATGAGAAGATTTCACTTCTCCAAGTGACCTTTGCAAAGGAACTGCTATTTTCCATTGTTCCCCTAAGGCCAACTTTTAACGGTAGAGGAGCCTCTAGCTGTATAGATTTTATTCTTATGGTAACTAAGGCCTCACACCTCATAACAAACTTTACAACTCATGATTGCGTATTTAGCGATCATTTCCCGATCTCTATTACTTTTTCAAACCAATTGGCTCGAGACAGAATAAAGCCGACGACCCTGTATCAGGAGGAACGTCTTATCATGAATAGACTGAATGGTTACTCTATAAAATGGGCCCGTTCAGATCCTGATATAATAACTGAAAAGGTTGTCAGAACCTCTATGCCCGCAATAAGCATATGTTTGGCGGAGTGTTCAAGCCCTCAGGAGATCTTAGACAACTTCAAGGTAGTAACTAAATCTGTGAATGAAGCCTTAACTATTATTCCCAAAGGAAAAAGAAAAAATAGGAGTGGCTGGTTTAATTCATCTTGTACAAAAGCTTATTCCAACCTTAAAGCCGCTCTCAAAAAACCCAATAGAGACAGGATAGAGATAATTCAATTGAGGAAAATATACAATGAAACCTTACGACAAAGAAATATGGAATTAAAGAGGAACTATGGGTAGCTCTACATACCAGCTGTAAAACTAATGGCAATATAGCGTTTTGGGAAGTTATAAACCCCCCATTCCTCTCTGGCCCTAGGGAGAGCAGCAAAATAGAAGTCACTATTAATGAATTAGCTCATTTTTCGCAGATATTTGGTCTAGCAGAGGATTCCACCCAAACCCACTGTACTCACGGTAATAGCCCTTCCTTAAGTTCCCTGGGCTTAGATTTCACTCTGACCGAAGTCGAGCACGCCCTAAAAGCCAGTAGAGGAGGAAAGGCCCCGGGCCCCGATGGGGTACCCGTGGACTTATACAAATGTAAAATGGACCTGTGGGCCCCATTATTATCCAGGGTACTAGAGGCCACGGGAAAAGTTGGCCTCTTGGACTCTTGGTCGGAATCGATTTTGGTCCTGGTGTTCAAAAAGGGCGATCGCAATAGTCCAATGTGTTATCGCCCTATCTCTTTACTGGACTCGTTGGGAAAGGTGGTGGGCCGCATCCTGCTAGAACGCCTACAGCACTGGGCGGAGGATAATAACATCATATCTGACCTCTTGGTACCATCGAACAGGTCCTTAACCTGTCGGTACTGAGGAGTAAATATGTGGATGTGAAGGATGGCAGACTTCATATGGCCTACGTAGATCTTAATGCAGCGTTCGACTGCGTGGGTCATGTAAAATTATGGGACATAATGACAGAAATGGGAGTTGAGCCTCTGCTGGTCAATTATCTGCGTGAAATCTACTCAAACGCAACTGCGAGAGTGAGATATGGTCTTGGGGGTCAATTATCCGCGCCTTTTAGGGTGGAGCGGGGAGTAAGACAGGGTTGTGTCCTGGTTCCCTTCCTCTTTACTCTTTATAAAAATGGTTTGAAATCAGCAATTTTGGAGGGGAGTCAGGACCTACCACAAGTCCAGAATCGCCCTATCCCCGCTCTCCTATTCGTGGATGACGTGGTGATCATTGCACGTACTTCCCTTGAGCTACAGCGCTCGGTAACCCGATACAATGTATTAATGTCGAATTTAGATTTGAAAATGAATATTAAAAAAACCTTTATCATGACTTCTGGGCAGAAACTAAGGAAAGGAAATAACATCTATATAAGCAACTCTAGGGTAGACCACACTCCCACTTATCCTTACCTAGGAGTTGTAATAGATGAAAAGGTTACCTGGAAAAGAGCAATTGAGGTCAGAAAATTGCAGTTTTTAAAATCCACAATGGCTTTAGTAGTTTTCACACAGAGGTTGGGAAAACGACCCCCGGAAGAGATGTTACGCATTTACCAGGCTAATTGCGTTGGCACCGCCATTTACGGGGCAGGGGTGGGGGGGTATGTCCAGGCTGAATCAATTCAAAAAGTAGAAAATAGCTTCTTAAGATTCCTACTTGCAGTTCCACAAAGCACCTCCACATTTAGTTGCTATTTAGAACTGGGTGTGTCCTATATTCCTGACATCATTGGGATACAACCAGTTCTGTTATGGCACCGCCTTTGGACGTCTAACAACTTAAAGCTAACTCAATCAGTTGTGTCAGATTGCATTAGGCTTGAACACGCTGAAAGGATTCAGTGGTTACAATATGTTAGGAAGTTTTTACTCGACCTGGGTCTGGAGAATTATTATCATAACCCCCACGAAATGGTCCAGATTTCAAGAAAGACGTTAAAGAACCAATGTCTAATGCACTTAGCTGGCCTTCGTTTGATAGCTGAAGTAAATAAAACCTCTGTTCAGCATTCTTTGTCAATTCAAACAACTGTGACGATCCAGCCATATTTAACTTGGAAGCTATCCAGCTTTGACAGATTCCTACTAACCCGATTTAGATTAAACATCTTTCATCGATTTGTCACTTTTCCAACGATAAATGATTGGTCTAAACTGTTAAGCCATTGTCCTTGTGACGGAATATAACCTTATAACCCGCCGTAGCTGGGCTATATCGGCTATTAAAGGCCCGCTGAATCGTTAAAGGCCAGAGCCGAAAGCGAGGGACTTTAACGAGACAGCGAGACTTTAATTGCCGGTGTAGCCCTGTTACGAAGGGCTATAAGGCTATTAGAACATTCTGCCACTGGAGGGCAGAATGTTCTAACAAATTAAACAAAGGGTTCTCGAAACTCGAGGGGATATAAATCCCCTCGAGCTTCGAGAAGCCTTTGTAGAACATTGGAATGTTGCTCTGCGGGCCTTTACCGGCCCGTAGAAGCAGGGAGCACTGCAATGGAGCTACCAACATTCCAATGTTCTAATATCCCATCAATCGCTCTTACATGTAACTCTTTTTTGCAAATTTTATATTGAACCTAGAAAACAGTGGCTCCTTCCAATCTTAAAAAGCCTGGGCTTACGCCAATGCCGACCCGCTTTCATGGTACTCCAATTCCTGGAATCAGATCTTTAAGCCATAAATATAGTTAGGTTTTTGAAATTCTGTATTCGACATAGAACAAACTTGTAATATGAGTTCTTGATGCACTTTAAATTACCGTTATTGGTTTTTAACTGAAAAACTTTGATTGGAAATTTTAACATGTAAATAATCTACTGTAAAGTGTTTAATAATAATTTAATGTAATTTCTTTTACTTTGGCAAATGCAATATTTCAAAGATGTTTATACTTTTATGGTTTTCCTACTAATGAAAACGAATAAAGTAAATAATGAATGAACTGTTTAAACTGTAAATATTTTCAGAAATATGTGCTATAGATCAAATTAGAAGTGTTGTGACCCCCAGTAATTTTTTGGTTTAATCATTTTTGTATTAAAGCAGTAAAACACCAATACATAAAAATATTTAATAATATCAACATACCTATTATAACAGCATATATTATCATTTTCAAGGAATTAAATGTTGCTTTTTGCTCGAATATTACAATTAACTTTCTTACAGAGCATCGCCCTCACCTCACCTTATCGGGATAGGGTTTCACTAGAAACAGACAAAAAACATGTCTTCCATCATCATGGGCGCATTAAAGATTATAAACGCAGGAAGTATTTTGAGGCGAACTTTAAAGAACACTCAAAGTTCCAGAAAAAGTCCCCTGCCAATGAAATGTGGGTTACAAGTTGGCTAATAAAGATAGATCGTCTTTTCTTGATAACAAAAAGCTAAGTTTTACTAGCTTGCTTCCTGCAGGGTAGTAGTCTAGTAAAGTGAGAAACAACATTCTTTCTCACGGACAGTAACTCACTAAGAGCACCTTCCAATCTCCCCGTGGAAATAAACGTTAAATTATAATTGAAGTTTACAATCTGCACATAGTTGCATTGACCTTCCAAACTGAGGTTAGCCACCCTCTTACAAGTGCAATATAGTCAAGAGGTACTGTATCGCATTTTATTTAATGGAGTATTCTATGGGGAAACATTGAGAAGACAGGAAGGCGGCTACGCGAACATTATTTTCCAGAAACGGTCAATGGGTGGTCAAAGCCGTGCGCTGATTTTTTATGCTTAGGTTCTTTGTATAGTTACAAGAGTTACTGGTATTTCATTAAATACATAATGAACGATTTAGTGTACATAAAAGTGAGTGATTAACTGCTGCAATTGACCATCAGCACTGAGACTGCCTTCCTGCACACCAGACAAATGCAAACACCTTCTCCGGTAACTCCACAATGCAATGGGGCAGGAAATCTGCACATATGTACACAGGGCCAGATGTACGACCGTTTTTAGCGCTCGCACACGGGGACTGCTAAAAATGGTTATAGCAAGTACCAAACCTATTTACGTGTCTGTAACCTGTTACTGACTTGTAAAATAGGTTTTGCGATTCGCTATTAGGAAGGGATTCCCTTTCTCATAGAGAGCGACAGGGGGATGTAAGATTATTTTGCAACTGCATCACAATCGCAGATTGTCGCCTACTTTAAGTAGGTGATGAGGCAGTCGCAAACGGGAACTTGTCTTCTTGGTACCTCTTCCCCTTTGTGATAGGCAAAAATGTTTTTTTAAGAGCAGGCATTGGTCTCGCAGACCACTGCATGTGCTTAAAAAATGAAACTGAAACGTTTCATTTTTATTTTTGAAATACATCCCATTTTCCTTTGCTGACCACAGCAAACCACCATCCCTTTGATTGCCAGCCATTCTCAATGGGTGGCAAAATGCGACCTGCCTCATGAATATTAATGAGGCAGGTCCGTTGCGACCCATTTGAGAAGTCCCAAAAGTGTCCCAGACGCTGTTGTACATTAGAGATTCCGAATCGCAATTTGCGAGTCGCTAAAATTTGCACATTACAAGTCGCAATCTCTAATGGTCGTACATCTTGCCCCTAGAGCGGTGTCAGCACAGTGAGATAAGAATACACTTTCCTGGTGGAAGTCGCATTCTGGGCAAAACAATGTGGTGAATGTTAAATTTAGAAGTGAGAACTATTAGCAAAGCATATAGATCTGGGCTATATTAGATGAATTGATATCTTCAATGTAATAATATTTAGCCCTCAATATAAGAAGGGTCGGTGTAGAGTGCCATGCAGATTACAGAAGACACCAAACCCTCACTGCTGATTTTGGTGAAGAGCAAAGAATCAGAATTGCAAAAAAAGTGTTCGCTCCAAAGAAGTAGGTCATTAGTTGCAAACAGGAAGAGGCAAAGACTAAGGGCTTGATTTAGAGCTGAGATACATTGTCACAAACATGACTGACAGCCCATGTGCCATATTACATGTGCATTATTTCTTATGATACATGTAATACGGGGGATAGGATATCTATCACATCTTTGAAAGAGTGTCCCGCCCGCCAAACTCCTAATCATGCCCAAAGTATAGGTGTCTAGGTGGCAGAAAAAGAAGACAAATTAATTAAATATATACTTGGTCATTTTTTCCTGCCATTAAACACAGAACTGATGGAGCATATAGTATGGAGTGTAGGAAGGTGTTGGACATGCATTGACTAATGTCTCATTACCTGAACCATGGAAAGTAAGCACTTTCTTGCGCAGGGCCGGCTTTAAAGTGGTGCGACCGGTGCAACTGCACCTGGCGATGACTTTAGTGGGGGGCGCTGTGTCTCAAAAATACTTTTGCTTTGAAAGCATGTGAACGTCCTTATGCATGCAGCAGTTTTCAGGCAACAATAAAAGTGTCAAGATAACTCTAGTGATTAATGTTCATACTGGTGAAAGATCAGAATTTTGCCTAATGGCAGTATTTGGAAAGGGGCGACCACTCGGTCCCCCCGAACGTATGGTTGGGTGCCCCGATCCTCCCGGGAAACCATTTTGGGCGGGGGGCGTGTCTTGGCTGGTATGCCCGAAGCGGCGTAGCCGGGGCGCGCCTTTTCCCGCCCAAGAGGGGTTGTCCTAGACACCTACACCGATGGCCACGCCCAGTAGGCATACCGGAGGAGGGTATACGCCCTCCCGAAGAAGAATAAATAGAGCGGGAATCCGAAGAAGCGTCCTCTTGTTCCGGTGCTTAGAAGGCTGCACCCACTCGTTGCTCGTGAGCCCTCGACGGAACAAGGAGCAATTTTGAGAACTTGTAATTCTTGTGTTTCTCTTTCAGTGACTTTAAAGGGAAGGATCCAGGACCGTGTTGATCGACTCGGAGTGGATAATCGAAACCATGTCTGTCAAGAAGGCAGGGAAGGGTTCCGAGACAGACAAAGTGCTACGCATGTTGGTGAACAGAATAGCGAGAATGGAACGAAGCGTCGGACAAGTCCCAGCGCTTGGCCGTGATTTGGCGGGCGTCAAGAAGCAACTGGCCGCAATGAACAAGCCTGGTAACCCGAAGAAGGCAATAGGCCCGGCATTGCCGGGAGTCGTCCCCGAGGGTAGAGGGAAACGGGTCAAGAGGAGGGCGGTTGCAGGGGAGGTTCCGGTCCCTGAGGTGCCCCCAGTCATCCCTGCCATACCAGCTGATGACCCAGTACCAACCCCAGACGCGGGTCAACCGATTCGGTTGTGATTACGCCCGCTAACGATGAGGATATGCCTCCTGAATTGGCCACCCAATTGGCCGCATGGCTCAATAAGAAGGCAGGGGGTGCTACGGCGCCCGGAGACACGGCCGAAGAGGCCAAATTACTAATCCAGCAGTTGCGGCAGTCGCGAGATGCCGCGAAGGCGAATCTCCCTCTTGTTTCTCCACAGGTGACACCGGAAGGACCAGCAGCTGGTCTCGAGAAAACGGCGGGAACAACGACCGAACCGGGTAAGCTTGCTTTGCCAGTGGCGGGGGAGGGCTCATTACCCTCAAGGCGGGAGAGGGTGGTTCAACATATCCCTATTGCCACGAAAGAATTGATATGGGCAGACAAGTATGTCAATATGTTTTTGTTGTTGACTGACCATCGCGAGATGGAATATGCTAAAGCACAGAAAGATTTGTGGCACCCGAGCGTCTGGCGCGCCAAGATGGCGGAGTTAAGGGTTGAAGAGACGATAACGAATTGGGCGAAGGCCTTTGCAATGTTTACTGCGATTATTGGTGAACGTATGTTTACTGTGATTATTGGTGAACGTAAGCCCGAGGTATTGACCGAACTGTCTTGTTATCAGGCACGTATAATGGATTTTTATGAAATGTATGAGGGGGACGAATGGAAAGGTTACGACATGAAATTTCGTAAAGCAAAAGAGTATGATTCCACTCTGACATGGGATTGCCTCGACTCAATTTCTTGGCATAAGCAGCTCCTGCCTGGGACGGCGGGGACATCCTCGCCAGGTGGGAATGGAACGGGGGTTTCCCGCCAAAAGCCTGCGGTGCCCTTTCGAGCAGGCACCGGTGGTGATCACCAGCCGAAAACCGGCGGGAATGGTGGAAAGCGGGGGTCTGTTGGGGCTTCAATAGAGGCAACTGTAACAGACCGCAAGGTACATGTAGGTTCAAGCATGTGTGTGCGGGTTGTGGGAATACCTCACACCCGGAGAGTTCATGCAGATCGAAAAATAGCGGGTCGGGAGGTAAAGGAGGGTCCAAGCAAGACTGAGGTGGATCGTTGTGTACAATTGCCTACTCCCGTTGATCTCATGGCTATGACTCCTTGGTTAAACAAATACCCTGATTATGTCTCTGCCGGGGTGTTGAGGAAGGGATTCTTATACGGCTTCCACATCCCGGCGGGGGATTTTCGTGGGGAACCTTTTTGTAAAAACCAGCTTTCGGCACAGCATAATCCTGGTGTGGTGGAGAGGAAAATTGCTAAAGAAGTGAGCCTAGGCCGAGTGGCTGGGCCTTTTCAGCGACCACCAGTGGCGGGTTTCATCTGTTCCCCATTAGGGGTGGTCCCCAAGAAGGACCCGGGGAGTTTAGGCTGATCCATAATCTATCTGCTCCAAGGGGTTTCTCGGTAAACAATGCTATTGACCCAGAAATTTGTTCGGTGCGGTACGCATCATTCGATGATGCCGTCACCATGTTAAATCGCCTGGGCCCCGGGGCGCTGATGGCGAAATCAGATATCGAATCAGCGTTCCGGTTGCTGCCGGTACACCCACAGGATCAGCGTTTGCTAGGTTTTGCGTTCCAAGGGAGTTATTACATGGATAAATGCATGCCGATGGGTTGCTCCATTTCTTGTGCCTATTTTGAAGAATTCAGCTGTTTTTTAGAGTGGACATTCACCGAGGCCACAGGGCATAGGCATGTTATGCATTATCTAGATGACTTTCTGTTCTTGGGAGCAGCCGGCGACACGAAATGTGCGCAGGCGCTACAGGATTTTTGCATCCTCATGAGGGAGTTTGGAGTGCCATTGGCACCAGGTAAGACGGTTGGACCATCTACTTCACTGGAGTTTCTGGGAATTGAGCTCGATTCTGTGGAGGGATGTTTCCGTTTGCCAGTGGGAAAGGTAGCTTAATTTAGGGCTTCCCTGGAACTTTGCCTTAGTAAGGAGAAAGTGGCCCTGCACCAGTTACAGCAAACAGTGGGTCAGCTTAACTTTGCCTTAAGAGTTATACCGATGGCCCGCCCCTTTTCACGCTCTATTGCACAAGCTATGGTTGGTCTCAAGGAAGGACACCACCGCACGAGACTGTCTGCAGAGGTTCGCCAGGATATGCGCATTTGGTTGGCATTTCTGGCGGACTTCAACGGTCGAGTAGTGTGGAACAAGCCGCCAGCGTCTTCGGACGAGCTGGGTTTGTGGACTGACTCAGCGGGGAGCGTGGGATTTGGCGCCATCTTTGGTAACCGATGGTCGGCGCAAACATGGCCGGCGTGGTGGCATTCCTGCGGTCTCACAAGTAACATAGGGTTCCTTGAGCTATTCCCTATTTTTGTTGCTCTGATGGCATGGCCGGACGAGTTCAGAGACCGCTCTGTGGTATTTTGGTCTGATAATATGACTGTTGTCGAATGCATTAACAATCAGGCAGCACGCTGCAAATGGATCTTGAGATTGTTGAAGGAAGTTGTGCTGCTTTGCATGCGACTGAATGTACAGTTCAGGGCGAAACATGTGCCGGGTGTACTGAATCATGCAGCTGATGCACTCTCTCGTTCACATATGCAGGCGTTCAGGGGTTATCTACCTACAGCGGACCTAGCGGCGGCACCATTCCCCGAAGCACTCTGGCTAATTGGTGCCCCGGATTACAAGACCTCGTGGCAGCAAGCTTAGCCCCCAGGACGAGGAAGGCATATGAAGGAGCGTTTCGTTCCTATTGTGCATTTTTGGGTCGGACAGGGAATCAGAACTGGGGTCAGGAGGATTCCTTCCTAGGGTTCCTGGTAGCACTGCACAGAGAAGGCCGATCAGCGGCAACAGCCAATAGACACAGGGCGGCCATCTCATTCATGGCGCAGGTGCATGGCATCGAAGACCCAACAGGTTCCTTTTTGGCGAAAAAAGCTCTTCGCGGCTGGCAGCGCCTCGAGGGTCGCAAGCAAGATGAGAGGCGCCCGATTGGCTTAGAGAGGTTGTCCCTACTCATGGCGAAACTAGTCACGACATGCTCCTCCCAATTCGAAGCAGTTCTGTTCCGGGCAGCTTTCGCATTAGCGTTCCATGGGGCTATGCGGGTGAGCAAACTGGTCGCAAGGAATAAGAAAGATGTCGAGGGAGGCTTGTGCAGGGATCACATCCTAATTAGGGGTGATTTGATGGTAGTCAGCATAGCTAGGTCCAAGACTGACCAGGGAGCTATGGGAAACAGTGTTGTTGTCCAGCGCATGCGAGGGTCCCCCACGTGCCCGATAATGTGTATAGAGGAATACTTGGCACTGAGGGCGGATACATGGGGGGGGAGTTTGCTGAGGCACATCGATGGCACCCCACTGACGAGGTTTCAGTTCCAGAGGGTGCTAGCTCTGACAATCGCTGTGGCGGGCATGGACCCGTGCGATTTTGGGACCCACTCCTTTAGGATAGGGGCTGCTACTGAGGCTACAGCCAGGGGTCAGAATGCAGAGGAACTGAAACAGTTGGGACGATGGTCCTCGAATTGCTTCAAAAGGTATGTGCGATTGCACATGTTGTGAAGTCAAGTGACATGCACTCACGCTTCTTGTCTTCTGTTTGATTTACAGTTTCGCGAGCAGGTCATGCGGGGCTGAATTTGCAGTCGACCCAGTACCAGGGGACCAGCGGTCATGGATCACCATCTGAGGAGAGAGTGGTTTGGGTCGTGGGCCACTCATACGTGAGGCGGGCCGGGGACGTAATCAAGGCAGGTGACGTGACTCGCGCAGCTGGGGAATACGGGTACAGAGTGGCCTTCCATGGAAGGGGCGGGCTCTGTATTGACCAATTCGAATCCTTTGTTGAGGGTCTCTTAGGGCGGCAGAGGTCACCGCCATCTGTAGTCATAGTACACCTGGGGGGCAATGATTTGGTGACACTGGGTAGACGAGTATTGCTCGAGCAGGTTTTGTCTTCCGTTAGCTGGTTGGCAAAAAGAATCCCGGGGTACACGATTGCCTGGTCCCACATGATTCCCAGGAAGGTATGGCGGGGGGGGCCTTTCGGTGTCAGCACTGAACCATTCGGTGAAGAAGGTTAACAACAAAATTGGTAGATTGTTTCGCTCTGCGCAGTTGCATAGCATTCCTCATGGTTGTATTCGGGGTGATCACATGTATCTGAATGATGGGGTTCACCTGTCCCGGGAGGGGAATGTTTTACTCATAGGAGACTTCATAGCATGGCTAAGGGGTTTGACAAAGCATGACCTTAGGAGGAGTTTGGGGGGGGCCGGATAGCCGGTCAACTATCCGGCCTGTGGCGGTAAGGTCATGATCGGTGAGCAGTAATTTCAAGGTCCCTAGAGGGGGGCGCCACCCACTATGGATGGGAGCGCCCGGGGGGAGGCGGCCATTGGCCCCTCCCACTGGGAGGCGGCACCCACTAAGGATGGGTCACCTAAGGGGAGACGGCCATAGGCCCCTTCCAGGGGAGGAGGCGGCTATATGCCCCTCCTATGAATTTCCCGGGGCCCGGATATCCGCGACGGCGGATGTGATAGAGAGTGTGGGGGTGGGGGGGGGAGGATGTTAGACTCGGCTAGGAAACCTTTGTATTAGAGATTTGTTAAGGTTAGCCAAAGAACATGTCTTCATCGAAATGTAATAAATGAAAATTGTACATGATTATGAAACTTTGATTTAATGTTTTAAATTTTGTTTCATATTTTAATAAATACGGCCGGGAGGGTGACTCCCTCCCGCCTTCCAAAAGTTCAGAACTGCATCCGACTTCCCATCCTTGGGGATTGTGTTGGGAGGGGGTGACGGGCATCCCGGCCATATGCTCATCATAAAGAAATGCAGAGGGTTAATGTGCCTGCTGCAAAGAACACACACAATGCAGATCACAGAACAAAGTGTCAGTGAACTATGAGTATCATTATAAAAGAAAATGAAAGGTTTGTCGGAGAAAACTATGGAGAGGTGAGGTGCATTGTTGGAGAGTGGTAGTGAGGGAATTCATGGAGAAGGAGGTCATGGGGGGGCCCAAAAGAACTCTTGCACCAGGCACCACCAGCGCTAAAGCCCGCCCTGTTCTTGAGTATACCACTTGACTGTGCTTCATACCGAATGAGGAGGACTTGGTTGTATAGTGAAATAGCCATAGAAGGTGCAACTTAGCTCAATAGGAGTGTAATAATGATGGAGATGGCAAAGAGGATAAATTGGATACTTTAGCTCGATTCTCAAAGGTAAATTTATGGGTAGAAACTTTTCTACAAACAGATTTATGTCTATTCCTGGGCGTACAACTGCACCTAAAAGCATATCATCACGTTCATTGGCGATTTCTGACTAATAGTAGGATTACGTGTACCTCCCCCTTTACTTGAGGGAGTGAGGCCTTAAAAAATGACAGCGAACGTGGTTATACATAGCATAGGCGGAACTTTCTAGCACACTACGAAGAAATAAGAACTGGAAAGAAAAGGGAAAACACCATTGCCTGAGCAAAACATAACACATCTTATAAACATCACTACAGGAGCACATAAAGAGAGCCCACGCCCTGTTTTGAGCACCACACATCAGTTACAGCGATGTGCTATAATGTCTCTTTGAGAATATGTAAAAGTATAAGGGAAATGAGGCATTTGTTTTTTAATAATTCATTAAAAATAAATGTGCATAGTTGTAATATGTACATCCTTTCTATTTACATTTTTCTTCCTATAATGTGATTTAGTTGGGCATTTGCAATGTTCAGTCATATGCCTATATTTTTACATTGTATCATTTTATGAATGTTTATAAATTGGTGTATATTTGGGTATATATTGTCATGGAATGGGTCCTGAGTGACAAACTGCTTCTGACACTAGTACACTGACTTTATATCACACTAATCTAGTGTGTACACATAGGACTCAGCCTGTCCTTGGAAATGTGAGTTCATATAAAGTTATGGTGTTCTGTGAACCCAGAACCTTGTGTTGACACTCTTTGGGTGATTGAGTGTGTGCATGTGCAGTCATTGTGTAGCTTACGAGTAGTACATGGACCTTGCTTGTGGTGCAAGTCTGAGTTCTGGGATCTGAGGGATCAATTTTTCATGGCCAAAGATTGCGGGGGGTGGGGGGCATAGCTTGCCTAGACAGAGTACGCGTATTGACTGTAGTCCTGTAGCTGGAGGGTGGAGACCCAGACAGTGAAGCAAGGAGGATGGTGGTATGGCTCTTTTGAAATTCATTGAGGGTTAAAGCGAGAATATTTCTAGGCCTGGCCTGTCCTCTTGCTTGTCCCTAATTACTGCTTTAGGAAGGCTGATAAGAGCCCAGTGGAGAGAGTTGGCCCTTCATTGCACCCTTGTTTTGGATACCCCAGCTTGGGGCTAGCATCACTGCTTCCTGCTGTAAGAGTCATCCTCTTCACAAAGGACCTCTCACAGGAACAGCCCGAAAATTCAATTTTCCAGAGAAACACCCCAAACTATTTATTAAACCTTAGACATATATCTTGCCAGGGAAATGTGCATTACAATATGCTCTTAGCCACCACACCTTTTCCAGTTCAAAGTTTTTCATGACTAAGAAAGAAAGTTCTACTCAAAGCACTTGAAGCACAGCTGTGTGTCAAGGGCTGGCATCTGCATGGCAGTCAGTTTTCCAGAGATGACAGGCATGATCAGAAGTCTGTACTTTCTGATGGAGGAGCTGAGGATCTGCCTAGAGACTAGAAGCTGCTTCATCTACTAACAGAGGAAAGAGCGTGCCCCACCATGCAGGAGGAGAGGCTCTCTAGAAGGATAAACCCAGCGTATTCCTGGTGCTGGAAATAGCCAGACAGAGCAAGCAACTGCAGAGCAGTGAAGACAGGAGTGACCAATGTGAGGAAGGGTCCCCCGGTCTCCCTGACTCATTCTAGTACTGACCTGCATCTAGACATTTAGAAATGCTATGTGCTATGTCGATCTGCAGGCCACCAGGACAGAGAGATTGGTGATGCTGCTGCCACAGTTTGAGTCCCAATGCTCCATCCACCAATCCCGAAGTGGGAGTGCGGATTGGCCAATGGCTCCTTTTGCTGAATACCTCCACAAGATCAAGATCGTTCCGGAGGCCCGACTTGCATTACTATCTTCCAGTCTACATTTGGCTATGTGAGGCAGCAACTGCTGAAGATAAGCTATGAGAGAAACTGCAGTGAGAGCTTCAAGTCAACAAATTCGAGACACAGCCACAGTTATGGCCCGGGCAGTTCATGCGGTGCTGTCAGAGGAGCAGGACGACTGCATAGGTCCTACCCGCACTATCCCAGGCTGTAGCAAGAGCCCACAGGTAACCACAGGGTTTGCAGGGCTTGAGAACTGTGAAAGAATACGAGACTGAGTTGCAGACCACAGTCTGCAAAGCAAAGTTAAGACAGTTAGTGATTAACCATAAAGACATGAATGCGACTTGAACTGCTGGGAATGCCAATGCCGTAGGGCTATTTGAGAATGCTGCACCTATTCCTAATTGATGTCTTGTCCCCAATTATACAATAGAGATTACTGATGCTGGAGCTCTGTCAGTGGGGAGATGGTACTCAAGGAATATCACACAGAGGATCTCAGTCCTGTATCTGATTCCCATTATTGCACTGTATAGTATTACAATATACTGTGTGAACAAAACATTTTCTTTTAATTCATAAAATAAGCACTGAGCTAGGCAATCCATTATTGTATCTGTGAGTTTACTATTGAGTTCTGAGCACTTATTGTCCAATATATCCCTGAGAAGCCTTTACTTTCTCTCTCTCTTTCCACTCAAAGTCAAGGACAGCTTAAGTTGCAGAGCCATAGTAGGATGAATCCCACAGGCTCATTGCAAATGACCTCAACCACCACGACTGGAGCCCAGTGGGATAGTTTGCCCTGTGCCTCCCAAAAGAGCATATTAGGAGTTTCCTCACCGCCACACTTTGCATGACGGTGAAACTCCCATGAAAAGTGTGACAGTGAAAAAACAAAGGGGGCCCTAAAGGGACCACTGTTGCCTCTGCACCATGGGGTGCATGGAGGGGGCACATGGTGTGCCTCCCTGTGTGTGCATGCATCCCCAGTTCTTGCAGGCTATGGACTTCACAGTCCATGCCCTGCATGAACTGCCTTTGACGCTCCCATTGCGGTGCCTTTTTCAATGGCACCGCAGTGGGACCGCCAAAGAACCGTCCGCCAGAGTAAGAATACGTTGTACTCTGGCAGGCGGTCTTTAATGGCTTTGGCAGTCTCCGAGCAGAGCGGCAGTGTAGCGGCCCCACTTCAGGACTGCCAAAGTCATAATAAGGCCCAAATTATTTTTCAGATGGTTTTTCTTTTTAAGTCCCTTTCTGTGCCACAACTTAGTTTTCCCTTTCCTTTCCTCCTCCCACTTTGTACAAGATATTCTCAATTTCCCAACCACTCCCTCTTGCCACTTGCACATTTTCACTTACAACATAGGCCCTACACATGTCAAATTTATTACACTTCCAGCATAAAACTGAACTTAAAAGAATTGCATTGTTGAGTTTTTGAAGTAGTACTAATTAATGAATGGCGGACCCAAAGCCTGCCTCTATGTACATTATGCATTAAGCTCTTGGAAAGAATGTATTTTTTACGCTGGACCTAAAATCATGTGTGCAGTCTCCGTAACATATTGAAATATAGAAAATTGGGACAACCTTGGAGTTCAAAAGACTCCTTACTTTGTCTCTCTTTTGCATTGTCAGCAGCAAATTTGCTGAGGGATCAATTTTCAAATGTCAAATATATTTTCATTTTTATTACTGTTCCTCAAATGAGCGAGTAAGTAGATGTTACTTGTTTTGTAGCACAAAAACAAAATGTTTCAAGGTCCTACAAAAAGTGAAGATGCCACTATAAAGGGGCATTGAGTGTTTTACATAAAAAGAAGTAGTTAATTTACTAAAAATTGTGCTGTCATTGGCATTTCTCCAAATTGGTGCGTCAGAAACCTTTTGAGCAACTACTGCCAATATTCCCTAAGGGAGTACTTGTATATTCTCTAATGGTCACCTATAGAGCCAGGGCTGGACTTGGGAGCCAAATGCAACCCTGGCAAAAACGCTCAAACCTACACTGCTCCCTTCATCTACTCAGTGTCTCCCTCTTTCGATCGATACATCCATTCTCTCTCTCCCTGTCTCTCGTCTCTCCCCCTTTTTTTTGTAAAGTTTTTAGTAAACAAAGCTCATCATACAATGCAGTATGGAAAAAAACACTGTAATCAAGAAAATCTGGCACAGTACTAAGGTTGGCACATAGTACAGGTAACAAGAACTGGACATTGAACAGTGAGTCTTCCTCTGGCGCTTTTACGGCCTTGCAGTATATCTGGTCTTGCCAACCCCATATTCCATCAGTCACCCAACCTGGCTTCATTGCTTCACTGCACCACCATGTCGGTGTCCTGGTATTCTCGGGCGGCAGAGGACTCAGAGTACCCTCTCTATTGAGAAGTAGTTGGAGAGTATCTTGAGACAGACAGTCTTTAGGCTGAGGTCTTCTACAATTAGATCTGTAGACTGTCCCCTCGGGAAACCCCTACCATACGGATTTTGTTGCGCCTGGCTCAGCCCTCCTGGTCCTCCAACTGGGCTGTGATGGTGACGTTTTGTTTAGTTAGTTAGTTTAGCAACCTCTTCTTCCACCCTTTTAATTTTGGAAAGCAGGCCCCCTATCTATGGTTCCACAATGGCTACCTTTTCGGCCATATTTCAGACATCTACCAGCAACAGATTGACGTCCACTGTGGCAGAATTCAGCTTGGGCTCGAGCATGCCCAGAGGATCCTTCATAGCAGCCATGATTTCTCTCAGGGATGGCTCAGGTGCAGAACAAGTTTTGCGTTCAGCACCTGTGTTCGTCGCTCCCCCCAGTATCTCCAGCCGTCGACATGGCGACGGTGTATTTATCAATGTGGTTAGGTTGTGCAGGCAGGAGGCCCTTATTTCTCACCATGTTATCTGGACCCTCCCCCCACCCCCCACGGGCCATAGTAGCGAGTGGGGGCAATTCAGGTCCTGGCTTATGTTGCAATTTCTCTACCCCAGCTCTATCAGGTGACAGGAAATTACTGACATCTGTCCTCCAGATGCAGTACAGCCTCAGGCCAGCTACTTCCCAAGCGCTGTCTTCAAGCAAGCCGGGCAGAGCAGCACCCCAGATCTACTGGAGCACAGCACAGCACAGCATTCATGATGATCAGTCCTCACAGAGGCGCAGTGCGTCGCTCTGACGTCAGGCCAGCGGGGCGAATTTGCTAGTAAGGCAGACCAACTCCTGAGCCAAGTAGGGCAGTACCAAGGCCCTGTAGAGTGAACTATACCACTCACAAGGAACGCTCTTCACCCAGGTGTAATGGCACAATCAATTTTCCGACAAGCGGTGGCAAGGGTTTTTCAAATCAGCTCCAGCGACCAGGCAGGGCAGCACCCAAGGCACCCCAGGGTGAGATGCCCATCCCACGGAGGATATTCTGCATTAAGGTGCAGTTCACAGACAAGCACCAGGCCCATGGGGTCAATAAGTGCCCAGGATGGTGCCCCCCCCTTGTGTTCTAGCCTGCAAGAATGATGTCCATGAGTAGTAAGTCCTTGGCTTACGTCTACTGATGCTCGCTAGTACCTCTTTAATCCATTTAACCAGCAAGGGCAGGACATCCTGCTCCTGGTCAAATCCCCAGTTTCATGGCCTCCGCAGGCTGGTCTGATCCTATCCTTGGGCAAGGCCGTGGCTCCGTGAGCTCAGCAGGCCACCTCATCTCCGGCACCAAAGTGGGGTATCTTTTCCAGCTGAGTCGGCAGTACACTAGGCCCCTCACTGACGTCCTCAGGGCCTACCGTAAGCCCACAACAGAGGCCCGGCCGCCGGTCCACTTTGCTCCTCCACCTCCTTCACTGAATTTCGCTGGCAAAGCTTGGCCTCAGGCACATTTCCGGCCGTCTATTCCCTGCCGGCAGTCTCACCCTATCGGCGTCTCACTTTCCTCAGAAGACTGCAGTTTTCAGCTTCTCAGGAGATGGCCGCCGGCACGCTGTTTATGTGCGGGCTCAAGCACAGGGTGCCGCCATGTTTGCTGTACCTTGCGGCGCAGCCTCCCTCTGCAAGTCTCTCCGTCTGGCAGTGCTGCTGACTCAAGGAAGTTTCACTGGCTCAAACAGGACAATACCAACAAGAATCAGGTTGATATGGACAGAGCCCCGAGCAGATTGTGTTGGATGCAGTGGATTATTGATGGCTATGGGAGCCCGTTCAGTGAGCGACCATCTTGGTTGCCAGCTGGCCATGCCCCATCATCTTTTTGCCTTTCTGATCACTTTCTCTCTACCTTCCTCCTCCATCCCTCTCTTTCTCTCTCTCGTGAAACCTCCATGTGCCTACTGCAATAAAACTCGGGGAGCTGAGGAAAGTAATTAATAGTAGGACAGGAACAAGGGAACCCTACTTACATGGAACCAGGGTAATAAACTTATTATCAAAAAACAAAGGGTCCTGTGGACGCTTAATGAAGTCATCGCAATATACATAGGCACAATTGCAATATATTGAGTTGTTGTGATATTGGAGAGATGTAAGCGAATACACCTCTGATTTGTTTTTGAATCAAAACTATTTATATAATCCTTGAAATGAAATACTGTTACAAAGTAATACATTTGAAAATATAGTTCTAAGTGAGAGCTGTCCCAGTGAAAAACAGAACCTAGGAAATTATTGAAATATATGTGAAATATATACAAGGTTTCAAATTCTTCATATAAATGACCATTAACATATATATGTACAGTGGACAGCGTTATGTACAGTGATCAGTGCTGGTAAACAATGGTTTGTTTATGCAACTTGTCGACAGTGTTTCGACCCTGTGTGCAGTGTAGGGTCTCTTCAGGACCTATGATCGTAGGGTCACCAATGAGAAGATGAGGGATAATGTCAGTATGTGGCTTATTTTAAGCAACTGGTTTTATATAGTGGATCTAAGGTTTCGTTTGTATAGTACCTGAAGGGTACTGGACCAAATCGGGTGGAGGGTGCGGCACCGTGCAAGTGATAAGAAAAAGATACTCACATGGGTCCCAGCCGGGAGCTACACATGTGAGAAAAACGAGTAACTAATATAGTGGGGGTTGGAGGCATGGCATAGTATTGCAACTAAAAACAGACCTGGAATCTTTGTGCATATGACAGACCCTTTGTGGATTTTGACATACCACCTGCAACAGTCCCCCGGGACCTGAGTATCCACACTTTGCCAACATGGCTGGGCATGGTCTGAATCCCACAGGCGACAACTCCTACACCGTTATCTACCCTCCCTATCTAAAAAAAAAACGCAGCTAAATCCTTTAAACACTCCATCCTGAAAAGGCACCCTGAGACCCTAGTCTCGGACCATCGATCCACCGCGGACAAGGGCCCAATCATCAATGACCTTATCTTCTACTCCAGGAGAACGTCCGTCTGGCGCAACACAATCTCGAACCTCCTCAATGTACATAATACCAGGAACGTTCCACACGGCTGCAAGCTCACGATCGCACCTTCCGCAAACCTGTGAGCTGACCTCACCATTACCCTATACAAAAATGGCATCATCCCGATCCAAGCTTCCCCAAAAGACCTCAACAAGTTTGCGGTCCTCTTCCCTCTCCTTAAAAAACATGTTCAAGACCCCCCTTCTTCCTTGCTCCCCTGTGCCTTCCACTGCGAAAACCTCCAGGGGAACTTGCCCTCTCCCCAGCCACCCACGACAGGGCTCCCAACACAGACTAACAGAGCCCCCGTACTATGCATGCAGCGCCTACCAACGCCTTCTAGCCCTTACCCACTACCTCCACTCCACATTCCAATCCCTCTACGACGGATCCTGACACCACCCTCTTGGTCCAACCCTCTAGACAGCCTAGCCCGTCTACATGCCCACCTACACAAGCCATCAGTAGCCTCCCAAAACCTTCTACCTCGAATTCACCCTTCCGTGGGGATACAGGAACTCATGTCTCGGGTCGCCTTAGCCACACTACTAAGCCTAATCCCTCTACCTCAAATCCACCTATCGTGAGGATACTGGAACTCATGACTATGGTCGACTTTCCCACACTACTAACCCCCCGCCCCCTGGCCAAACCCTCTAGACCTCATAGCCCGTCTAACAGGCCACCTTCACAAGCCATTAGTAGCCTCCCTAAACACTCTACCCTAAATCCTCCCTTCCTCGGGGATACTGGAACCCATTACTCTGGTCTTCTTAACCACATTACTAAGCCCACTGCACTCTCCTCCAAGTCAGTTCCCTCACCGCCGACCCCCTGCCTGCAAGAGCACCCTTCTTTTAGGGACGTGGACACTCTCCACCGCAAAGCCACTGAATTAACCTTGAGCATCCGCAAGTTCTTCACGGACCTCAAAAACCTCCTGCACCTCTCCGATCTCACTCTCTCTAAGATCAGGCTCTCACAAAACCCTACCCCCCCACATCCTACTCCAAGCCCCTTCTCCACCCACTATCGTTACCCCTGAGACACCTGCGCCCTCACAGGCAGCCCTGCTACCTCTCAAAGGAAGAAATACAGGCCCTCCTCCTATCCTACAAACCTACCCCTACTACGACTAGCACTATGGAACTCTCGGAGGATGAAATTGCTGACCTCCTCATTAGCGATGTACACCCATGTCCCTCTGACCTGAAGAAAGATCAACCCATACGCACGGTTGAAATCAATCCTTACAGATCAGTCACTCTCTGCAACAGAGGAATAGTCATTAGTAACCTAGCGCCAGTCCCAACCTCCGGCCCTAACCACTATTCGCATACCGTTCCCTCTCTGTCTGGTCTCCTTATCAACTGCCGCTCTGCGGTAAAGCATGCCGCTGATGTCGCCAATCTCATCCTGAACCTAAACACAGATGTAGCGATCCTGACGGAATCCTGGCTAAATGAATCCTCTTCGCCCTGCCTAGACTTTCTAGTCCCGCCCAACTATCTCATCGTAAGGCTGGACAGGCAATCACAAAAAAAGGGTGTGGCATTGCCTGAATCTACCGCTCCAACCTCCTTATCACTGAACTTCTGGCCAAACCTACTGATTCCTGCAAATATCTTGCCCTACCTGTCTGCAACAACACCTCCCTTCAGTGCAGGCTACACATCTTTTACCACCCCCCAGGCAAGAATGACACCTTCATAGACTACGTGGAAATTGAACAGAGAGAGGGAGCTCGCACAGCGTTTTGTTCTAAATGGTAATGCAAAATGAAGGGTTGTAGGGTGCAACCAGAGTAGAACACTGTCTGGCCAAGCAGCGTAGAGTTAACAATGATTTAAGGGTCCCCCTACTGAGAGGGGAACGCTCCAGTGCACAACCAAAAGGACCGTAGTCTTATTCCATCAGGCCCGAAATGCATCGGGATCTTTGTTGAGGATTATAAATATGGATATATCAAGTGTGCCATAACACAATTTTGGTTGGACATACAAAGATGAATATGAATATGAACAGAAGAAAATATTCAGCTTGAAAAATTAAATTGTGAAACCTCATACATAGACTTGTCGATCAATTTATTGATGGAATAAGACTACGGTCCTTTTGGTTGTGCACTGGAGCGTTCCCCTCCCAGTAGGGGGACCCTTAAATCACCTTCATAGACTACCTCCTGGAAATCATCACAGCCAAGGCCTCTCAGAACGCCAATGACATTTTTCTTGGTGACTTCAACTTGCACTGGAACAACCCCAAGGACCCGCAGGTCAACGACATAAGAAACTTCCTGGCCGACCAAGCCCTTACCCAAGCCTGCTCCATCCCTACTCACTCAAAAGGGGCCACTGTAGACTGGATCATCTCCAAGGAATCTGCGGTCAAACTAACTTCCATAGATCCCTGCGACTCGTCTTACCACGACGCTATCACCGTCTGTCTTCCTGGCACTCACAAGACATGGACACCGCAACTGGTGATCCCCAAAAGATGGATCAGGGACACCAAGAACCTTGATCACGAGAAATTGGCTGCCTGCTGTGCAACTGACCTCCCCCCCCCATATGACCATGGTTGACAACCTCACTGAACATTATTCCACAACGATAGCCAATATAATCGATTACCTTGCCCCGCTAAAACTGAAACAGATACAGATCAAAGACAGGAACCCCTGGTTCAATGGATCCCTTAAAAATGAGAGGAGGTCCTTCCGACAAACAGAACGGAACTGGAAAAAGCACCCTACCGCCGACCATCTTAAACTTCTCCGTCTGGCCAGAAAAGCCTACAACAAAAAAATCATCAATTCTAAAAAAGAATTCTTCAGAGCTGAACTGGATAATGCTAAGAATAGACCTCGCAAATTATTCGAATTGGTCAAACACCAATCAAACAAACTTGCTAAATCATCTAAAGAAACCCCTATTTCTACAATCCAATGCGAGCAATTCTCCTCCTTCTTCTGTGATAAAATCTCTGCCCTAGGAAAGGAACTCATATCTCCTACCTATTCCCAAACTCTCCTGTTCTCCATCCCCACTCAGCGCTGCCCTCCTAGACCTCCCCTAAAAACCAAGCGTCATGGTCCATCTTCAAAGTCTATGATGAACACTCGATCTCAAAAACTCTTTCCTCCTTAAGCCCCAACAATCACTGCAACGACCCTCTCCCTTCAAACTGCCTTGCCTCTGTTTCTCAGCCTATCATCCCTTCTTGGACGACTATAATCAACTTCTCGCTCCTACAGGGATCAATTCCTGACTCTCTCAAAGCCGGCCAGGTGGTACCCATTCCAAAAACACCCACTTTAGATCCTGCCTCTCCTGACAATTACAGACCTATCTCTAACATCCCCCTCCTAGCTAAAGTGCTGGAAAAATGTGTACAGCAACAGTTAAGCCAACACATCTCCAACTTCCACCTTCTAGATGACTTGCAATCTGGTTTCAGACCTGGGCACAGCACGGCAACCACACTCCTCCACATTGTGGATGATGCCCTTCAAGCCCTTGACCAAGGCAAAACCTGTCTCTTGATCCTCCTTGACCTATCCTCGGCTTTTGACACGGTTAACCACGAAATTCTCCTGAATTGCCTCAAACTTAGGATGGGCCTGGATGGCACCGTTCTGGCTTGGTTCCGATCCTTCCTCCAGAATCGCTCGCAGAGAGTCCTGATCAACAGCAACCTATCCGAGTCCTCCAAGGATCAACCATACCCCCTACCCTCTTTAATCTGTACCTCGAACTGCTCTCAGGGGTGCTGCGCACTGCCAATATCTCCAACCACATGTATGCCAACGACACACAGCTCTACATCAATATCTCTTCTCCAGAGGATATCCGTTCCCTGAATTAGGCCTTGAAACTAACTGTTCACTGGCTCACATCCAAACAACTTAAATTCAACGCCAAAAAAACAGAGTTTCTCTTAATCTCTCCACCCAACGCCAATACAGACACTCAAGTCTGGACCAAGGCTATCACAGAGCAAAACTGCTCTTCTACCATTGTGGACTCTGCTAAATCCCTGGGAATTACCTTAGATGGCAACCTGAACATGCGAGGCCATATCAACGCGATGGCCAAAATCGCCAGATTTCACCGGAACTACCCACAAAACTTGAAACCTTTCCTCGACCCTCCTTATCTAAAATCGGCTATCCAGGACTTAGTCATCCCTCGACTAGAATATGGTTGCTCCACTCTCGCAGGCCTACCCAAGATCTCTCTGGCACCCTTGAAAGCCATCCTCAATGCCGCCGCCAGACTTCTAACTGGCTCTAAGAAGTTTGACCACATCTTGCCGCACCTTAAAGATCTGAACTGGCTTCCTCTTGAGGCCAGAATCCAATTCAAACTGGCTTGCGACAACCACAAGGCTCTCTATTCCAAGTCCCCTGTATTTCTCGCACAGAAGCTTGTATTATCCGGAGGAATCAGAAACTCCAGGTCCACCAGAGCCCTTTTGCTCCAACCGCACGCTTCAAGAAAAAAAGAACATACAATTGGGCTTTCTCTAGGGCCGCCCCAAGAATATGGAACTCACTCCCACCCGCCATTAGAAGAATACCATCTCTAGCCCACTTCAAAAAGGAGACCAAATCTTTCCTAATGGCCAAATTCCTCTCCTAAAGCTCAATCTACAAGCACCCCCTCAACCTGACTTTACCTATCATCACTGCACTTTTCCTTCGCTGCCTTCCCCTATCTTACCCACCCTGCACTTTGAACAGTCCTTAAGGGTGATGACACTGCTTTTCTAGTTTATTGCATAGTTTTTGCTCCTATTCCTTATAGTAGTCGAATATTATGACTGTTTGTTTTATCATATATTGTTTCTATTTGTTTCCTTATCCCTGGACTCTCCCCCCCCTTTGTTCTGTATCCCACCTGATACTACTGTAAAGCGCTCCGATACCCTCACGGGTCTGGTTTGCGCTCTATAAAACACTAAATAAATAAATAAAATAAGTAACTTACCCCAAATGTGAGGTGAGTGGTGAGCTGGTTATTACGTGAATGCGCACAATGTAGGGCTCCACGTGTGCGGAGGATGGCACGATCAAAGCCCTGTAGAGAGGGGGAGCATTTGCATTGGTAATAATATGGGGACACTTGTAGTGGGGTGAACATAATATTAATTAAAAGATCAGGGCTTACCGAGTTCCGATTCTTAGGACATGAATGGATGCAGGCTACTTCCTTCTGTCGTCAATAATGACGGGGCCATACTTTTATCACATGGAGGGTGAGAATATTCGCACTTCGGTGTTTAAAAGAAGTGGTCAATCCATAAAAAATTGTGCGCTCGGGGAAAACGTGATTTAGCACCCCGCTGACAGCATTCAACCGCAGGGCATGTGCCCGATTACCTCTAATGGAGAATAAATCAACTGCAGCTGTGGCAATCCTTCCAAGTAGCAGGGCAGCATGTGTCTGTCTGCTCAGGTATGATGACAAGGGGGCCAATGCTTGCTTTGGATTCATAAAGGCCTGCCTTCCCGCCGAAAATCTGTGTTCAGACCCGGCCGCAGAGTGTTATCCTTGGATGAGATCTGTATTTCTGATATCAGTAATGAAAACAGAAAACAGATCTCTACCTGACGCGTGTGTAAAGCCCATCCAAGTTCTTTAAGGGCATCTAATGTGCGTGGATATTAATTATGGATTGCGGACATTTATACCGTGATGAATTGATGATTCTATTGAGTGTGAGGACAGGCTGGGTATCCTAGTTTTAATGCACGCTTACTTATATCTGATAACCATTATGTTAAAAGGACAGTGATGGCGTGTGTCATTTCCATGGTATGTGTGCCTGTGCAATGTCGTGTTCATAATAGCGCCAAGGCGATTGGTATTCCTATTGCCTACGGTGTGCGTTCTGGTGGGTATACCAGGCTTCCCCACTTTGCTGTAGCCCATTGTTTGGTATTGGACATCAGGACAATGACTCCACATTATTTACTTAGTCAAGAACATGATAAACAGCATTCATAACACGTGTGATGAGGCATTCAGGGTAAACAATAGACAGTTGTGCCTAGAGTGGCTGTATAGGTTGGTATGACAGTGTAACACAACATACGATAATCCATTAATGGTACTTGACGTCAGGACACTAAATTGTGTGTTATAAACATTTTGTTATATCACATGTATGATGATCCGCTCAGTGTACAAAACTTTACAAATGAAAGTGATAATCATATCATATACAATGCTCATGTAACTCTGTTAATATGTGAAAACACACTGCAAAACACTAGTAATTGTGTTCATGCATAGCATTAATGTAACTAAATCCCCGTGTATATAGATTTTAAATATCACAAGGTTTCATTAATGTACTGACAGCGCTTCTGAAATGTCTCAATCTTCACCTGCGTTTACGAAGACACCATCTTCTGTCTGAAGCAATGAATCAATCCTCTCTCCACTACTGATTATGCATACGAAAACATGAGTGCCAGTGGTGGAAGTGGGAAAACAGAGAAAAAGTACTCCACCACGTCTGTCTCATCATTCGGCTGGTTAATAAGATCTGTGGAATGTAAAGAGTACCTACAAAACAAACCTCTATCCTAAGTGTTCTGCGGTTCAGAGAATGCAGCTTAATTACAACTGATTGTAAAGACAGTTGTGAATTGATGTACCTGAACATTATATATATATATATATATATATATATATATATATATATATATATATATATATATATATATATATATATATATTTATTTATTTACCTCAATCACCTTATTCATGAAATTGTGAACATAATAATATAGTCACTAAGCATTTGATGATTCAAGCTTATACCCTTCAACAACATGACTTAGGGGCTGATTTATATGTTGGTGGTGAGGAGAATGCATTGCAACGGAGACCGAGTATCCTCACCTCCAACCTAGGAGTCCACCTGCCCTTTTTTTATGTGGGTAGACCTTTGGTGTAACCACGAAGGAGACTACTATGTCTCCACCATGGCAACACCTCTTCAACTGACCGACAAAGAAAGGGCCTTCAGAGGCTGACCTCTGTGTCTGTCCAGCTAATGTACATGGGCGGACATGCAGGTCAGTTTTCACTGCCAATACAACACTGGTGCGAAGGGTCAGTGAAAAGGAATAGTTTCTTACCTGTAGGTGTCATTTTGCAGCTTGAAGAATTTTTTGAATTCACATGCTGTGTATTATTCCTCCATCTAATGGTTGGGTCCGGAATTCTCCACTCTTTTGTAGTCATGCTTCTATTTTTAGGTCTTGCCTGAGCTGGTGCAAGCGCTGCTCTGCGAGAAATTTAGTAAAAGGCTTTTCAAAGTGCTACTAGAGGCTTTTACTGGCCTCAAGCTTGGGGTCATGTGAGAGTGCACGTGCGCAGCAGCCAGCCCTGTGCCACCTCTCTCCCACCACAGAGCGTGTTAATTGGAAACATATGGTGCTTTCACTTTCGCCGTGGCGGGCACTCACGCGGGCACCACTTTTGAAGCCGGACTTGTCTTGTAAAAGTCAGTCGCGCGCACCACTTAGTCTCTCCATTCACCCCTCACTTCTCTTCCCACTTTCGTTTTGCTCCCGATGTCTCTATTGTGTTTCTCCATTTCACCTAGTGTAAAGGTCAGTGTGTGCTACAAACCTCACACCGCCAGCTTTGTCATGCAGGTGTCAGAAGCTTCACCACCCTTCCCCCCACCTTCGCTGTGTATTAAGGGCTCCCTTCACAGCTCTCCGTTCTCGATGTCAGAAGCTTCACCGCCCTTCCCCCCCCTTCGCTGTGGATTAAGGGCTACATTCACAGCTCTCCGTTCTCGATGACAGAAGCTTCACCGCCCTTCCCCCCCCCCCACCTCCGCTGTGTATTAAGGGCTCCCTTCACAGCTCTCCATTCTCGAAAGCAGCGAGGCTTTTCGACAAGACCACCAAAGACCTGTAGTTGGTGAGTGGAGTAGAGCTGACACTCAATGCTTGTGTACCAAGATCCCCAGTCTTTGACGATGATGCAAGTAAGTATCTTTTCTTTGCGACAATAAGAATGGAAGGCAGATCAACTAAAAATGGTTTCTATATGTGTTGTAAGAGTCCCTGAATGCAAGGAAGCATTGGGATGTCTTTAAAGTACTTATTTTGCTGTTCACCGCATGACACTTACTTGCGTTTCTGACCTGTCAGTTGTTAAAGGAACCTCACTTTTTCTCATCTTACTTGAGTAGCGCTTGTGGAATGCACTGTCTTCCGCAGCTCTTGTAGGCGGCCTCATCCCCGGTAAAAGTTTCCCCTATAAAGCATCACTCTTGTTTAGTCGAGAGGTGGAGAAACCCATAGAGGAATATTTGTCCCAAAGGTTTGGGTTAGAATAAATTGTGTATTAATTTCTTATTTTTTGTTTACTATTGTACAAATGTCACTCCTAGTATGCAGTGTTATGAGTGGAGTCTCTTACTTTCTAAGCTGAATTAATTTTTATAATTCAATAAATTGAAATACCTTATTTTGAAATTTGTCTTATAGCATTGCTTCTCATTTTCATTGTGTATTGTTGAATAAGTGAATGTACTCATATTAAAAATGGAATGTGTGTTGATTGCGTAATGAATCACACCAAGTGTTCATCACTTGAGCTTTATACTGGCTTGTTTTGTTGATGCAAAGAATCATGAATTCCATAACTTAATTTTCGGAACTGCAGCTGTTCTGTTATCCTTTTTTTTTTTTGTCCTCATACATGCCGTCAGAAGCGCTCTAGATTGGATTCCTCCACACCTTCCAAACAGGCAAATTCGATAGCCACCCTTGTATAATGCCTGAGGAGGTGAAGCAGAGTTCTCCTAGACGTAAGGCCGTATCCTGGTCCCACTCCCGTTCACAGCACCTGGAACACCGTATGTTACTAAGGAGGACCGGACCAACAGTCCTATGGCATAATCATAGGACCGATTTTACTTCTCCCTCCAGGTCACTAGAGCCACCCAGATCTTACAAGCACTAGGTTTATCACAGGCCATATCGGATTGACTGCTCATGATGATATGCTTTAGACAGTCCGCGTAGGAAGGAGGGGTTTCAGATTTCCAAGCTCTACAGATTTCCCTTCTGGCGATAATTATTACGTAAAATGCAAATTTTTAAGCTGGAGCGTTCATGCAATATTCCGACATAAGACCAAAGAGGATTAACCTAGAGCTTACTTCAATCCACTGGAGCAACACGTCCTCCAGAAAACCAAGTACCTCAGTACAGAAGGGCTCGATTCTCGGACAGTCCATGAACATGTGCAAATCATCTGCGGCTGGGTACTTACATCTGGGGTAGTTATAGACCCTCCCGGTTACTTTAGACAGTTTCCCAGGAGTCCAATACACTCTGTAGGCAGTATACAGATGATTCCTCCTGAGTGTAGCTGGGTTCGCCACTGCCTGCAACATAATGAAAGAGTCAAACCAAAGTTCCTGCTCAAACACTGCCCCAGAGTTTCCCCACCTCCAATTCCAATCAATCCCCCGCATCCAAGAGGGCCCCATACCAAAATAATACTTGACCTTTCCATGGGGTCATTCTGGAGACAGAATCAAATATTGTGCTAGCGTCCTCGTTGCCCAACGACTGTGTTGCCCACCATGCGGATAACTGATAGAACTTAAATCTGGTTAGTGTCCCACTGGTCAGATTTGAGATTGACTCCCAGCTAATCAGTTGTGAATCCTTCCGAAGGTCTCCCCAGAGACTGATACCTGCTAATCTAAGTGATTGGCAAAGTTGATCCTGAAGGCATTCAGGGGTGGCTGGGGAGCCCCAAATTGGGGCCTGTGCTGTATAGTACGGAATTTTTAGAACTCTTCTAATGTGCACCCAGTTATTCAGTGAGGCTCGCAAGGACTTAAGTCGGACCTTCTTGTAGAACTTGGGGTCCCCGAATTTCTAAAGTAAGAACTCCTGTCCCAGCGGAACATCATGTAGCAGAGCCTGGAATAAAAGGCCTAGAGAAGAAGAGTCCATTTTATTAGCCAATATTCTAAAATTCTTAAAATGGAAAGCATGGCAATAGGAAAGTAGGTCGGGTAAAGCCAGTCCCCCTAACTTTAACCCTCCCCTGAGCTTTTTCAAGGCAATTTTCAGGGTTTTTGTGGCCAATATAAACCCTACGAATTAAAGTGGATAAGGGATTGGTGTACTGTGTGTGGTTTTTAGGCACTCCATTATTATGTTTGTGTGTGTTTGTCACTAGCAGAGTTTTCTGCACTTCACTGTAGCACTTTATATGTTGTTTGTTTTGGACACTTCTTCTTTCCTTTCATCTTATTTTTCTCCGAGTAGCGAGTGACCACCGATGATGAGACAGGGGCCTGTCTGGAAATTGCATACCAGTTACCCCGCTTGGTGGTGTTTCCGTGAGGGGTCACTTGCTTCTCGCACATTTTTCCTCTACTTAGAGTAAGGTCCAATGTGTGGTGTGGACTGTAGTGAACCACTACGATTTGGGTCACTCTGAGTGTTTTGTTCTGATGTGTTGTCTTGGAGAACAGATATTTTAAACAGGGCAGAGCACAGTGCATTATCTCATTATAATGTGGATAAGAGAACAGTGGGGAGTAGTATGTGTTTGACCCCCCTTGAGTCACTGATATATTAGCTCGCTATTTGGATTGGGTCATATTGTGTATTATTGCCAATATAAACGACCCAATTTTTCCTTGAAGTATGGCAAGATCCTTATTACTAAAGGATAATGGGATTGAATTAAACAAAAAGGTTAATTTGGGCAAAATTATCATTTTAACGAGGTTGACCCTCCCATAGATGTTCAGAGGGAGGTTCGCCCAGCGCAGCAATAGGCTGCCAGCCTCTTTAGAGACCTTTTTCCAACTGATCCTTGATGTATCTACCAGCTGCTGGGCTAAATGTATCCCCAGGTATCTCATCTGACACTTTGCCTCCTGTATTATATTCGCACAGGTCCATCCCATTAATTTGTTTTTTTCTCTATTTATTTCTTAACCCGAAATTTTACAGAATTTCTCAGCCAATTCAAACAGCCCGGGTATGGCTTCTGGATGACTGAAAGTATACATAAGGAGGTCGTCAGCGTAAAGAGCAAACTTGAGCTCCAGATCTGCGATTTTAAAAGGCCTAATGAGGGGATCCGCTCTAAGGGAGCACACAAAAGGTTCAATATATAAATTAAATAATAACGGTGACAAGGGGCACCCCTGCCTAGTGCCTCTTGAAATACTGAACCATTCCGTCAGAGCATCGTTAACTAAAACTTTTGCTCGAGGGTTAAAGTAAACAGTAAAGGAATTTGACAGCCTCCACGAAATTAATAGGAAAAACACATTTTTGCAAGGTTTACCAAAGCTAAAACCAGTTCACCTGATCAAACGCCTTAGCTGCATCTATTGCAACTATGGTGAGGGGCAGCTTTTTATCTATTGCAACATCTATATCCCCTATGTCTTGAAAGGTGAGCTCGTTGAGCTGTCTTCCGGGTATAAACCCCTCTGGTCTGGATGTACAATGGTTTTAATAATTTTCACCATCATAGCAGCCAATATCCCTGAGAAGATCTTAAGATCTGAATTTAGCAGTGAAGTAGGTCTATATGCCTTGATTTTCTGCGGGTTCTTATTCTGTTTAAGGATCAAGGACACTGTCGATTCTGACCATGACGGGGGTGCCTTCTCCCTGTATGCATATTTTGTTAAACAGGGTTTTGAAACCGGCACCACCTTGTCCAATAGCCCAAAATAAACCTCAATTGGAAGTCCATCCGGACCGGCAGCTTTACCCCTACTTATTTTTTTAAGTTGTTCTCTAATTTCACCCTCGGAAATACTGGTGCACAGGTACAGCCTATCGGCTTCGGACAGCTAAGGGAGATCCCTGGAATTTAACCATTCCCTAACTTTATCCGGTCTTAAGTCGATATCTTCCTCATACAAATTAGGCATAAATCATCTTTCCTCCTCCCTGATGTTATCGTCATCACGTAACAGGCACCTGATCCTCTTTGTGCCAAGGTCTTAATATGGTTTCTGACCCTATCTGCCCTTCATTTCCATGCCAGCAGGGAGCCGCATTTTTCACCATATGCGAAATGTTGTAATTTGCTGGCATCCCATCTATCCTTCAAGATATTATCGATATTGGCCTGAAAGTCTGCCTGCAGAATCGCCAACTCCCTTTCCAACTGCAACATGAAATTCCGAGAGGTCAGGGCTGCCTGCTGTAACTCGGTCTCCTTTTCCTTAATCCTCTTGAGTCTATCTGCTTCAGCCTCTTTAATAGATTTTTTTTTGTTAATCATTACGGAGCTTAAGAGTCCCCTCATATAGGCTTTAAAGGTCTCCCAGACTATCTGATCACTAGTAGAATCTATATTAATCCTGAAGAATTCTTCTGTTTTTACTTCAAGCTCGGCCCTCACCCCCTCATTTAATAGCAAGGTCCTATCCAGAGTCCATCTCCTCTGGCGCTCTTTATGCTTAAAATCAAGTACAGCAGAACGATCTGATATGGACGCCGGGATAGGAACTATAGACTCGAGATCTGAGAGCATACTCTGATCCACCAAGAAGTAATCAATTCTTGAATGTTGTTTATATTGTTTGCTATAGAGGGTAAATTCCCTGACATTACCATTCTTAACCCTCCAGATGTCCAACAGATTGAACTCCTTGATGACATTTTTAAGCGTCGAAAGTGTTCTAGGTGGAATTTTATATTTTACTTTAGAAGTCCGGTCTAACGGCTTATCAAGCACCAGATTAAAATCGTCTCCAATTATGACTGGAGCAGATGAATTTAGCAAGCTGGCCTCCAAGTTTAAAAGGGGCCCCGAATTGTCTTCTTTGGGCCCATAATAGATAGCACAAACTATCGGGGAACCACAAATTGACAGAGTAGCCACCAGCCACCTCCCTGACTGATCAGTATCTAGTTTCTCCACCTTAATCCCTATATTGCCCCTCATGATCAGTGCTACCCCTCTAGTGCAGCCCCTTTGTTTAGAGCATAGCACCTCTTGAACCCAACTGAGTTTGCTAAAACCCTGTTTACATTCATCGGCCTCTAAATGAGTTTCCTGTAACAAGCAGATATGAGCTCACTGTTCTTTAAAAACTCACAAACCCGGGACAGCTTCCGACTATTCCTTAAACCATTCACGTTCCAGGTGACCTACTCATATTCAAGCCAAATAACTTCCCAACTTGAGCTAGCATGTTCTACTTTTACTCGTATGAGGACACATTTTTCTATTTTTCACCCCTTGCTCCCACCACCCTCTCCCTCCCATGAGGAACCCCCCTTTCATCCCTTGACGAAAGAAGAACCGCCTATTTGCAGCAAAAACACCTTACTCATTCAAAAAAAACAAAAAACTAACTAATGCTCACTAATGCCCACTAACCGTGACCCCATATTATTCATATGTGACCTTTCTGTTGTGTTTATATTCTGTTAGATTACATCTTTGCCCCATATTCAATATTGAATCCATGCTTTAGAGGGAGCATGCCAGACCCTTAAATAGTATAACTACCCCCTCATCTGAACCAAGAGGGCATCTACATCTTTGGTGGAACTAAAGTTGTGCATGTTATTTTTCCACATTATTTTCAGTAATGTGGGAAATTTCATTTGAACCTGTGCCCCAGACTCCTCAATTCTGGCATTCTAGAGACCTGCTCCCACTGTCTTTGCGCTGTTCTTCTCCCAAGATCGGAGCGAATTTGGTAAAGCCCAGCATCATAATGCAGTGCCGTCTCAGTTAAGGCTCTCCCCAAGATCAGTTCTTTAACCATATATGTCTGGAAGTTGACTAGAATTTTCCTAGGGGCTTTCCTATCGGAGTGCAGCTTAAAGGGATCCCTGTGCACTCTCTGAATCTCTAACTCGAGATCGATGTCTTCTCTGTCTTTCAGCACTTCCTCCCTTAACAATTTACACACAAATGCCTTAATATCACCCTTCTCTGCCCCCTCTGGTATTTTAAGGATCCTCAGATTATTTCTCAGTGCTTGCATTTCAAGCCTCTCCATATCCGTCTGCAGCAATCTAGTCTGGGCTTTTAAAACCTCTATGTCCTTCATATTCCCCTGCATGGATTCTGAAACGGATTTAACTTCCAGTTCGAGGGTCCCAGTTCATGCACAGATATTGTCCAATTTTGAATCTAGGGCTTCGCACTTCTCATGGATCCCCTTCTGATTTGCCTCTGATATTTCAAACTTAGAGAGCAAGTCCCACTTAGAGACTGAAGCAAGGACCCCAGCTGCAGCTGACTACAATCTGTTCTTTCCACCCCGAAGCCTGCATTCCAAGTCCTTCATGAGCTACCTTTGTAAACTTTGTAACTGGTAAATCAGAAACATTAACTGCAATAGGAACTGGTACTTGTGGAGCTGATAGGGCAGGTGAAAGAGGGGTGGAGATGATGGCTGTGTCGATAGTAGCAGTATTGGTAGAAAAGCCACAGGTCTGATTTGTCACAGGAAAAGTACCGCAGGAAGAAGGTTTTAATTGGTTCAATTGGCTATCCCCGACAGCAACACCAGTGCTTTTCTCAAATTCTGGAATCTTCATGAGAGGAGAAAAACGATTCTCGAGAAGGATTGAAGGGGGACTCTGCAGTGTGGCTGGGACTGGCTCCTTAGAACTCACTGCCTGCTCCATTATCTTGAAATACGTTTTGAGTGATGGGGTAGTTTTTAGTGGGGGCGGGTGACTTTAGATCTTCTTAGCTTCTTAATGTCCCCTGATTTAGTGGCCTTTCTTTTGCGTGGGGTCGTAGGTACCACTCCTCCTAAACACTCTGTAGAGTCCGAACCACTTTTAGTTTTAGGCTCCAATTGGGACCGCAACTGGGACCGCAACTGGTACAGATTTTTTACAGAGAGAACTAACCCCCTTTGGAGACCCAATAAGGGCACTCCCCCCACAACTCTCCCCCAAACTCACCTTTCCTGGGTCGTCAGCCTTATCCCAGGAGCCCTTGACTGCCACTAACCCCCTAGCCCGAGCACCCGAGGTCGATGTTCAATCAGGAATAGTGGAATCAGAATCCATGTAATCCCAGTCACTCCCAACCGGCGACCATCTTACCAGGTCCAAACAGGGGGCGGAATAGCGTTGTATTAACCTAGCACTTGCCGCGTAGACCGCTCTCTATGGAACACCGTGGCCTGCGGACCCCCGAAAGCCGACTCTCGCTGCTGCGGCCTGGATCTGGACCCATATCCTAGTCCGATGACCTCCGAAGCCACAGTACACTGTAGGCTCCGCCTCCAGACCCATACGAGCCTCAGCCTCAGCTGCCGGCGCCCTCCGGCTACCGCGGTGGAGATGAGGAAACACCGGCCCGCCGACTTACAGACAGGACATCCACCGAGAAGAGAGCAAGAACATTTTCAGAAATGGGGCATTCAGACCTGGACTAAAAAAGCGCTGCATCCTTACCGGGCATTCTGCTGTATTTCGCCGTTAGAAACGCCACATATCGGTGGTAAATGCTTTGCTGATCCCGGAGCTCCCGCGACCGGCGTCAGCCCGCCGCCATGGGAGGATTGGGGGGGGCAGCCGACCGCAGGGAGGTCCCCCCCCAGGCGATTTGGGAGGGCTGCGGGAAGGGGGTGGGATTCTTTTGGCAGAACATTCCAGAATTCATGTTGGGCTGCTTTTTGGTAGGTTTTTGCAGCCCAACTAATAAACCCCCTTGTCTCTGCCTCCCAGCAACCATTTTAAGTTTGGTGACCTGGTGGCTGGGAGGTTATCTGCGAATTATTGTTTGTGGTAATTGCATAGTTTGTTTATTTGGTGCGGCGGAGGGCGGGGAGGTTGTAGGCATGTTGCGCGATACTCCGCGTGAGGCATCTGCAGAGGAGGGGTGTGGAGCCTTGTGGTCAGAAGCGGAGAGTGTGGGGACATGGGTGTCGCCTGGTGGGCAAATAGGGGGCTCTTTGTTCTCATCTCTCTACAGTTACACGGGCTGTTAATTCAGGTGGTTTAGGGGAGAGTGGGGCATTTGTAGGGTGGCATGCTCACATTTTGAGTTGGAAAGTCCTGTGGCTGAGCAGTTTGGGGAGAGGGGTTTTTTGGGCAGTCCTTTACTTTTCTCTACTCCAGCCTCTGTTCTAGGTGAGCCCCTGTCAAGTGTTGGGAGTTCTAGAGGTGAAGGGGAATGGGCTCAAGTTGGCGTTGGGGGTGCCAGTACTGGGGTTGCTTTTGATGTGGGGGTTGCGCAGTCGGGGGCTGAGGGGTCGGTGGTAGCTCTGCCCACGGAGGCTGGTTTTCATGGATTGGACGTTGGTGTGGGTAATTTTGTACCTTCTACCTTTCCTCAGTATGGTAGTTTTTTGTGGCGGGCAGGAGGTTTTAGGGTCCAACAGCCTGGTTGGGAGCATTTTGGGATTGTGTGTATGGATCAGGGTGCAGTTCAGCGGGGGGTGTGGAGCAGGGTGTGTCTCAGATTTTTGTTGGTGCAGGTTCTTCTAAGGCGATGGCAGCAGCAGAATTGGTTTGGAGCGCTGAGGAGGATGTGTTAGGCGATTCTCCTGTGAGAGGGGTGCCTTTGAGGAGTACAGGTCGGTTTTTGTCTTTGGATAGGTTAAAAAGGGGGGCGGTTGGTTCAGTTGTTTTGCAGCGGCCAGGGCCTGTGTCAGGTGTTTTACCTGGGGATCCCAGCACACCAGTCCAAACTTTTTCTTTTCAAGGGGTGGATCGGTGCGGCGGTCCGGACTCGGTAGGGCGTAGTTCAGCACAATTTCGCCGAGGTGAAGTGAGGAGGGAGCCTAGCGCGGCGCTTTCCGTACCACCGAGGGAGCCCGTCGCGGTCAGCGAACGAAGGTCTTGCGCGTCCTCGCTGGCCCCAACGAATAGCAGGTTTAGGGGGTCTACCTTACCGTCGGCTATGGAGCTGCAGAGTCAACGCATGGGGAGGTACAGGCGTGTACAGTCTGCTCCCCCTCCAGGAGGACTTTCTACTCATTTTAAATCTAATATTGCTGATGACGGGTTGGGTAAGACCCGAGGTGTTGCCTTTCAGGCCAGAAGTGGAGCCGATACTGTTGGACTATGATGAGGATAGTCCTGAAGAGGGTGAATTGCGAGCTGGTGAGAGGGGGGAGCCCTCTTATGTGTCTCATAGTGTTTTGCAGGTTTCCACAGTAGCACGGCCATCAAGGGAGATTCGAGAGCGCGGCCCATCAGTCAGGGCTCCTCGAAGATGGAATAGGTTGGATGTGTCGGCGCCACGAGCAGAGTCTGTGAGGGCGCCTTCTTTGGAGCCAGGTGAGAGCCCAGTTACACAGGCCAGACCTAGAATGGTGTCTGTGGGGACAGCGATGGAGGGGCTTGGCGGGTGGTTGAAGGGAGATTGCTCAAAGGAAAGTACGTTAAAGATTCAAGTGTTGGCACGGATGATGGCTGAGGCAGCAGGCAGTAAGGTGGAAAGTGGTACAACCACTGAGGCTGTGGGGAGTGTTAAGGAGCCTCTTGCCAGTAAAGAGTGGAAAATTAAAAAAAAAACTTCCGTATATGGGGGTCACTAAATGTTTGGGAGCTCATTTAATGTTGGCAACAAAGGAGCGCATTTAGAAGGGTGAATATGTGTAAAGTTTGAAGCTCCTTCCCCGTGAGGTACGGTCCAAAGCAGTTTCTAAGGAGGAGGAGTACGAATTAGCGAAGCGCCCTAAGGTTCCCTTGACTATAGAACATTGGAAGGCGATATGCAAGTGTTTACTGTGAAAAATTCCCAGAGCGCAGCGTTTATATATTTAAATATGTGGATGCGATCAGGAAGGCGCAGCTTACGGGAGGAGGGGGGTTATACTTGGGCTCAATATGATGAAGAAGTTAGGGCTCAGATGGCATGGGATCCAGAGGCAAAATGGGGGGAGTTGCATACTGATCTCTGGCAGCATACATTGGGAGCAGCCTCAGGGGGAAAGACTATTTTTACAGCTAGCATTTTGCTTTTGATCTATCGGCCCTCTCAAGCTAAGCTCCCCCGTGGCGGGGTGGGAAGTAGTTCAAATACACAGTCAAGAAATGGTACCTGCTGGGACTTTACTAAGGGGTCGTGCGTTAGGGAATACTGTAGATATAGGCATGAATGCTCAAGCTGCGGTAGGCGACAACCTCTGTTTTAATGTTGGGGCACCAAACCGCCAGGTGGACAACAAGGGAGTCAGACCGGTACAGGGTTTCAGGATCAGCTCAGCAGTTTCAAGGGGGTCGGGGAGGTAGAGGAGCGCAAGGTTCTGGGCCTAAAGGCTCATTCACCGGTTAAGCTGCCACAGTTACAATGGGCCCTCCAGGATTACGGGGGTGACGGTGTAAAAAAAAAAAAACTTTTGGAGGGTTTTCAATTTGGTTTTCGTTTGAGCTATTTTAGGCCAAGGCAGAGGCGTTGGGCTGACAACTTGAAGTCTGCATCTGAACACAGTGCAGTGGGGAGAGAGAAATTGAGCAAAGAAGTGCATGAAGGACGGATGGCAGGCCCTTTTCATGACTGGCCGATCCATGATTTGATAACTTCACCCATTAGAGTGGTGCCTTAAAAAGAGGCTGCTTCAGTATCATATTCCTCGGTTGACGTGGCCCTGTCACTTGTTGTGACCGCGGGCGCAACTGCAGAGATGGCTAAGTATGACATTAAAGTAAAAGAGCAAGGGCAGTTCAGACCTATTCAACATTAGGCCGGAGGGGTCTTCCGTAAATGATTTCATTAAGGAAGAGGCTGTTTCGGTATCATATTCCTCGGTTGACGTGGCCCTGTCACTTGTTGTGACTAAGGGTGGGCGGCCAGCTACGCTCCGTGCACGGAGTGCACGGAGTGCCATCTCCTACGCATTTTGCGTAGCGGGCGTAGCCAGGCAGCACTACGCGCGCTCCGCAGATGGTGCGTAGCCTGCCGCCACCCGCCTCCCTCCCGCCCTCCCTAAATACTTAAATAAAAGGATAGAAAGCTTTTAAAAACACTTACCTTGTCCACCGCGTCCCCGGGGCTCCCTCTCGCCGTCCCTGGATTCAGCATATTAATAAAGCACCTGTGACTGCATATTAGTTGCGCATGGTTTTGCGTAAGGTTTTGCAGTATATTGGTTTGGATGGGGATCAATACGGAACACACTCTGGTCTCAAGGGGACATTATGAGGTTGGGGCGCTGGTCGTCTAACTGCTTTCAGCGCTATGGGCGGAGCAATGCGGCGGTGGCGCATGCGTCATCCTCCTTTTCTTGAGTATTCATTGTTTTTTTCTTTTACAGGATCAGTTGCTGGGCCCTGTTCTGAAGTGGTGACAATTTGGGGCATTCGTTCGTCAAGTGGGCACGGGTTCAGGCGGCTCAAAGTTAATTTGGAGAAATGTTGGGGTTTTTTAATGGCAAAATGTTCAACATTGTTTGGAAAGGAAAGGGTGGGATGCTTTGGAGGGAACTAGTTCCATGCCTTAATACAGGAATGGCTGGGGGTTTCTGTCCGGATATTTTAGTCATCCACTTGGGGGAGAATGATCATTGTGTAACTAAAGGAGTGTTTTTGTTGCGGGCAATTAAGAGTGACTTAGCTTTCATTAAGGAGTGTTGGGCTGGTTGCCATGTTTTTGGACGGAATTGATTCCACGTCGGATCTGGAGAGGAGCAGTGAATCCTATAGCGATTGATAGGGCCAGGAAGAAGGTGAATGCTGAGGTTTTCAGATTCTGTCATCAGCTGGGAGAGTGTCTTATAGAGAGATACAGTTTGAATCGACTGAATTCTTTAGAGATGATGGGGTTTCGCTTATCTAGAGCAGGCATGGACCTTTATTTGTTGGAATTGAGGGAAGTATTGGCTAGGTCTTTGACAGTCCGGCATTGAGTACTTTTCGGATCCCTTCATTTTTTCCTACTGGGGGGGGGCAAAAAGGGGGGGGGGTAGTGTTGCTCCCCCCCTCTTTCCTGGGTGGCGGGGTCTAGTTGTTTCAGGGCAGTTTGTGTCAGATTTTGGTGATTAATGGTCAGGTTGGTGTTATCGACAGGGAAAGAATAAGTTGGTCATTGGTTGACCGTTTATACGTTTTGGGGGTTTGACAGAGGGTAAGGGGCAGGCATGTGATTGGTTAATGGAGGACCTGGTATTTATAAGTTATTGGGGTTGATATGATGACGTAATGTTTATATTGATGATGTAATGTTTTATAATGTTTTATAATGTTGTTGTAATGTTTAAAATGTTGTGTATATGGGTGGGGGAGGGGCTATGAAATTTTAGGGGAGGGGGTGGGGGGCGGGGTCAGGATTATTTAATTATTTAGTGAGGTTTCGTTTTGGAAGGCTTCGCCAAAGTTTTATATAATTTGTGATGCACACCTGTTCCAAATAAAGCAGCCCTTTCCACACTCAAATATTTTCTTGATCTGCATATATCCACCCCCCTCGCCCTCCCTCCCAAGGGGGCTGGGGGGGGGGGGCAGCCGACCGCAGGGAGGTCCCCCCCCCGGGCGATTTGGGAGGGCTGCGGGAGGGGGATGGGATTCTTTTGGCAGAACATTCCAGAATTCATGTTGGGGTGCTTTTTGGTAGGTTTTTGCAGCCCAACTAATAAACCCCCTTGTCTCTGCCTCCCAGCCACCATTTTAAGTTTGGTGACCTGGTGGCTGGGAGGTTAGATGCAAATTTTTGTCCCTCCCTTCCTCACTAATTGTTTTTAGCTTTTCCTCATTTGGGTGTTAACCCCTTTTTGTCCCCCATCTCTTTTTCTTTTTGGTTCTTTTTCTTTTTTTACATCTGGCAGTTTTGTTTGGAGCAGTGGTGCAGGGGTTTTTTTCTGTTGTACTTTGTCGCTTGGAGCAGGTGCAGTGCGGGGTCTAGTTGTTTCGGGGCAGTTTGTGTCAGATTTGGTGATTAATGGTCAGGTTGGTGTTATCGACAGGGAAAGAATAAGTTGGTCATTGGTTGACCAGTTATACGTTTTAGGGGTTTGACAGAGGTGAAGGGGCAGGCATGTGATTGGTTAATGGAGGGCCTGGTATTTATAAGTTATTGGGGTTGATATGATGACGTAATGTTTATATTGATGATGTAATGTTTTGTAATGTTTTATAATGTTTTTGTAATGTTTGAAATGGTGTGTATATGGGTGGGGGAGAGGCTATTAAATTTTAGGGGAGGGGAGGGGGCGGGGTCAGGATTATTTAATTATTTAGTGAGGTTTCGTTTTGGAAGGCTTTGCCAAAGTTTTATATAATTTGTGATGCGCACCTGTTCCAAATAAAGCGGCCTTTTCCACACTCAAATATTTTCTTGGTCTGCATATAGCCACCCCCCCCTCGCCCTCCCTCCCAAGTTCCTCAGCACCGACCAGGGTTGTCATGTTGAGGCTGTTCTGTTATTCTGGCTTTGTAATGATTGAACAGTGTAAGGCAGGACCGGCTGGTGTGTGATTGTTTTATGGGTCATTTGCCTGGCTTGACCTGCAGTTCCAGGTTTTCTGCGCACTGTTACGTTTTTGACACATGGACGCTTGAGATTAGTTTCAGTACAGAATTACTACAGTTGCATTTCATCGGTGTAGCAAGGGAGCTCTGGACCTGAGAGCATGCAGGGGAAACGGGCCTCCATCTTCTCTCTGGATACTAAAACACGGAAACAAGCACTGTTCATTAGTCCACTCAGACGTCGGGGCTCCGGCACCTTTGACTGCTGTGCCCATGTTGCCTGCGTTTTCAAGATTTATTATGATTAGTTTAAATTGTCCTTTTAATTACAGCACTGGTATTAAACAGGAAGATAGTGGTACTATTCTGTTGATGGAGAAGATATTTGGAATGACTTCAGTATATTATTCAGTCTCAATGATAGGACATTTGAGTCATAATTCAGCAGTAATATCATGTAATTTAGGAATTTTAAAAAAACATAATCTATAGGAGGCACCGGTAATTTTCAGGCCATTTCCAAGTACAATTGTTCATGGATTATTAATCCCCCCAGTGCTCTAAAAATAAAAGTGTGCTCGGTATGCTCTAGGGATGTGTGCGTGTGCGTGTGTGTGTTTATTTGTATATGTGATTTAATATGTGACCTACAGTTGTAAACCTCTCCTTTTGCCTTTCGCTTGCCCCACATACACTATTGGTATGTTGCTGTGTAGTCCGAATATAAAGTCAATTCTTTAATCCTAAATTTGCAAAAGCCTGATCCGTTACTTATGCATTGCCAACACATGTTACTATGAACCCTTTGAAATATTGTGCGAGTTTGTATGATAATGGTGTACATTTAAATGGGTAACAATATTCTCCAGATTATTAAGCAATTACGCTTGCAAATCCTTCATAAATTTGACACAACAACTTCTCTCTCATCGAAATCTCCTGTAAAATCATAAGCACTTCCTGCTCATGTGCGGAGATCCCAGAGCACTTCTTGAAACAAGCATTGGAATAACCAATATGTCTCGCCTTTGGGACCTTATATTTGTTTAGCCATGCGACAGTTGATGTTGTTGCACCAAGGATATTGTGCTGCATAACTTAATACTTATAAGGTCCTAAAAGCGAGACCGATTGGCTATGCCAATGCTTGTTGTTTTTTGTTGTTGGGCGGCGACAGGATAGTGACCGAAGCTGAAGGGGACTTTATTGATGGGTTTGACCAAAGGCTCCTACAAGAAGTTTCACTTGCCTGCCGTTGCATTGATCAGGATATGTTACATGTTATTTGCCTGCCATTCCAGCACAAAGGGGTCAGCCATCTTGCGGCCTCCTCCTTTGGGTCAAACTGGCCCTACATGTTAATATATCACAGTGGCTGTTTATCTCTAATGACATTCTGGGCATATCAATATCCAGGGTAGGCTTTCACACTCCTAATATATACAATGTTTACAATCGGGTCCCTGGAGGAGGGGGAGAGGCTCAGACAAGTCGAGATTTGAACCTTCATAGGGCCTCCCCTTAAACTGCAGGATTGTTTGATTATTGGTGGTGATTTTAATGCAAGGTATGAACTGGTGGACTTGAAGTGTGGCTCTCCTGTCAGTGAGGAGGATGAGGTCTGGGGAATCCCTATACTTAATACTAATCCAGTCAAGTATTAGACAAGTACATGTCTTTTACTTTATCATATGTCCTGAGGGCCTGCAATGGCCGTGCACCTGGGGATCTGTCTGCTGCTCATACCTTTAACCGCCCATGTTCCGCAAGCAGAATTGATTGCTGCCTGATTTTGCTGCAGCTGTGGGGCAGTCTGATCGATTTTAAGGTAATAGATAGGGAGTAAAGTGATCATAATGCTCTCCACTGTACCTTAAGAGACCTACGTACCCTCAGGATAAATGTCTCGTCCTCATTAAGCACAAAAATGGCCCCATCAAATGACAGGTGAAGATTAAAATTGGAGAAAGTAGCAATAAATGCATAGCCCAGAGCCATTTTGACTAAGGGAAAGAGTAAGCTGTACTTGAATTCGAAGTTATGTCCCGAGCCCAGCTCAGTGACGACTACGGCATGCCAAGGCCGTGAAGATCAAAGAAGGCCTTTTCAAGCTGCTCAGTGAGTGTTTTGTGTGTCGCTCTTGTCTGGCCGGGCCACATCAAAGGTAGAGCACACCTAAATGTAAATTGATACTTGTATAGCGCACTACTCACCCGCAAGGGTCTCAAGGCGCTTGTACGAATACCACTGTGGAACCCATCCTGGCTTTCCCTGTGAGGCGTCCACTCCTGGGCACCCCCAAGGTGGAGGCCAGGCATCCTTAGCGTTGTGGGGGCCGTTGTGGAGATTAAGCAAGCTATTGCCCAGAGTTGCAGAGCGGGACTCCATGATTGGAATAGGCACCGAGGCGAGAATTATCAGGTCTGTGGAATTTTGAGCCCAAGACCCGCCGAGGCGGGGAATTGAACCCTGGTCCCGGGCTAGACCTCTGCATCAGGGTCTGCCGTTCTAACCATTGAGCCACACTTCTCCACCTAGTATAATAAAGCATGCAGCGATGAGAAGGATGAGCTACATCTTACCTTGACTTCTGGCGACAGTAACTTGATTTGTGCAAAACGCCAAGAGCATAAACAAATTCAGATTAAAGCACGCAGGGATTGGGACTCTTAGATATGGGAGAATCTCTATGAAGCTGCTGTCCAAAAGGATAGCAGATCTTTTTGGACGTTTCTGGCCCATGGTAAGAAACCAACCTGCCAATTGCCTGCTCAACTGTATCTCTCCTGAGATACGGCATTCTTATTTTTCTGAATCTCTACTAACAGGGTCTAAATAACGAAAGGCCATCTAACTTTAGCACGAAAGACCTAGTACATTCATGGCTTTACAAATTGGAGGTTAGTGAGATAGCTTCTGCAATCAAAGCCATAGCAAAGGGCAAGGCACCAGGGCCAGGTGTCATCCCAGGTGACATTTTCTTAACAGACATTGATGGCTGGGCAGTATATTTTAACAGACTGTTTAATAGCATTCTTCGAGGGGCCAGCTTCACCTGTAGTTGGAAAGCAGTTAAAATCATGCATATCCATAAGAAGGGAGTGCAGGATTTGTGTCTAAACTCCAGGCGGGCCAGCCTTATTGATGATGCTTCAGAGGTTTATACAAGACAAATCCTAGGGACCTTGGAAGGTTGGATTGAGGCGCATCAATCCCTCTTTCTCCTAATTGCAGACTTTTGAAAAAAGGGTTAGCATAATTGATCAGGTTTTTAGATTTTTATTGATATACTGGAAGCCAGTTTTCCCCCAAAAACCCCATTTTTACTTGGTCTATGTTAACTTAAAGTATTCATTCGACTTTGGCCCACGTGGAAAGCTCTTGGGGGGAGAGTGGTGCTTAAAAACAATGGAGTACCACATGATCTCTTGGAGGTTTTGGTTCATCTATATGAAGAAACAAATACCCATGTCAGATGAAAAAGGGGCTGTGAACTCACAGATCAGATACCTATCCAAAAGGAAGTGCGCCGGGGATATGTCCTTGCCCCGACAATACTCTCTTTGTATTGAAATGATGGGGCATCTTATCTTGAAAACAATTTGAATGATGCATCCCAACTAGCTGGTTGCAAGATTCCCCTCGTGTTATTTGCTGTTGATAGCTTTCTGATATCAAAATCTCTGAGTGGCCTTCAATGTTTAGCAGCCACGTTTGATGCTTTTAGTGGCAAGCTAGGGCTGGTGATTAACCACACAAAGACAAAGGTTATGGCCATCAGCCTGCACAAGTCTTTTAGAAGTTCCATATTTTTGAAAGGTCGGCCATTAAAAAGGGTCAGCGAGTTTACTTACTTGGGGATCAACCTCACTAAATCAATGTTGTGGGTGTCTCAGGTTGAGAGTAGTGTGAAACCTACCCAGCATACAGGAGCCATTCTTAAAATGTATCAGGCCTCATGAGCGAAACAGATATACCCCGCTTAAAAAAGTGGAGCAAAGGCCGAAGGCAGTGCATTGTATGGGGCGGCAGTGTAGGGCAATGTTAATCTAGCCCCACGGAGGCCCAAAAAGTACCCCACTGATTCTACTCAGACGTTACCTGGAACTTAAGCCACTCTGTTATAAAGCTTAACTCAGACCACTCCTATTTTGGCACAAGCTTAAGTATTCAGTAGCACTTGGGAATTACTACCATTGCTTTCAGAACGTTGCTACCCAGGACAAGGCTGGTAACATCAAATGGTGTTATTAAGAACATGCTACACAAGATTGGCCTATGCAAATTTTGGTCCTCCTGCCCTACCCTAGAGCACCTTTCCAAAGGTATGCTTAAAGAAAGCTTTTTGGGAGTATATGGAGGCTGAAGAACTATTGCATGTCCCTGAGGGGTCTCTTGCTGATAAATCTTTGGCTTTTAAGATTGATATGGCCTTTGAGCTTTTTTTAGAACATATAACTCTGATGGCTGCTAAGAGCATATATCTTAAATTTCAATATGGTATTTTGCCATTTACATTCGCTCCAAGCGAAATGGAATCCTGGTGGTGCTGTGAGCACCACATGCCCATCATGCCAGCAGGCAGAAGAAACCCTTGCACACTATCTTTTGTCCGTCATATGTGTGCCCTGAAAATCTTGGATCACCTCTATATTCAAGTAGTTGGGATACTGACAGCACCTGGATGCTCTTTGGCTGCTGCGCACCGAGCCCAGCCAGGCAATTCTGTTCAAATATTTACACTGGAGTTGGTGCATTAGATCTGAAGCGCTCACCTGAAATATTATTCCCTAAACTTTGGAGAGCATAGCGCTCCGTATTTAATTGTCCACTTGTTATTCGCTGCAACTGTGCTGAACCTGTTATATGTGATAATATTGGACGTGAAGTTTTTTATATGATTTAATTTTTTTAATTCTGCACTTTTAACTTTCTGAATTGTATATTTATATGTTTATTTGTCTTGTACTTTTATGGTTGGGAAATACTGAATAAAGGATTTTGATGATGAATAGTTTCTTACCTGTAGGTGTAGTTTTGCAGTTTGAAGAATATTCTGGATTCACATGCTGTGCATTATTCCGCCATCTAGTGGTTGGGTCCAGAATGCTCCACTTTTTTGTAGTCACTCTTCTATTTTTTATTGTTTGTTTTTTGTTGTTGTTTGGCTTCGACAAAATCCCCATGTGTTGCTTCCTTTGACGTCCACTGTTGATCACCATCTTAAGATTTTTTTCTGTCTTTGTCTGTTTTCTCCTTTCATCTTCTTGGTGGAGGTGAGTGGGTCGCTTGTGAATCCAGAAAATTCTTCAAGCTGTAAAACTACACCTGCAGGTCAGAAACTATTCATTTAGCAGCGTGAATCTTATCTGGATTCAGATGCTGTGAATAGATTTTGTAGCAGTTTTGTTAGCCTTGTCGTGGTTGGGTTCAAGATGAGCTTAGATTTGTAAACAGACATTTTAACACTTTTTGTACCACATGACCTGCCTTGTTCATTTGAATGTCTATGCAGTAGTGTGTTGGGAACGTGTACAGATGACCACATAGCTGCTATATATATATCCTGTAAAGGTGTATTTCATAGAAAGGCAATTGTTGCTCCTTTTTTCCTTGTTGAGTGTGCCTTTGGGGTTGAGTTTAGTTTCTCCCCAACACCTATGTGGTACAGTTGAGTAGTTTGTGTGATCCATCTAGTGATCGTGCCCTTGGTTACAGGTTTTACCATATTGTCTGCAAACCCAACAAATAGTTGCTTTGTCTTCTTGCTTGTCTTTGTCACCAGCATATGTAGCACTCTCTCCGCTGTTGAAAGAAACTTGGAATTTGTATTATTTGATTTATGTGGAAGTGTGAAACTAACTTAGGTAAGAACTGATCTCTCCTTGAATTGTGAATGCTTGTATTTTACTCACCCTGCGTAGAGATGTATGGCCACCAGGATTGCTGTCTTTAGCGGGAGCATCTTTAATGTGGCCTTGTGTAAAGGCTCAAAGGATGCCTTCATTAATTGAGTGACTACCACCTTTAGATTCCATGTGGGTGCAGGTACTTTTTTTGGTGGTGCAATTCTCATTGCCCCTTCTAAGAAACGCAGCTGTGAAGAAGCTTCTTCCTATGTGACCTCTTGTGTATGCCACGATTGCAACTAGATGTACTTTTAAAGATGTAAAAGTTCATTTTAAGTCTAAAAGGTGTGTAAGATATTTTAGCACTGTTGCATTCTTTGTGTTATTCCTTAATAAGCCCTTTTTAAGACACAAGAAAGAATATCTCTTCCATTTAGAGCAGTAGCACTTCCTTGTTGTTGACGTTCTTGCTTCGCTTAGAACAGCCATTATGTTCTCTGGTAGCTTTAGATGACCAAATGCTAAATCTTCAGGAGCCAAGCTGCCAGACTCAAAGACTCCGGTTTTGGGTGTAGCACCCTTTCGTCTTTCATTGACAACAGGTCCTGTTGTGTTGGTAGTTTCAGAATGTTCCCCTGTGCTATTTACATTAGCTCAGTAAGTCATTATTGCCTCGCAAACGTAGGGGCAATTAGTATTAGAGTCATTTTGCTCCTATTGCATTTGTTGATCACTCTGTAACAGTGGTATCGTGGGCAAACAGTAAGCAAATATCCCTGACCAGTCTATCGACAGAGCATTCCCTAAGTATTGGTGGTATGGTTATCTGGACGAAAAGTTTAGGCATGTGTGTGTTCCTTGAGGTTGCAAATAGGTCTATCTTTGGTGTTCCCCAACTCCAGAAGATCTTTTTGAGTACCTTCTGATTGAGTTCCCATTTCTGAGAGCATGATGATTGTCTGCTCAGTTTGTCCGCTTCTACATTGTATTTCCCTGGTAGATGAAGTGCTGTTATATTTAATTGTCTCTATATTGGCCAGTTTCAGATTTCAATGTCTAACTTTGATAGGGCTTGCTAATTGATATAAAATATTGTAATTGTATTGTCTGTTTGGATCAATATTGTCTTTCCTAATAGCTCTTTTTGAAAGAATTTTAAGACTAGGAACACAGGGCGTTATTCATGAGGCCCTTACGCTGAAGTTGCATCACTTTTTATGACGCTGCGTCGGTGTAAAAAATGTGCCATGCTGCGCCATATTTATGAGGTGACATATCTAGGCACATGCGTCACTTCGCAAATCCCTGTGCTATGATATACCTGCAACAGGTATAATGTATGCAGGGTGGGCGTTCTGGCGCAGGAAAGCCTCGTAGAAGTGACGCAGTGAAATCTATGCGATTTCACTGCAACACTTCTATGGCATCAGTGCGTCAAATCCTTACACCTGCTTGAAGCAGGCGTAAGGGGTGACTCAGTTTTTTACATGGGGCTTGACACATATAAAATGACACATTGCTGGACTAGCGCCTGTTTTCAGACACATTCCAGCAATGCGCCATTTCTGCTCCTACAGATACGTCAGGATTACTGACGTATCTGGTCAATCCTTGCAATATGGAGTGCTGTACAGTACATACGGTGCATCCGTGGTGTCGCAAGGATGCCGTTATGAAAAGTGTTGCATTACTGTTTTCCCACAGCGATGCAATACTTTTCAAAAATGAGGCCCAGAGTCTTTAGTTCTAAGAAATTGATAAGAAATTATCGGTCCAGCCTTAGCCCGGAACCCCCTGCCCCTAACCGCCAACACAAATATTGATGCCAATGCTGTGAATAAATGGATTAGTGACATGGTGGAGGATGTTGCTCCAGTTAAACGAGCAATGTCACGGAGGGAATCTCCCTCGGCCCCCTGGTTCTCAGAGGAACTAAAAGCAGAAAAATCAGCCTGTAAAAGATTGGAACGGCTGTGGAGGGCAAATTATTGTGAATTGGCAATTGCCCGCTACCGGGCAGCCATTAGTGAACTTCACAAATCAATAAGAAAGGCTAAAAAACATTTTTTTGCCACCTCCATTCAGCAAGCAGATCATTCAAGTAAAGAAGTTTTTAAAATAGTACAGTCCTTTTTTAAACCTAGATGTATCGAGACAGAGGTTATCCCTTCGGTAGCACTCTGTGATAGCATCTCGAAATTTTTTGATAACAAAATTAAGAAAGTTTACAATTCATTCTCCCTACCAAGATCCACGGAAAAAGAGGATATGGCCGAGGCTAGTTGCCCTCTGGTGTTCCTATGTCAATTCCAGGCGATCTCGCTACCTGAGGCCCTGCAAGAAATAAAAAGGTGTAAATCCGGGTCTCCTGATGACCCCTGTCCACCTAAGCTCTGGAGTCTGATGGCAGAGTCAATTGCGCCCGTTCTCCAGCATGTGTGGAATACATCGATTTTCTCTGGAGTGTTTCCGGATTGTTAGAAACATGCCACACTGCTTCCTCTGAAAAAGAAAGCGAATGGAGATCCGGAGGATCTTAGCAATCTGCGACCAATCTCACAATTGGCGGCTCCTGGCAAAATGTTGGAGAAACTGATCCAACGACATCTAAATAGGTTTGTGGAGGACAATAAAATTCTGCATGAAACCCAATCGGGCTTCAGGGCAGGTTTCAGTACTGAGACCGCCCTGATTGAGGTGGCCGAGTCAGTTAGGTGGTCGTTGGATTCAGGGGCATCTGCTATGCTGGTGCTCCTGGATCTATCGGCCGCCTTTGACACGGTTGACCACGGAAGGCTTCTGCATCGATTGGCAGAGGTAGGACTACAAGACCAGGCGCTCGGCTGGCTTCATTCTTATTTGTCTAATAGGTCCCAGAAGGTAGCATTGGGGACCTTTGTGTCCAAAGCTAGGCGCCTGGACTGTGGAGTACCACAAGGCTGGGCACTCAGCCCGCTGCTTTTTAACATTTACTTAGCCCCACTTTTTACTTTAATTTCTAACTGGGGTGTCACAACAATTTCGTATGCGATGACACCCAGTTAGTTTTGCCCTACTCGGAGGCATCAGAGGCAGCATTTGCTAACTTCAAGGGATGTCTTTGTGACGTGGCTAGCTGGATGAACACTAACAAGTTGAAGTTGAACGCCGAAAAAACCGAGGTGCTTTTCTGCAGAACTCTGGTGGCCTACAGAGATGGGCACGGCGCCTACCCCCAGTACTAAGGCTAAAAACCTGGGAGTACAGTTGGATGATAGCTTATCCTTTCTGCCCCACATTCAACAGGTGGTCGGAGGATGTTTAAGTAAATTGAGAAACTTACGGAAATTTCTCCGGCTTTTGCCAGAGGGATGCCGTAAAACGGTAATCCATGCTATGGTCACCTCAAGGCTGGATTATGCTAACGGTTTATACTTGGGCCTTCCGAAATATCTGATCCAACGGCTACAAACCGTTCAAAATGCGGCTGCAAGACTGGTAAAGCGTATTCCATTCAAGCAACGTGTCTTTCCGCATTTGTATAGACTACACTGGCTTCCGGTAGCTAGCGGAATTTAATTTAAGGCCCTAACCCTGGCATTTAGAGCCTTACATGGAACCTGTCCCTACTACCTTAAGGCTCGCCTCCCCAGATATGTACAGGCGAGACATCTTCGCTCAAACTCCTTGCTCCAACTTTGTGTCCCTCGAGTTAGGCGTGCCCGGATGGGGGGCAGGACCTTCTCAGCCAGCGTGACGAAGCTATGGAACACTCTACCGCTGGTTATACAGTTGGCACCCTCCGAAGCCACTTTCAGGAAGCTACTGAAAACGTGGCTCTTTGAGTAATGAGCGTCCTTCCCTCTGCCTCATCCTGCGTTTGCTTGCACTGCACACTTAGCGCCGGGACACCTCTTCTGAGGTAACTGTACGCGCTTTATAAAACTCTGTATTATTATTATTATTATTATTATTATGCTGTGCTGCATCTTGTTCCTTTAAGAATCCTCAGACCTTGAGCAAACTCATGTGACCTACCCAGCCCATATGAGAGGCATCTGTTGTAATGGTTCCTGTTGGAGCTGGTTGTGCAAATTTCCTTCCTTGTGTTACATGTGATCTGTTCCACCACACCATCTCTCCCCCTAGCTTCTGCGTGGCAACCTCTAGATCTTCCCAACTCCCTCTTGCTTGTGACTATTGGTTATGTAGCCATTCCTGAACTGGTCACATGTGTAATCTTGCATATGTAATCAACGGGATGCATGAAGCCATCTGCACTAACAATTTCCCCACAGTCCTTACTTTCAGAGCTTGCCACTGTAGGAAAGTGCCTCCTTTTGAAATGGTCATCCCCACTTTTTGTCCTAGCACTGATGCTTTTTGACTGAAAGTGCACTTGGTCCCTAATCACCATGGGTCAGTGCCAGTACTCTTTCCCTTACAACAAGGTAAGGGTTGGTAAATCAGAGCTGAGGTTTTATGTGGACTACAGAGGTCTCAATGCTATCACTAAGGTGCACACCCTATCCCAATAGCTGATGAATTAATCGATATGTTGGGTGCTACAAAATTTGACATCAGGGTACTGGCAGATTGGTCTAACCCCTGGAGCAAAAAAGAAATCAGCATTCTCGACCCTAGATGTGCATTACAAGTTCACCGTGGCTAAAGAATGCCCCTGTCACCTTTCAAAGGTTGGTGAACAAAGTCCTTGCTGGGTTGGAGTCCTTTAGTGCAGCATATCTTCATGATATTGCTGTCTGCGGCTCCACCTGGCAGGATCACGTGATCCCCCTTGGAAAGGTCCTGAGGTTCTGCAACATGCAGGACTTACTTTCAAGGCAAGCAAGTGGTGGGGTGTGGCTTGCCAGCAAGATGGTGCCTGGGGCCCATTAATTCGCCACAATCATCCGAATCCAATCTTCATCTGGCTGTGTGAGTGCCCCCACGGTATAGCAGGCAACAGCGGATACTTCCTGGGCAGCCGAGTACAAGCGGCATTGAGGCTGGGGTCTTGCGGGCTGCAAAGACCGGAGTGGTGTGCAGTGTGACCCGAGGCAATCTTGGGGAGGTGGGCGGTGACCTCGGCGAAATTGGCCTGGGACCCCCGTCAAGACTACGGCACTATGACGACTGAGGGAAGCAGAGTGCAGGTTGCGGATGGAAGGCCACTGTGGATTTGGTTCGGAAGGTGAGGGGTGGAGGGGAAGCACAAGATTCCGGCTTCCCCCGTCATTTGGACCCTTCCCCCCCTACCATCCGCTGCTGCGCTCTGGTCACGGCGCCCTAGGTGTAGTGTAGTTCCAATATCCCCGATAGGCTTTGCGAATTGGAATAATATACACTATATTTTTGACATAGGACTGAGGTCAGTATGTCTCTATCGAGTACATTAAACTTAATTACTTGTGTGTGCCAGCTAACTCAGAGGTCACTAGAAACTTTCTCGAGGAAACAAGAAGGGATTAGTTTCTGACAACCGCATAAACATGACAACTTTGTTTCCCTTACAGTCAGAACAATATCTTCAGAGTTGTGGAAACAATAGATAACCATTTCACTCAGTCAATCGTGCATGCTTCGTTTCTACAGAATTGTTGCATAGAAATAGGAAGACGGGAGTTTCAATAAAAAGGGTCTATTGACCAGTCTTCTTTCTCATGCAAGAGATATGAACTGCTACAATCGTAGGACGGAATGCGAAATATAATGTGTACAGCGTTAACAGTAATATAAAATAATACTGTAATAGCATAGGCTGTAGCTATGACATATATAAACATACATACATAAATAACACAGGCTAAAATACTCAACTGATGCTTCTAAAATAATCCTACCCCAGGGTACCTAACCTAAGTCTAGTACGAGGGAAGAAGTAGGTGCTGTTTTAGCTATAGTTTAGTTTACTTTAGTTGTGCCAAGAACTGCCAAAGGTTTCTCTAGGTTCTAATCAGCTCCATACCTTTACAGTGAGAGAAGTTGGTATCTCTTTCCCGGGACTCAATCTCTAACACCCCGCAAGGGGAGTCAGAAACACTGGAGCTGGATTCTCAGTGAGGAGGATGACAGCGTCTGGTCAGTGCGTCAGTTGGGGAGTTGACTTCCGACGGGACTTGCTGTGGCGAGCAGCGTCGTGCAAGTAGGTAGCCGAACCGCACTGTGCCTTGCCATAGCAAGTGAAGGCATATTTATACCTTGAAGGTGTTTAGGAATGCCAGTATTGACGTAAAAGTCGGGCATTAGAACGTCATGAAAGAACCCCTAAGGAATAGATGTTCATACACAATAAATGAGTTCTTGGAGAAATCAACATCCAAGCAAGGGAAAGTCATAAAGGCTTAAGAGCCTGGTTTTCCAGGGACTCGTTGAAACGTAGATGAACGGATGTAAGTAGCCATGCCTGTATTTGGGTAGCATGGACTATGCCTAAATAAGGGCTGGATTTCTATGCCTAAATAAGGGCCTGGGAGCCTGGAGATGAGCTGCTGCTTGGCTCATGAGATGCTACAGCCTCACCAAAGACACACCGACTGGCACTACAGGAAAGGGGCGGGTAGATGAGCGGTGCCAGAGGTCAGGACAAAAGTAGGGAACGCCAGACAGTTGCCCCTCAAGGTGTCAGCAGAGGCGGGTGAGCTCCGGGAGCAGCCGGTGGGTGCCTGACCTTACGCCTCAACTGTTTGAAATGTACAGGCACCCAATCAGTCACAAGGACTGTGCTGTGCCCAGGTGAGGCCATGGGAGCAGCGGGATCCGCGTCCCTGATTCGGTGGGCCCACGCCTGGATGCCAGTTGGAGTGCTGAGCTCAGTGCCTGAGGAGGGACTTGGCTGCCGGCTGGGGGTCGGCCTGCCCGAACACACACCCTGTGGGCGCACCCATCAAACGCCATCATGCGGCGTGACCTGGCAGGCGTAGCAGCAGCAGCACGCACACCAGTCGATAGCTCAAGGAAGTGTATTGTAGTAAATGGTGTATCCAGAACGTGGCCTGAGAGGTGAGGGCCTACAGCCGCCTTGCTTGCATGGTGTTGGCACTTGGTTGGGCCTGGGAGTGAGGCTGTGCCCGGGCCCGGTTGCAGATGACATGAGGGCTACATCCCAAAGCGCACAGAGTTCACAGATGCAACGCAGAGGCTGATCGACGGTTAGAACACGAGGTGCACATACTTACCGTGGCCCCTGTTAGTTAATCCTGCAAGCCCTGTCACTCGATGCAGCTCAAGAAGCACTGGGCCTTACGGACCCGGCTGGCCTGCACAGGTCTGGCACCGGTAATCGGAAGCTGTCATAGGTGAAGCCACAACTCTGATTCCCCGGCTTCGGAGGGTCGGCAACAGTGATCCCAACTGATTTAATAGGCCTCAGCTCGCACAGGGTCAGACTCAGTAGACGAGCAGCAAGATGAGCAGGCAGCATACTGGAGCGGGCGAGCCAATCATGCTGCCAACCGAGGTCGCCAAGCAGCCTGGCCCAGGCCAAGAGGGGCCAAATCACACCGGGCACTCAACATTGGAGTCCAAAATAGATACAGTACTCAAGGGGGTGGAGCAGATTGGGACTTCGCTATCATAGACCCTCTCATCCCTATAGGAGTGTATCGCTTAGATCTCGTCTGACTTTACATTGCTGCATGCAGACCATCGCAAGCTGTCAGGGAAGGTCACTGAAATGGAGACAGAACTAGAGGAAGCTCTCAAAGCCACATCAGCCAAGGTACGTGATCTTGCTGAGCAGGTGCAAGCCATGGAGCGCAGAATGGAAGACTCTGAGGGCCGCCCCTGCTGTAATAATATCCGAGAGAATTGCCACTTTACTGAAGACACGCTGACCTACAGAGCGGCTATTAACGTTGGAATGTATTAACAAAACACTAGGATTCGGTTCGGTGAATCTCTACAGCTTCACCAAGACTTCATTCAGACTCAGCCCAGTAGATTCGGCATAAAATTATCGTATTAAGCTTGATTAACTTCACAATCTGGCTGGCCCATCTATTTCAACTCAATGTATGGGAGGCATCTTGAAAATCAGACATCTACAGTCCACACCCTGCGGAGAACCCGAGAACATTGCAGGGTTTGAAACACATTGGCACAATGGCTAAAGCCAATTAGCTTTGTTTGGACTACACATGGGAAATAGCAGAAGAAATCAATCCCCAGTAGTGATATGACCCACTAGCTTATGTAGTTATCTTCAGCCTAGTATACAGGCAGGATCTTCGAACTGAGTAAAGTCCGCCTGATTTTTGTTCTGTACACACAAACTGGTTCCCTCCAATTCTTAGGAGGACAATGAGAATATGAATGGTGTTTTGTTGTAAATACTTTGATATTTATGTGTTTTTTTTCACTTTTATAGTTTCGTGATTTGTATGTAATTTACGTTTTTTGTATGTATTGAGGTCACTCTGAAATATTCGGTGCACTTCTCTATGTCATGATGAAATGTTTGCCCTTATAAAAGGTAATAAAGGGTTTAATTGAAATTAATCACATGTACTTAGAACTGAGTGTCTAGGTGCAGCGGAGTCATTTTGTAAGATCCTATCTGGTCACTTGCTTGTTTTTGATATTAGAGTGGTCCAGGCCAGGTAGAGACAGGACCCAAGCCCTTGTTTGATAGTGCTAGTAATAATATCCTTCTCATCGGCCTACCGGAGGGAGTGGAGAGGCCGCAACACGGTGGCATACACAGAGCAATGGCTCTGGTACCGGTGGATGCACACTCCCCCTTTTTCACAGTGGAAAAGGCCATAGAGTTCCCTCGGGCCGAACACCACTGGGTGCTGGTCCGGGGTCCTTCTTGTTCCGACTTCTCAATTTCAAGGACCGGGACACAGTACTGTCAATCAGAGTGGACAATAGAACAGCCCTCTTCTTCCCGGACAATGCCTTTGGCGTGCCGAGACAACAGGGTACTTTTCTGGCAGTGAAGAGAGAGATGTGAGAACTCGATATTCGTTATTGCCTTTCTTCCTGGTGCGCCTGCGGAACTGTTGTTGTACGGCAGAAGACACTGAAGACACGTCTTCCACCCGTAACACACATGCGCCACTCATGGTGTGATCCTCCCATGTCACGCCCTCCACGCCTGCTTAAACTCTCTCTTAACATGGCATGCCACCCACCACCATGATGCCCTGGAACGTTAGAGGAATGCGTTCGCCAGCAGGCAGGTACAAAACATATGCCTACATAAAGCACCATGCCACCCACTTAGCACTGTCGCTGGAAACGCATCTAGCCCAGCCGGAGTTTGCAAACTTCAGCATAGGTGGAGGAGCCATGTATTAGGCTATTCCTCATATGCCAGAGTCGCCCCCATGTGGATTTGCCCGGGTAGCCAATACACACCCGAAGAGAGAGAAATAGATGTACATGGGTGTTATGTGCTAGTCCAAGGTAAGGTAAATGGGAGGCAGATAGTTCTGGGGTCCATCTATGCCCCCAACACCAATCAGGCAACATTCTGGGAAGGGGCTTTCTAATATACTATCCCGTTGGTGTGACATCCCCTGGCTGCTGGGAGGAGATTACAAAGTAGTACTAGACACCAACGTAGACAGGTCCTTCCCACCTTTACAGCTCACCACCGCAGCTTCTAACGCCAATTTTAGGGGTATGGTTGAACCACTGGGGACTAGCGGACGTATGGAGGACATTGCATCCACTGGAGCATGTATACTCGCATTGCTCTCACCCACACAGGCTGCATGTACGTTTCGACCAGTTATTGGGAAGCGTTACACTCATCACTGAGTGTGCTCCGGCAGCATACTTGGGCCGCACACACTCGGACCACATAGTACAGATGTTCGACGAGGGTAGTGCGCAGGATGCCCGCTTGTGCAGGTTACAGCCCGCGGTGCTGGAAGACCCTCCCTATCAGGGCCTCAGTGGCTGCCATTATTGAAAATTACTATGAGACAAACACAGGCTCAGTTCCAGATGCTGGTATTGTGTGGGATGCGTGCAAAGCAGTAGCCCAGGGTCAGTGCATGGGGCTCAGCTGTAGCATGCGCCGACAACTAGAACAAGAGGCAAAGCGTATAGAGGATGCCCGTATGCACTTAGAGATGATGGTAGCGAATGCAATCAGTACCCAACATGCGCTAGATGACCTGAAGCATGACTATGTCAGGGTCATGGAACGTCCATGACGCATAAATTATGCCGCACATGCAGCACGAACTCACGCTGAGGTAGATAGAGCAGGTAGGTTGCTTGCAAGATTGATCACCTAAACAACAAAACTACTGGGTTTGGGCTCCCAACAGCACTGCTTGCCACAAGCATTTAAACAACAACTGAGATTGCATGTGCTGCCAATCCTTTTGCTCGTTTATTTATAGTTAGAACACCTGACTGTTAAACAAATGTTCCTGAGACCAACAAGTGTCGTTTTACTTCTATTTTATTTTGAAAAAAAGGGGGGTTATATTTTATTATTAGAATATGAACCGTTTTTTGAGAATTTTCAAAGCATAATTTTAGACCTTATGTACAACTAACAAATCATCATCATATAAACACAACAAGACTTTTTCAATAGAAATCTTTTTTAGACTTTATAGACAACATATAATACAAAACACTCAGTCATACTGCTCACAAACCACACTATTTACATATCTACAAACAATACAAAGAGAGAACATACAAATTATATCTACAATGTAATCACTATGGATTTACAATGAAGCCTAGAACGTAGTCATATATTTACAAAGCTATTCAAAAATAAATATCATCCATTTTTTGGTTTGTTAAAGGCTTGATAAGTCTACGCGTTTCGAACTCATATGAGTGAATGAGTTCTCATCAGGACCAAGGTCTGTGAAAAGAAAGGGGGAAACTTATTGGTATGCTGTTTTGGTATTAAAACTAGTGCCTACCGCCCCTACTACTAGCTTGTGTCTCTTACCTCTCAGTCACTTAGAAACCAGAAAAAACTGCGAGTAATCTGGACACCCAACCATCTGTTATGGAGAAAATAAATGACTCCCATCAATGTCTACCAAAACAAAGACCATTTTGCATTACAATCAGGTTCCAACCTCTTTTCATGCTTACATAAATCTGGTGGGGGCCAGGCTCTCTGACGACTTTGGGCGGTCAAGCTCCGGCTGTGTGTGAAAACGGAGTTTTGTAAATGATGGCTCTGGGTTTGACAACAAATGCATATAGCTTGACCCTGAGTGTATTCTCACCTCGGTGCCAGGCGCTGTATATTCAAGCAGCTGGTATGGGATCAAACAATGGTCCGTGGTACATTGGAGTTAATCTAAAAGACCAAGATGGAAAGCTGCAGTCAGACAACGTGGCCTGCATGTGCTCGGGTTTTGAAAAAGAGTTCCGCCAGCGCGTGGCAAACTTACCGGCAGGATCGTCGATACCGGGCAGCGTTCCGTTTTGTCAATCGTCCGAGTCTTCCGGGTCCGCAAAGGATCCTGGGAGTGTGGGCCGATGCCTACTATTTTGGATGGTCCGTCTTTTAACAGAGCTGGGTTTGTTTAGCGAGAGGTCATGCTTGGGAATTGTAGTTTCTCGCTACCAGTTGTCGACCGAATACCACTCTGTGTTATTTTTCATGTGTTTCCGAATTGAAAATTTACGAAATAACAAGGTGCCCATTTGTATGTATTGTGGTTCGTATAAATTGTTTTTGATATTCGAAATGCTCCAATAGTACAAGGTCCAGTAGCATGAATCGGGCGTTGCCACGATCTTGTCGGAAATTGTGTTTTTTTGAGTATTGATCGGCTGCATGTGACCATTAATGAAAAAACAACAGATGTGACCTGTTTGGTCCGTTTTTTGAAAGAGCCAAGCTCATTTGGCAGGGGGTCAAATGTTTGGGAATTCCCGCTACGGCTTTGCGGCAGAGTGGGTCTCTGTTTGTTTGTCCTGTATAATTCAATTACACTGGATACGAGCCAATACGGGCCCGTTATGTATAGTGCGGTTCGTCTGAGTTTATTTCCAGTCTAACTTAGTCGAGTGGCATGGATAGAGCATAGCTTTTATCGTATCAAAATTGTTTCTGTGGCAATTAGTGGACTGCGAGTAGCACAATGGAAGGAATGAGCGGTTATTTGAAGAAGTGTAGCATGTTGGCATGGTGGGCTGGAATTAAATATTTTGATCTCAAGGAGAGATATGCTTCCAGGATTGCGTGTGATTGGAAATGCATCGAAAGTGGTTTTTTTTTACAGGAGTGTCAATCCGATGTGGTCAGGGTTCTGGTCTTTGGGGAACTTTTTGGTGTCAACAGTGCCTCATCGTGATTACAACTTAAACATTTCGGACATCTCGTTGAGCCCGTGAAATGCTGTGTTGAATTTAACTATTAGCATAGCTTCCATTTTTGTAAGTTTTGCATCGAGATTCCCACTTCTGGTGTCACTTTCCACTTTGGCGATGACTGTCCAAATGACATCTGACTCTTTATGTTGTTTTTCTTTCCAGTGGTTAACCAGAGGGGCTGCGGCCACACTATTACGAATTCTGGATTTGTGTTGTTGTATTCGTAGGCGCACCTCTTGATTAGTTTTGCCGATATATGCCAATTTACAGGGACAGATGATTCCATATACCACATTGCGTGATTTACAATTAGAGAATTTGCAAGATTGATCAGACAAGAGCATTCGCAGACTCCGGTTCTTGCGCTGCGATTGGAGGCAGGTCACCTGCTGATGTGCAAAAAGAACATACATCGCGAGTTCACATCCCATTATACTACACTGTAAAGGGCAGCCCTTAGGGTGGTGCCTGCGGAACTAGACTCCTACCTGCTCCTGTTGCCACTACCGGCGTTATCGGCAGAACAGAGGGCATATCTAGAGGAGCCGATCGCGTTCCTGGAGGTGCAACCAGCCATACCGCCTTTGATATGAGACTCCAGCTTCCCCCAGACATGAGAGATGTCATACCTGCCCTGAGGCCCATGCAGGAAAATTAGCTTGTTATAGGCAGGTTCACTATCAGGCTAGTCACACACCTAAGGTGGGCTACCTGGAGTGAACAACAAAAGAAGGGGTGCACCATCTTGTTTTTAGGGGAACTAGGAACTCTGGGTCAGTTTTATGCCCACTCTCCACAGGAAGTGGTCATTAAGAGGGTGTAGGCGCAACCCGGGGTAAGTAGCCCATCGGCTACCACCTTACACTCCCGTTAACACCCCTAAGTGCAGTATTTAGGTGGTTCCCTGATACCAGGAACTCAGATCCATCTACTAGGAACAGAAGAAGGACCAAGAAGCGCCAAAACTTTTAAGAACTGTGGACCAGCCAAAGAATTGGCACCAAACCCTCCCTGCCTGCTGCTGTCCTGACAATTGCAATGACCAGATTCATCCTGCAGCTGTGCATCCACCTAAAGCCTTGGATGGCAGCTGTCACTTCGCCAACCAGTCAGCATCTCCCTTGAAGTGGAAGAGCCACTTCCTTGCAGTCTGCAGGCACCAACTGCATCTTCCCGGTACAACATTTTGCTGACCACCGGGTCCACTGAGTAAGCAACACCCCAAGAGAAGGACTTTGTAGCTCCCAGAGGTCAGCCCTGTTTCTCCAGTGAGTTTCGAGCTGCTAGACACTTCAGGAACCCCCTAGCATCAATACCCTGGGTACCAGAGCCCTTGCAGCAGCCAAGGCTTGCTAAGTGTCCAGTCTAACACCAACCCTGCCAAGACCGACCTACCGACGAGAGACATCATCACGAATGACTTCAGCACCAACAGTGGCCCTGCTGTCCTGTTTGCCTCAGTCACCAGGTCGACCCTAAGAAGTGAGACTCCGACGAAAGCGACCCATGGACAAAAACACCTCTGCACCCGAGTCCCACAGCTCGAGTCCGAGCCAACCAACGGTGCCCCCTTGCTCCAGAGACCCTCAAAAGTCGAGCCCCCCCTTAGGGTTTTTGGCAGATTTGTCCCCAAGTCCCCAATTGCAGCCTTTTTCTTGTTATAGGTTTCGCCATTGACTTTAATGGGTAGGGGTCAAGGCTATTGTCCAGAGCAGCAACTCTGCACCCGGACACACCAGACCAGGTAAATCTGACTTGCTGGTGATTCTTTGGACCTTGGCCCCTAAGCACCTTAAGTTCAGGACAGTAAACCTGAGAATCGTTTGCAAATGTACTTATGCAGTGAATATTTCTCCCATAGGATAACACATGCCTTAAATCTGACAGCTTGATTCTCTACTGTTTTACCTGTAAAAATCCATAACGACTAAAGCACTTACCTGATTCTGATTATCTTTGTGTCTAAAATTATATAAAAATCTGTTATTTTTCTAAATCGCTCTTCAGTTTATTCTCCAGTGTGTGGCTCAATTATTGTCTACAACATATGCTTAACACTGTCCTCTGATACGCCTAAACTGCTTACCCACACTACCACAAATAGAGCATTTGCTATTATTAATTTAAGCCCTGTAAACCAACAAGGGTTGCCTCGACTTTCTGGATGGTGTACCTCATTTTGGTACACCTTATAGAAAGCCAGCATTCTACAGCCCCTTCTGGAAAAGGTGAATTTCCAACAATAGTCACTGTACTTCCCCTTTCTCACTAGGATATACTTTCCCTAGGATTTAGTTGATTCTTGCTCTGGGTAATAATTTTTCTTGTTCTGGTGTTGCAGATGACTTCTCCATCTTTACAGAGAAACCCACTGTGAACAGTGTCCTCGGTACCTGCTGTATTTGCTCCTTGCATTTGTTGTGGGAGTTTGCTCTAACTAACCATTTGTCCAGGAAAGGATAGACATGTATGCCTTATCGTCTTAAGTCTGCTGCCACTGCTGCTAGATACTTTGTGAAGACTCCTGGAGCGAATCTTATTCCGAAGGCTAGCATTTTGAACTGGTAGTGAGTTTTGTTCTTTACTAAGTGGTAAGGGAGGTCAGAGGACCAACCTACCAGAAGAGAAGGGAGGTCTTTATGTGCACCAAGGGAAGAGAGGGGGAGGGGGGGACTTTTCCCCTGCAATCAAATTACAGATAAACATAAGAGTATCCCTCTGCCTAATGAGAGAAAGGATGTGCTCCATGACTAGATACAATCTCTGTGAGAGGTGAGAAAAATGGAAATGAATCCTTTTTATATTCAACCCTACCCACTCTAGTATTGACATTTGTCATTATCGGGTTCACCCTGACCCCTAGAAGTCAGGGTGGGTCAACCATTTTCCAGGGGGTTCTTCATGTATTGGTGTGTCCGGGGGAAGCTACGTGTAAATAAAAATTCCTCATCCACTTCCAAGGTATCCCTTTATTAGTGGGGTGTATGGGAAATCATTAAAATAAACTATAGAAGGGGCAACAAGGATGCAATAGTCCTATGACCCTTATAGTGACAACATGTTTATGCCCTACACTGATGGTCGGAGAAGGTCCAGGGCATTCATCATAGTTGGTTTGTTTTTTGCTAATACTCTCCCAGTGACGTTTCTGTAATCAAAGATTATTGTGGGATACTCTCTAAATTTTAGGCATGCAAAGGCAGTCAATACTTTCCGGTCCAATGGTACCCTGGCAGTGGGTATTTTCAGATCCCTTGGGGTGGAGGGAGTTGGTCCTGTAGTCAAACCATCTTTAAGAGTCCCTACCATCCATGTTCCTACTTTGGACCGCTAGTGCCTGGCTTGTGGTACCAAAGATTTAGAGTGCATGCCACAATAATTTTCCGATGATGAAGCATGCTACTACTAGAGTGGGTGAAGGTTGTATTAAAAAAGGATTTATTTTCCTTGTTCCCACCTCACAGATGTGGTGTCTAGTCTTGGAGCGCACTTTTTCTCTACTTTGGCAGAGGGATGCTCTTATGTTTATCTGTAGTGAATTTTTTTCACATCAAATCTTAAGTATTTTTTGTGTTTTGCTTTCTTAGGAATGTGCGAGTATGTCCTATAGATCTATAGTTGCCATGTAAACCCATTTTTTCAATTGTGGGATGACTTCCTGTAAGATTGTCATCTTGAATCTTTGTGTATTTATACATTTGTTTATGAATCAGAGGTCTAGAGTTGGGGGTAGAGACCCCTCTACCTTTGAGATAAGGAAATATGTTGAGTAATTTTCTTTCTTGATCTCTGCTCTGGGCACCTTTCTATTGCTCATATTTGCAGTAACTCCTCTGTCTCCTTGAGTGGACGTGATGTATCTTCCCTTGAATGGACCTGCTTTTTTGGTTCCCTTGATGGAGGTGTCTTGACCAATTCTATGCAATATCCAAACTCTATGACGTTTAGTAGCCATCTGTCTGATATTATCATCCTCCACTTCTGAACAAAGTTCTTTATTCTGCCTCCCAGTGGTGTTGATTGTAAGAGGCTGTGTGTTTTGGAAAGTCACTTGTTAGCTGGAGTTGTGCCTCCCCAGTGAGGGTGTCTCCTTCCCTGTGTTCTTCCTTGAAAGGATTGGCACCATAATGTCATGCAAATTCCAACGTAAGTGGGGGAAGGCTCCAAATCGATTATTGACCATATATTAATTGCTAAGAATTTAACTTTGGGAAGAAAGTCCGGTAAATAATTACAACACAGGGCACAGTATAACAAGAACAGGGGGTGCGCACATCAAGTTGGTGCAAGAAAATCCGAAGAGTCGACAAGGCACACAGCCCTGTGTTTTTTATGCTACCCATACACCTGCATAAGATATAGCTAAGTCACCCCTACTGCAGGCCGTTAGCCCTAAGGCACGGTGCACTATATCCTATGTGTGGGAATATCAGCATGAGCAGATATGCCCCTACAATGTACAGGCCAATCTGTGATGTTGTAATTGCACAGGGAAGCCGTAAGGAGTACATGAGCTGGACACTTGTCAACACGAGTTTCCTAGCTCAATGAAAGCTTCACTAATTTCTAAGATGTTTGGTATAAAACATTTCATCTTAATAAATTCTTACTGATGCCAGTGATGGATTTATTAATAAATTTGCAAAGGAGACACTTTTAGAAGGTCCCCTGAAACCTAACCAAACACTTGTGGGGTCATTGGCTGGTTTTCCACAGCCTACCACCACCTGACATGTTTCTGACCTCAAGGGGTGGGGGGGGGGCAGAGCTCTCAGCGGACAGAAACCATACCTACTCTGGGCAGGGGGTTTCACACCTGTTCGAGGACATGATGGCCTACCCGGGCCGGAAGCTTCAAAGGCAATCCCACCTTTGAAATCCAACTCAGGAACCTCCAGATAGTGGGGAAGGCCAAGCTCCCCTTCCTGCTAGACTTTTGGCAGGACGAAAGGCGGGAACATTAGTTAGATGAGGAGGAGGGCCCCCCTTCTGCAGCCGAGGTGAACCCCTCTTCTGAAATTCCACCATCTTGAGATAGTGAGAAAACTTCCAATTAGATCTAGGGTAGTGCCTCTTCCCACAGGAAGAGGTCACTAGAGGGTGCAGACACATTAACAGTAAGTAGCCCATTGGCTACAACTTATCCTATCCTATCCTCATCCTAGTTTCGCCCCTAAATTCAGCATTTAGGTGGCTCCCCGAGACCTGAACCTCATCGGATCAAAAAAGATCAGGACTAAAGAAGACCTGCTACGTGAGCACAGAAGCCCTGCTGTGGAAAGAAAAGGCACCAAAACCTTTCAACTGCAAGAAGTACTCGACATTCGCTGCTGCTGTGTCATCCTGAACCCTGAAAGGACTCCAAGAGCCCCGGAGCACCCCCAGCCTTCGAGAAATTGCTGAGAATCTCCCTTGGAGTGAAGGTATCGCTCCCTTGGAGTGAAGGTATCACTCCCCTGCACACCCCAGGCACTGATTCCGTGAAGTCTGGTTTGTCGACTTGCTCCTCTCGGACAACCTCACCGAAGCACAGAAGCAAGAAGAGGTACAATAGCTCCAGAGGGTCAGATCTGCTTCTACACCAAGTTTGGAGGCACCAGGATCTACCGGAGCCACGGCATACCAATACCCAGGGGACAGGAACCCCAGTGGTAAAAACCAAGAAGAACTCCCAAAGCACCAGAAACTAGCACCCATCCAGGGAGGTCGAGACACCTGACACCCACTTCCTGAGTAACCCAGCTGTCCCGGGATCGCCTCTTCAAGTTGCCTGCTCCTGACTGCGAGGACCCTAAAGACACACAACGCCCTGCTGAAATGTTTGCATTGCTCCCGGCCCCACCGGCCCCATTAGCGACTACACAGCTCTTTCAATCGTCCCAAAGTCCGTGCGACTTTGTCTCTCCCTGAAGACCCACCGGACTTACCTGTAAGTCCACCTGTGCAGTGCATTTTCATGTGTCCCCTTTGTCTTTGCGCACCAGTTTGAAAAGACCCTCAGAACTCTGATCGCACCCGATCCAGGACACTCCAGAACTTCTCCTGCTGGAACTTTGAACCTGGTCCCAACAGTGACCTAAAATGAGAAGGTGAACTTTGTGTAAGCATTGCCTGATTTTATATGCATTTTTCCTCTTTTTCCCCATTGATCACTATGGTGCGTAATTGCTCACAAAAGTGATATATTTTTCAAACTTTGAAAAATCGTTCTTACGAAAGTACTTACCTTAAAACTGTGTTCTTGGTCTTAAAAATACATACAAATGTACTTTCTTTTTTACAAATTGATCTTGGATTTATTCTTAAGTGTGTCTCATTTATTGCCCCTGTGAGTACAACAAAAGCTTAGCAATTCCCTTTGGTAAGCCTAACTGCTCACCCACACTACCACAAAAAGAGCATTAGAATTATTTGCTTTTACCTCTGTGTACCATGTGGGGATTCTCTGAACTCTCTGCACAGTGTACTCCTTTTTAGTACACTGTAAAGAGAGCCACCATGGACTTAGCATTCATTGTTCATTTTAAGTTGATTCAGTGTGTCTCCAACAGTGCTCCCGAATAACTGTTCTCCATTGCGTTAAAAGGGGTGTTTATGAAATTGGCTTATACCTCTGATTTGAACCCTCAGATTCTTAGCCATGAAAGACAGTAGTGTAATACCTGTCATCATTTGCTGGCTTGGTGTGTCCATAGCATCTAATGCTGATTTAAGGCATGTATTTGCAATATTCTTGCCCTCTTCAGCAAGGTTTACAGCTCTCTGTTTGTATTGCTCTGGCAGGTGCTTCATAAGGTCCGCCATCTCTTCTCAGTTCTGGAAAGCATGGCTTTTAGGAGGGCGTTTGAAAATGCAGTATACCATTGACTGGCTGGGCTTCTTTCAAATGTTCTGCCCACTATTTCCATCTTTTTACTCTCCTTGTCAGGAGGTGGCCCAGATGTTGGCCCTCTTCCTTGCTTTATAGGTGATGATAGAACCAGCAGGCACTGCTTTCATGATGTAGGCCGGGTCTTTTGAGGGGTATTTGCATTTTTATTTAGCCCTTGGAGTCATGTGGCGGGTTCCTTACTCCATTCCTTGGTCCAGGACACTAGGAATTGATTCCTTTCCTTGGATGGTATCATAGTTTCCAGCAGGAACAATGACTGCGATTTTTCCTCCTCAAGCTATCTCCATACTTGTCTCCAGCCTTTTTTATGACAAGATTGTTTCTTTCAATGTCATCCGGAGGCGAAAGCCTTGACGGGTAACAGTCTTCAACTCATGCCACTGAGTTTCTGCATAATCAGTGTCTTTGACCACTGAAACACACCCAGTTCTTCTTGTTCTTCTTCCTCCTGAGTTTCAGGTGTCATAGGAGGTTTTATTTCTTCGACACAATACGCCTTAAAGTGTTCACTGTAATCCTCAGTGATTTAAACCTCAGTTTCAATAGTTCTATATTGGTTTCAGTTCAAAGTTCAATTTTATTAACAATACAAATTTAGAATACTTTGCTGTGTTCTACTCATCTCTCCATACAAAACTCCACAGGCAACTGGTCTCATGAAAAGGAAACTGGAATTCAGTAGCAAGTCTTGGTTGTAGAAACACTGTAGCACAACCGCCTAACAAAGATGCCATCAAACATTAGGCAAGTTATAACAGTAATCAAAGATGGCTGCTTACTCTCAGGTACATGAAGGAGTTAGGCCTGCTGGGAATTGTAGTTCACATCTTGTGCACTGCCAAGCTCTGGTCTTCTGGTAAACACATTTTACATTAATTGTGATGCCAAGCAGTCCATACTGCACCAGCACTCTGCAGAAACTACTGATCTCTTCTTCACTGCAAGACACCCAGTGCACTTGGGCCAAACACACTGCCTCCATGCGCATAGTAAGATGCACCTCCAGACCCGCTTGCTGTTAGTCCACCATCCCAAAAGCCACCATCTTGGCAAAGGGACTCCTTTATCAGGATGTCTTACATCAATTTTTTTTAAGAAGTAGGCTTGCATGTTTGCTCCTCAGGATCAACACCATTCCAATCCACTAAATACACCAACCATCTCTTATCATTTTGTAATCTAAAATACTGTGAACCTCATCATTATTTTCCGAATTCACTTCCATTCGCCTAGGATGCGAAGCAAGACGTATCTTCAAAGAGCAAAGTTTTAATAAACAAACAAGAAAAAATCAGTGGACTTTCAAAGACTGATGCAGCATCAATCTATCTAAGAGCAACTGGATTCACAATATGCTCTATCACAATTGGACCTACATCATCTGGTAGGATTTTTGTTAAGCAATTTTGTTGCACATAAACATGCTGAGGTGCAGGAATCATTTTACAATCAGCACAAAACATGTGATCCTCTTTAGCTTTTACCCAAATTAGTTTTAGCAGATTTTTAAATACCAGTTAATTCAGTTACATGTTCTTGCACAGAAGGTTTGGCGGTAGATACCAACTGAGTGATAGCAAGTATACAGGAATTATTGCTATACATAAAAAGACGACATGCCAATAGATGACTGCTCTTTGTTCTAAGTTTACAGGGATAACCACAATCTCTGGACCCAGTCCTCTTCTTGGACTAACGTTTGGTATCTCAAGCACTGTTCAACACATTGATTCACTCTTTTTATCTGTTCATATTTCTGATCATGGTAGCTAGTGAACCTCCATGGCTAATTCCTTACAGAGATAAGACCAGAGCTTTTAAATACACTTAGACCCTCTATTAGTAATCAGGACCTGGGGAATAAAATGCTGAACATGTTGTGAAAAAGTCTGTGTTAACTCTTAGTAGTAAGGTAAACCACGCAAACGTGAAATACCCAATAAATGGTCCACAACCACTAAAACTCCTAGGCAACTTTGGCTCTGGGGTAATTCAACAATAAAATCCAACAGCTTAGTAAGCCAAGAGGTTGTCAGACTCACAGTTTCTCTGCGGGGATATTTGGACGTTGATGCTGCTCCATCTCGTCCTTTTTTTACTCTGTGGCTAAGAAGGTATCCAGAGAACAAAGGGGGAAAGAGGGATTGTGAAAGACACATATCGCTGAGTAGCACCCTCTCTTGAGCCTGCTTTGGAATTGTCTATTGTACTCAAGTCCTGAAAAGAATTAACATTCAACATTTATTATATAGTCTTCTTAACTGAACTATCTCACACTATTTAAAACACTGTGCATGAAATACCTTTTAGAGTTGGGTAACACTCTGCAGCTATGTGTGCTTGTGAATATAATTGGATCGTCTACATCATATAATATGAAATGTTAATGTAAAATCTAACTCTTGTGCCCTGTGATAATATATGCTTGTAGAACCTAATCCCTTAACTACCTTTAATAATATTGAATGCAAATTACAATATTTAAATTAAAAAAAGCCAAATCAAGTTCATGACTTAAGAGGCGTGGCTAGCGGCTGCCAGGAACGGTCGCTCCGTGAAACAGCTCTGCAGCCCTCGCCTGGAACATCCGGCAAATATCCGCTTAAAGCGCAACAGATTCCCCCTGTTCCAGGGGAACCGCTATCTGAACCGATCTGGAAGATAAAAGCTGGATGACGATGAGAATCCCCGGCTGATTTACGGCAGAAACGACCTCCGGCGGAGCAACCGGGAGCCTCCCAAGATGGCGATTGGCTTCTGCTTGGCGGAGAAAATTGCTGCCTTCTCGCTGGTAACAAAGGGGCACCAGCCCACGGCCGCTGTGCGAGTACGAGGCCTCGCTGCTTTGGCGCTGAGCAGACGCCGATCCATCACCACCAGAGCCAGAGGTGAGAGCAACTGGGGCGGGCTGCGTGGGCACGGTGGAGAGGAGCTGCCCCATGACGCGCGTTCCCCGGCTTAGAGGCCCTCCTGCTGCAACGCCCATATACACCGGAAGAGGGGAAACATTATATCGGCCCCCACGGGCACAAACTGCATAACGTCCTCATCTCTCCTAGTGACGCACTGTCCACCTTGCTGCCAGTAACTGCCTGCCTGAAGAGGTGCAGCCCTCTGCCAAATTTAGGCCCTAGCTCCAGGTCTACTCGGCTCACCTCTCGGACGGCTGCCCTGCACACAGAAGATGTCACAAAGGGACCTGTGTCCACATCTCCCTGACCATAAGAGACTCACCTGAGGCCATTTTGGAGAGCTGTGTGTTGTGTAGGTGGGGCTTGGATTGCGGTACTGACGGAGGAGGAAGGGGCCATCTCATTTACCTGTGAGTGCAGGCAGGGTGGTGGGCCCTATTGATATCTCTGCAATCTGGCTGACGCTGACCTCGGGGGGGACACGGCGTGAATGCATCCACAAGACCCTACCTGCTGATCCACGGCAGCAGAGCTGGGTGCCGCTGCCATACCGAAACAGAAGCAATAAGCGGAGGACATTCCTCAGTGCACCGGGGGAGGGGGGCAACCCCACTTGTTTGGCTTCCCCCAACCACGGAGTGGTGTTATATGCTCTCGCCTCACTCTGTAACTTAGGGGCCCGCTCCATACCAAAACCGCGCCAGAGACAGTGCCATCCCCGGAGGCGTTGGAGTGGACAGGGGTCTCCTGCTAGATTACCGGATAAATCACCGCACATCCCCCCCTCCCAGCTGACTTACCTGGAACTCCGACATGCCGACGTGGGCTTGCTTTTCCCTCGTGCTGCGGCAGATATTACAGGTGGATCCCACTAACCTCCGAGTTTTCTGGACTCCCTTGGGTCCCCTCTACAACCATGGCTACGAATAGAAGGTTTAAGTCTCAGACGCAGAAACCGCTTGCCTAGTTTCCCTGGTCTCGGCAGCGGGAGGAGACTGAAACTATGCCAGGTGAGGACCCCAAGACCCCGCAGCCCTGTTCATCATCCAAAACCCTCACTCTAGAGGATGTCATGAAGGCCATCGCTGGGGTGCGCACTTCGTTGGAATCTCGCTTTGACTCGGTAAATGTAGATGTCACTCTCCTGCGTGCAGACCTGAAGAAAATGGACTCAAGAGTAAAAGATGTAGAAGTCACCAAGAATGCTCTGGTATCTGACACCTCCACTCTGCAGGGCCGGGTGTCCCAGCTTCAGGACCGACAGAGGAAGATGGAAGAGCTCCTGGACAACTATGAAGGGAGGGCGAGGCGGAACAACATTCGTATTCTGGGGGCCCCAGAAAAATCAGAAGGGCCGGCTGTAGATCTCTATGTGGAGAACTTGGTGCTCAACAAACTCCAACAGAAGCGCCTCTCTAGTTATTTAAAAATTGGGCTTCCCATGATAAATTAGAGTATAGAGAAGCCATGAGGACTTATAAATCATCTCGGAAACTGGCTCAAGCCACTTACTATGAGGAGAAAATCAGAACTTCCTCTAATCCATCTAGAGAGACATTTAAAATCGTCAAAGATCTCCTCAAAACACCAACTCCTTCGACGGTACAAGTGGCATCTGAAGCTAGGTGCAACCAATTGGCCGCTTTCTTTGAAAATAAAATTCAAACTATACTTAAAACTCTACCGCAGAGTGGTCAAGCCTCTGACTGGGCTTACCCTTTGTCCCCCAACATAGGCCCTCGCCTCGACTCGTTTGTCCCGATCTTAAGGGAGGACCTCCTAAAAATTTCACACACCATAAAGAGTGGCTCTCCCAATGACCCTGCCCCCATGCATGTTCTGAATCAGGTAGCTGCCATCACTGCCCCAATAATTACAGACCTTATCAATGCCTCCTTCATCCAGGGAATCGTTCCGCCCAGCTGGAAGCGCGCCACGGTTAAAGCACTCCTGAAGAAACCGGAGCTTGACCCCGTAGAGTTGGGTAATTTCCGACCAATTTCGTTGCTGCCGTGTGTCAGCAAAATAGCGGAAAAAATAGCCAACCAGCAGCTTTCTTCTTTCTTAGAAATGAATAAACTGGTCCGTAATTCCCAGACAGGCTTTCGCCCAGAGCAGTCGTAGAGGAGGCAAGGTGCATTCTGGATTCAGGGGAATCAACGTTGGTGATCCTCCTGGATCTGAGCGCTGCGTTCGACACGGTGGACCATAAGATCTTAATCCATCGTTTGAGCAATCTGGGAGTGTCAGGTATAGCGTGGCAGTGGCTCACATCTTTCTTGGAGAATCGGACATTCCAGGTGTGGGAGGGATCAACACGCTCCAAGACAACCCCTCTCGAGTGTGGGGTCCCTCAGGGCTCATCACTGAGCCCTACCTTATTTAACGTTTATATGGCCCCCCTCGAAGATGTGGTGAGTCCATTTGGGATTAAAATAGTCACGTACGCTGACGACACCCAATTGGTCATCGCGCTCTCCCAAGAAAAACACTGCGCAAAAAACCTTCACACCTGCCTCTCAGAAATCCACTCCTGGATGAATGTCTCATGTCTCAAATTGAATGGGACTAAAACAGAGCTCATGTTGTTAGGCCACCATATAACATCTCTACCAAAGTCCATCTGGCCTACCTGTCTGGGACCTGCACCGACCCCAAAGAATGAACTAAAAAGTCTGGGAGTATGGCTGGAGCAGGACTTAACATTTAAGACCCAGGCAAAAAAGACAGCTGGCATTTTCATAGGGTTACTCCGTTCTGCTCGAAAAAAAACTCCCCCTACTGCCAGAAATCTCTAGGAGGCTACTTATCCAGGGTCTAATTTTATCTAGACTGGATTATAGCAACGCTCTCCTCCTGGCAGCCCCTTAACCTACAATTAACATTCTTCAACGAGTCCAGAACTCGGCAGCAAGACTTCTGACTGGCACCTCACGCAGATCGTCAGCTAAACCAGCACTCAAAGCCCTTCACTGGCTACCAATTCGTGAAAGGGTCAAATTTAAAGCCCTATGCATTGCTCATAAGTCCCTACAGGGGAAGGGCCCCCCTATCTTAGAGCATTTTGTTCGCCCATACAAGGCCACTAGATCGCTCCGCTCCAACCATGCCAATCTGGCAATTGTTCAGAGAGTTAGGCGGATGCGGACTGGGGGTCGCCGCTTCTCAGTGAACTCAGCGACCTTGTAGAATGCTCTCCCACTCAGAATTCGGAAGGAGCCGAGCCACCCGAAGTTCCGAAAGCTCCTCAAAACCTTCCTGTTCCCCCTAGACCCCTAGCCGCTGGCACTGTCTTTGGTATTTTTTGTTCTATAGCGCTGAGACGCTTGCGGGCAGCCATGCGCTTTACAAATCTAATTTCATTTCATTTCATTAATTTCTCCATCGAGTGAGCCCATAGAGTCCCAGGCGGGTGCCCAAAACCTGCCCCCCCCCCTCCCCAGACCTATAATCGCGGGGGTCTTTAACTTTCGGGATAGAGACATCATCCTCCAAGCAGTGAGAACAGGCCCTCCGATAAAGGTTGACAATGCGACTATCACCTTCTTTCCAGAATTTACAGTTAAGGTTCAGGCTCAGAGACGGGGTGGGGAGGAGGGATAGTGGGGTTGTTCAATGTTATGGTTATTTTACAACAGAGTAGTCGGAGATACAAGTGTCTGAAGGTGCCAGATTTAGTTATATACATGCAGCATGGATACACAATAGCTGGGGACGGGAACACAGATGTCTGCCGATGCAAGCCACGCTAACCCTCTCAGTTCAAGGTGTCATATACCGTGCTATTACGCGCCTCATTTATACCCCGTTTTCTACTACCACCAACCATGACAGACGCCACATCTTCCAAGTTTTCTATTATGACATGGAATGTTAATGGGTTGGTCAGCAATATTAAAAGGGGGATAGTCTTGCAATATCTTAAGCAACAACTTCCAGATCTTATCTTACGCCAGGAAACACACTTAGTCGGAAACAACTGCAAGGCCCTCAATAGATGGGGATACACGCTTCTAGTCCATGAGGGTTTCACATCAGGATATAGAGGAACAGGTGAACTTATACGTAAGAGCCTCGCCCTGAAACCTACCAAGACGTGGAGTGACCCGTTGGGTAGATTTGCGGTGCTTGAAGGGGTGTGGGAGGGCAGGCCGCTCAATGTAGTCTCAGTCTATCTACCGCCCGCATTGGGGAAGGCTACACTACAGGACCTTGGTAAGATTTTGTTAGATCTCCCCCAGGGTACTCTTGTGATGGGCAGTGACTTCAATATGGTGATGGATGAGGCGCTAGACAGATGTCCCCAGACAAACCACATACTTGGCCGAGTTCACCCAAGCACTGGGTCTCACTGACCTTCATTTAGAAGGTGAACTACTACAGCTCGAAGCTGCACACACTTCCTCCCCCTCTGACCACACTGCCCTTGCACTCCATAATAAGCAGCTTGAATACAGAACTCTTGCCCGGGAAAAAGTCCAAGCTAGACTTCTCCATACACGCCATTGGGTGTATGAACTGGGCTAGCGAGCCGGTAAGATGCTGGCATGGCTCGAACGTCGGGATCAGGTGGCCAAGTGGGTCCCGGAGCTCCTGCTTGATGATGGGCGGCTAGTTACAGATCCACAGGAGATGGCAGATTAATTTGCCGACCATCTTGAGCTAATATATTCTTCAAAAATGGTTGCCTCCGCCTACGACTACCGTCAATTACTGGAAGAAATTACCCTCCCCGTAATCTCAGACAGAGAGGCCTTAGATGCTGATATTACCTCAGAAGAAATCAGAAAAGCAATATTTGCTATTAAATCCAGGAAAGCCATGGGGCCCAACGGAATCCCAATTGAATTCCTCAAGGGCATGGCCCCCAAAATAGATCCACATTCAAAAAACATGTATGATGAAAGCTTGGAGCGGGTTGCTCTCCCTGGGACCAAAGACGGGCGTTGATCGTCGTTATTCACAAACCCGGTAAGCCAGCGACAACTTGTAGTCCATACTGGCCCATTTCTTTAATTAGTTCGGAGGCCAAGGTCCTGGCCAAACTCTTCGCTTCACGCTTGCTGACGGTTCTCCTCTCCTTGGTCCATGAGGACCAGTCCGGATTTATACCAAGCCGCAACATGGCCCTCAATATTCGCTGAGTCCATAACGTCCCGGGCAGGCATCCATACTTGCAAGAAGATGCGGTAATACTATCACTCGATGCCGCTGTAGTGTAGTTCCTAGTTTCCCACTAGGCCCTGCGCATTGGAATAACATAAACAGTAGTATCGACGTGGAACTGCGGATATTCCAGGCCTCCACTGACTATGCTAAACTTAATTGGGTTGTGTTACCAACTAGCTCAGAGGTCACTGGAAACTTTCTTCTCTGCATAGGAAGTGATCAGCTTCCTTGGCACAGACAAGAAGGGATTCAGTTTTCCAACAACCGTGCAACATGACAACTTTGCTCCTCAGATCAAGAGTCGATCTCTAGGGTCGTGTGAAACAATAGACATGTATTTCACTCAGTCAGTCTAGTGCAGTTTACTTTCACGAGATGTAGAGAATAGAGAGACGGGCGTTTGTCAATAAAGGGTTAACATTTATTGAACAGTCTTTCTTCTCGTACAAGAGAAATGTATTGCCACAATTGTAATAATTGTTATTATAAAAAGTACGTACAGTAAGCTAAGTATTGCGAAATAGAACTGTAAAAGCATTGATATGGTTTCTTAGCCATACAATGGTTAAAAGTAATAAAACATATATACAGTCATATATACATTAGGCTAACATACTCAACTGGTGCTTCTAACTAAGCCTACCCCAGTGTGCCTGACCTAAGCCTAACACGTGAAAAGGGGAGTAAGTAAGTAGCTTAAGTTAAGTTGGTTTTGCCAAGGTTTGTTTCAAGAATTCTCCGTTAAGGGTTTAGTCAACACCATACCTCTGAATAGAATGATGGAGGATTGGTATCTCCTTCAGGGGTCTCTCTCGATATCCCAGTCACCCGCGAGGGTAAACCGGAAGCGCCGGGACTGGATTTCTCTGCACGAGAAAGGCAGCGGCTTCTCTTCAGCGCGTCGAGGAAGGAGGGGGGACAGCGTCCGCGGGCAGCTGGAATCTGCTGGATGTCTTCGCAGAGGGACGGCTGTTCAGCTCCTTAAGCGTACTGCACCATAGGTCGCGCTTTGGCGGCGATAATGGTATCAGCAGCTTCACCACCACAGGATAGCAGGCTGCAGCGACAGAGTGCTAGATTTACCAACACAGGGTCATGCAGGCAGCCAGCATCAGTAGCTCGCAGCTCACAACAGCTCCTAACTGGGGATTGCTTAAGGCAACGTTGGTAATATTTATACCTGACAGGTGCCGGGTTTGACGCAAGTTTGCTGGACATAAGACGTCAATTAAAGATGTCACTAGGAAGTGATAGTTATCAGTTGCTCATTAGAGTTCCATTACTAATCAAAACACAGCAAGCGGGGATTTCCAGGTTTGCTGAGTTTTTATCTTGTTGAAGAACTCGGAGTGTTATCTAGGAATATCAGATAGTGACTACTGCTCTGTCATTGCACTAATTGGTCGCAAAGGAAGTGGCAGAGAGTCATGCTGGAATGTGGCTCTGTTCGTGTGAGGCCAGAGATGACTTTTCAGAAAATCGCACTTGAACGGTTATGCCAATATAGGGAATAAGTGGATTTATAGCCGAATAGGGGCATAAGGTCACAGTATCGATCAGGAACCTAGATAAACACGCAACACCCACTCCACGGGTTAATGTCCATCAAAATTATTAAAACTAAGCAATTAGATGCATGTGTAACATTGCCCACGCCAAAATACATAAATGCATTTGAAATAGGCGTACTTGTAATACATGGAATTTAGGTACTGTACGTTTTTTAAAGCATATTAATCATTCAAGAATTATTGCATATGAAATCAATGAACGATTATGCAAAAAGAATTACACATGAAGTATCTCTGACAGAAGAAATGCGAGATAAATCATCACATAAAAATGCATTGTAATAACATGTGTGCTAGAGGCTGGTGTAATGTTGTTATGTCTCTAGATGTGTTTAGAAATAGAAGTGTGAAGCTTCTGTTCTCTAAGAATAGTTTTTACGTTAAGCAAAGAATTGTTCGTGCCAAAAAAAGGTCAATGTTAGAAAAAATTGTCCAATTCAAAAAATAGATTTCCAAAGCTCTTGGCAGTTATTGTTGATCAAAACTGAAGGCCGAATTCAGAGTTCATGGGAACGCTGTGTGTCGGAAAGCTTCTAAAAGTTATTGTTTCTCTGTGGGTGAGAACATCGTATCAGACAGGCTCTCAAAGAATTGGTCTACAAATTCAGGTGATAGTTCAACCAAATTAGATAGCGCTGTAACTTGGCAGGTGTGAGAATGATTGCTGTCATCGTATTCAGGACCAGCAATGCTCACAAATGGCTGTACCTGGGTGATGCTGCTTTTGTCGCTCGCTCCACTGTTACCACTTGGCTGTAGTACAGGGGTCTCCACAAATGCCGTCATCAGGATTGGTAGCCGCTGGGGACAACACAATGCGTGAGCCGTTATTGGACTGAGCAAAGTATCGACGTCCATTGGTACTGCTGATGGAAGTGAAAGACAGATGTCCAACACGCATTCATCGCCGCAAAGCATACACCGTAGCACAGGTAAAATGCAATTTTGCCATATTGGTCTGAATGAAAGGAACCAGGTCATGTTTAGATCTCTCAGCCTGGCCAATCCAAGGACGTTAGTTATCCTGTCCCGGTAGCGCATTGCTAGGATTGTCTCTTCCATTCCCATGGGAGCTATGTCTGAGCCGAGGCTTGCCATAACGTAGCAGGAGGGTCAAAAATAAAATCCCTGCGACGAGTCCCAAAAATAATGGTATGCCGCCAAAAATGGAGTGCACAAAATTAGGAAAGATTCCCAAAATTGCCTGGAAGGGTGTTAGCAGTCCCGAAAAGACTGTCTTAAATATGCCTGGGATGCTTGTTGCACTAGACATGTTAAGGAGTTGGCTGAACATTTCTACGAAATGCACGGGGCAATTTGTTGATAAAAGGTCATGAACCTCAGTAGCCGTCCTTGCGACTAGAAGATCATACGTCTCTTTAGATGACGTTATAGGCACTGTTGTCTGTAAAAGTACAGATTTCATTTTGCTTAATGTATCAATTCGTATAGAATAGAGATTCAGACGAGGCCAGATGGGAGTCACTATGTCTGGAGGCCCACTCGGGAACAATGCTTGCATACAGCATTTGACCATGGACGTAACTTGTACTAGATAACTTTTCCCTGGCGTCAGGCCACAACATCTGTGATCCGTTCTAAGAATGTAACTCCCATTTGCGAGTTGCATAAAGAAGGGGTCTATCTGAGTTGCAGGTGTGACTAGCTGGTGGCATGAAAGGTTGTTAGAATTTCCATCACATGCTCAGTGTAAATTAATACCCTGACACAAAAGTATACCGCTTAGTGAATGTTTACAGTTATCACCACTAAGAAATACATTTTTGTCGCTGTCACTATAGCAAGAATGAGTGTATGGTAATTTCCATTCGGATTTTACATATCCTTTACCCAATTGTTCATACTGGCCAGCAGGTATGTACTCAAGGCACTTTTTAAATCGGAAAGTTGTTATCGGAATTGTGATAGTTCCGTGTATTATCCATTCAATGACAGGACTCTGACATTGTCAATGGTAATCTCTCGAGTTTTTCGATGCTCAGGATTGTATAGTCTGCTCCTTTCTGTGCCAAACTGATCTGTTTATCAGTAAGGTTAAAACTAGAAAATAATGACGTTGTGTTGATTAAACGCCAAGGCACATAGCCTGAACGAAGATTTTGCAGCGTCCAGCCTAATTCTATAATAGAGCGTAATTGAGACTGGCCATGTTGTAACATTAGCAAATCTCTGTCTATCACATCAAAGGCAGAGGATACAATATTGTCCAACGAATATATTCTGGAAGACAGAGTCGTTAACCCATTGTCTACCACAGAAAGTGATTTTTCCAAATTAATACGATCAATTTCTCGTATTTTTTCAGCAGTTTCAATTTGCTTTACTTTCCAAGCCTCGTTGTAAGCAGCATAGATACTGGTCGCTATGAAACGCTTTTGACGCTGTTTGCGTGGTCCAAGAATGAAATCGCGCAAATCAGCACCATCTTTTAATAAAGACAAGTGTTGCTTAATTTCAGCCAGTGTGGATGTAGTTAGCCATTCAAGGCAGAGCTTCCCTACACTGTATGTTGTTATAATCCCTGGATGCTGTCTCTGGGAGTATCTTGAGTCTAATCTGGTCATTTTTAAACCCTGTGTTTTATTCAGGAATCTATCTTGACAGCTATTTGTGTCTGTAGGCCAGATTAACCACTTTTTCCAATCAGGATGTGTTCTGTTGAAATGTAAAATTTGTGACATGTCTAACTCAATATCTGTGGTTGCATTTTTAGGTATTGGCTTCGGTATAGACGGTGTTCTAAGGTCTTTGATCTTAGCTAGGCCAAGACAAGATGTTTGGTGTACTGTGTCATTTAAAAACAACATTTGTTCTGGTATCATGCAGGTTCTAAATAGTGCTTCAATGCCTTGCACCTGCCAATCTTTTGTACCCCAAATTGTTTTCGTTTCAATATTATTTTTCCAATAATCAAAACCAAATGTCATCATTTTGTCATAAAATGCTTCTGAATATATCAATTTAGAATTTGTCAGCATTGTTTTCATTCCTGTTTTATCTAACAGTTTGTAATAAAACGTTTCTGCATCACTGGTGTTAAACCCTGAGAAGTATTTGAATTTCTCAAAAAATGCTTTAGAACTGCTTTTAGGTGGTGTAGAACAATGTTCCCATTGATTATACATAAAAACATTTCTAGGCTGTGCAGATTTATGCAAGTAATGATCCCCATAGTGGGTGTAACAGAATAATTGCTCATAACTAGATGAACCTTGTAAATAATCATGATCTGTGAATCTAGCTGACATTACTAAATCAGACATCATGTCATTAATACTGTTAAAGTCCCAATCATCAGAGAATGTACTCGGTGTCACAAAGTCACTTAAGGAAACCTTTAGTTGATGAGGATACTTCAGGATTTCGACCGGACCATAGATCTCATAGTCTGTTTTTTCCCATACTACCCCACCAGGTATTGGAATTGCTGTGACATTTACTGTTGACAGTTCTCTTTTCTTCACGTGGGATGATCTGTGTGGTTTCAGGACTAGGTTGATGTTCTGACTTGCTGTGTCCATTGTAATATATTTTCCTTCAATGAATTTTCCCAAACACAGTACCATGATGAGCCAAAGCAGGAGGAAAAATACACCTAGACCGAACCAGAACTCTAGCCAAGGGGAAACAAGGTAGATTTCCTTCAGTTGATGAAAGAGTTCTGTTGCTTTTTCTTTAAAAGACTTTTTTGTTTCTGGCATCACTTCGGGGTCATTTAGATCTTCAGAGAAGTTGTCGAAGTTGATGAAATAACCAGAGGCAGTTCTGTCAATTGATGGGATTGTTCTTTCAATCTGTCTCTCGGTAGCACTTTCTGATGCCACATCATTGTAGACTGGTGTTGTTTCTTGACGAACTGTTTCAATCTGTGTTTCAAGAGGCAAGAGTTCCATGGCATTATTGCATAGTCCTTCATTGTGCACTGCAGGCTGATCGAATGTGATTAGTCTTTCAGTTTGAACCTCTTGGATTGTTGCAAGTTTGGGTATTCTGTTGTTTCTTGGGAGTCCACTGGGCCTACTGTTGATTATAGGCCACATGCTTGTGGTTTTACCAGATCGATAGACACGACTCTGTTCTCCTTTTTACCAGCAAGGGGCGGTAGCACAACTGATCTTGTTCCGGTGACTGCCAAGACAGGTACTGCTTTTCTGTAAGAAGGCCCAAATTCCTTCTTAACCGCGATCTTTTCTCTGACTAGATCCCCAATCTTTGGAATCCAGACAGGCCTTGCTGGGGCTGTTGCGGGTGGTGCCTCGTCAGTGGTACTTGGCTGTTGCTTTAACTTTATGTTGCTTAATGATTTTCTTGTTTCATTCAGTTCCTGTAAAACAGCCAAACGATCCTTTACATCAAAGTGCGTTGTTTCTTCTTGTACCACTGACATCTGACTATCGAGGTCCTGAACTCGCATTCTAATTCCGAACAATAGTTTGTATGGGCTGAAACCTTTTAGAGAATTTCTTGGCATGTTGTTAAGACTAGTCTGGACACTTATTAAATGTTTGACCCACCCAGCGCCTGAACCTAATACCTTCGCTGTTATAGATTGCTTTATGTCCCGGTTTTTTCTTTCTACCACACTATTCCCTTCGGGGTGCGACGGACAAGAATACCGCAACCCAATTCCCATGCTAGCCATGGCCTCCTTATAGGCTCGAGAGCTGAAAGCAGGACCCTGGTCAGAATGGAACGTGGTAATTGCGTATATGCCGATATGGACTCGCAAATCTTTTATACCGTTCTAGCGTCAGCCGAGCGCTGGAGGCCTCATTATTTAAGTGTGTTTAGCCTTAACTGATTAATAGGACGCAGGTTGGGGTGCAGGCAGCGTTACGCTCTTTCTGATTGGTAGCCGGTAGCATGGTTCACTACTGCGATCCCTATTGCAGTTTTCACAGTTGTTTGCATATATTTGGTGTTCTACACTCATTCCCGGCCACCAGTAAACTGATTGTAATTTAGTCAGAGAAACCTTAATTGTTTGGTGTCTCAGACCCAAACCCATGTGTGCGTCTGCTATTAAAAATATTCTCCTGTTCGTGTTTGGAATTACTCTGTCCCCCACTCCAGGGATTCGAGCAAAAGGAACGGAGTTTGCATCGATTATGTATGCATAATTGAGTGGATAGTTTACGGGTAGTGCTGCACAGTTGCCTTTTACGGTCGTTTTTACTGCCAGCATGGTTTCCCCGTCTATGTACTTATCTGTACGCTTTTTTGTGGCTACGGAAGCCGGGTTAGTTGCTTCCGCGGTGGCTGTATTAGCCAATGAATTCCCTGCAACGTGAACGCCATCACGTTGAAGACTCTGTGCGTGAATCACGTGAGTCTTTTGTAGTTCTTTACTTAAAAGAGCTACCTCGTTCCAGAGCAATTTATGCTTTATTGTGGCACCTGTGTCATCTTTGTAGTCGTTTTCGATCCAACTCTGCAGTTTATTGTTGTAAGAGTTGACGCAAAAATGAGAATCGCACACTATAAGTGTCGGGAATTCGCGTTCTGCATTTTCAAGCGCCATCTTTAAAGATCTGATTTCAGTTCTCTGAATCGAACACTTTCTTACAGATTCAGTTTTTGTTACTTTCGGTCTGATTTTACCGCACAGCCAACGACATTTAATGATCGCACATGCTGCGTCGTAGGATTTTCTCTCTACGTTGAAATGCTGTACAGAGCTATCTGTATAGATTATACAGGCATATAGTGGGAGAGGCAGAATTTCGATTGGCAGAGAATATTCTTCTTCATACTCTAAATCATTCAGTTCTTCGTATTGCGGGGCGAAATAGTATTTCACGTCTTCCGCTCCTAGAGAATCTATGCACTGTATCCATTTCGGATCCAGTGACACTGTAGGCAGGTTTACTGGGCTGAATAGCGCTTCGAAGGCGGATTCCGCTGTGAGGATGTTAATCCTTTTGCCGTGTGCTAGTTCTCGTTCATTTGCTAATGCGATTTGCACTGCGTTCACAGTTCTTTCTGTGTGACTGAATGTTTTTTCTGCTTGTGTGTACAAGTGTGATTTAATTGAAATTGGTACCTTTTCTCCCTCATTAGAGGTTAGGTATGTGAATCCGCATCTTCCTGGGATGACTCGGATTACAAGATCACGTGTGTTGTCACGTGTGTCTAATTTTGTTTTTGCTAACATGTCTGTTTGCAGTGATCTCAAAATTTCTGTGTGTTTTTGAGTCCAATTGATTTGTTTAAAATCAGGTTTTATTAGTTCGTAGAGAGGTTTAACCCTCTCTGCGTAATTTAGAATGTAAGTTCTTCCGAAATTCAGAAAACCTAGAATGGATTGTAAATTCTTCAGCGTTTTTGGAGCTTGGAGTACAGCGCACTTCTCTAAGAAGTTGTCCGCTAGGCTTTTCCCTTCACTTGATAATTCGTACCCTAAAAATAGTACTGTCAGATGGGCAATTCGGGACTTTTTAAAGTTGAATTTGTAACCCTCTGCTGCGAACCCAAGTATAATGGTGTTCACTCTCTTCAAGTGAGTATCCAAGTCGTCGTCTGTGAGATAAATATCATCTACGTAAGATAATGCTTCATCATCATAGATTTGTAGTAACTCTGTTACCCTAGCTGAGAATAGTCCTGGGCTGTTCTTGAACCCCTGTGGGAGTCGACAGAATTTTTTCTGCGACCCAAATGCGGAGAAAGCGGTCAAATATCTGCTTTCTGGTGCAATGTTTTGACAAAAGAAACCATTAGATATGTCTAATGTCGTTTTATATTTTTTCCTAACTATATTATTCATTAGGGCTGCACTATGCAAGTTTTGTACTGCAAATGTTTTACAACAAGTATTAAGATGTCTGTAGTCCAAAACTAGACGATATGAATTGTCTGGCTTGGAGACAGGAAACAAAGGATTGTTCATTTGAGAGGTGCATGTTTCAATCACCCCCTGGTATTCAAGTTGATCTAAGATCTCCCTGACCTGTTTTTTAGCTTCTTGCTTTATGGGATACTGCTGTTGGGCAGTTGGTTCACTTTTTAGTTGGATTTTGTGAGGAGGAGAGTCCTCATCCCATCCTACATGATTTTTATACAATGCAGGTGCCTGGGCCACTGCCCATTTCCTTGCATATGTATATTTTTTGTGAATCGGTATGTGATTCGAGAAGGCAGGCATAATCACTTCTTCGCCACGAGGGCACTCCCTGACAAACTCTGGGGGCCAATCTTTTTCAGCTAACAGAATATCATAGCCTTTTGAGAGCTTATCCCAAAATAGACCCTTAATTTTCCTAGTCTTATCACCCTCCATACGCAATGTTATTTCGTATATTTTATGGGGCTCGCTAAGTCTGGCGTCGGCAGTTTCAACCTGAATGTACTCATTCGTGTCCACTGTCTCCAGATGACTCATCAAGTTCTTGCGCGCTATACTGATTTCTGCTGCACTGTCCAACATTGTCAATGCCCACTCCCCGTTTTTCAACTGTGTTCTCAGTATTTTCGGCATGGTTGATTACTCTAATACTGGCTACCTTCTTTTTAGGAAATTGAGATTTTTTACTCTGAGCAGGTTCCTTGTCTTTGGACTTGGTGTGCTCTCCTGGGTCTGACCGTCCTCTTCTTTCCGAATTCTGTGGAAGAGATCGAGAGGGACGTGTATCAATACTTTGATATCTATCGGGTTTTTTCAGATTATCCCTATTTCTAAGGTTATATCTTTTCTCAGAGGGCTCCCGTTGGGGAGACTGGCGTTCTCGAGTCGGAGTTCTTTCCCTCCGTCGAGGAGACCTTCCTCTGGTCTGGAAAACTTTTTCCTTGGGAGTGGATTGTTTATTTCCATCCCAGCTCTTTTTAGGAGTGTTTAAATTATTTTTAATAAATAACTTTTCAGGATTTTCGAGCAGTTGGGGCTTTACTGGTTTCCCACCCAAGCTGTCTCTACCTAATTCTTCATAGCACTTTTCTATGATTTTTGCAAGCTCAACAGGATCTTTTATATCTGTTTCCCTCAACTTCTGGCGAATCGCCACAGATGCTGCTTCTCCTCTAATGTTGGCTAATAATATAGCCGAGACCTGCTTGAAGTCTTTCAGTAATTTCATACCTAGATTTAAAGCGGGCTCTGGACCGAATTCATTTTGAATCTGTTTTAGGACTTCTGGTATTACCGCCATAGATGGAACACCGTGTGTTTTTGTATAAATGGAAGCAAAGACTGTACCCCAAGTGTCACAGTCCTCCACGTGTGGTGCGATTCCCATAGGAAGGCAGATGGTCAAGATTCTGTGTTTCTCAATAGGGGTAGTATCAGGAAATACTGCCTCTATTTGAGTGATTTTCTGTGCTAACCAGAAAGGAATTTGTTCCCGTTTTACGGGTGTTTTACCAAGACCTGACTGTATGTTCTGTGGTGTAATTTTATTTGTGTTCCCCTGATGAGGGGTCAGCTGGTGTGAATTAACAGCTGGCTGGACTGTTGCAGTCCGCATTACATATTGGACTAATTGCCTATGTATTTTTATTAATGTGTTTAGCTGTACTAACAGCTCTTCTCTAGACATTTTTACAATGTCAGGATGTGGTGTGTAGCTGGCTAGAACCGGCCACGTGGCTCCTGGTCTACCTAGAGGACCGAGCCTAGTTATGTGATCATTGTGTTTTAGGGCGCCATTAAACCAGAGCAGGTGCTCTTGAAATTTAAGTGGAATTTCAATCTCCTCGAAAGGAGCGTACTCTTCCGGAGGTTTCTCTATTTTGTAATAGTGAAACTCTTGTGTTCTAGCGTTTGCCGCTGGAAAGTTTATCCATGAATAGAATACCTCTGTCTGCCGATACTCGTGAGCCTCTATCACGAAAATTACTGTACCACCTTGAGGTGTCAGTCCGTTTTCTATAAGTTTTAACGTTATAGATCTTCTTAAGTTGACCGGGATGATTATAGCATCCGGGTCTGTGTATTCGGGACCTTGCTGAGTCGCATCTACTGCGGCCCCAGAGGTTCCGTTGTTTTCTGGCATTGTAAAAATGCAAGGTTTGCAGAGTAGGTCTCCAAGGAGACAAAGATTAGGTGCACAATATTTTGGAACACTGTATCCTTCAACGTTGAATAAACCAGAGCTTTACATAGGAATCTCTTCCTACTAAGGTCGGGCGGATTTTAACCTTTCACCCACTCCAGACGTCTATTTGAGTATTTACGGGAGAAAGGGGTCTGTGTGAAATATGCACGACTGAGTTACTCTACTGTCTTGCGTTAGTTTATCGCCTTACCCCACGTTGGGCGCCATGTAGTGTAGTTCCTAGTTTCCCACTAGGCCCTGCGCATTGGAATAACATAAACAGTAGTATCGACGTGGAACTGCGGATATTCCAGGCCTCCACTGACTATGCTAAACTTAATTGGGTTGTGTTACCAACTAGCTCAGAGGTCACTGGAAACTTTCTTCTCTGCATAGGAAGTGATCAGCTTCCTTGGCACAGACAAGAAGGGAATCAGTTTTCCAACAACCGTGCAACATGACAACTTTGCTCCTCAGATCAAGAGTCGATCTCTAGGGTCGTGTGAAACAATAGACATGTATTTCACTCAGTCAGTCTAGTGCAGTTTACTTTCACGAGATGTAGAGAATAGAGAGACGGGCGTTTGTCAATAAAGGGTTAACATTTATTGAACAGTCTTTCTTCTCGTACAAGAGAAATGTATTGCCACAATTGTAATAATTGTTATTATAAAAAGTACGTACAGTAAGATAAGTATTGCGAAATAGAACTGTAAAAGCATTGATATGGTTTCTTAGCCATACAATGGTTAAAAGTAATAAAACATATATACAGTCATATATACATTAGGCTAACATACTCAACTGGTGCTTCTAACTAAGCCTACCCCAGTGTGCCTGACCTAAGCCTAACACGTGAAAAGGGGAGTAAGTAAGTAGCTTAAGTTAAGTTGGTTTTGCCAAGGTTTGTTTCAAGAATTCTCGTCTAAGGGTTTAGTCAACACCATACCTCTGAATAGAATGATGGAGGATTGGTATCTCCTTCAGGGGTCTCTCTCGATATCCCAGTCACCCGCGAGGGTAAACCGGAAGCGCCGGGACTGGATTTCTCTGCACGAGAAAGGCAGCGGCTTCTCTTCAGCGCGTCGAGGAAGGAGGGGGGACAGCGTCCGCGGGCAGCTGGAATCTGCTGGATGTCTTCGCAGAGGGACGGCTGTTCAGCTCCTTAAGCGTACTGCACCATAGGTCGCGCTTTGGCGGCGATAATGGTATCAGCAGCTTCACCACCACAGGATAGCAGGCTGCAGCGACAGAGTGCTAGATTTACCAACACAGGGTCATGCAGGCAGCCAGCATCAGTAGCTCGCAGCTCACAACAGCTCCTAACCGGGGATTGCTTAAGGCAACGTTGGTAATATTTATACCTGACAGGTGCCGGGTTTGACGCAAGTTTGCTGGACATAAGACGTCAATTAAAGATGTCACTAGGAAGTGATAGTTATCAGTTGCTCATTAGAGTTCCATTACTAATCAAAACACAGCAAGCGGGGATTTCCAGGTTTGCTGAGTTTTTATCTTGTTGAAGAACTCGGAGTGTTATCTAGGAATATCAGATAGTGACTACTGCTCTGTCATTGCACTAATTGGTCGCAAAGGAAGTGGCAGAGAGTCATGCTGGAATGTGGCTCTGTTCGTGTGAGGCCAGAGATGACTTTTCAGAAAATCGCACTTGAACGGTTATGCCAATATAGGGAATAAATGGATTTATAGCCGAATAGGGGCATAAGGTCACAGTATCGATCAGGAACCTAGATAAACACGCAACACCGCAATGGCGTTTGACTCGATTGAGTGGCCCTACCTATTCAAGGTCCTGACCAGGTTCGGATTCGGTCCTCAATTCCGACAATGGATCACTCTATTGTATACCGCTCTATTGGCCCAGGTCAGAGTCAACAACTGCACTTCACGGTGTTTGCACTGCAGAGGGGGACAAGACAGGGATGCCCCCTGTCCCCCCTCTTGTTCGCATTGACTTTGGAGCCGCTTGCACACTGGATTCATACAGATACTTCCATACGTGGCCTGCGATGGAGTGAGGATGTAGAGGATAAAATATCATTGTACGCGGATGATATCTTAAATTTATATGGCATCTCCTCGGGCTTTATTTAATAGCCTATTACATGTCATCACTAACTTTGGTAAATATGCACGATATACTATCAATTGGTCAAAGTCGGTACTATATGTTCTTCATGGCCCCCGCCTCGGCTGCCATGTGGATATGACTTTGCCGTGGTCACAAACGGTTTTAAATATTTGGGGATTTCTATTACTATGATTGTAATCTTCTTGGCCCCCTTCGAAAGTTGCAGGATGATGTGCAGTATTGGAGGTCACTGCCCCTATCCCTCCTGGGAAGAGCAGCCTTATTTAAAATGCTCGCATTAACTAGATTTTTGTATGCCCTCCAGAACTGTCCTTTCCCCATAGCTGACTCATAATTTGCGGCCATAGAGGGAGAGGTCCGGACTCTATTATGGGATGGCAGGGCACCTTGAATTGCTCTCCGCAAGCTGACAAAGGGGTGGTATGATGAGGGCATCGCTCTCCCTGACCTTCGCCTATACTATTGGGCCTCACAACTGGGGGCCACAAACCACTGGATTCATGGCTCCCCATCAAATCCAGCCTTTCATCTGGAGAGGTATCAGATGGGGAGGGAAGGCTATCTAGGCACCCTGTATAGTAAGGCTCGGAGGGACCGATATCTTGGACCCATGTCATTGACGGTGGCCGTCTGGCATCAACCCACCAAACGTCTAGGCTGGGCAGATAATCTTCGCCTCTCTGGTCCATGCAGAAACTGGGGCTACTCTGCCACCATACTGGCTTTGATAAATGGGACATAATCGGTATCACAACTATTGGCGATTTGGTACATTGAGGGAAACTCCTCACATTTAAAGAACTGCAAACAAAACACGATCTTGCTCCAAGCGAGGTTTTTTGGTATCTGCAAATCCGATATGCCCTTCAGACTACCATCCCAGACTTGTCCTCTATACGAGATTCCTCTCCTCTGGAAGACCTCCTCCTCTCCGAACCGATTTTTAAAAAGGTGGTATCTAGCACGTATTGCAAGCTCTGTAACAATTTACCCGACCCCTTCCAGATAGCATTAATGTCCCCCAGGGAAACTCCATCTTATTCAATTGAAAATCCTCCACCGCTCTTACCTTTCAGGTACACTTCTTGCTAAACTGGGCCGTAGTAAACTGGGCCGTAGGACAAACACTGTGCTTTAGAGGCTGTGGTCAGGTTAGTACGTTCTATCATGTTCTCTGGACATGCCCCATGATACACCCCCTCTGGGACAAGGCAACCCATAAAATGAAAGACACGCTAGGGAAATAGAGTGACCTGACACCAGGGTTGGGGATCCTCAACATTTGGGAGGCCACAGATTTGACTGAAATAGAATAACAATGGGTGGCACTGTGGTACGTATTAGTGAAAAGAGCTATCACAATGTCCTGGGGCTCCGCCACATGACCCCTAACGATTGGCTGGGTGGCGGAATTAGATCGCTGCATGATAGCAGAGAACGAAAAGGGGGCCAGTGGAGGGTTCTGAGGTGGGATGAAGTGCTGGTTCTTCTAGGGAGGTTGAGGATGAGCCTTGCTGCGGTGTTCTGGATTGTCTGGAGGCGGTTGATTAGTTGCTTGGTGGTACAGCCGTAGAGTGCGTTGCTGTAGATGATGAAGGTCTGGGTGACTAATCTTTCACAAAATGACCAGCTCTTCCACAACACAAACACAATTTCAGTGTGCGTCTTTTTTCTCTTTTGATATAAGGCTCCTTACACTGTCTACTTGCATAGGTTCAGTATCAATGCAAATTTGCAAATTCAAAGACAAATGGCTTAAAGTTGTCATGAAGCAAATCGAGCAAGCTCAGCTTTTCATTAAGGGAAGTTATCTAATATATATATATAACTAAGAGTTGGTACCTTGGGGAGAAGTCGAGCAGAAAATGTCAGCAAGCAAGCCTCTAAAAAGCAGAATCAAATGAAGATTCAGTTAGGTGAGTGAGAAAATTGATTGCAGGACCAGAGAAAGTGTCTCTTCCTAAGAGAGTGGAAATAGTATCTGAAGCTCACTGGTTTGGCAAGGCAACATTAAAAGTACAGATCTCAAGTCAACATAATTTCCCCACAGTTCCCATGAAGAGAACCAATCTGGATCGAATATTCTTTGAGAAGACAGTTTTGGCTTTATTTCCAGCCATCTCACAAAGGGAGTCTACGCTGCATGACCTTCAAAAGATATCTCATTGTATGACAATACATTTCGGTCAGTGTGTTCTATGTTCAAGTGCAGAGGATCATTACTCTTCATGGAACATATACACATAAACAATCAAGCGACAGTAAAACAATCCTCAATCAGTTTTAATTAGCAAACACTGTTGTAGCTTTGCACCTGCAATGAAAGAAAGTACAGTAGATAAAGAGGATTTCATTTTAGCACGAGTCATTTAAACTGAGGCTTAAAGTAGCAAGTCCTGGTTCCAGCAACATAGTGAGACAGTCACCTATAAAAGTGCTGTCAAACATAAGGCAAATTATAACCAGTTATCCATGATGGCTGCCAACTCTCTAGATGTAAATGCAATTCATGACTTGCCACAGAGCACATTTTCCATATGTATGACACCTCAATCCACATCAGCACTATGCGATGACCGCTGAGCTCTCTTTGACAGCAAAATATCAAGTGTATGTGGGCCTGACAGACCGGTTCAGTGTGCATAAATCCACTAAAGCGGTAAATAGCATGTCCAGCACTGCTTCCAAGCTCTTTACGATATTCATTTCCTATTGACCTCCACTCGCTCACAAATTATCTAGTTATTAGGAAATGTCTGAATACCCATCTTCGTAGTGCCTACTATGCTTCGATGTGCTGCACCTAGAATGAAGAACACCTTTTGTAACTGCTTTATTACAATCAAATCATTATCACAATGCTGTTGATGAACATTTGTTCCAGTAGAAACATCTACCTGTGTAATGGTGAAGGACATTGCTTAGACTAGTTATAAGAGAATATTTTCCTAGCTCTTTTAATGGAAAGTGTAAGTTCTATTAAGGACTTGGAGGTGAGGATTTCTTTGCTTTATTATTCACAGCAGCCATTTTACAATACCATCACAAAAAAAACTAACTTAGGGAAAGAGATATACCAGAACATAGTCCAATCAACCCCAAAAAAGTTCCTTCATAGTCCTTTCAATGTGTGCATGCTCCCTCTTTCTTCACAAGAGCAAGGTCCAGTCTTCCTCAGCAGTTATTCCTGCTTGCCTGACTCGCTCCCTGGAAAATATAAAATATCCAGAAATGAAACTGATCTCTGAGACATCCCACTGCATGTGACACAAAAGAATTAACCAGTACCAGTTTAGATCCTCAATATTTTTGATAATAGCATATTAGAGACAACCGGTAACAAAATTCAGCCAAAAAATGTATACTTACACTATATGTTGTGGAAACAAAAAAGGTTTATATGCCCCCCATACCAAGTGGGAGTTGGACTGACTCCTGGGTGGGATAATCCTCGCCTTCAAATCCTTAATAGAATTTAAACTTTCCATTAAGATAGCTAGGAAATTTGTAATTCTATGTCAGGACCGGAGGCAAGGATTATTTTTGTTCAAAGCTTCCTGACCACAAGGGAGGCCATATCTATAACTGATCAAAATAAAACCCTTTTTTAAGGTAGAATCTGAGGACCAGTCTGGCTCTTTCAACCAATCCTCTAATTTATCCCCTAGGGAGAAGGGTTTCAGCGCCATGGCCCCTTGAGAAGAATGAGTGAAAAATTTGGAAATATCATTTCCAGCCCCCTGCATCATGCATCAAACCAATCTAGTGATGGTAGGGAAGGAGACTGCATGGAATGGCTTTCACAAGGCAATGAGAAGTTGTCGTTCACCAGCAGGCCTGAACTCTTTTGTCATGGCCTTGTATACCTTAATTCACCTCAAAACACACCACTGTGGTTGAATTAACACATTCTGGGTAAGAGAATAGCCATGAGTTATACTTCGTGCATCTAAACACTTGAAAGTTAACACCTTCCAGGGTAAACACTCTACCTGTAATGTCTAGTGCGTTTACGTCTGAAACTGTAGTACAGGAAACACGTCACAGCAACATAGCCAACTTCCCCAAAAGTTCCTTCCTGGAATGGTATTTATTAATTTTCCAAGAGATGAAAAGGTTGAGGACAACATTCACATCCCAAAGAACTGAATAACTTGGTTCTGGCGGAAGGGAGAGGCAAATGCCTCTCATCAGTTTACAGACTAAGGGATGTTCTCCAACCTGGTGGCCATCAATAGGGGGTGTCCAGCAGATATAGCTGAATGAAAAGTGTTCACATATCTATAAGCCATACCTATGGATACGAGTTTTGAACAGAATTGACTCCTGATCTCATGGGATCCAGGTCTCTCTGGAGACACCAACCCAGCCATTTCAACCAAAGTGAGTGATATCTCTTGGTGGTGCCATCTGCCCATGTCTTTGATAAGACGCATTAAGCTCCCTGTGAAGGTCCTGGGGCTTTCCACCATTTCTGGTAATCTGCCATGCCATAAGAGACAACTGACCTGCCAATCCCAGAGGATGAGGGTTCCCTTGGGGATCCACGAGACGATGTGGGACTAGGGGAAGAAGGACTGGAGAACCTCAAGAAAGGTCCATAAGAATTGGATACCAGACTGGTGATCTCCAGATCAGGGTTAATACCACAAGATCATCACTTGGCACCACACCTGTGCCAATAGGTGGGTGGTCATCGAGAACGGGGGAAATGCATAGCCCCTCTCCTGCTTCCAGTCCTGGCGAAACGCATCCATCGCCACCGCCATGTGACTGGTCTCCAGCTGAAGAATTTCTCCGACTGGCGATCCCGCTGAGAGGTAAACATGTCCACCGTAAAAGGACCCCATCTCTCATTGATGACTTTGAAAATTCGAGGATGAGGTTTCCATAGGCTTGCATCCTGAAGATATCTGGAATCCAGTCTGCCATTACATTCGCCTCGCCGGGGAGGTGTTCTGCAAGTAATGAGATGCTCTGATATAGGCAAAAGTGCCAATAGCTCTTGGCCGGTTCCGCCAAAGCCCTTGAGCGTGTCTCGCCTAGATGATTGATATAACGAACAGCAGACACATTGTCCATCTTCTGCAACATGCAGCATTATGTCGTCTCATTGGTCCAACAGCGTCCTGTGAATGAACCCGCCAGGAGTTCGAGACAGTTAATGTGTAGTTCTTGAGGGGACCACAGGGAAGTAAACTCATGAGCATGTCCTGCCAAGATAAATTTAAGGAATCGCCTGTGCATAGGAAAGATTGGGACTGAGATACGTGTCTTTTAGATCTAGCCTGCCCATCCAATATCAAGGGCAGAAGATGTCTCACAGAAGGTGAATACCTTCCTGTGACAGGGGTTCTTTATCAATGAACACGAAGAAAGTTCAGATGTAGAAGTCTTCTTTATTACGATTAGCACACAGCACAGCCCTGACACAGCAGATAACTTCAGAGGTCTCCGGGAAACTGCCAGACCTCGAATCCCAGCCTAGAATCCCTGGTACATTCTACATCTACATTCTAGTAACCATTCCAATAACCACGGAAATGGAAATACAACACATCTTCCCCTTTAACACAACAACAAATAGTAAAAGACCTATAACTAAACATAACATCAAACAATTAAAAAATAAACCATATAATACCAAAAGTAAATTTGGTTAAATGACAGAAAATACATTATTGAAGAATATAATCTTTTAAATAGTAGGGTGCACGAATGCTTCTCTTGCTTTCTCAGATTGTGCATGCTCAGAAAAGGAAGAATTCTCATTTTGAAGAACCTGAGAAAGCGTGGCATCACCACAACCAGTATGATGAGCTGACATTTCATTTGATTGGCTAGCAAACAAATTATTCGATATAGACAGCTCAGAAAAACTAGAAGTGGTTTCATGAACAGAATTATCATATAGATTGTTTATCACCAAAACCACATTTCTTTTACTCCACCATTTGCCATTCTCTACTAAAACTGCATGTTTAGAAACGTTAACAATGCATGTCGTGGGGAAAAATTTAGAATAAAACCTTTTGCTTCCGGCTGGTCTTTTAACCTTGATAAGATCTCCAACAGAGAGTAGAATATCTCACTTTTTGTTTGAATCATAAAGTTGTTTCATTTTTACTTGAGCTTTTTCAACAGTATCACGTACATGTTTAGAATCAGGAATCTTATTAGAACACTTTGTCTGCTCCAAAACCCAATTGGGACTAAGGAGCTGATTAGGATGGGGGACGGATTGCCCCTGCTGAGCTGGCGGTAGCCACCGCCGGCCAGGCAGGGGAAATCCGTCCGCCATCCTACTCGGAAATGACCCCCGGCCACATTAGGATGGCTGGGGGGTCCGCGGCGGACGGCAAGACCGTCCGCCGCTTTTCCGCCGGTCGCCTTCGCAACAGGCGGAAAAAGTGCTTACATATGGTGGCGGTGTCTGTGAGACACAGCCAACCATATCAAGATGCCTGCGGTCCTATGCCTTTCCACAGCGGCATTGCCGCCGTGGAAAGGAATTTCAGGGTGAAGGGGGGCGGTGCACATGGGGGGTACCTATGGTACCCCCTGCGTTTTAACGTACAGCATGGCAGGCACAGCGCGGTGCCTGTCATGTTGTGCTTTGGAATGCACAACGTGAATTTTTAGCATTGCGGCGGGCGGTGCTTTCAGGACCGCCCGTCGCAATGTTAAAAATGCGGGATGCAACCGCCACTGTGGTGGGTGCATCCTAATTCGAAGCACGGGACCTCCGCCTTTATGGCGGATGGTCCCTTCCTACAACAGGATGGCGGACGGACAAAGTCCGTCCGCCATCCTAATGACCCCCTAAGTTTGGAAGAACCAAAACGTCCTTTCCAAAGAACAAAAGGCGGAACCCCAGTCACAGAGTGAGGCGTATTATGATAACTCCATAATCTCTCTTGAACAGCTTCATGAACAGATTCTCCCAGAACAGAGGCTAACTGAATGGTTTCTTTTAACATCCTGTTCACCCTTTGCAAAATGCCATTTCCATGAGGACCATACAAAGTGACAGACGTGCTTGATACCCATATTTGTTAAAAATGTTTGCATTGTGTGAGACTTAAATTGGACCCCCTTATCTGAGACAAGAACTTTGGAAACCCCTTCACGTCAAAACAAATCACTTAGCATGTTTATCACAGCTGCGGTAGAAGGTTCAGACAAAAATTTGCATTCCACCCAATTTGAAAAGTAATCCGCTGTAACTAAGGCAAATCTCATATTAACCTAGAGATTGAACATTGGACCAATGAAGTCTATCCCCACTTTTCCCAAGACCATTGGGAAAATCAACAGGATGAAGGGGAGTATTGAGAACCTTAAAAGATTTATCAGCCATGGAACAACTAGAACACCGTTCTACAAAGCTCTCCACCTCAACATCCATCCCTAGCCACCAATAATACAGTCGCAAACGTTTTTTTGTACCAGTCATGCCAAGGTGGCCTTGGTGAGCAAAATTGATTCATCTTAACTTGGGAGCTCCCGGAGGAATCAACAAACTACCTCTCATAATAAAGTAATTTTCAATTGTAAAATCATCTTTCACCTTATAAAATTGACCATCACTCAATTTCCATTCTTCAGGAAAACCCTTGATGATGCAATCCTTAATTAAATTGTGTAATTGATCACTTTTAGAACAATCTAGCCATTCAGAGTTGCCAATGGCTCCTTCCAAAACAACCAAACCAAAAAACACGTTTAAGATCATCATTAAAAGTATTGAGTTGCTCTTCAGGTAGAGGACACCTAGACATAAAATCAGCACAAGTGTTTTTTCCTCCTGGAATGTGCTGGATTACAAAATTGAATTCAAACATTCTTGAAAGTAATATTACCATTTTGGAACTAACCTTATCATGATAATTCCTTGATAAAAGAAAAACAAGAGGCTTATGATCCGTGACTAAAACACATTTTCTGCCCCAAATAAATGTTTCAAAATGTTTGGAAGCCCAAACACAGGTCAACGCCTCCCTTTCAATGGTGCTGTAAGACCCTCCATTTGGGAAAGAGATCTAGATGAAAAACCCACCATACATTCTACACCCTCCACTAGCTGTGTGAGAACAGCACCCAAACCAACTCCACTGGCATCTACTGTAACTATGGATTGGACATTGTCTCTGAAAGGGTGTAAGGCAGGTGCTTTGACAATGAGATTTTTTAAATTACTAAAAGCTGCAGATTCAGTCTCATCCCAAACAAATTGTTCACCCTTCCTAAGGAGGTTCCTTAAAGATTCCATTTGGAGGGCACAATTGTCAATGAACCGAGAATAGTATTCACATAACCCAAGAAAAGATATTAATTGATCTTTAGTCTCAGGAGGAAAACTGTCAGCAATTGCCTTGACAAGGTCAGATTTAGGTTTAATGCCAGATTCAGAAATGTGATTACCTAAATAGTCAATGTTGCTAACTAGAAATTCACACTTTTCTTTTATAACAGTAAAACCATTTGATAGTAATATCTGTAACATTAAACAAAATTTCTAGATGCTCTTCAGTATTTTTAGAAATAATGAGTATGTCATCCTGATATGCGAGAACATTTTTACAATCCCCAAATAATTTGTACATTAACTTCTGAAAAACAGAAGCGGCGGATGCCTGGCCGAATGGCATTCCTAAAAATCTAAAAGCACCAAAAGGGGTGTTGAAAGCAGTGAGGGAGCGCAAATCTTCGGTAAGCTCCACTTGATGGTAAGCAGATTTTAAGTCAAGACAGGAGAACTCCTTGGCGCTTCCCAATTGAGCTAACATCTCTTGAATCTTGAGTAGGGGGAAGCAATCAACTAAAATGTTTTTGTTCAAGGATCTTAAATCAATACAAAGTCTGATGTCGTTTGTGCCTTTCTTCTTTGCGACGACGATCGGAGAAATCCACTCTGATGAATCAATCAGCTCAATAACCTTATGAGAGCATAAGTTCTCCAGATGTTGCTTCAATTGATCTCTGATGCACAAAGGGACATTCCTAACTTTGTGGATGAGCGGTACTGCATTCTTCATTTTAAAATGATTTTGTGCTCAAAACCTTGCACCAGACCTAATTTGTCGTTAACCAAAGCATCAAATTTAAAAAGTAATTGTTGTAAAGAAGGGTTAATTTCAGGTATACCTACTAAAGAAATATGACAAGTACGAGGTCTTAATAACATTCCGAATATGCCTTGGTCTTTCCACCCTAGTATGTTGAAGCCTTTTTTCGCCACATATACTTTGGTGAAAGTCAGTCTGTCTTCAAATGTAATATTACTAAGGAAAAAAAACAAAATGTCTATGTTGTGACCACCAAAGGAAATGGTATGAATATCTGGTGGAGATAATTGGAGAGAGCTCCAATGTTTGTAAAATAGCTCATCAGTCTCAAAGGTAACAGGGGGACCAGAATCAACAGTCACCTGCATTTCCAAATCACTGATTGTGACATTACACAAAGGACCACCATCATTTACATGAGAGTCAATTGAAAGCACAATTTTGTTGGGACTTTTAACAGTGCAAATATTGGTATCTGTAAAATCTTCAATATTTTCGAGTGTGGCAACCTTATTAGGAATCTTACACATGCAAGAAAAATGACTGTTTTTCTTGCAATTCGTACAGGGTTTACCTAGTGCAGGACTATTTCTAGCATTGGCTAAATGTGTATATGAGCCACATCTGTAACAAACACTCTGTTTCTTGGTGTCCTTTACTGTGCTGAATGTGATTTTAAGTTTACTACCAATAGTAATAACAGGTTCAGAAACAGGATCTGATTTTGCTTTATTCAATTCTTGTTGTGATACCACCGATCTTTCGATGCCTTTGGCTAATTCAAGAGTTTCATTCAAGGAAGGATTTCTACAGCAAATGAACCTTTCTTGTAATTTCTTGTTAAAACTATTGACAATTAATTGATCTCTTAAATAAGAATCAATGTTACCATCAAATTCACACGTCGCAATTAAAACTCTCAGTTCTGCTAGAAAAGTATCAATGGATTCAAAATCATATTGACGCCTAGTGTAAAACTTGTGTCTCTCAACTACAACACTGGTGTCATCTTTAAAATAGGTAGATAGTCTGGAAATTGCTTCTTTGTAAACATCCCAATCAGTTTCATCAGGCTGAGTAACTACAGGCAAATGGTCAAAAATACATTGTAATTTTCTATCTGGTTCAAACTTAGACCCATCTACCGCTATTATAGAACTGGAAAAACCTTTCAACCATTGCTTCCATTTTGTCGAGGGTACACCAGGCTCCGGCAAAAAATGCGAGGGACATGTTATGTTGTTTTGCATGGTGACTAGTCAAAGTAGACAACAAAGAATAACACAGCAGGCAGCTTTAGAGGTCTCCGGAAACCTGCCTGACCTCGAATCCCAGCCTAGAATCCCTTGTACATTCTACATCTACATTGTAGTAACCATTCCAATAACCAACGAAATGGAAATACCACATTTCCATTTTGTAGTGGCAGTCAACCAGACACTCATTGAATTAACGCATATCAATAATTGTGTGCCCCCATCTCTCTTGTCCGCTAGGAATATGTAGCTCACAAATCCCCTGGGATGAAGGAAGGTGCTGGTAATCGCCCTTATGGATAGCAGCTCATTCACCTCCTGGGATTTCAGAACATCCTGCGACATCCCGTGAGGCCGAGTAAGCTGCCACTGTAAGGGGGTGCCGTAGAACTCGATATGGAAACCAACAATGGTTTGTAGGACCCATGCTTCTTATGTAAGGGTTTTCCATTTGTCTGCGAAGTGAGCCAAGCCCCCTCCCATTCTTAGTTGGGAAGAAGGGAGAACTCTTACCGTGAAGTTGCCACAAGATCCTCCTCTACCCCGCCCCCTGTGGCTAAGTACTCTGGACGGGTATAAAGCACCATACTTGGACTGGTCTTTCCATAGACCACATCGAGAGCCTTGACCCCTGTACGGGTGGGTGGAGAATGTGTGGCTGGCAGAGCTTCCTCTACCTCGACTGGCCCCAGAGAAAACACAAAAGAGGGAAATTTGCTCCAGTAAAACTTGGGCCTTCTCCAGAGACATAAAGGTTCACATGACTTTGCCTAGTTCCTTCATGAAGGGGTCTCTGACCCCTTCATGAAGGAACTAGGCAAAGTCATGTGGCTTTGCACAAGAGCCCTCCTTGTGCAACTGGGCCTGCTTCAGAGGAAGCAAGATCGTCCAGCTTGGGATCAACTTTTAATAAGAGAGACCTCCGCCATATGGACAGGGCTAGTTAGCGTTACCTAACAATATTATTGAATGTTGTGACCATCCTGAGAGACTGTCAGGGGAAATGAGGGACCCAGACTGCTTTGTTTCCTCTTCCATAGTGAAGATCTTAGTAATAGGGCCCCCCACATCCAACAATTTGTCCTAACATAATACCCTTTTTAGGATCTCTGATATATTTGCCTTAGAAGGTAGCCATGCAAGCGTCTATATCTGGTGTTAAGTCTACTTTGCCCAGAGAAGGGCGGGGACATTCCACCTTCATATGGGCTCAGGTCTCTTTTTCTAACAGCTTTCTTAGCGATTCTGCGACATAGGTTGCCACTTTGAGGATGCATCAACTCGTCGGAGTCCAGCATATCGGAAGTGTACGTAAGGTGGGATAGTAGGGTAGATGCTTCTGGTTCTGGGGATATACCGCCACAGTCTAGCGGACCTGGTGTCCATTCTAATCCCCATGGGAATCCTCTTCTTGGGATTTATCTCTATCAAAGGGGCAGTGAGAATGCCATTGCAGACTGGGATGAGGCAACCCTGGAAGACCCTAAAGAGGAGTTGTGGCTTGTTTTTCTGGCAAGTCAGAGATCAGTGGATGGATTAAGGAATGCCTTTTTCAGGCCCCATGCAAATGAGGGAATTTCTTTGCCTCTGCGCCGTATTAAAGACGTGGACGCAGAGGCAAAAAAGCTGCCAGGAGCCGCACTGTCAGTGCTTTCCCTGATAGCAATCCTCTGGAGGGTAGAAGGGGGTCCCATGGACCCCACAGAAATCCCCTTGCAGGTGTGCGCATTCACTCATGGCACCCGCCTGCAAGCGGATCTCTAATGTCCCTTTAAAGTGCAGGCAAGTTGCCATCTTCACTGTGAAACACGGAATGGCTTCAGAGCAGCCGCTAAATTTTTCACAATAATGCGCTGCCCCAGGGCAGTGCGGGTTTGCAGCTGCCCTGGGGCAGCACTTTCATCAAACACGGCACATTTTACTTGTTTGCGCCCAGTGCAAACAAGGAAAATGCGTTGTATTTAGGATACGGCCCCATATATACTGGAATGCTAATATATGGAGCAGGCTGTCATTTGAGCACTGCAACTAGGGTATTTTGCATCTTCAAATGGACTTGTGGAATATACACTAACATTATATTGTTATTCTGCAGTTCCTCTTGTGGCAAGAAAAGATGGATGAATTATGTAGGGAACAATGAGGTACTATGCTTATTTCTTTATTAGAATACATTTAAATTAAAGGTATGCCAGTTTTTTTGCAGGTTGTACAATACATGAATTACCCTGTCATCACTAGGGATATGGGGATTCAATTATATAATAGACTATTAAAGTGGATACACTTTTCAATACATGTATTTTATTTGTGCTTTGTGGGCCGTGGCTGCATAACTAGAAGACACATATATTAAATGGGGAAACAAATTAGGGCCCAAAGGGGGGGTCTGTCTGTTTATTGGGAAGGCCAACCCCCTGACAATTTCGTTATTTATTATTTTTAAATGTTTTAGTTCACTTCCCCTGGGGGCGCTATTGCACCACCCCTCCCCTCCCCGCCCCACCCAGGAGAAAACCATGAGGGACTAACTCTTAATAGTAACGTGTGGCCTAGTGGCTTTCCTGACTGAGGATTCTGTGAGGCCCCTGCCCTTTCCTTAAAAAAAAATAGAAAAAAAGGAATCCTCAGATGCAAGCACTGGAGGATCCTTTTTAGCCCTCCCCAGTGTCAGCCAACAGCCAACACCCACACCAAAGGTGTTAAATGTCCCGGAATACTGTGCAGAAGGGCAAAGGCTTGGCTGGAGTGATGATCTGACACCCTTGGACAATGGCAAAAGAATGGCCAGCTGGAAGGAGAAGCCACCTGACCCTACTGAGAAGATGGACTGAAGGACTTTAACTCCAACTGTCATCTAGGACTAAGATGGGACTCCCCATGGCCACTGGCACCCTAGCTTCCCTTGAGGAACAGGTGGGAGAACTGACCTGCTGTGGGACCTTGGATCATTCCCCTGGGACTTCTGTGGGCTGACCCTTGATTCCCTAGACACACAGGTGCCCTCCAAGTAGCCAAGAGGCTGTGGAACTTGGAGAATGCATCAAGGAGGGTGGTCTACTTGTTGCCTGTGGAAGGACTGTGGAAGATACCCTCTAATCAGGAGAAAGCATCAGGAGTCAGAGAACTGCTCTGGTGAGGGAGCACAAAAATCACAGGCTCCCCATGGAAAAACACATTAGAGCCCTGAAAATATTTTCTAGGGGCGAGAGCTGGTCCCCAGGAGCAAATTCAGACCACTAAGAGGAAAATTAGTCCTACAGGGTCTGAGAAAATGAGGCGAGAGCGCCAGCGGGACTGAATAGAACACTAAGAGCATAGCGCTCTGCTGGAATCTCAAAAGACTTCCATGGGGAAGACAGAGTCCCTGCAACCGCATTATTAATTTATAATGGGGAGGGGGCATGTGTGCGCCCCCTCAACTAAGATACCTGGAGCCCAGGGATCCCCGTCCAAAGAAAATGCTGAGGGGGACCTCATCTCTGGGGCACAAAGCAGAGGACTGCTACCATGCGCTCACATTGCTGGGTTCCCTTCTGCACTGGAATCTCTTCTTGATATGAAATTTAGGGTAAAAACTGAGAAATGTACGCTTTATAGCTCTTTCAGGTTCTAAGCATGTTTGACAGCAAAAATATTGTTTGATATTATTGGCTGTGAACCTGTTAAACCCCTAGGATACTGTGGTGTTGCGGTCTGGTGCTCTGTACCCATGTGATCTGCGCTGTACCTCATGGGAGCGTGAGAGGCCATGCAGTACCTGGGGGCAGAGAATAGTATGTAGAATTTTATCCTCCCTGTGCGAATAAAGGGACTTATGCAGCATATCCTGTACCTGTCATCTTTCCTCCGAGGTACGTGCATTTAATCACCACAGGCTGGCGACGAGCCGTGGAGGACCCCGCTGCCATTGATGTGTCTAGCGCTGCACCCTTCGCAGCCTTCGGCGCGGCATCTAGATTCGCAGAGTGGGGAGGGGGAGGTGTTCAACAGTCACCCACCCTGAAGCAGCGCTATCCCTACTTCAAGGTAGGTGCACAGCACAAGTGCGGCTCCACTCTGTCAGGAGCCTGCCACCTTCTAAACGCCCGCCCTGCCACAGCACAACAAGGATCACATAGTGAAATACCGGCACTCACAGGGCCGCACACAGCACGTGCGCCTCAGCACTGCCCTCCTGCCTTAGCGTGTACCAGGCCTCCCATTTCTGCGGTGCCTCCACAATTGGACCACGCAGCTTCCTCCCACCTATTTGTATACTGAAGAGGACGCAACCCAGGCGCCTCAACACTGCCAGCGCACCAAGGACCTCCACACAGCTGCCCAGGATGGCCCGGATGAGCCCCAGCAGGTGCACCTGCAGGTCCCACCACCTCAGCCACCACCGTCAGCCGGGCACCTCACCGACAACCCTCCCAAGAGGACACACTTCCAGCCAGTAAGATGTGTGCCCAGACCTTCTCATTGACCAACTCCGTGCCGTTCAACCCTAAGCCTGGTGAACCTGCCATGAAGTGGGCGGACTGGAAGGGTACTTTTTGAACTACCTATCGGCCCTAGAAGATGAAGGTGAAGAAGCGTTCTCTAGCAAACGCAGGAAGAGGATACTCCTTCACAATCTCAGACTGGAGGGTGTATGAGAACATGGTAAAGAAGCCAAGGACAGCCACAGTTTATCCTCCCTCTGCGAATAAAGGGACTTATGCAGCATACCCTGTACCTGTCATCTTTTCTCCGGGGTGCGTGTATTTAATCACCACAGACTGGCGACGAGCCGCGGAGGACCCCGCCGTCATCACTGTGTCCAGCGCTGCACCCTTCGCAGCCTGCGGTGCGGCATCCAGATTCGCAGAGGGGGGGCGGCGTTCAAAAGTCAACTGCCCTGAAGCAGCGCTATCCCTACTTCAAGGTAGGCGCAAAGCGCGAGTGCGGCTCCATGCTGTCAGGAGCCTGCCACCTTCTACACGCCCGCCCTGCCACAGCACAGCAAGGGTCACAAAGTAAAATACCGGCACTCACAAGTCTGCGCACAGCACGTGTGCCTCAGCAATGGCGTCCTGCCTTAGCATGTACCAGGCATCCCATTACCGCGGTGCCTCCACAATTGGACCACACAGCTTCCTCTCACCTATTTGCGTACTGAAGAGAATGCAGCCCAGACGCCCCAACACTGCCAGAGCGCCCAGGACTACTACACAGCTGCCCAGGACGGCCCGAGTGAGCCCCACCAGGTGCAGCTACAGGTCGCACCACCTCACCCATCGCCGTCAGTCGGGCACCCCACCGACAACCCTCCCAAGAGGACACACTTCCAGCCTGCAAGATGTGCGCCCAGACCTTCTCATTGACCAAGCTTTGCCGTTCCGCCCTAAGCCTGGTGAACCTGCCATGAAGTGGGCGGACTGGAAGGGGTACTTTCTGAGCTACCTATCGGCCCTAGAAGATGAAGGCGAAGAAGCGTTCTCTAGCAAACGCAGGAAGAAGATACTCCTTCATAATCTCAGACCGGAGGGTCTACGGGTGTATGATAACATGATAAAGAAGCCAAGGACAGCCACAGATGAAGAGGTATTTCAACACACGCTAGACAACTTAGACAGGCACTACCAACCGGTTATCTGTATAGCCTGGAAGGGGGGACATGGGGCAGCACCGAATCGGCTGGTGAAAGAAACAACGCCGCCCCAGCACAACACACACCTCCCCAAACACCCGGTAATGCAGATACACCAGGAACAAGGCAAGGGAGGTCCACCCCACACGACAACTGCCAAGGAAGAGAATCACACGAGGAGCAGGCCTCCTACACACACACCCGCACAGGTAGAAAAGTGACGCGACCAAGAAGATACAATGACTTTACCACATAGAGCTCCAAGGGGTCATCACCATCCTCACCCTGAGTGGACAATGCAGACACCCGGGACTCCTCCGGTGAGGGGCCACCACGCAGAAACGGGGTGTACAAGTGCTCACACACAATCCAACGATAAGACATTCATGTAGTTGGGACTAGTGTTCTTATGCCTGTTGCATTGCTATTAAAGGAGGGAGATACCGTGTCGCATTCCATTCTCCTTGCCTCTCTTCGGTCTTTGGGAGTGGAGGGTCCCGCTTTGGCCTGGCTTGCCTCCTTCCTTAATGGCCGACTTTTCAGGTTTTCTCCTCGAAAGCTTCTTCTAAAATCTGTTCTTTAGCGTATGGAGTCCTTTACTTTTTAATATCTACGTTAGACCCCTGGCCACCATTGTGGAGAAGGCTGGTCTCTCTTTATTCTCGTACGCTGATGACACACAAATCATCCGTTGTGGAAGAGAGTAATATCTCAGCCCTTAAACAGGGACTGCATAAAGTCTCAGAATGGATGCGCAATAACTTTCTGAAACTGAACGGAGACAAGACTGAGGTTGTCATCTTGGGCAAATGTAAGGACCTAAGGGGCCCCGACATTGGCCTCAAGAAATGAGTCCTCTTCCTCAACCTGTTGCCCACGTTCGCAACCTCAGTTTTCTTATCGATGAAACCTTTCTATGTGGCAGCAAGTGGTGAAGGTAGCCTCCACATGTTTCACCATCTTGAGATGGCTTCATAAAATTCTTTGGATGCTCCCTTTTCCACACAAAGGACGGTTGTCCAGGCCTTAGTTATTGTGTGCCTAGACTATGGCAACGTTCTTTATCTAGGGTTGGGTCAAGAAGCTCTTAGAAAGCTTCAGGTTGTGCAAAATGCAGCTGCACGACTTCTATGTCATATCCCGCGTAAAACCCCTATTTCCCCGTCGCTCCTGGGCCTTCATTGGCTCAGGATTGCTAGCAGAATCAAGTTCAAGGCTCTCTGTTATATATTTAAGATCAAGTAGGGCACTGCTCCTTTATATTTACAGGAACTCATTCATACGTATCATCCTACACGTTCTCTCAGGTCTTCTTACAAAGGCGATTTTGTGATTCCAAGATATAAGTTGGTGAGAATGGGCGGTCGCTCCTTCTCCCACTTAGGCCCGAAGATCTGGAATTCCCTGCTGACTTCATTGAAAACTGAAACCATCTATCTTAACTTTCGCAAAGGCCTCAAGACATGGCTTTTCCTGCAATAATTTGCTTTTTTTTTCTCAATTCCGTCTTTTAAGCTATCTCCTGGCGCCGGGAAACCATGTGTGGGTAGCAGTGCGCCTTAAAAGTTAAATAAAATAAATAAAATAAATAAATAAATATGTGGTGTTGCAGTCTAGGGCTCTGCACCCACGTGATCTGAGCTGTGCCTCATGGGAGCGTGAGAGGTGGTGCAGTATGTGGGGGCAGAGAATAGTATGTAGAAGTTTATCCTTCCTTTGCGAATAAAGGGACTTATGCAGCATACCCTGTACCAGTCATCTTTCCTCCGGGGTACATGCATTTAATCACCACAGATGCCCGTGATGAAAAGCGGGAGAAAAAAAGAAAAGAACAGTGGCGTTACAAAATTAAGTGTCAGCAAGTGATTTCTTTACCTTTGCTAGGCTATTCTGTGTGCTGTACATCCTGTTGAGTCGAGGAGGCTCGGGCAAGCGCCCGGCGTTTTTTATAAAGTGTTTTATCTTCCGATAGGGAAATGATGTAATCAGGACATAGCACAGGAATGATGGGAAATGCAGTCCCCTACTCTCTTGAATGCATGGTCAGGAATGGGATGAGAGGAATGTCGAGGGCAAGAAATTGTAAACAGTACACGGTTATCAAACAAGGATACTTATAGCCTATGACAAGAAACATAGTTTATCATTTTTTTAAACTTCACTTGTGATGGATCTAATGTGCATGTGATGATTACTTGAAAAGTTATTACATTCACTACTAAAAATATGTGTAGATATTTCACCTTGAGTATAACAAAGAAACATATTTTTATTTTTTGTCCCATAGAATGCAACCTACTTAGTCACAATATCATAGTCCTATAATGCATGGTCACCCCTAAATGTGTGGAATAAATATAGAGAGGTTACTCTGCAAATATGAATGCAGTAGTAGTATAAGGCTTTATTCGATAAAAACATATCATAAAAGCATCACATCTTATAAAACACATTTACACATTAAAAGGAAATTTGATAGTCCATTTACACCAATTTTAACATTTTAAAAACAAAATAGAATAAGACCACAATTAAAGATTAAAATCACAATTTAACCATGTTCTTTAAAATGCAAATTAAACACTTTGTATAAGCCTTTTTGCTCAAATGGACCATGCCCATGATAAAAACTTTGAAAGACCACAAACGTGCACTGACTGTGTGTCTGACATCAGAATACGAAGTGCCTCATTATAGTGCCTAGTGCCCAACAACCAACATATTGGTTTCAGCCACCTTTTCCTCTGCTGCACATATGCCGGGCAGGCAAACAGGATATGGGCTACAGATTCTATTCTGGTTTGGCAGATGGGACAAAAAGGTGTTGTTTGGGACGGGGGTTTCCAGTGAGCAGTAAAAGCGCGCACTGGAAGAGCCCCAACTCTGAATCTAAAGTACAAAGCCCTATCAGCAGTTTTCCAAACAATATCTAGGTGGGGTTCCCGAAATGGCACATCCTTATACCTTAGGAACTCTTCAGTTAATCTGCAAAGAGTTGAGTCAGTGCTGGTTCTGGAGGCGGCCCATTTCCAATAAAGGGTCTTTAGAGTTGCCTTAGGGGGGAAGACCTGCTATCCCAGGCTTCATTAGGGCCTTGCTCGACAAGTAAAGATTTTACATCTTTTAACCATTTTATTTTATGACATCCTGCCATCGACATTACTTCTGCTAACCCCTTCGCATACTTAGCCAGTTCTGGTACTCGCCACAGCCGGGCCCATAAGAGCAACGGACGGACTTTTGCCAGATCATTGATAGAATGGCATCCTAAGTCAAGCAGCAAGGGTATCATTGGGGTGCTCTGCGGGAGTGACATAAGGTCCCTTAAAAACGTATTTTCCGACCTTGTCAATTGATCTATGTTGGAAGTGCCCCACAACTCGGCCCCATAAAGGGCAGAACTGACTCTCTTCGCTTTGTAAATGTCGATGACAGGGGCAATCGGTCTGATCGAAGAGGAGCGCTGTTCCTTAAGGAGCGCCCCCTTAACCCTCTCGTGGTTTAGCAACATTTTACAAAGATGTGGGGTCCACTGCATGGTATCTGAAATACGAATACCTAGGTAATCAAATACAGTGAGTGGACACACAAAAGGGGTGGGAAGAGTAAATAATAACACCATATATACTAATACGGTGAAAGAGCCAGCCCCAATAGGGCAAATCACTCTATTTGAAAAAACTGCCCTCACTCACATACCGAGGTATGTGACATGCTTCATCATTGGGCCTGCTTACATAACGCCCTAGTGTAAACTGTTTTTAACCCTCGCCCCTCCTTTGTGATTGTAATCAAATACAGTGACCCTTTCCACGGATACATGATTTAATACTGGAGGTCGCCCACGTTTTTTCGGGGGGTTTAACACCAAATATTTTGTCATCTGTATTTATTACTAGGCCTCGTTGGATACAAAAAGCCTGAAAATTATCTAAGAGGCTTAGGAGGCCCGCTGGGGTCTTAGATATTAAAAGCGTGTCATCAGCGAATACGAGGGTAGGAATTCGCTCCCCCGCCAGGGATGGAGCATCTGATGGTTTTTCTCTGCAAATATGAATGAAGCATTAATTTAGATTCAATCAAAGCAATGCTCTTAAAATAATATCTACAATAGGTCGGGCATTCAAAATCGTTTCATGAATGTTGTCAGAGTGTAGGGGATAAACACAGATTGGTCCAAGAAAATTCATCTTTCAATCCCCTCAAATTCATACCCACTTTGAAAATCCACCTATATTCTTTCAGAAATAGGAGTTCAGAAAGATCCTTGGTTGAGGATGATGGTTGTGGTATATCAATCACAGTCCAATTCTTCATGCCCTCATTATCAGCTAGATGCATCAAACAAAAATCCGCTCGCAAAGGGGCAAATTCTCAGAATCAGCCCCTTTGCGACCAGTATTTTTGCATTTGGGATGCGACACGCAAGTTGCGAGTCGCAATTAAGGAATTCTAAGAAATCGCTATTTTGTAAGTGATTTCTTGATGCATTCCATTTTGCTATTCCTTAATAGCGAATCGGTATTTTTCGCTATTAAGGAATCGCAAAATGGGTTGTTGATGCATCTGGGGGTAGGTCTCTTCTTCATACAGTGGTTAGCCAATTTTGTAGATTTTTTTGGCAACGTATGGTGCTCCTGTGTTGACTTTGTGGGTTTTCGTCCTTCACTGTTACAGTTTGTGCCTTGGCATTGAAAGGGCTTTTATTAAAATGTAAAATTAATATAGTAAAAGAGTCATATGTAATATTAACGTGCAATTATTTTGTACAGACACAACATTAAAATGTGCAATTTCTTAGCACCCAGTTATACTTATTAATGCAAGGCCTCAAAACGTTAAAGCAAGCTTCATTATTTTAACAGCAAAAACGGAATGTGCTGAGATATGCACAAAAGGCTTGATAGCTGACCATATTCTGACATGTAATATTTGTGGGGGAAAACACCACACCATATTGCATTGGAGTATATTTGATTAATCATCATGTTTTTAAATATTTATTCTAGAAACACTTTATCATTGAATAGAATGACTTCATGTTCTTTCACAGGTTTAATACAATGTATGAATAGAAAATCTTAATAGTTTAACTTATTTCCTTTCCGATTTATAATGAAGACATGTGATGCTGAATAATATTCGTTGCTGAAAATGTTTTATTTTACATAAGTCCATTGTTTAGCTCTATTAGAATATTAGCATGTGCTCAAGCGAATGGGAAAGGAGGTCTAAGAATCAAAAGACCGAATTCATAGTTCTAGTTTAAAACGTTGTTTCACATTTCAAAGTGATCCTTTGGAAGACTGATGACAAATGATGTGGGAAAGAACAGAACGAGATGGTTCTCGGGAAGAGTCAACACCCTATTCGCTGGGGAAAATAAGACCACACAAAAGGATTTTAGCATTATATCCAGCTGTTTAAATTGTGTTCCCAGAATAGGTAAACACATCACTCACAGCCAGAACCAGACCCTTATGCCTATTTGCATCGAAGTTGAATGGTAATGGCTTTATGCTGATGGCTGAATGCTGATCTGCTACTCTACCTGACCTGTTGTTGATTGCAGTCGCTACTGCTGCTGTATGCATATTTTGCGTTGTGAACCTCTCTTTATAGGAAGCTCAGCTGATTTTGACTAATTGATCTTGAGCCTTATGCTCACTTTTACTCCGGACTACTGAAGTTGAACTCTTCATGGGTTCTTGCTAACACCCATTTTCCCACCATTCTTTGGAATAGGCATTTCTTTCCTATATGTTACGCACTTTATTGCTTATTGATGACTTGTTCTAACCAATATGTTTTCTATCAATTCTGTAATTTGATTTATGCCTTTAACTAATGAAATAAAAAGAAAAGAAAAACGTACTAAACTCTTAATGAGAATATAACCCTTAAAACTGACCAAAACCTATTTTTATTGACCAAACTGTAAGTATAACTGTGATTGTTGATTTGTGATGTATAGCTTCTCATAAACTACTGCAAAATATCTGACGCAGAGAACTCAGAGGAAACTCACAAGTGTAAATCTGGAGTGGGGATCTGTTTTGGTGTAAGACAGAGATGTTTTACCATTTTCTTTAAAGTAGATTTCCGGTCTAGCAGTGTAGTTCCCATGGGATCTTCAGTTTCAGGTATATATAGGTCCTGCGAGTTGTGAAATGACATATGCCACATGTGCCAGATGGGAAGAGTCCTTTTACTCTTGGTTATGACCAGAGTGCATCCAGAGTATCAGAAATCAATTATGTGGGTCTGGGGTGTTCCTTAAATTGTTGCTACGTTTGTTTGAAAGCAAACATCGGTGTCTGTAATCCCATGTTTGCTATATTCAGAATATGCCAAATTTTTACAAACTGTTTTCTTAATGATGACAAAATACAAAATGTGCTGACACAGACTATTTTTTCTGTGATAGGACAGTGGCATGTTCCCAAAATGGCTGCACAGTTATTGGTCTTGGCTAATTTTGCAGCCCTAAGTACTGGTTTTGGAGGGTATTGCCTCTTTATGAATGACCACCCCCAAAGTTTTGGAATGATGATGCTGGTTTTTGTACTTTGAGACTATTTTGGTTTTTGTACTCTGGGAGTGCACTGAGGCCTGCTAGTCAGTCCTTGGTGCCAGTGATCTGACCCTTAAAATGTGTATGTTTCATTGGCTCACCCACAATTGCAATAATTTAATTTATTTATGAGACCTCTGTATATGGTACCGGGGTACTCAGGCCCTGTTATTTAAAGTGGCTCTCATGCACTGCAATACTTATTGTGCTGCCACGAATGTGACAATCCAATGCAATACTCCCGGCCTACCGTTGCTGACTTGAAAAGTAGTTTTTTAACTTCTAACTCGATTTTGTGATTTAAACTAATGACGAAGTCCAGTCCTTCCTTTTTAATATATATAAGTCACACTGAAGCTAAGTCTATCAAACCCTAAGGCAGGGTCCCGCATATTAAAAAGTAGGACAAGTGTTTTTATATGTCTTAAAAGTAAAATCTTCAAGCTCTCAGTTTTGCTGTAGCAAGGCTAGTAGGCCCGTTGTCAAGTTCACATTTACACGCTGACAACTCAGTTGTGCTCACTTCGGAATGTGACTACTAAAGTTGGTACTTCAAGGTATCAAAAGAATCATTACATTAAACCCGTCCTAATGCCCAAGTCAAGTTTAACGCCTTAACCGCGGCGGCCATTCCGCCACGTTGCGGGCGTTCTAATGAGTGGGCGAGGCTGTAACGGCCGTTGACCGTTCGCAGCACTAGGGAGAGAAGGCTCCCGTCAGCCATTGGCTGACGGGAGCACGGAAGGTGTTAATGTAACTTTTAAGTAAATGGCAACTTTAAAAAGTTGACACTCTGTTGCCCAAGTTTTCGGGTGATCATTTACAGATGTTGGCCATGAGATAGCTTTCTGCCTCCTGTGGAGATGTGTGAACAACTCCCAGGAAGGAACACAAAGGGCCTGCGACTCTAAGAGGTGCTACCTCTCCCTGGCAGGAAGGCCAAACAGAGTGGGAGCCCAAAAGAAGAGCTTCAAATGGGAATCCGTCTATGAATGGCAAATGCTGGACACACGCAAGAGGGGCTGCTTTTTTTCTGGTAGACGGGTTGGCATTGGTGACAGGGAGGGGAAACAGTAGCCCTCAGGAAGCCACACCTCTAGGGTGGTCTACCAAGTTCCACACACCGAGATAGGGATTTGGCCATCTTGGGAGTGGGCAGAACATTGCACTCTGGGATAGCTAAATGCCACAGATGTCATCAGGCTGAGGGGACCAACCTAGTAGCTCATTGGCTAGTAGTCACTGCATCCCCGAGGGCAAGTCATGGGCATTAAAGTTGCACTGCTGATACCCAGATCTCAGATCATGTCTGCACTGGAGAAAGGACTGAAGGACTCCCCTGCTGTTCCGTGACCTGGAAAAGAGAGGCTGCACCAAAGACTAGACTGCACCTGGGCTAGCAAGGAGAGGACTGTGTCTGAGCCTGAGGTGCAGTATTCAATTGTTTGTTTCCACCCTGTTCGCACCTGCCAAATACTTGACTCAAAAATGCAGGTGAACTTATATGTTTAAGAAGGTGAATGCAGAATTAACACATTTTTAGAGGATGTTATATGTTTGGAAAGCATGTAACCTCATTAAAGCCTATGGAAATATTTTGACTGTCAAGTGATTGAATATATGCAAAAGAGGGTGACAGCTGGCAAATGCAGGTGAGTTGACAGAAATGGGATCTGTTTTTCTGATTTGTAGTGCTTAATATATGAGAAATTAAGTTCATGCTTACTTAAGGCAGCTTTGCGCTTTACTTCCATTGTGGATATAACATCGTAACATGTCACATGATCACCTGTTGTTGTTTGTCACTCCAATAAAGACATGTGAGCATTACACAGAGAAGCCTACATCTCACCATGACATATTGAGCACAATGTACCTAATCAAGAACAACCTAACCATCTCCTAGCAAAAAACATAATATGGAACAAATAAATGTTGCACGAATAGTCTGGGAATGCCTGAGAGTAAGGTAGTAGAATTGTGAGAGAATCCTCAAATGTATTCTGCAGTAAAATGTTTCTACTTGCTTGATTCCCTTTGGTGCACATCCTGAGAAACAAGTGCTTGTGTAGTAAAAGTATGAAATCCTTTGTCTAAAGTCCTATAGAAGGACCTGCTTTTCTTTGTTGGGGGCTCTTCTTTGACCTTTCTTAGAAGGCAAATCTATGCTGGATGTTCTATGGAACTTTACTGAGCTCTCCATTTATTTCCAATTATATGCTGATGGTCCAGCTTATGTTTTTCCATGCTTGTATTCTTTGAGTAAACTTTTAAACTTCAGTCCTTGCTGTCATTCTTACTGACATCACTGCTCCTGTTCAAAGTCATTGGAGCCCATTGGCAAGTAAATGAGATACATGTTTGTGATCTGACTTATCTGGGAAGCAGAGCTGATGATTCAGATTAGATCTCTCCAATACTGATTAGACCTACTCTGATGAGGTCAATCGACTATAGAACCGATCATTGCACCTTTATGGTTCTGGCGGTTTTGCCCAGAGACCTAAATTGACCCTGCCCAAAACCGATCCTGATTCCAAAAGACGAGGAGGCTGTTATGGTACTCAAGAAAGAAGGAGGTGAATATCAATAGGGATTTATGTGCATGCAAAGGAGGAATTAGAAGTGAGGAGCAAGTGGTGTATGTCGGAAATTGTAGTCTTGATTGCGGTGTCAAGATGCAGTAGACGGATTTTGAATTCAACTGTTATGTGGCATTAGTCTTTGGACTTGTGGGGATGGCAATTATTATTAAAATGTGTATTTTATTATTATAAAACTATGTTTTTCAGTTTTTGAAGAGAGCAGTATACGGATTGTTTCAGCCGGAAGACATGCATGGTATAAAGTGCGGAGAGGTACCACAGTAAGATTTGTCAAGTAGTGAAAATTGTCTGCTAAGGAGAGGTCTACTGTGAGGTGCGATCGATCACACCATGATAGGGACATAACATTTCTGTTGTATGAATGTATTACAATATATACTGACAGCTGGTTCTGTTGAGAAGTGTAACACTGCTTCAAAGAGTTTACATTTATCCTGATCACCTAAGAGAACCAATCAATGGTACACCATTAATTGGTTCTCCTAGGTGATCAGGATGAATGTAAACTCTTTGAAGCAATGGTAACCTTCTCGACAGAACCAGCTGTTAGTATATACTGTTATATTTCCCCAGGTTCTGTGAGATACTGGGATACCCTATTAATATTTATGGCAAACTCAGTAGTTGTTCATTCCTCAGGGCACAGAAGTGAGCATGCTAGGTAAAGTAGATTTCCGCAGGTCAAGAGTTTACTACTGTGTGAAAGCAGACCGTATTCCCTGTAGTCTTGAGATTTCTCTTTAGAAGCATACAAACAATAACAGGTAGAGTTTGGGAAAAACTGGCAGTTTAAGGGGGCTTACATCATAAGGTGTGGCACAGGGAGTGGCTAGAGGATACTGAACCTTAGGAATCTCCTCTACAGGAGGTTCCATTTCCACCTGACTCCACAAACTACCCCACAACCCAAAGAAAAAATCCCTCAGAGACTCAAAGTGGCCCAACTAAAGATCGAGTTTGAAAAGATTGTAAAGGGAAAGGTAGGATCGGACTTCCTGGGATAATATAACTAGAGTGAGTTTCTTCACACAAATAAGTTAGTTGTGAGGGTGGTGTGAGAGGCACATATTAAAAAGGAAATAGTGGCAGAGGAATGTCGATTTGATCTAATACAAAGAATGAAATTGGGAAAGAATGTCAGAATGATGATGAGTGACGAGGAATTGAGACTGATAAACTGCGAGCATTGAAGATGCATGTGAGGAAATTGATCAAGAGCATTACTGAGTGGAGCAATGTGGAAAAATGTAAGGAGTTATGGTCTAAGAAAGAAAGGTTGAAAGTGAAACGGAAGAAATAATTTACAGGGGAGGATGTGGAGAAGCCATAGAGAGAGTAGCAAAGGAATACCCCTTGAAGGATGTCCAGAGAGGAGCATATGTACATGCCCTCTGGTCTAGACACACAGACCCCTTCCATTTAAACAATTCTCTCCTCAGACAGAGGAAGAATCCGTACAAATGGTATACTCAGACAGAGCAAGTAGTGACCATCTCAAAGGTACTGTGGGAGGATTTGGATGTGCTATTTGAAGTGGCGTCCCAAAAGGATTGATGGCAGAATGTAAGAGCGCTGTGGATTGGCCCATACTGCAACCCCCTAGACTAGCAAAAACAAATGCATCTTCACCATTGGTTAAAATATGACACAGTCATTGCTTACCTTAATGCTAAGCTTCCTCAAAAGGAGATTAATTTGCCCAATATTTTCTGAACATCCCAAGGGCCAAACAGGCATATTTTGAGAGATTAATGCAGGTGTATAGGGACCATAGTGGTCTGAATGACTTACTTTGGGCCAACATTGGATGGGTTTTCACCTCCTTTGTTCAAGGGCTGCATCTGGAGATTAGCAATCAGATAATGCAAGGCGTTCTTTGCTGGCAAAACAAGCCCAGAGACCATATACTCCAGTATTAAAAATATTGCAGTGACATGCTGGATGTTAAAATAGAAATTCAAGGTGGCACAGACCTACCTAGCGCAAAATGTAGGTGGAAGGGAACAAAGGTGCCTTGTCTATGGATAGACCTTGAACTCAGTGTAGAATTAACTAGTCAGGGAGTCTTCATGTCACATGGAGAAAATGGGCAAGTAATGGGAAGGCACAGGAAATAGTATAAGCGCATTGAAGAAGGTCACCCGTGTCACATTTGTAAAAAAAAGTCAGTCACTGGAAGAGGGAGTGTCGATACAATCCTGATTGAGCAATGATTGATGCTCAAGCCTCAAATTTCATGATGTAGGGAGAACTTCCCCCTGAACCCAGCCCCCCTATATCAACTTTGAAAATCCCCTTATGCCCATAGAGATGCAGCACAACCCACTTACATTTCAGACTGCCCCGATTCCCATAATGTTTGAGAGCTCCACAGAATATGAACAGGCCCAATGAGGGTCCCTGTAGGGGGAGGAGGAGTGTGCACTTGGCGCCGTCCTAGAAGTGGATCAGGTGGGCCCAAATGTTGATAGAGAGGTTAACGAACATCCCGTATCTTTTTTGACAGACACAGAAGCCACTTGTTCAACTTTTAGAACAGTTGAGGTCCCGAACCTACCCCTCTCGGGAGAGAAAGTCCACGTTGTTGGCATCATAGATCAGCAGCATATGTATCAGGTTACAGTCCAGTCCTGTAAAAATTGGGTACAATAAAGAGCATCACCAGTTTGTTACATGTGATTTGAGTCCTGTGAATTTGTTGGGAAATGACCTACTCTGCAAGCTTAATTGCACCATATATTGTAAATCAGACAGAGTGGGGTGAGAACCTCAAGCAGAAGGCACCGGAGTCCGGAGTCAGACAATATCCAGTTCTTAGCAAAGAAGACTTACATCCTGACTTAACGGAATCAGTCAGAGAAGATGTGTGGGATTTTACAGTGAATAAAAAGATAGTGTTAATCAAGGGTGCTAATCCCCTAAAGGTAAACCGTAGGGTGGATGCAGTGTTCCCTCAAACTTGTCCTTACAAATTGACCCTGGAAGCTATTGTAGGAATAACACCTGTCATCAAAAGAATGCTAGAACAGGGCACTCAGAAAGAGGTCATTTTGAGTCCATGTAAATCCCCGATTATGGTCTTGCAAAAAGCAGATAAAAAGTGAAGGACAGTTTAGGATTCAAGAAAAATAATCCAAATAGGTGTTTCATGCTATCCTGTGTTACTAAATCATGCCACAATCCTATTCCAAATTCCCAGAAAAGAGGAATGGTTCTGGGTCATTGACCTAGGTCAGGCTTTCTCTTCTGTTCCCCTTCACTAAGAGAGAGAGTTTCTATACGCTTTTCGATTCCAAGAGAAAACTGTCATGTAGTGTCTTGCTCCTCATGGGTACATAGAGAGCCCCACATATTTCAATCAGATACTAAAAAAGAATTTAGAAACCTTGCAGTTACCATGCAGTTTGACCCTGATCTAATACATCAATGACCTACTCGTTGCACTGATGTCAAAAGAAGCTTCCAGGAAAGACACTATTACCTTGCTCAACCATTTAGTTGAGAATGGGCACAAGGTTTTTCTAGAAAACCTTGCAGTACTAACAAAAAGAAGTATCTGGGGCATCAGATCAAGAAGGGAGTTCCATGAGTGCTTTGAAAGGATCCTTAAAATGAAATTTCCAACCACACAGACAGAAGTACAAATGTTTCTGGGCATAGTTGGCTACTGCCGACAATAGATCCCAAACTTTTCTCTCTTGGTGAAGCATTGCTGAGGTTGAGCACACCAATGTCAATAACTAGTACCAAGGGATAATGAGAGCATGGAAGCCTTTCCGGAGCTTAAAACCCATTTTGGCAGGCATCTGCTCTTAGAATGCCAGACTACACCAAGGAGTTCATACTCTTCTACCATGAGTGTGATGAGTGTGCTTTATCTGTGTTGACAGAGACGCATAGGGAGGTCAAACACAAGCTGCCTATTCTCCGGCAACTCTTGATCCAGTAGCCTCAACCTTACCTGGTTGTCTCAAAACAGTTGCAGAGATCAGTCTAGGTATTCAGCAAACAGACGGAATTGGGATGGATCACCCACTTATTGTCATGGTACCTCATTCAAATGAAATTCTCATGACTCGCACACAGCATCTAGCCATGTAACCTGCTATTAGAGAACTATTTTGGCTGCATACGTTTGAAACACCCTAAATCCTGCTTCTTTGTTGCCCACCCCAGATGAAGGTGAAAAAAGTGAGTTTGACCACAACTGCATGAGTGCCACCAAGTTAAGCACAAAGCCAAGTCTAGATATAATTGATGTCCCCCTTATTGACCACACCATGTTTGTCGATGGCTCTTGTTTGAGGAACAGACGCATCATTTTGAGAGCTGCATATGCAGTCTGTACCCTGAGTGGGGTCGTGGAAGCATCCTACTTGTGACACGTAACCTCTGCACAAGTGCTAAACTAATTGCTCTTACTCAAACCTGTTTGTCGTCAGAAGGCTCACAAGTTACCATTTACACAATAGCAAGTATGGAATCGCCATTGTGCATGACTTTGGACAATTGTAGCCGCAAAGAGGATTTATGACCTGTGCTGAATCCCCTATTAGAAATGAGTTGTATGCCTCGAATTTGTTGGAAACCCTTCAGTTACCAAAAGTAATTACCATAATGAAGTGTTCTGCACAAGGGTGGCAATGACTTCATCACTAGGGGTTACCACTATGTAGACGAGATTGATCAATATTGTGATCTTTAATCCAGCACCTTTCACATGGATGAGACATGCAGTGCTGAGGGAGAGACACTTTGAAACATTTTACTGAACACTGTGCAAACTTTCAATGAATTGAGGAAATTGCAGCTTACAGCCACAGAGATTAAAAAGGCAAAATGGGATGTATGAAGGATGCTAGTGGCACCTGGGTATCCAGTGATGGAAAGCCTATGTTTCCAGACGAAGGTGAGACACATGCATGGACCAACACATGTGGGGCGAGATGGGATAGTGATGACATTCAGGCAGTACTGGCATAATCCACACTTTCATGTGATGGCACAGAACCGGTGTCAGCACTGCGAATTTGCCAAAAGCAAAATGTGGGCAAAAAGGTTGTAGTGATCATGAGTCATAGAGGTCTGATGGTCCAGTCAACATTTCCAGAATGATTTTGTGGAGATGCACGGTCTAATTAGTTGAAGTATATCCTAGCCATTGTATGCTGATTAGCTCATTGTGTGGAGGCATATTCCGCCAGTGGATGAGACAGCCTGGCAAGTGCCAAACTACTACTGCACGATTTGGGATGCCTGTTCCTCTTGTATCAGATCAGGGAAGCCATTTCAAGAACGAAGTGATGCAGTTGATCTGTATGACTTTAGGGATAGACCAAAGATTCCACTTTAGTACAGACCAGGAGCTTCAGGCACAGTCAGAAGACTAAATGGGACGACTAAAGCAAAACTGGTCAAAATGTGTGTGTCAGAATCCCTCAAATGGCTTGATGCACTTCCTCTGGTACTGATGAACATTTGAAACACCCAGTGAAAGCAAACAGGACTATTCTTTCATGAAGTGTTGATGGTGAGAGCAATGAGAATTCACTCTGTTCCAGCTTCTGCTCTTCCGAAAATCACAGATGATCTGGTTCTTAAATACTGCAAGGGATTAGCTGATGAGGTACGTTCTATCTTGCATCAGGTCGACGCCGCTACTCCAGTTAGGCGAGAGACTCCATCTCATGACCTCAGCCCCTGTGATTGGTTATATGAAGAAGCATGTTCACAAGTAGTGTGTGGAGGAACTCTTGAGAGGCTCATACCAGGGGACCCCGGTCACCAACACTGCTGGGATGTGTGTTGGACTGCCAAACTGGATAAATGCCTAATATACCAATAGGGGGAGACAAGAAGAGGAAGAATTTGAGCCAATATCCAGTAGCTCCTCAAGTCTGCCTAGGTTTGAGGTTTCTGAGGCCTCAGAAGAGGGGGGCCAGCCTGATAATTCTCCATTTTCCATAGTAGAACATCAACTTCAGTGATAGCAGAGTGACAGTACCAGTAATGTAATCGTGGCAGACACTCCAGACTCCGAATTAAAACTACACATTTGCAGAGACAGTGGGCACTCATGGATAGATCAATCAGATCTATTTAGAATGAATGCTCCTGAATAAGAGAGTGGCTTGACAGAGAAAGTTCAACCTCTAAAAGTGAACCAGCTTCAACTAAGACAGAAATCATAAGTACCTCAAGGAATTGGGCCCAAACAGAGAAATTGGCCAAAGACCAAGCCTGGACAAAAGAGAATGTTGACAACCACTAAGAGACCAGAGATGATAAGAGAAGTTAGCAAATTAGAAGAATAAGAATATCAACAAGACTCTGCGATGAGACTCTAAACTTGGCTATCCCTAAAAGTTCCAGAAGGGAGAGAAAGATAAATAGAAAATATTCCGATCGTGATTGGACATACTTTGTCAGTACTGATATTGATTCTGATGAATGTCTGACAGACATTGACAAGCCTCCTTAAGTCAAAGACAACCTAGAAAGGGCTCATGTCTTGTAAACTGTTGACAAAGGCAACAAACATTAAAAAAGCAATAGGTCTCGCCTTTATTAAGTTAAAGCCATTTGCTTTGCTAATGGTATTGTGTAGCAAAGCAAATGACGTTAACTTAATAAAGGGTGAGACCTATTGCATTTTTAATGCTTTTTTAAGGTTACTATAGTTGTGTGGTCTGTTGGCAGTGGACCAGATAGGTGGGCAACTCTGATCAAGTTATAAAATTGTTTTTGTAAATTGTGTATAGCTATGTAGTGCAGCTTTGATTATCCCTTACTGCCTTCTTTCCTGTTTTAGACCTTTGTATATAAGCCCAAGGTTTACAATTTTACCCTAAGTCAAACAATTTAGTGAAGTGTAGAAAGCCAGTTTAAAACTCACTTTTTCAAAGCATGTGGTCAAAAAGTTCAGCCACCAGGCTATGTCATCTCCCTACACCAGCAGTTGAATAAAAATCAGTGGAGGGTGGAAAAAGCTTTACGGAAGACCTGAGTGACAGGGGCAATTTCCGATTTAAATACCTGGCCAGCCGAAACGTTTAGACTCTGAGATGTTACAGGAATGTACGTTGTTAAAACAGAGCTTTGACAAACACTTTATTCACCTGAAAATATTTTTGATAAACATTGCTGGTAAGAGTTTCACCGTGAACACCAGCATTTATTTTTTGCTAGCCTTCTATCAAGGAGAATGAAGCCATTTAGGTGGCCCAATTTATTTTGTAATTGTAGTACATTTATGTTTTTTAGCAGCCAAAGTAATACAGGGGGAAAAGCAGTGCTCTGGAGAAAACTATTTAAAAGCTTGACTGCACCAAATTCACACTCATGGTGAAGACTTAGCTGGCAGCTATGAGGGTGCTATCAAAAAAGCATGATGAAAAAAGAGAACACTTCCCTGCTTCCCTTAACAGCTCTGGAAATAATTCATGCCTCCAATCCATTCCTCAGTAACCGTTTGAAAAACAGACTAAGCAGCTGTCATTTAGTTTATCCACAAAACTCTTACCCCCAGATTCATCAAACCCAAAATCTGCGATTTCTAAATTGCGAGAAATACTGAATCGCAATTTAGAAATCGCAGAATGGGATTCATGTACAACAGCGAGTAAAAAAAGTGAATCGCAATCGGCCGTACTTGCCGATTGCGATTTCCCCAAAATCGCATAAAATTAGCAGAATCGGCCGTTTTCCATGTTGAAATTGCAATCTCGCAATTACCAAAATCGCAAATTGCGATCTCGCTAATTGCGAGATCGCAAAAACGGAAAGTCGCATTTCGAGCACAGTGATGACATCACAACCAGGAAGCAGGCAGTTCCCACCCTCATTCTGCATACTGAGCCTTAAGTGGAAGCAGCACTGTCCAGAGCTCCACTCCAGACCACCTCCAGCTCAAAATCAGGAGACACCCCACTGCAGAAAATGTCCCAGGAAGCAGCAGGGGGCAGCTCCTCAGGAAGGAAACGAAAAATAAAGTTTTCTGAGCAAGAATTGGAATACCTCATTGAGGGAGTGAGCAAAGACCACGACCGGCTCTTTGGGAAGGACTCAAGGAGGGAGCCTGAGGCGGACAAAAGAAGGATTTGGCTGCGCATCCGCGCCAAAGTAAATTCCGTGGGAGTGACCCAGCGTTCCATAGATGATTTAAAGAAGAGGTGGTACGACCTCAGAGGGCGTGCCAAGGAGAGGATTGCAGAGAGCCTGGGGGAACGTGTTGCAACAGGAGGAGGAGAGCCCACTGTACCACCCAACACCCCACTGGAGGACACCCTGAATCCTGAGGCATGCGTGGGGTGACCCGGCTGGACTCCTCCCGACCCACCCAAGAATCCCAAGGTAAGTGCCATGCGACTGTGACCCTGTACCCTAACAATAGCCATGACCCCAGAGCTACCCATTAGAAACCCCAGTCATGCAGTCCATGCACACCAGAAAAGCCCTATTGCATTTTGGGACATATAGTCTGACCACAATTTCCATCTAGCCCCATACAGCCAGACCTGACCAGTGAGAGTCAATCCTACAGCCAGTCAGGGAATGCTAGCCTGCATGCATGTAGCAACCTTACATGTGCAAGATACATGTCATTAATCAACGTCCACTTTACATCACAGGTGGCGCTGAAGAACCCAGCACTGATAGTGAGGCCCTGCACAAAGATGACAATCCTGAGGACACCGAGGGAGACGTCCATCCTGCCCCTCAACCAGGTCCATCAGGGCAAACAGCAGCACCATCAGTAGTACCACCACCTGCCCAGGTGGACATGGCCACCTCAGCAACAACAGGCGCGCCACAACCGCACCGTGTGACACCCATGCCAGTGGCACTGCCAACAACAGCTGCAGCACGGAAACAAACACGGCGCACAGCCACTGTGAGCACACAGTCCAGCGGACTGGTATGGGAGGCATGCAACACAACACCACACGCAGGCAGGGGGGTGAATGTGCAGGTACCTGGCCTATTAATAGAGCGCCGTATGCTCCGCATACACCAGAAGCAGGCCCGTCATCTTGCAGCCATTCACCTGCAGCTGCACAAGACTGCAAGCAATGTGGGACAGCTGTCTGACAGAATGGAAAGGATGACCACTGCAGTGGAGGCAAACACCCAGGCCATGTTGACCCAGCGGGAAGTCAACCGGCGGCGCCACCGCCAGCTGCTGACCCGCCTGTCTGAGTACACGCGCTCTAACCCCATCATAGGGAATGCCACCTCCCAACTCTGAAGACACTCGTTGGCCATGCAAATTCAAATGGTGCAATGCTGCCAGGATGTCGCTAGGGCACTGGAGCAAGTCACCACTGCAGTGCAGGGTCTGCAGTTGACTGGCCATGGCCAGGCAGGTGTGGGGGATGACACAAGTGAGGCCAATTCAAGCCACAGCAGCCAATCGTTGTCACTGGTGACAGTACCCCGCCACAGCAACAGGCCCACTGCTGCTTCACGGGCAAATGCTGAGGAAGAGGTGGAAAGGCCACTTGGAGCGTCCGCCCGGAGGCGCCATTGACAATTCATTTTGTACCATGCAGGGCCATGCTGATGACACAAGCATGCCCTCCTCACATACTTGGCATTGTATGACTCAATACGGCTCTCATGTCACTGTAAGAAACAATGGCACATTATTGTGAAGAAAACAATAATATATTTTCAATACCAGTTCATCTGACTCATGTCATTATTTCAATTGTCATGAATGAGTGAAGTGTCGGGTGAGGGGAGTGGGTGCACTAGAAACAGTTCATTGTGATGTGGTTGCGGCGCCTGTGTCCTTCAGCAGGATTCTCCCCGCGGGCATGACGCACATGTGCAGGTTGGCGGTTGTCCCCTTCCGACTCACTGCCAGAGATCTCTTCAGGTATCCTGCGCTTGGTAGCAATGTTGTGGAGTATTGCACACACGGCCCCGATGCGGCAGCAGACCTCAGGCTCGTACTTGAGGGCCCCACCAGTCTTGTGAAGTATGCGGAATCGGCTCTGCAGAAGGCCAAATGTCATCTCAATGCAATTTCTTGTGCGTATGTGTGCAGTATTGTAATGCCGTGGCTGTGGTGTGGCAGGGTTGAGGTATGGGGTGAGGAGGTACTCACGGAGACCGTAGGCGCTGTCACCTGAATGAAAGGAGCAGAGGGTGAGTGTCTGTTATGCGCAGATACATGGTCACAATGTAGGATTTGGTGGCATGTGTACTTACCTAGTAGGTGTCCTTCGCCAAAGTCTCCCCTGGCCAATCATGTGTGCATGCCGCTGTGCCGGAATATGAAGGAGTCATGTATTGCGCCACTATGTCCGTGATGATTGTCTTAGCGTTGCACACCAGCTGGATATTCAGGGAGTGGTAGGATTTGTGGTTCCAGTACATGTGCAGGTGGGCAGATGTGGATGTGGGTACAGTCAATGCATCCTATTACATGTGGGAATTGCGCAATGTTGTAAAACTGAAGCTTGGTTTGATTCAAGTCCTGTAGGGTGGTCGGAATGTGATGTAATGGTGTAACCGGGTCAGCATTGCCTCCAGGAAACTCCTTAGGCAGCGGGACATGGTGCTCTGGGAGATCCCCCCTGCAACGGCAACTACCCCCTGGAAGCTTCCGGAGGCCAGGAGGTGCAGGCTGCACAAAACCTGGACATGGATGGGCACGGCATTGGTCCTCCTTGTTGGGTGCTGCATCAGGGGGTCTAGGTCACGGATCATCTTAGTGATCATTGCCCCATTCAGGCGGTACTTGGAGTAGATTTGCTCCACAGTTTGGCCCAGAAGGGTGATCCGCAGGCCCGGACTGGCCACAGCGGACACCGGGCAATCCCCCGGTGCGCCGCACGGGTGGGGGCTGGTTTTGGGCCCCTGGGGGCCGTTTTTGATACAGGGCCGTTTTTGCAGCATAGCTGCAAAATCGGCCCTGTATCAAAATCGGCCGAAAACCGGCCCCGTCAAAGAGCTCGGCGGCACTCTCAACCCCACCCCGAGTGGGGAGGGGGGGCCGGCCGAGCACTTTTCCGGGCCCGGTTTTATTTCCCAGTCCGGCCCTGGTGATCCGCTGGCGGAATATTTGCTCCTGGATTCTGCGTCTGTTCCTTGCTGCAGCCTGGAGCCTTCGCCGCCTGACCACCATGTAGAGTCCTGTCATTGTGAGAGTCCTTATGCTCCTACTGTGCCTCCTTAAGTGTGTTTGGTCAGACCTGCACCTGTGACTAGTTTTTTTTAAAAAAAAATTTAAAATTTCTTCATGGTTACCACCTGGTTTGGGTTCTCCTTAAATTGCGCGTCGCAAATAGCGATTTTCTGATTTTTTGCAATTTGCGATTTTTCATGAATTGCGTTAGTGAGTATTTAGCGAGTTCGCAAAATATTTCGCAGAATCCATGGATTCTCGCTATATCCGATTCGCTATAGGGGTTCCTCCTGGATTCTGCTAATTATTTTGCGATTTCGCAAAATTGTTTTTGCGAATTCGCAATTTTTTACTTTTTTCAATCATGAATTGCTTTTCTTTGGATTGCGATCGCAATAGCTAATTCGCAGCTATTGCGATCGCAATTGTGGATGATGAATTTGTCTGTAAGCTCTGAAAAAGTCAACATAAATTACAAAACCAATACATGCACCAGTTTACCCTTCACTGTACGAGGGAGGTTCTTAAGAAGCTCAAAATGGCACATATTTGATATATTTAATTTTAGACGGCAAGATGCAACTGACTGTACATAACCTTCAGATGTAAAGTGCATTTTTTTAATGGAACATCATTAAAATGCTTTTCAGCTGCTCATGTTCTAAGACATTTACCACGACTGCATTTCCCATTAAGTCTTCTGTTCATTTTACACACACTCATTACAATCCTGCTCATAAAATGATCAATAAAAGTCCACCAACGTGATTCAATACCCTGTAAGGGCTTTTGAGCTCAAAAGGTTGCTAATGTTTACTGTTAGTTATCTCTTTTTTATTTGTAATCAGACATTTAAAAAACATATTAGAAATTGTCAGTATTTATGCTAGGGCTACCATACAGACCCGAACAAGCAATCACCAATCCTCAACTGCATAAAAGCACCAGTAAAAGGAAATAACTTCTGTGATGCTGGCTGATGAACAAAATCACGTGTGTTAAATAATGCTTTACTGGAAAACTTTTTCTCACTTGGTCATTCATAAACATTGAAATTGCAGTGCATTATACCATGTCGTTACTGACCATGCGACATCAGTCCTCGACATTTTAGAAGAGCTTTAACTTGGAGGCTTTCTTCACTGGCAGTTTCTACCGCTGTAATTCTAATCAGTTATTAACCCACAATCATTAGGTGTGTGATTATGAATTACAAATAATTATTTGCTTTGAAGGCATTAACAGTTATGGGCATATTGTCAGTAACATGTTTGGCTCCAAACCCCAGTGGTGGTAGGAGTATTTTTAAAATATTGGAGTGAAAATTTCGAAATCAGCCTGAACTTACCTAAAATATCTGTGTAGAGTACATGTTTCAGGTCTCCAGCTGTGCAGTCCCTTCCCTCAAGCAGCTTTCTTCTTCCTCCTCGTTCCAGCTCCTGTAGGAGAGACCTGATTTGCAGGATATGGTTTCATCATCTGATTTGTTGCTGTCCTCAGTGGAAACATCGGATGTATCTCGGCTGGCTTGACTGATAGTGGCAGACTGGTCTCCAGGTTTGTTGGGTGATGCTGAGCCACCGTCGGGGAGCGTGGAGGTGCCTGCAACCCACTGAGTTGAGTTGAAGTGGTGGCCAGAGGAGGGGTAGAAAGAAGCACGAGTCGGTACTACCTTGTCTCTGGTGAGCGCAAAGGGAGTAAGGTGGGAGGGAGAAAAGGCGCGCCAGGGGAAGGTGGGGGTGGGAGCACTAACCTAGGCTGCTACGGAGGAGGAGGTTGAAAGGAGGGAAGGGGTAGTACGAAGAAAGGAAATTATCAGATAGAGTGACGTAAAAAACACCTCCTAGGCAATTATATATGGTTGTCCAAACAAATGTGTGTGGGAGACTTAACCAAACATAAAAATTTCTGTCTACATAACAATCATTTTAATAATTCATAAAAAATACAATTCAGTTAAAAGTTGTGTAATAACACAATACATAGTATGTATCAAGCAAAACAATCATAACATTTCATTTGAATATAACTAAAAGAAGTGGCAATATCTATAGATATCATGTAAAAAATATATAGAAGGAGTGGCAATATCTATAGATATTGCCACTCCTATATATTTTGTATGTGTTTTTAACTTCTTTTAGTTCTATTCAAATGCAATGTTATGATTGTTTTGCTTGATACATACTATGTATTGTGTTATTACACAATTTTTAACTGAATTGTATTTTTTATGAATTATTAAAATGATTGTTATGTAGACAGACATTTTTATGTTTCGTTAATTCTCCCACACACATTTGTTTGGACAACCATATATAATTGCCTAGGAGGTGTTTTTTTACTTCATTCAGAACAATTTACTGTTCAGGGGTCTTTGATAACCACATTAAATTTATAAGATAGAGAACAGGGAGGGCCGGATATGGCTTATGTTGCTGTCTACAGGAAGGAAGTGGCAGAGGCAGGGGCGGATTGGCAATGCGGGCATTCGGGCATCGGCCGAAGGGCCGGTATCTCCGTGCCCTCTGTGGGCCGTTTTTTTTTCTCCCTTTCCCAGCCGAACAGTGAAGCTGCATTAATTTATCTGTCTCTGTCTCCTTGATCTCTGGACTAGGAAAGGGGAGAAAAAAAAACGGCCCACAGAGGGCACGGAGACAGAGAAATGAATGCAGCTTCACAGTGAAGTGATTATCCGCTGTGGCCTCTCCTTCACCCCCTGCCCAGCAAAGCAATCAGGCTGAGGGTGGCTGGGGAGGGGGTGATTGTTTGCAAAAATCGGCCTCCCTGGGGGCCAGGTGTTGTTCAGGCCTTTGACCCATTTTCACCTTGGCCGCCCTGGGGCCCACGCAGCACATAAACAGTGTTAGTTTTTTTTTTTTTTATTTAATGCGATTTTATATAGCGCAAACTTTACCAGAAGGTGTCAGAGCGCTTTACATAAGAATCAGTTGCGAAACATGAAAGATACAAGCTGAAAAAATTGCAAATGTACAAGATGTAAAAACACACAAGGAAGAAATACAAACAGAAAGAAAAATTGCAAATGTACAAGTAGTAAAGTAACTTAAGGAAGAGAAACAAATGGATATACTCTAAGAGTCACATAGGAATGGTAGAGAGTACAAAGGTCTACTGCATATACTAGTGATTAGAGTTATCTCTAAATACCTAAGGAAGGGATACAAATGGATATACTCTAAGAGTCACATAGGAATGGTAGATAGTACAAAGGTCTACTTCATATACTAGTGATTAGAGTTCTCTATATACATATATATACACACATAGTACATTTTCTCAGGCAGAGTTCCATGAAGTGGGGTTGGAGGGGGGATGCAGTCACAGCACCAAGGGAGGGTGGGAGGGATACAAGGGTATGGAGAAAAGGCAAAACAGAAAAGGGAAGAAACATTTGAGGATCGTCAAGGGGGAAACAAGGGAGAAGGGTACAAGACGAGGGAATGGACAAGATGGCGGGTCGGGGTCCAGAGAAAAACGGCCGAGGGAATAGTGGGCGAGGAAGAATGGGTCTCGCTGTGGGGGCCAGGTGATCTTTGCAACTTGCACCATCTTCACCTCAGCCTCCCCCTGGCTACCATGGATGACCCAGCAGCTGTGTTTTGTGCTCCCCTGCCAGGACTTTGCCCTGAGGCCTGGAGGGCTGATTAATTTACTTATTGCAGAGGCCTCACTGCTGTTCATGTGCTCCTGAGCTGAAGGTCTGGGGAGGGCTGAGTAGGTTAGTAATAGCAGGGGCTTCGCTGCTTATTAGGTGCTTCTTCCCTGAAGGGCTCAAATAATTTTGTGACAGAAAGGGGCCTTGCTGTTTTTTTAGTTGCTCAGCATCGCACCATTGTCACCTTTCCCCCGTGTCTCCTGTGCAAGAACAGTATCCTCGCACTTTAATTCATTTCTGTGCCAAACATCTTAAGGATTTTGGGGGCCCTGGGCCAAACATATTTTTAGGCCCCTGTTCGGAACAGATTTGAATTTATAATCCAATTTCTGCTCTTTTGTGCCCTCTTTCAGCTGGTCACTGGAAAGTGCACTACCATGCTTGTCCAAGTTCCTAATGTATTTACATCTAATATTCAAGGACATTGACGTGTGTTACCAAATGGTGTTTCATGAAAGGGCACGCCCCTTGAATGTGGGCCACGCCCCTTAATTGTGGGCAACTTTTTTCGTCAGTGCCCGGGCCAAATTGTGATCCCAATCCGACCCTGGGCAGAGGGGTTAGCATATTAAAAGTGCAGGACACCATAAGACCAGGGTACTCGGCCAGTGGGCACGCCTGCCACAGGAAAGGAGACAAATCACACTAGTCCCTGGGCCCACTGTAAAGTGCTTGGCCAGGGGGCTCGCACTTTGGAACAATCGTAAATAAGCAGGGAAGCTTGTTTTTTATTTACCGCGAGCCCCCAGGCGCACAGGCAGGTGCTCGGCCAGGGGGCACCCACACACGCATAGACGAGGAGACCCCTTTTTGGCACTGAAAGCGAGCCCCCAGACGCACCAGACAGGTGCTCGGCCAGGAGGCACGCAACAGGATTGGACAATCCTTTTTTGGCACCAATCCCATGACGAGACACAAGCCCCCTTCAGCGAGGCGAGATTAGTGAAATAAAGCGAGGCCCCAGGCGCACTGGACGGTGCTCGGCCAGGTAACACGCACAAGCCCATGAGGGGAGAGAAAATTAAGAGATAAGGAACAGTGAGCCCCCCGGTGCGCTCAGCGCTCGGCCACGGGGCACACACACAACCACCATGGCAACACCAAAATCATATGTGGCAGCGGCAGGCAATCTGCAAGACTACACCAACCAGGAGGAGATCAGATACAAAGGTAATACATCTATGTCGAACAATAGGTTCACTGTTAGGTTTGAAATTGAAGAGAATGCTAAGGATAAACGCAGTATTAAGCATCTGATGGAAATAGTTATGAAACAAGTTTTTCAAAAAGAACCTGCACAAACCAAGTGCATACAAGACTTTAGGAAAAAAGGAATTTTTGACATTACACTAGGGCAGGGGTCTTCAAACTGTGGGGCGCGACCCCAAGGTTGGGGGCGTGGAGCGATGCAAAGGGGGTCGCGCCTTCACAGTGTCACTTCTGCCCTGGCCTTCAGGGCTTCAGCTTCCCTCCTCCCCCGTCCTGTGTCTCAGCCCGGGCTGCTGCAGTGCAGCTAGTGCTCCTGGGGCCTCGGCTGGGAAGTATCTGGAGTCTTATCTCCAGCCCGAGTTTTTCACAAGTCTTTAAAGACCATTAGCATATTTACATGCCTTTGTTAACTTATTACCAAAGCTTAGTTTTTTATGGTTCCAGTACCCCCTGGCCCCCCACTCTGCCTATTCCTTACATTTGTATTTTTACACTTACTGCTGTAGTGTGAGAATGCATTTAATGTAAAGAAATATAAAGTTGGGTTGCCAAAAGAAACATGCCTGCTATGTGTTTAAAGATCCTGCAGAGACCTGCTCTTGACACTAAATTGAGTTATAAATAAAAAAGTATGTATTAATTAGTGATGTGACTTTTCTGTCTTTATTTTCTGTAATTATTAGTCATGGATCATTGAGGCATCCCTAGCTCACAATTAAAAGTGCTTTCTATTTATATTTGCTGTTCTAAGTATTCACAGATAAGTGCAAAAAATACAGCGGTAGGTGATAATGAGCTGGTAACCCTAATCCTTAGACTGGAAGTTTGTTGCAGGATCAGCACATTATTTATTTCCTCCACCCTCGAACCCTGATTAATGCCATTATAGCAATAGTTGAACCCTACGCTTCAAGTTTCTGGGAATGCACCCTGCTTTCAAACTACTCACTTCTCATTCTCGCCTTCAATTTCACGTTCACCCTGCACTCCCAGCGATCACAATGCACTCCCACTGATCACCATGCACTCACACTGATCACCATGCACTCACACTGATCACCATGCACTCACACTGATCACCATGCACTCACACTGATCACCATGCACTCACACTGATCACAATGCACTCACACCATTCACCCGCCACTCACAGTGATCACAATGCACTCACACTGATCACCATGCACTCACACTATTCACCCACTCACCCTGCACTCACACTGATCACCATGCACTCACACTGATCACCATGCACTCACACTGATCACCATGCACTCACACTGATCACCATGCACTCACACTGATCACCATGCACTCACACTGATCACCATGCACTCACAACATTCACCCGCTCACCCTGCTCTCACAGTGATCACTATACACTAAAAATTTGCTTGAATTGTTCACTCAGTACCTCACCCTGCAGTCACACGAGCACACTTTTCACCCTGCACTCATGTGACACTCCACTCACCTGTCCACCCCTTACTGCTCAATCTGTAGCTCACTCAAACAAGGCCATCACTAACCATGCACTAATTCGTCCCACTCTGCACTTACAGCCGAACCCAAATTCATTTGGTCATCTCACTCACCCTGCAGTCACTCCTTTTACCATACTCTCACACTGTTGCATTGCTCACCGTGCAGTCACATGGGCACTCTTGTCACCCACACAGTGCAGAAGGTTAAAGTGCCTGGTACAAAGAAGATGTACCATGCACAACAGAGAACTGAGTGTGAGTAAACTATGAGTAGCGCTATAAAAAAATGAAATGTTTGTCAGACAGGTGCTATAGAGAGATAAGGTGTGTTGTTGGTGAGTGGTAGTGAGGGTATTCATGGAGAAGGTGGGAAGACTGTTGCACCGTATGTGACCAGTGCTTGGACAATCCCTGGCTGGGAGTGTTAAGACCCCCCCCCCCCCCCCACCCGAAGTTCGGGTCTAGTGGATGCCCTGCTTCTGCCTATTATTTACATTTGTAGTGCGCTACTGTTACCAAAAGGTGTCGTGGGGCTAATAACCATCTGCCTGTAATGTGAGAGAGGGATCCGGGGTTGGGAGAGGAGAGAAGAGAGGGATGGAAGGAAGGGGGTGAGAGGAAAGGGGCATGGGTAAACTGCTTAACTCTGCACAAGACCACCACGGTTTGAATGCACCCTTGCTGCTCCCGGCCATGGCCAGGTGAGCTTCTAATGTGGCAGCGCGTATTCCTGCGGATTGGGAAGCCCTTCACAGAGGTTGACTAGACATCTTTCTGATGTTAATTGCTGTATTTTGGTTATAAACTGGTACTGATGGGGTGAAATCTTTCCTCAGTATTACTGTGTTAAAAAAAATTCTAAATAATAAGGCAATGCTACCCCAAAATACGCAGCATCACAGAACATTATTTACATTTCTACTCACACAATTTAGTGAAGCCTGTCGCTTAATTTGGTCCTCACCTTCCTCATAACCTAGAGGTTTAGAAATTTTTGTCAGGAGGGGGTCCATATGCTAAAAAATGTTGAGAGGGGGGGTCTCGGCAAACAAATGTTTGAAGACCTCTGCACTAGGGTCTGAAACTGAATTTTAGAGCTTTCTTTATAACCTTAATACAAACAAAAACCACCCGAAAATGAAAGGCTATACTATAACACCAATAGCTATACCCAGAGAAATACCACTAACAGTACACATGTACAGCCCCTTTGCCCCTGCTAGCGAAATTGAAATGTTCCTAAATAGATACTGCAGCAAAGTCAGGGGAGGGACGGAATTGCGCAATGAATGGGGAGCGTGGAATGGAAAAAGGAGGTATATGGTTGTTTTGGCTCCGGAAAACGAAGGGATAGGGGAGACAAGACACCCACCTCTGAACTTCTCTATTGGACCCAACAGAGGATTCCTTTATTACCCAGGGCAACCTATCTTCTGTAGACAATGCCTCCAGTTTGGTCACACAAAAGACATGTGCACTGGAGATATTTGCAGAAATTGTGGAGTCAAAGGACACAATGCGCAACAATGCGAAGTAGCAAAAAACTGTAACCTGTGCGGCACAAAAGACCACCTATACAAATAATGCCCACAAAAAACACAATAAAGTGCGCGCACAGATTCTGACAGGCAAAATGCACCAACAAAACCTGAGGAAAGAAAAGAGGAAGCAAAAACAAAAAAGACAGATGGGGAAAACCTAGACACCGACAGCAAAACTGAAAACAGCAACAAGAAATTACATGAACAGTCTAAAGAAAAGGAAACAGTCACACAAACTGAAGATGAAGCAAGTAACACTGAGCTGAGCCAAAGGATGGCCTCAATCCAGACAGTACCTGAATAACAAGAAAACCTGCAACCAGAGTTGGTAATCATCTCACAGCCACTAGGAAATGAAAATGAGACACCAGACAGTGAGACCAGCACACACATCACCTTTCCTACTCCACAAAGGACAGCAGAATTACACACCATAGAAGGAGAATGAGAAAAAGTGCTGACATCAAGACAAAGAAAATCACAAAGGATCAAAAAACCACAAGAGAAAGAGACAGAAATGAAACACAGCAATAACAGCGATCAGGAAGAAGAAAACATAACCACAGAGGAAATACCAAGTAATGATCAGATAGGAGCAGAAAAAGAATATAAAAAAATCAACGAACAAAACGAAAGACAACACAGAAAAGGAGACAAAACAAAGCACTACAATATACAGAAGAAGCTATTCACATTAGGAGTAAAAGAAGAAATTCTACCCTAAAAAATGAAAATGGCTTAGAAGGTCTATTCAGCCTCCTCCAATTGGAGACCTCAGCATATAGGTTTAGTGGTCTGGTGGGCCTCTCTGACACTGAGGACATTAACCTATCAGGCCTAACCGAAGCACTAAAACAATCACTATCATCTTCCACACAGGAGATGGATACAGATGCTCTCTTTGAATTTGACCCCTTTTTAGGGAGTGAAGAGGAAATTAGCAAAGCCACACAAAAAGGCGATAACGTTCAAGATAACGTGAAGGAGAAAACTGCATAATTTCTAATGTTACACATCCTTAAAGTATTCATGGCTATTACTATAGCCACCTTAAATGTCAGCGGTCTACAACAAACCTGAAAAAGAGCGTCAATTTATAAATACTGCAAATTACTAAACGCAGACATATGCCTACAGGAATGCCATCTACCCTTTAACCATGACTACTCTTTCTTACAGGAGGAATGGGATTTGGGCCCATCCATATGGTCAGGGGGCGGGAACAAAAATGCAGGTTTATGTTTCCTTTTTAAAAGCCAAAACTTCACTATTTTAAAACAAGAAAACATTGAGCATGGGAGAGCGGTAATGTTACATGTGAACTTCCAAGGTTACCCCTACCCTATCTGCAATGTATATGCGCCAACTACAAAAAAATGAAGATATGAATTGTTTGACAATTTACAAAAACTTGTATTAGGATGTAGATCTTCTATCCTACTAGGAGACTTTAACTGCATATTAGATACCACAGATAGAGTAGGTCTCAGTAAAACATGTACTTTAGACAAATCCTCAAAAAAACTTCTAGACCTAATAGATAACTTTAAATTACAAGACTCATTCACAAAATGTAACCCAAACACTACAGGTTACACCTGGATCTCCAATGATGGCAACACTGTCTCTAGAATAGATCTTATTTTGCTCCCAGAAAACATTATATGTACCTCCTCTGAATTACAAGACTGCTGTTTATCTGATCACCAAACGTTATTAACAGAAACTACAATCCCCATTATGGGAAAAAGGTAGTGCTTATTGGAAACTGAACACTACTCTCCTACTACAACAGGGCATCTAAGAGTCTTTCGTAACAAACTATGAAAAATGGAAAAAAGAAAAAGACAAGTTCCCATCGCTACAAGAATGGTGGGAATATGTCAAAAGACAAACAAAATTCCTCTTTTCCAAAATAGGGAGAACAATAGCAGCAGAAAAAAGAAAAGATTTTAGTGAGCGACAGGAAACACTCACAAACCTATTAGTACTACAGGATGCAGGGATTCAGGTCACAGAAGACATAAAAAAAGGTTAAGTCAGACATCACAGAATTTGGTTTACAAAAAAAGGAAAAGAAACAATGTTCAACTCATGAGTACTGAAGTATGAAGAAGATGAAAAATGCAACTCCTTTTTCAAAAAAGCTAAAACAAATTTCATACCCATGGACGGCCTGTTAGATGCGTTAAATATACTACAAAAAGAGCAGGAAATTATCGAATCTATTATGCAAGACTTCTTCACAAACCTTTTCTCGCACATAAATTGTGACACAACTACATGTACTGAACTCTTAGACTGCTACGATGCAGGTTTGTCCCTAGAAGTAAGGGAGTTTCTAAATGGTCCCCTTCAAGGACAAGAATTCTTAGATATCATATAAAAAGCACCACACAATTCTTCCCCAGGGCAAGACGGCCTACCAAGGGAATTCTACAAAAAAAATTGGAAGGATAGAGCAAAAGACTTTATGGAAATGATCAGTCAATGCATTGAAAACCAAAGTTTCTTACACACCTTTACACAAGGATCGGTCAGACTGATCCATAAGAAAGGGGACATGAATACCATCAAAAATTGGAGACCGATAACTCTACTGAATGTAGACAGCAACATTTTCAGCAAATTCCTTACAAATAGGATGAAAAAAGTTTTAAAAACAGCTATTGACCCAGATCAGACATGCGCGGTGCCTGGAAGGAAAATTTGGGACAGACTCATTACTATCCGAGATGCGATGAACAGGGCCTTAGACGAAGGGAACCCGCTAGGTGTTTTATCCCTAGACTTACAAAAAGCCTTTGACAGCGTATCACATGACTTTTTGTTTAAGGTTCTGGGAAAAATGGGCTTCCCTACAAGCTTCACAACAATGATTAAAATGCTCTACTCAAATGCAACCAGCAGAATAATTGTAAATGGTACTCTCACAGCAGAAGTGCACATCAAATCCGGAGTACGCCAAGGCTGCCCTCTATCACCAGCACTCTTCATATGTGCTTTGGAACCACTTCTTTGCATGTTGAGAAAATATAAAGTGATCAAAGGCATTTTTGTACAAGGAGCAAATGGGAAAAATACTAAATGTATTGCATACATGGACGACGTAACAGTGCTAGGTCCAGACCCCTTCGCAGTCAGAAGAGTGCTCTTACACTTACATTTTTTTGCACAAGCATCAGGGCTGACCCTAAAAACTGACAAATGCACATGCCTCACCATAGAAAACTGGAACCACCTAGCAAAACTGGAAGTAAAAATAACGCAACAACCTACCAAGATCCTAGGAATAACCTTCTCGCAAGACCCAAAAGGAAAAGCAAATTGGCCCCCCATTGAAAACAAGATAAACCAAAATTTAGGTCTATGGAAGACAAGATCTCTATATATGACCGGGAAAATAATGGTTATAAAAGCTGTAATTTTGCCACTAATTCTTTTCTTTGCAGTGATATATCCTCCAGGTAAGTCAACCCTCAGACAATTGCAAAAATGTCTATTTACCTTCTTCTGGAACTCCAAAATGGAGAAGGTTAAGAGAACTATTGTGTTTAAACACCAAAGAAATGGGGGCAAAAATATGCCCAATTTGTATCTGTATATTTTGACAACGTATTTTTGCCTTTCCCTCAATGCAGTACGTGAAGGTAGAAACCTTGCTGCCAATTTTGTGCGCTACGGTGCTAGTGATATTTTGTACAAAGTTAAGCTTCTGCAGAGGAACAATGCATTTCCAGTGTCCGTTTTTCCACATAAACTGTATGCATGCCTAGAACCCTTCCTAAAGATGTGGAGCAATTGGAAATTGAGAAAGACTGTTTTGAAGTGAGATCCCTGCTCAAAAAAGAACTGGAGAAAATGGAAATGGTTAACAACCTACCAGACAAACTTTCCAAACTGGTCTGGCAACAGGTAAACCATACGAACATTACCAACACGCAGAAAGACATTTCATGGCTGGCAGTGACAAATGCCTTACCCGTTAAGGCATTTCAACACAGAAGAGGACTAGCAAAATCAGCAACATGCCCAAGAATAGAATGTCCAGGAGAAGAATCGATCATGCACTTCCTATGGAACTGTTATTTTGCAAAATCCTTTTGGAATAAACTAAGTACCCTTATAAAAAACATAACCACTCTGGAAACATTGAATTATGAACTGATACTCTATGGTATAGGGAGCTCATTGTCAAAAAATAAAGACAGAGCCCTATGGAAAATACTTAGTTGCGCCAAAGAAAGTTTATGGACCTCTAGAAATCTGCTTCTGTTTAAACATAAAAACCTAGAAGTACAAGACACTATCCACATTTGTTTAGACAAAATGATGCTTTTCTACTATGTTGATATTAAACACCAAGGTAAATATAAAGCAGAAAAAACTTGGAATCAGAAAAAATGGGCAGAATGGGTTTATTTATTTTTATTTATTTATAAACACGCTTCACTTCAGAATTAAAGTGAGAGCTTTATGAAACATACCTTGATGGAAAACTGGTAGGTCGGTGCCTGCGTGCACCCCCTACACAGGTTACAATTTTAGGCCACCCTATGGGATTAGTTAAAATGTTTATGTCTGACCACAAATTCTTCTAAATAAAGACTATTTAAAAAAAGAAAAAGGCAGCCATTCCAGGACTACAAGGCCCATTGGACTCTTTGTGAATTACTGATAATTGCTATGTGTACGTTCCATTATTCTGTAATTTAGCAGGGACATTTCAAGAAAGGAACCAACCATAAGCAAATCATGTTTCCACCGCCCCAGATCTTAAGTGCTGGTCACCGTCCAAGCTGAACAACATCGTAGGTACTTAGAGAACCTGTTAGACTTTAAAAATAAAAAATAAAAAACATTTACAACAGGTGTCGGTGACCGGGACCCAAATATTTTCAGGGTTTGTTGGGCTTCAGTGAGGTGCAGCCCGAGGTCCCTAGTGTACTACGCTTTACACCGAAAGGGGCTCTTAGACTGTAAAATGTATTATTATTATTTTTTTTTGTGACCGCAGCATGGATCAGCAAACCCAAGGGGAGCACAAACCTCCCTGCTCTCCGGTGCATGTTCCAAAATGTGGCACCTCAACGAGGAGCTGCATGCCCCCCCCTCGACCAACTGTACCAACTTGGTATTTTCATTCAGTGCAGCTACACACTTCAAACGGCGCCCATGCCGAGGGGAGGAGTCAAGATGGCGGGCTGAAACCGCCGAGTGAGGACGCTACATGATTCTGCTCTGCTCCGCCGAGATTCTGCTTTGAGGGCTCTGCGCTTTTTTTCATGCAGGGAAATGTGAGCGGAGAGCGGAGCTAAACCACAGTTACTCTGGGTCACCGAGATCCTGCTTCGAGTGATATGTGAGACCGGCATGCAGAGAGCGGAGAGCGGGGGAACTACGGATTTTCAGAGGCACCGGGAGTCAGCTCTGAGCGGCGGAGAGCAGAGGTAATCACAGATACTCAGCGCTAGAGAAGCGCTAGACAAGCCGAGAAAAACGGAGCAGTACGGAGAAGTGGAGACACGCATAATTGTAAAGATAACACGCATTCAGTCAGCCGGCTGGAAAAGTAAAGAAGATCAATGATAAGGGCACTTTCACAGCTCAGTAATACTTCTCGCACCTTTCGCGTTTGGTTTTACGCGGTATCCCGTCCAGTCACTACGCCGGGAGGCAGAGGGAGAGGCGGGGCTGGCTCACCACAGCAGTCTACACACCGGTACCTGGATACAGCCTTCACAGGTGTGCAGCGGCAGCTCCATAGAGCGGAGGCAGAGGAACCGAGGGATTCGATGTCAGGACGGCAGCGGACTACACGGAGTAAGAAGACCGCCCCAGCTGGCAGACAGCTAAACGCAAGTACTATGGCTGCAATAGCAGGCATTGCTGGGGCTGTTGCTGGGGGGGGGCTTAACAGCAGTAAAGAGACTCAGTCTGCTCAGCCCACTCAGGAAAGCAACGTTGTGGATAAAAACGGGGGGTCAAAAGCAAAAGAGAATAACGGCATAATAGCTAATGAGACTGAGACTGAGACTGAGGTGAATGCACCAGGAGAAGGGAAAGGCACTCTTGTCAGGGATGATTGCACTATACCTAATTCAGATTTAGCGCAGGTATCGGCGCTCAAAACTCAAAAGTTGAACAACCCTGAGAAGGAAGCTGAAAAATTAGGAAACAACAGATCCGACTCAATAATGGTGGTTAATTCGGATGCGAAAACGGGAACTGGTAAAGAACTCTCCACCCCTAATCTCCCTTGCACAGATTTGTCAGAAGCTACTCTTGAGGCACTGGTAGCGAACAGCAGAACAGCAAAATCCACAGAAGTGGTAGAAGACCCTGAGAGTGCAAAAACTAAAACCCAATCCCAAGACAAGCCAAAAAGCAGGGCTGAGCAGTCCATTTCCACTACCGAAAACATTAATAAAGCCCAAGTTGAAATAATTGAATTAAGGGAGATAGGAGATGGCGAGAGTACAGTGCTGAACAGCACGGCTATGCCTGAAGATGATGACTCGAACTTAGAATACGAGGAGCTGACAGAAGACGAAAGTGCCGAAGGAGCACTTAAGAACCCTGCAACTAAAAAACCCACCGTCAAGAAAATTCAAATGAAAGCTAGAATTAAACAAAAGAATGCTCTACTTAAAACAGTCAATAAAGAAGCTCTTGGAAACAAGAAAAGCCGCTTAATTGACGACAGCCCGCTGAGAAGGTGGATCGAGGCGAAAGGGGGAGTCAAGAGCATGGCTCTAAGATTGTCTGGCGCCAGCCCAGAAGAGGCCCTCAATACTCAGGGGGCTCGCAAAAACAATTCTATAGACATAATTAGCGAACATACTCAAGATAGCGCCTCGATTAACCAAGAATCCCCGGAACAATCTACCCTAGCCACGTCAGTGCTTGCATTTGGGGCTCTCGCAACCTCATCCACAACAGGTGCAATCCCTCCCCCCACTCTAACTGATTATAATGCTTCTTCACCCACTGAATTTAACATTGAGACACTTGAATCAGATGATCAAGACCCGGATCTTGCTACCATTAGCTCAGGTCACCTAAATGAGGTAAATGAGGTAAATGAGGAGAATCAGACTATAAATCTCGAAACTGAAAAAAACACAGATACCGATTACAGAAACCCTTATCGAGAAAATAGCCAATAGCCATGGAGAAAAGATCATAGAGATGAGAACAGATGACTCTCATAGTAAGACCCAAAATATAATAACAGGCTCTGGAGCGCTAGCTGAAACATGCACTCAACTAAAGGCACTACATGAATCTCACGATCCTGTTAACACTAATCCGTCTAGTCTTTCTAGCTTTCTAAATACTCATGAGACTCCAGATCCAACAAGGGTGTTCATGGAATCAATACTGCAGACTCTCCTAGAACAAAGAGCGGAGACTCAACAACAGTATCTGCAACTTAGAGAAGACAATACTAAGATACAAGAAACAATGAGTACCATCTGTCAGGGCCTGGGAGGCGCGACTAAAGAGATTGAGGATATTAAACTACGCATTGTAGAAGTTGAAGGGGATGTTAATAAGACCTCAGCAACCACAAAACAAAATTCTCTAAGAGTCTCTAAATTAGAGGCTAAGGTGGAGGATTTGGAAAATCGCGCTCGAAGGCAAAATCTTCGCCTTTTTGGTATTCCGGAAGGAATGGAGGGGTCCGATCCTAGGACATTTGTGGTGAAACTTTTCCAGAGATCCTTTTCTGATCTTGCGGACTGGGACTGGGACTCACAGTTGCAAAGAGTTCATAGACTGCCTCTGATACAAAAGAACACTAATAGTAAATTTCCTCGACCGTTTCTGATTTATTTTGGTAATTTTCTTTTGCGGCAAGCTGTTTCACTGAAAGCAAGACCGAACAATCCTGTGACTGTTGATAACTTAACATTTTTTGTGAAATCAGATCTTAGTAAGGGCACCATGGACAAACGCTGGGAGCTTAGGAAACTGATAGATCCTTTTAAAAATTTGGGGTGCATGGCCTATCTCCAAGAACCTGCTCGTCTCAAAGTTATACGAAATGGCAAGGTGGTTTTTTTTCACAGATTTAGAAGATGCCGAACAAGCTCTGGAAAAACTCTCTAGGGAAAGTGAAAGAGAAAAAGAAAAACAGAATGAAAATTAAAATGAAAATTAAATAGCTTGTTGGCTATATTGATGTAGATAAAAAAGAATGAGCAAACAGGGAGTTATGTAAAGGCTAGGATTAAGCAATTGTGGCATGAGCATGAGCAGACTATCATGTTAGCTTTCTCTCTCTGCTGCCTTCTCAGCGGCAGCACCAGATAGAGGGGTGCTCCCCCCTAAGGGACGGGTGGGTGCGAGGGCCTCGCCGGGGTCCTGGCAGGGGAGGGTCTGACCATGTCGGTCAGGGGTGGGGGGGGGGGGAAAAAATGGGTGTAAAAAATGGATCGCAGGATTCGATTATTGCTTTAAACTTAACAATGAAAATGGAACATATATGAAATGGGAAGAGATAGTTGGGAGAAATTTGTACTGGATAACCAATAGGATAGTAACATGTCTAAATTAAGAATACTAAGTTGGAATGTGGACGGCCTGAATAGTAAGAATAAGAGAAACTTAGTAAAGGAGGAGATTAAGATGTACAATCCGAATATAGTTCTACTGTCAGAAACACATATTAAATATCAAGACCGTAAGCTGCTATCACAACTGAATTATAATGTGGTGGTATGCTCTACTTTTGATGAGACCATAAGAGGGGTAGCTATTTTAATACAACAAGGTGCTAGATAAGTAACAACAAAAACTGCATCAGATGTCCGTGGGAGGTGGGCAATTGCACAGATACAATGTGATAACTGCAAGATAGTATTATGTGTAATATACGGACCAAATATTGATGACCCTAGGGTTTACGAAGAACTAAGCTTATACTTACTGGATTGGGATGGAGAATTAGTAATAGCTGGGGATTTTAACTGTACTATCAACTATAAAATAGATTCCACCGGACAAAGTAAACTTAAGCGAATGAATAAAGTCAGAACTGCTATCTTGGAATTAGCAAGATTGAATAACGTCAGAGACATATGGAGATCAAAATATCCTCTTCAGGCAGGATACACATATTATTCTGTACCACATAGATCTTGCTCAAGAATTGACATGATCTGGGCCACAGAACAAATTTTGGATAATTGTTCGATAGATATCTGCCCTAAAATTACTTCTGACCACAACCCATTATTACTTGAGGTTATATTTCCTGATCAAACTAAAGAACCACGAAAGTTTTCTTTCCCGAGACATTTATTAACAGATACGAGATTCTCAATTTTACTCAAGCAACATATTCAGGAATTTATCTCAATTAATATTAACACCGCTAACATTAATATGGTATGGGACTCATGTAAATGCAGTATTAGAGGTTTTGCCCAACAGTACATATTTAGACAGAATGCAGAGATTCGCCATGAGAAGAAACAAATAATAGATGAGATACGAAATTTGGAAATCAGCTTGGCAGAAGCAACGAAATATGCAAAGGATAATATTGAGAGTATTAGGCTAAAGCTGGCGAAATCACAAGCAGGTTTATTAAAAACACTGAGAGAAAGATACTCCTCACAACTACAAAAATTTAAATTCAGACAATATGAGGGCGGCGATCGTATTGGGAAATTACTGGCCTTTAAAACCGCGGATAGGAAAGCTAAAACAAAAATTAAAGAAATAGTAGGGGATGACTTAAATATGTACGACAGAACGGATCAAATATTAAACCAGTTTGTTAAATTTTATCAACAATTGTACACCCCAGAGACATCACATGCGAAATCAGCTATAATAAAATATTTAGATAAATACTTAACTGCATCTCAAACACTCAGTATGGAAATTATTGAACAACTTAACTCTGTAATAACACTAGACGAAATAAAACGGGCCATAGATAGTCTACCATCAGGGAAAGCGGTCGGGGAAGATTGCCTTCCAGGAGAACTTTACAAACTTTGTGCACAAGAACTATTACCTTTATTGGAGAAAGTGATAAACTCAATCAGTGTATCCAAAAAAGCACCTCCTTCATGGAAAATAGCGAAAATAATATTTTTTTTGAAAAAAGGGAAACCGGAAAAAGAGTGTGGGTCTTACCGACCGATTTCTTTACTTAACACGGATGTTAAAATCTTTTCTAAGATACTGGCAAATCGGCTGGCCCCTAGCATGCCTTCCATGGTTAATCTACAACAACACGGTTTTGTCATGGGAAGGGATACTACTACACACGTAAACACCTCAATAATTGCTTTTGATGTTGCTGAAGTTACACACACCCCACTCGGTATGATTTTGTTAGACGCAGAAAAAGCTTTTGACCGAGTGGGGTGGGACTATTTGTGGGAAGTATTAAGGAAATTGGGTCTTTCCGGGTCTTATCTGGATTGGGTTATGTCCCTCTATGACGAACCTTTGGCTTTGGTTAGTTATGGAGACAAAGAATCAGCAAACTTTAAAATACTAAGAGGCACGGGACAGGGCTGCCCCCTTTCTCCTTTACTTTTCGCCCTATCCTTAGAACCTTTTTTAAACGCACTAAATGATCAGGTAAACATTATCCCAGTAAGTCATGGATGAACTGTTTTGAAGCTAACGGCTTACGCCGATGACATAGCTATTTATACAAAAGACTTTAACGGAGCTATGCCAGAAATTATTAACGAGGCACATATATTTGGTCTAGTTTCAGGTTATAAACTGAACGTGAGTAAAACCCAAATCATAGCTAACTATACTCCCGATATACATGTTTATGATACTTGCAAAGAAGCTACTTATCTAGGTATCAAGTTAATGGCCAAAGTAGGGAAAATACTGGAAACAAACTATGATACCTTCCTAAAAGAAACCTCCACAACCCTTAAAAAATGGCACAAAATCCCTCTCAGTCTGGTAGGTCGGTTAAACCTGATCAAAATGAAAATACTTCCCAAGTTACTCTATTTGTTTAGAGCTATACCACTACAACCGAATCAATCTTTCTTTAAAAAACTGGACTCTGTTTGTAGCAGCTTCATTTGGGGATACAAAAAGGCACGCAGGGCTATAACATTTTTGAAACTACCAATCTCAAAAGGGGGACTTGTTTTTCCAGATTTTAAATTATACTTTCTGGCAACCTTTTTTCTTAGAATTCGGAGCTTACTTAAGAAAGAGTCTTGTATTTTTTTTTATCACTATTTGTTAGGTACCGATTCAAATCAATTTCTGCTCCGCACACACGATCCAAATTACTACAAACGGGTGAGATTTAAGACAGCTAAGCATGTTATAAATATCTGGAAAAAGATTATGCACATTAGTCAGATCTCATTTTATAATACGGAACTCAGGCTATGGGACAATCCGGGTCTTCCAGTAATTTTTTCAGATGGGACTGGGTATCGCTGGATTAATTGCGGTCTTAACACACTAGGCGATATATTTGGACATAATGGCATGCTAGATTTCGACACCATGAACATTTTAAATGGTGTGACAAATGATATGCACTACCGATATCGCCAGTTGAGAGACTTTTTTATTAACAAAATGAAATTAACATCAATTACTCAGTCTGAGATTATAGATTGCATATATTCTGATAAAACTAAATCACTTATAAAACTGGGATATCAACTTTTAACCAAGGATAAAACTGAAAATACCACCAATATAGCTACTAAGTGGTCCCGCCGGCTAAATCAGGACATAAGTTCAGAACAGATCAGTAAAGCTTTAACTCATATAAATGATGTTGTGCACTCTTCCAACTTAAGACTACAATCATATAGGACTATCACAGAATTGTATTACACTCCAGAAAGAATATCCGCCTGGGCGCAAGGGAACCAAACATCAGAAAAAACAAAATGTGTGAAGTGTAACACTCACGCTGCTGACATAGAACATATGCTCTACTCTTGCCCGGCGTATTCTGGCTACTGGATGGGTATTATAAAACATCTTCAAGACAGTCAGATTAAAATACCGGATCTATCACCCCAGCTGGTTTTACTTGATATCTATGAGACTCACTGTCCCAATCAAGACCTTATAACAATCTTATTAGCCTGTGCAAGATTAATTATAGCAAGAGCTTGGATATCTAAGAACACTCCAACTGTAGCTGAGTGGTTAACATTAGTTATAGAAATCAGAACCATGGAACTTACACTCGCTAAACTTAGAGGACCAAAAACTTTAGCTAGAAAAGAAAAAATTTGGATGCAATTTTTTTGAAGCATAACAACTGCGGAACAGAGCTGACATATGAAGATATTTGTGTGAATTAACTGAATCAGTATTAGTTGTTTTTGGGAAATAGCTCCTTCCTTTTTTCCTCTAACAGGGCCGTCCCGAAGCTCCATAACTTAACTCTCGCTTTATCTTTCCTTTTTTTTCTTTTTTTTTTTTTTTTTTCATCTTTTTTCTTATTATTGCTTTCTCTTGCCAACACCCTATCCCTTTATCATAAACAATGTAAATCTTATGTTTTTTTAAAAGGGAAAAAAAAAAAAGAAAAAAAAGAAAATCATTTGAGAATGTAAATGTACTTATGTATGATACTTTTGTTTTTTTACCGATTCCTGCGACAATAAAAATACTTTAAAAAAAAACAAAAAAAAAAACGGCGCCCATGCCATAGCACCACAGCCGTGTCGCATCTCCAGCGAGGGATGCACAAGTGTCACGGACCCCGGCGCAGGAGAAGCGCTGGGGCGGTAGGCGGCACCTCGGATCTACACAGCAGACGATCACACCGCTGCAACTCAGGTAAGGTGTTCAGCGTGTCCAACATTTTCCAACCAAGCCCTGTGTGTTCAAACAGCAGATAGCGGCTGCTGACTCACCGCTGACGAGCAGGGCATCGCTCCATGAATTCATTATCCACCGACATAGAGGCCGCCATTAGCCATGAAGCCCGGCGAGGTAGGTCAATGTCAGACAGAGGGTGACGGGGGCAGCCTATTCCAATCCCCAACCACTCGCCAGTACTCGGGCACAAATCCGCAGAGGCAGCGTATTCCCAGCCTCTTACACCGAGGGCAGGCTATCCTTCAGGGAGGCAGCCGTCCGCTAGCACTGGGGCCGCCATTTTCCCTGCAACTCGGCGTAAGGGACTGAAGTCAGGCACAGGGAGCTAGAGGCAGCAGATGTCGGACTTCCTGCTGTCGTAAAAGGTAAATTATCTTCTTTATGGGGCCATCTGTTTCACCCCATAAAGAAGATAAGAAACCTTTTACCACACACGTAAGTCAAGGAAGCCAGTCCAAGTGGGACGGCTTCAAAAGAGAAAAGAGTACGTCACTGTGACCTCTTTTCCAATGGCTGGCCACAGTTTAGCATGAACGGTGATGCCAGCCAATGGAAAAGAGGGGCAGGGCTTAACCTCGCCAGTGAAAGTACTCTGAAAACATAAAATCTCGCCAGCGAGATTGCGTATGCGCAGCCTACGCTAACGGAGACCTAAAAATGATGAATAGTTAGTTAGGGTAATGGTCTTAGGACTACAGAGCCTTATCACTATAGATTCAGAGAAAGGGTAGTGACTTTAGGGTAGTTATAAAAGGACTTATCTCTTCATTCATAAATAACATTATTCACTTGATTTAAGTAAGCATGGCTCACCAATGCTGCAAAATTGTGTGTGTAGTTTTGGTAAGTCAGTTTTGGAGAAGCCAAAGGCGAATTCAATGAAACGGATCTCCAAGCTGCATGAAACCAAGAAACAAAATTACCAAGATATGCATGTTAACCTTAAAATAGCAAAGAACAACATCAGTGTAGAACAGAAGAGAGGTACTCATCCCATACGTCCAGCCGAGAACCATACCAATGCTCAGTTAATCCTCTACAAACTTCGTATATGTGGAAGGGAAGAGGTCTCTTTGAGCCTCAGGCAGGAATAATCCTCTTTTCTGCGTCCTTAATAGAATTGAAACTTTCCGTCATGCTTACTAGGAAATTTTGTGTTCAATGTCAGGACCGGAGTCGAGGAATATGCTTGTCCAAAGCTTATCCACCACTAACGACGCCATGTTCATGACTGGTTTAAAATAGAATCTTTTAGCCATTGAATCGGAAGACCAGTCTGCAGCATTCAGAATGTCTTCTAGCCTGGCGCCCAGAGAAAAGGCCTTGAAGGCCATAGATCCTCGTACAGAGTGTGCTCCAACTGCAAGACATTTATGCCCGCTTCCGCATCACCCATCTAATCCAACGAGCTATTGTTGGTGGTGAGACCACTTTGAAGGGCTTCCTAAAGGAAATCAGCAGTTGGCTTTCGCCAGGCGGGCGACTCTCTTCCGCCATGCTTTCATATTCCTTGAGACATCTGACCACGCATAGCTTTGTAGATCTATCGAAGACTGGAAAGGACACTATTCCAGAATCGGATTTAGTTCTGCGCATTATGTAAAAGGAAACCCCTTCCGGGGTAAACATTCGACCAGAGATATCTAGAGCTTTGACATCGGACACCCGTCTGCAAGACACCAAACACAGAAGCATAGCCAGTTTGGCAGAGAGTTCTTTAGGGGTAAGGTATTTGTTAGCTTGCCAAGACTAAAACAGGTGTAACACCTTATTAACATCCCACAGAGAGGAGTACCAGGGCTCTGGAGGGAACGAAAGATGGATTCCTGGCAACAACTTGCAGATCAACGGATGCTCCCCCACTGGGACCCCCGCGACCGGGAGATGACTCGCAGAAATCACCGATCTATAGGAATTGACAGTGCGATATGCCAGGCCTTGGGCTCCTAGCGAGGCCAAGACGTTCATAATGGTTACAACTTCACACCCCATGGGATTGTGGTCTCCCCGAACACACCAATGGACCCATCTGGTCCATGCTGATTTGTACCTTTTGTTAGTGCTATCGGCTCAAGCCGCTCCCAGTAATGTTTGAGCTTCTGCTGATAGACCCGAGATTCTCCATTGATGCCTGAAATCCACCATGCTATCAAGGGCATCCACTCTTGTTCGATTAGGGGATGTGTCAAGCCCTGGGGATCCCTCAGGAGAAAACGATTGTGGGTAGAAGGATTGGAGAATACTGGGAAAGTTCCAGAAGAACTTGAAACCACACTTGAGACCTCCAATATGGCGTATTCAACACCACCTTCACCTGCTGCCTCCGGAGCTGCATCGTGAGCCTCATTATCATGGCGAATGGGGGAAAGGCATAACCCGTCTCTTTGGACCAATCTTGGGGGATTGCATCCAGCGCTGACGCTATGGGATCCGGTTTCCAACTGAAGAAATGCGGCAGCTGGTGGTCCAACATGGACGTGAAGAGGTCCACTGAGAAGGGACCCCACATGTTGTGGAGACGTTGAAAGGTCGGAAGATGGAACTGCCATAGACTCAAGTCTGACCAACTCCTGGAGCACCAATCCACCACAACAATGGACGCCCCTGGCAGGTACTCTACCATTAGCAAAATGTTGTGGGAAAGACAAAAGGTCCAAAAGTCTTTGGCGAGATCCTCCAAGGCTTTGGATTTCATTCCCCCCACATGGTTGATATACAGAACCACCAATATGTTGTCCATCTTCAGTAATAAGCTGCAAGATGCTTTGTCCTTTGTCCTTTGTCCAACACTGTATTGAGAAGGACCCCCCCATCAGTTCTAGACAATTGATGTGGAGGAAACATTCGTCTGTGGACCACTTTCGTCCGGTGAAAGAGTCCCCGCATCAGGCTCCCCAGCCTGACTTGCTGGCATCAGAGTCTATTACTAAATCCGGTTCTCAGCCGAAAATGGCTCTCCCATTCCAGGCCTCCATATGATCGAGCCACCATTTAATCTCCATCCATACTTCATCCGTCAGGGGTACTTGATCTGAGTATTGGAGACCCCTGCGGAGGTGGGAGGCCTTCAGGCGTTGCAGCACTCTGTATTGGAGCAGGCCAGGGAAAATCCCCTGAATGGAGGAGCTCAGAAGGCCCACCAGGCGAGCAATCTGTCGGAGTGAGGTCGAGAGACGGGCTAGAACTCATCTCAGTTCCCTGCGAATTTTGAACATCTTTCGAGCTGGGAGGTTTAAGGTGCGGGATTCAGAGTCCACTACGAACCCCAGGAAGGTTACCTGCTTGGTCGGGGTCATGAGCGACTTCTTGGTATTGGTTATGAACCCCAAACTCTGGAGCAGACTTACCGTCTCCTGTAATTGTTGGGAGAGAGTGAAAGTGGATTGCCCCAGAAGAAGGATGTTGTCCAGGTAGATGATAAGGCAAAAGCCTTTTGCCCGTAACTTTCTACCACCGGTTTGAGAACATTGGTGAAACACCACAGAGCATACGACAGGCCGAATTGAAGCGAGGCAAATTCAAATACCTGTTCCTTCCACAAAAACTGCAGGAAGCGACGGTGAAGGAAAAAAATGGGTACCACCAAGTATGCATCTTTTAAGTCCAGCCTGACCATCCAAACGTCCAGCTGACAGAGGTCCCACAGCAGATGGATGTCCTCCATCTTGAAATGGCGATAAACCAACAATTGATTGAATTCTCTCAGATCGATCATGGTGACCCGTAGAACTCTATGTGGAAACCCTGTATGGTTTGTAGCACCCATGAGTCAAATGTAATAGCTCTCCAATAGTGTCCGAAAACCGCTAACCTGAAGCCCACTGAAGGGAGAGAGATGAAAGTCTCATCCGAGTTAGGCACGTTGTGGCCTCTGCCTGATCCTTTTACACTGCGACCTCTGAAGCTGCGAGGGGATTGGAAAAACTCCTGTTTGCCCGTGTCCTGCTGCTTAATTCCGTTGCCTCTTTGAGAGCCTTGGGTGAAGAAACGGCCGGTTGAGCACCCTCTGCCACGTCTGGCCCCCACAAAAACCTTAGAGTGAAACACCCTCTTTATGGAAGACTGCGCTTTGTCAAGCGACGTGAAGGTGGTCACAAACTTGGTGAGCTCCTTTACAAACAGCTCTCTAAAGAGGCCGCCTTGTGCTACCACTCCCGCCTCCAATGTGGCGAGGTCTCCCAATTTTGGGGCTACCATCAGTAAAAATGAGCGCCACCTTTCGGTAGAAAGGGCGCAGTTTGCATTGCCTAAAAAGACAATAGCGCATTGAGCCCAACTTGAGATTCTCTCTGGGGAAAGTGGGGTGCCGGACGACTTGGCTTCTTCAGCCAACTCCAAGACTTTAGTGAGGGAACCTGCAATGTCTATAAGCTTATCTGGACACGATCGCCATTATCGGTCAATCCCCTTCTTTGGGTCGCGGATACAATTTTTTAACAAGGATGCCATCCTAGGGTCAATTTCCGGGGTCAAGGCCACTTTCCCCGCAGGGCAGGGCGATGACACTTGGCTTTAAGGCAAGCCCTCACTTCTTTTTCCAGGGGTTTACGGAGGCGTCCCGCCACGAACAACAAAACTTTAGTGGAGGGAGTCCACTACATGGAGCAGGGATGGATGAGGTCCTTGGGGACCAACATATCTGATTGTTCCTCTTCCCCTGTGGCGTCAGTGGCTGAGGGCTCTGTGGGACGCCAAAGGCCTGGATGGGCCTGCTCCGTCCACTGACTCGTCTATTGAGTCCTCGGTGTCCTCTTGTAAGGGAGGGACCTCAGGAATCTCCGGGAGGGAAGACTGGGAACCCCTGTCAGACTTGGCCAGAAATGCCTTCTTAAGGCGGTCAAAGGCACCCAGTTCAATCTCGGACGCATTCTTGCACTTCGGAGGGCGTTGTGCTTGACAGGCAAAGGCAAGCTGTATCATGCGGTGCTCGAATGGCACCATGGCAGCCGAAACTGCCTGGTGGATAGATGCGTTCACCGTGTCACAAAAGTCATCATCTAGGGGAATGACTTGTAGGGACTCCTCCTCAGTATACTCCTCCATAGCCAAGATGTAGCAATGTATTAAAGGCTGTAAGGAGAAACAACAATAGCCCCAACACTCTATGTGCTAGTAGTGATACTATCCTGCAGGGGTTACATTTGGGCGTGATTAGTCACTAATTTATTTACACTAGGTGTAAGCTGGGTTAAAACCCGCTAGGGGCGCCTCAACCTTAATTCAAGTGGGTGTCCAACCCTCTGGGCCCGCCTCAGAGAATCTCCCAGTAAGCGTTTCAACACGCCAAACAAATGTTGCCAAAATGAGCTCACCGTGCGGCGTTAGTACAGACCCGCAATACGGGCGTAAGGGAGACCCAAAGCAAGTACGGACCTGCAAATGCAGGCGTAAGGGCTTCCAGAGCTTGAGGCGGCCGTGCAGCACGGGCGATTGTCCGAGTCCCTCTGATCCCGCCGCGCCTAGCGTGCTGCGTATCAGCGAGATTCGGATACACGCCCCCTGCCTCAGAGTGTGCAGCACCACACCCCGCCTCAATAGGGCTGCGAGTGGATCGGTTTGAAGGCTCCCGCAGCCCGAACCTAGAACGAGACAAAAAAGGGCACCAAAACTCAGCAAATATTCACATGCAACATAAACTGTGTAAACCAAAATGACCCAAATGCAGGAATACCCTTCGGGTGGCTACTCTTAGAAAAAACCACTGCAGTGAAAACCAGCGCTCGCGCACCGCAAACAAATGAATAACAATGACAAAATCAGTAAAGAATACATCAAAAATGACTTAATAAACTACAGAACGCCTCCCGCCCTGATGAGCGATTGGAAACTGCACTTATCTTGCTGAGCAGGAAAAGAAAGAGGAAGGATACAGTAGCACGCCCACGAAGACCATGAGCACTCCTGATTGGTGGAAGGAAAGTGGCTTGTGAACTACATATTCCATGGGACTTGTAGTTTTTTTGTTATGAAAAGTTGAAGTTGCAGATTAATGGAAATAATCCTTACCTCTGGTCCTGACATAGAATTCATGCTAGAGAATGCTGTGCGTACATTCCTAAAATAGATAACCAACTTAATATTTATGTTGCAAATATCACTAAAATAACTTACACTAATTACTAAAATAAACTAACTGAACTGGAAGAAGCAGGCCCTTCCGAAGGAACAGGCCTCAAATGTGGGTCTATTGTGAAAGGATTTACCAAGACAAGAGAATGCTAGTGAACATAAGTGGAGGAATACTGAAATTGCTTTTGACTCCACTTTTGGTCATACTTAACAGCAATGCATGTGTGCTTTTCTCCCTGAAACTTGGCAAAGGCATTTCATCAAATGGTGGGTTAAAATGTGGGTTAAAGAAGCTGTGAGCAGCGAGAGGAATAAAGAGAAAGAAAGTCACGGTAAAGGTTGAAGAGATGCAGTTCGAACTGCATGATACCATAAGGAATTGGAAGGATCCAACCAGAAGAATCCGAAAATGATGACAGCTGTATTGTAATAAATACATAGATGTGATGATTTACAAATCAACGGCAGTTGTTGGATCAATGTTTTCGATTTGCAGTGCTTAATGTGTGAGACTTTAGGCTCATGTTAACTTCGGGTTTGTGGGATCTGTTTTTCTGATTTGTGGTACCTAACGTGTGAGAATTTAAGCTCATGCTAACTTAAGGCAACTTAGTGCTTTCCTTCCATTTTGGATGTAACATCGTAACATTTTAATTGAGCACTGTTGTTGTTTCCCACTGCAATAAAGCATTGTGGATTTTATACTGAGAAACAAAGATCTTCCCATGTCACACTGAATGTGATTTACCTAATCAAGGACAACCTAACTGTCTCATAGAAAGTAATATACTATGAAACAAGTCATGTTGCACATATAGACTCTGAGAATGCTTGAGTTTAATGTATTAGAATTGTAAGAAAATCCTCGCATGTAGTCTATAGTAAAATGTTTCTACTTGGTTGATTCCCATAAGTCCATATCCTGAAAACCATGTGCTTGTGCAGTAAATGTATGAAGTCCTTTGGCTGAAGTCATATAAAAGGGCCTGCTTTTCTCTGTTGGGAAGCTCATAGAAGTTGAGTATAAGCTGGATTTTCTATGGATCTTTACTGAGTTCCCCATGTATTTCCGATTATATGCTTATAAGCTTAACTGATTAATGTCCAGCTTATGTATTAAAATGCTTGTATTCTTTGAGTAAACTTCAGTCCTTGCCTGTCATATGTACTGAGAATTTTTACACCCTTATCCAAATGTATTGATTTAATCAAGTAGAGACTAGTGCATCGGGGCGCAACAAACTATTCAAGAACCACCTGTTAAACAAAACGATCCTCACCTCCAGGCCCTTCATTGCTAGGACACATTATCAGAATGATGAACAGTCCTGACCCCTCAGGATTCAATGCCCTTACCATCAACTACCCGCCTAACCTCTCCAAAAATGCAGCCAAAAAACACAAACATCGCATACACAAGGACAGACCAGATATATTATTCTCAGAAATCTACTTCTGTACAAACAAGGGTAATATAGTTAATGACCTCATCATATATACCAGAAAACGAGCATGCTGGCGGAATGCGATATATTCACTGCTTCGTATATCAGGCACCAGGAAAACACCTCATGGTATCAAATTAACAACATCGCCTTCGCTCACCTTTAACGGTAATGCCACTATTACCCTCTACAACAATGGTATCATCCTTATCCAAGCTTCTAATGCTAATCTAACCATGATGGCCAACATATTCCCTACACTCAAGAAGGAGATCTTGGGTAAATCCAAAGACCCCCACCCACAACCTATCACCACTCTGGACCTAATTAGTCCTCCCCCTTCCACTTCTGGGAGGTCCACACTCGCCCAAAACGATCCCCGGCCTTTAGATGATCTCGGATCCTCTCTACCCCATGTCAGACTGACCCAAAACACTTGACATCAGACTCATAGGCCAGGCAAGCCTACTGGTTCCCTCCTCTCACCTTTCTCCAGTCCGATACAGGTTGACTCTCGAGCACCGAGTCCCGCTCTCATACTATCACTATCGCTCTCATCGAAAGTTCACCTATCACGCATCCCTCCTTTTATGCCACCTGCTAGGTCGTAGTCCTGGCAATTGCCCTGCACAGACCGTGCACCGCCAAACCCACTCAATCCTTACTTGACTGTCCTTGACTCACAGAGTAATGGCCCTCCCACCGTCCTACTCTTACCAGCCCCTCTATCCTTACATAATGAAAAACCACAAGTCCGCGCTGACCAACTCCTCCCTCTGAAACCTCAAAATACCGCCTTAGACCTCTCTGGTACACAGCAATACCCTTCCTCTCAGCCAGAACTCCCTACTCAACATTTACCCCTCTCACAGAATTCAGACCTGGTGGCACACCTGAACAATTTATCTCTCAAGTTGCAACTTCTCACCGTCGAACTTCATGATCTGAAAGCCTTCTCGATTGAACACCTCCCCCTTACCAATTCCATCCTCTCCAGTGCAAAGTTGCCCAGAGCACCTACGAGTGACAGAATTTGCTGTGGTTAGCCTCCCCCTGCTCCTTCTCCAAAACCATACCCCTACCTAATGCTCCCTCCCACCCCAAAAGATTGAAGGCCTATCTCGCATCTAATGATATCAAGGACTTACTAATTTATTACTCACTCACCTTAGACTCCAACAAGATTACAGAGGGCCAAATTCTAACTATTCACGCTAACCTGTACAGAGAACCACCTCAACCCTAGAGGCTTAAATATTGACAACCTTATGAGAGTGAACATCATACAGTCTCCTCTCCCTCATACACCGGTCCAACTTAAATGTGTACTCCTCAACTGCAGGTCGGCCAGCAAAAATGCCTCTGACATATTCGACCTCATCAAACAATGCGATAGATATCATCATCCTCACTGAAACTTGGCTCAATCCCACTTCCACTCCCTTCCTAGACCTCTTAGTGCCTCCTACCCATGACATAATCCGTCTAGACAGAGCTCTGAAGACGAGTGGTGGCCTAGCTTGTATACATCAGAGCTCACTATCGGTCTCCCACTCAGAGTCCTCTACCCCATCCTCATGTGAATACATTTGTCTCAATATCTTTAGTCACAACCTTCCGGTTTGCAAACTACACATATTTTACCTACCACCTGGGGACAACCTCCCCTTTAATGGAAATCATCTCTGGCAATGTTGATTCCGCTATGGCTCAAATCTTCCTTGGTGATTTCAACCTGCACTGGTCCGACCTCAATGACCGAGCTATTACATGCCTCAAATCATTCTTAAATGATCATGAACTGATCCAACACTGTGACCATCCAACCCATAATAAAGAAGAAATTCTGGACCATATCATCTCCAAAGGTCACACCATCACACTGAACACCATTTCCCCGTGCGATTGGTCCGATCATCATAGCATCTTCTTTTTTATCAACTTGGAAGTCTCTCTGAGGAAGGATCAACCAGCAAAATCAAAGATTTGGAAAAAGGACCTCAGAAATATCAATACAGCTGATCTAGCAACCCACTGTATATCTGCCCTCTTTCCACAAGTTGACATGACCGAGGTACATGCACTCACCAACTTCTACAACTACTATTTCTAGCATCATGAATTCCATTGCTCCACTCCAACAAAAAAACGCCTCAACTAAAATTTTAAAATCATGGTTTAATGACAACTTAAACATGGAGAACGCCACCTCAGGGCAGTTGAACGTTCCTGAAAAATGAATCCATCCTTGGACCAATTAACAACCCTTAGAACTCCTATAACAAACAAATCAAGATTACTAAGGCCGACTACTTCAGATCCCAACTTAATCAAGCCGCTAATCGCCCCAAGAAACTTTTTGAGCTGGTGAAACAACAATTGGTGGAAACATCAAACCACTCCGTCTCCAAAGTCAAGGTGAGAAATCCAGACTCATCAATATTGATCTTGACTCCAGGAAGGCGCTCTTGCTAGCTGGGGGGTCGGCGTCCCCTTCGACCTTCATCAGAGAAGTTTGAACCGACCCGCCTGAGCACAAAGAACAATGCCTCATGGGACACCTTCACTCCCTCAGCGAAAAAGATACCAACAAGATTCTTCAGAGTATCAACCCATCTAATCATTTTAGCGACCCGTCCATCTTCAAAGAACTGAAGGAGCTCCTCACCCCCATCTGGGCAAAGATTGTCAATGCGTCTCTTGCACAAGGTACGATCCCGGTTTGTCTAAAAGCTGCTCAGGTAACAACTATCCTGAAAAAGCCTACAGCTGATAGTACGGGCCTTAACAACTTTCGTCCTATCTCTAACATCAACACCCTTGCCAAATTCCTAGAAAAATGTGTCCAATCTCAACTCAGTGCCCATATCGAGAATTTCCATCTCCTGGATCAACACCAATCTGGCTTCCGGAGTGGGCACAGCAAAGAATCCGCTATCATGTACGTTATGGATGACCTTTTAAAAATGCTCAACAAAAATGAATCCTGCCTCCTTATCCTCCTGGATCTTTCCTCAGTGTTTGACACTGTTAATCATGACAACCTCATATCCATTTTGAAGCACAGGATGGGCCTTTCTGGTTCGGTGCTGCAATGGTTGTCGTCCTTCCTCCACCACAGATCCCAAAGAGTTAAGGCAAACCACTCTCTCTCACAGCCATCACTAGTATCCATGGGCGTCCCCCAAGGGTCCGCCCTATCCCCTATACTCTTCAATTTATTCTTGGAACCTTTAGCTAATGCTCTAAACTCTGCTGACATTCTCTTCCATATGTATGCAGATGATACTGGTTAACTGAGAACCACCTCTTGCTAAACACCTCCAAAACAGAATTCCTTCTCATTTCTCCCCAGAATCACATACCCCAAGATAGACCTCTGGATGAACCACCTCACTGCGTTCAACTGCTCCCCCTTCATTGTTGACTCAGCCAAATCTCTCGGACTCAGCCTAGACAAGCATCTGAACATGAAAACTCTTGTCAGCAATGTGTGTAATGGAGTGAATCACCTTATGAGGATACTCAGGAATCTCAAACCTTTCCTCCCACAAGCTGACTTCAAGCAAGTGGTCCAAGCGCTTATTTTGCCAAGGCTAGACTATGACAGTGCTACACTCTGTGGCCTCCCCAAATATACCTTGGCCCCACCAAGGGCCTCACTTAATGCAGTGGCCAGATTGGTCATGGGGACCAAAAGAAACAAGCACATCTCCACAGTCTTAAAATCCCTAAATTGGTTGCCCTGTGAAGCTAGAATTCAGCTAAAGATTGCATGTCTATCTCACAAAGCCGTCCACTTCAAGACCTCCAGTTATCTAGCCCAAAAGCTAGAAATATCAGGAGAGGGCAGCCCTTCTCGGAGTGCTAAACCTCTTCTCCTGAAACCTCAGATCTTTCGCAGAAAGAGAACGTGTCACCAAGCTTTCTCTGGCTCTGCGTTAAAGATCTGGAACTCTCTCCCACCGGAAAAACGCAGAGTCTCCTCCAAGGTTACCTTCAAATTGGAAGTAAAAAGTTTCCTTATGAACAAGTTCCTACCTTGAAAGGGTCTCAGATCCTCTGCTCTACTGCTTGGATCTACACCCTAAGTACTGAGTTTGGTGTTATTCTGCTTTACTATTCACTTGCTCCCCTCCCAGCTCACTATGTTCCAGTTGTTTATCTTACCCTTATTGTCCCTTTCGATTGTAACCTTTTTGTTTTATATGCATATGTGATTCGTCCAGGTTGGTACCCCCTCTGATGATTGTAGTACTACTATTACCTTCCTTTCCCTCAAATTGTAAAGGGCTCTGATATCCTTCGGGACCATGTTCGAACTATATAAAACTTTATGACTGACTGACTGACTAGACATTTATAAAGCGCACTATTGCTGAGGCGTCTTGGCGCTGAGATAAAGTACAGGCAGGTGCAACTTGACCGGTTAGCATTGAGAGTAACGCAATGTTTTGATTTGCTGCCTAAAAAGTATTCTGCTTGGTTGAAGTCGGAGTGGTGTCAGAAGTGAATTCCACAGTTTTGCAGCTAAGTATGAAAAAAGCTTCCCCTGCCACCTCACTCTGTTTATCTTAGGACATAACTCCAGTCCCGCATTAGAGGATCTGAGACAGCGCGATGGATTGTAGCGAGGGAGGAGAGCTTGTAGATCAAATACCCTTCCTCCGTAAATTGCTTTGTGAACTATACACAAAGCCTTAAAATCCACCGTCGTTTGACAGGAAGCCAGTGTAATTGCTTTACACCGGCAAATATGGAGTGGTGCTTTGGAAGATTAAGTAATACTCTTACGGCAGTGTTTTGTAAGGATTTTAGTTTGGAAAGCTGGGCTGCCCCCGCTCCCAGATATAAAGCATTGGAATAATCCAAACTTGACAGCACTAAAGCTCCAACCACCGTTTTCCTCAGTGAAAAAGGGATAAAGGCTAAAATCTTCCGGAGGACCTTCAAGGTGAAAAAACAGGCTGAAGACACCTGGTTTATCTGTGGGGCAAGAGTGAGGTATTTGTCTATAAGGAAACCAAGGTTTCTGGCTTTGGATGCTGGCACCGGGCATGTTCCAGCTTCAGGGGGCCACCATAGTAGACTCCAAACAGATGCTTTTGTGCCAAATTCCACAACTTCGGTTTTACCCGCATTTAGTTTTAGAAAGATGCGGTTCATCCAGATCATCAAATCTGTGATGCAGTTTCGAAAATGTTCCGCCATAGCATCAACGTTGTTTGTTACGGACACCACTAGCTGTGTATCGTCAGCGTAGGACACAAGCGAGAAACCGTGGTTCTTTATTAAACTGTCTAAAGGAGTCACATAAATACTGAACATGGTGGGAGATAAAGCAGAGCCCTGAGGAACTGTCAGAGGGATGGTCGGAAACAGAAGCGAGGAGGCCGGATGTGTTCAATATTGGGATTTTATTGAAAGTAAAGGCCAGACTTTGGAAACACAAGGATAGCCCAAATAAACAGTTCTTGAGGGAATTAGCTTTAAAGGGATTCTGTTTTCCCAGGACTTGATGTTTTTCTCTTCTACAGGTTGTGGGTCTGTAGGGTCCAAGAAACCTATTACGGGTCTCTTCAGGTGTCTAGAAACCTATTACGGGTTTCTTCAGGTGTCTAGAAACCTATTACAGGTTTCTTCAGGTGTCTAGAAACCTATTACAGGTTTCTTCCGGTCTGTAGTGGCCCAGAAACTATCACTGGTTTCTACAGGGCTGTTGGGGTCCCAGATAAACTAAAAACAAACAAAAGAAAGGTAGCGGTCAGTATAGGTTCTTTAAATTGAGTGTATACTGTCACCAAATCCCCACGTGTACAAGAGGGACAGTTGTGAAGGGTGGTACTTATGCAGTCACACCAGGAAGTCAGGTAAGGAAGTTTAGGGAAAAGGCAAAACAGGCTATAGCAGGGATGGTCTATAACTCGGAGCTATGGTAGGGTGCTGCTAAAAACGCCCGTCCCCCACCCCTACCTTCCGTTACAGTCTCCTTCCCTCCCCTCAGTCCCCTGTCCCGTTCATGTACCGCTGGGAGACACAACCCTCCTGAGTTGTGGCGGCTCGTACGTCCTCTGGGATCCACCACTCCTCGCTTCACGTCTCGGGGTTTCTTCTTCTTTTGTTTCAGCTACTCTGGCGTCGGCGTTGCACCAGGGCTGTATCTCCGTCTCTCAGTCATCTAGTCCTGGATTCTTCACAGCTGACGCACCTTCCATCCTGTTTCTGCCCTTTTTCTGCCAGTCTGACCTCCTGCCGGCGCTTCTGATTGGACCCCGTGACTTCCTGTCCCGCCTTCACGAGGGACCGCTTCCGGGTTACTTCCGGCGTTCTGCGGGAGGAGGGAAGAGGCTTCTATTAGCGGCTGCGTTCCTGGTATATCTTCATCTTGCAGACGGTAAGGGCTCCATAAAGTGTGTCGAGGGGTGTTCATGTCGTCACTGGCAAGGTTGTTCCCGGGGATTCCCTCACATCCCCCTTCCCTAACTTTCTTGTGTACAAGAAAAGGTTCATAGGGATACCTGGACAGGAAATCTGCATTGGCATGTTCTTTCCCTTTTCTGTGGTGCACAGTGTATCTAAAAGGTTGAAGGGCCAAAACCACCTAAGGATTCTTTGATTGTGACCTTCACCAGGAAGAGTGAACCGGTGTGACTTAAGACCTATAAATAAATAAAAGTCTGTGCAGGGACTACACTGCTCCTGGTCCAAGCTGTTGGAGAGCATTGGGTAAGTCTGTGAGATACGGATTTGTGCACCGACACAGATATGGAGTTCATATTGAACACCTGCTAGATCATGGGTACTCGCAAACATTTTCCCAGGGGCCACAAAGTAAGGACTGGGGTGTGACTGATGGCTTTATTGATGCACGGTGGCAGCTGGCCTCTTTTTGTTATGCTGTATCTGAGTCGCAATCCCTCCACTGCATATTGGGGGTAAGCTTTCTCTGTTTGCTATTACTACAGCGGAAGAATCAAGTGTTTATTTTTATAAAATAATTTTTATTGGCATTTTTGACAGTACAGTACAATAGCATCAATATCCATTAGAATGTATTTTTAATCTATTTTACATCTTACCATAGAATACAATTACATCGTATTTTGCGCCCCCTTAACAATTCTGGAAAGGCAATGTTGATGCGGATAGATGGATGAGGCGGGTTCTGTGTCCATGCAAGGTAATCTGTGAGCTGTACTGGGAGTTGGGCTTCTCTCTCATTGCCAGCCCTACACTTAAGTTGGTGCTACATGCCAGCTAATGATGTAAACTGGAAAAAACTGGGGAGACATAACTGGGATACACTGTGTCTCATATTACGCCACTTGGTAGGGGCCACCTAATTACTACATTTTGGCTATGTCTCAGGTTGCGCATGCGTAGGGTGGGGAGGGACCATGGAATGTCAATAGAAGGGTAATATGTGTAATGTCCATTCTTGGCCTTTAGCCTTGGCTCATCAAGTGTCTATTCTATCAGGGGACTAACTTGAGTTGCTGCGGGGGTGCCTGTGCTATGGAGGAGCGGGTAGCCTGGGACTCTGGTGCATCTGATGTTTCCTGCAGGAAGGAGTGGAGTAGCATGGCCCATGGCATAGATATAGGATGCTTGCGGGTTCCCTTGACCTCTTCAGATGGAAGTACCTCTTCCTCCGCAGAGCACCACTTTTTGACTGCCCCCACCCATGCCACTAATGGAGGACCCCCTGGTGCCTTCCAATGCATTGCTATGCACCGCTTGGCCAGAAGGAGCACAAGGGACGCAAAGTGTGTCTCAACTTTCATATTCTTGCGGCATTTGCTAGTGCCCAGTGTGCATGCCTCTGTTTGTATGTCCGGAAGCCCCGTGACTGCAAGGAGGGCGGCATGGATTGTGGCCCAATAGATGCGGAGTACTGGCCAGTCCCAAAACATGTGTTTAAAAGAGGCACTGGGTTCTGGGCAAAAAGGGCACATAAAGGACCCATCTGGGTAATATTGCTGAAGCTTCTTGGGGGTGAGGTATGCGCTGTGCAGAATATGCAATTGTATGCTTTTGAAGCGGTAGTTGAGGACACTTTTTTAGGTAACTCAAGGGCACAAGCCCATTCAGTCTTTGGAGTTCAGTTTCCCACTTCTCTCCGAGGGGCGCAAGGGTGGGTGAATTAAGGGTCTGTATCGCTTTGTATATCCAAGTGATCAGGTGTCGTCCCTGGCCCATCTGTAACAGTATGTGAATCACCGGGTGTGTGGGGGGGGTTCTGTGTCGATCGAGTGCCACGTTCTGCGACAGTTTTCGAGCAGTTGTCGATGCAAAAGTAATTGTCCTCCAGGGAGGCCCATATCAGCCGCCAATGTTGAAAATGTCTGCAGTTGTCCATTGAGATAAAGTGTGCCTACATCTGTCAATGAGTTCTCTGTACATGTCTAGAGCATTCGCTCCGTGTAGTGTGCCCGACCTCTAGGGAATGCCACCAGCGGCAGGATGGGGGAATACATGGGTGCCGTTCATTTCATCCTATGTATGCGTGTCAGGCAGGTGCGTACCATTGTCACCTGAAAAGGCTTGTTCTGAAGTGGTGTTACCCCTGGCTTATGTTTGGGGTCTGAATCTTCCCAGCAGTTGTGGTCAGCTCGCATAGCGCCTGACCCACTGTCTAGCGTGATACTCATTGGAGCTGATTACCTAAGAAAGGTAAACCCAAGACTAGTCTGGGGGACCTGGATAAAGGACAGTACGTGGGGACAATGGTCCCAGAATGCGACAGTACAATGTAAAAAAGTAAAAACAAACATTCAAAACAAAGCATAAAACACAAGGTATTTTTTACACACAGTTTTTAATTCACACTGGGTAGTGATCTCTTAATGAAAATATTTACGTATTATTACATGTAACAATGTCCCTAGGCGGGAACATGGTGAAGGAGAGGAAAAAAGGGGATGGGAGGGTAATAGTGCTTTAGTGAGGATCGGAAAGTAATTGAAGGATAAAGTGTCAATCAGAAACAGTGCATCACTTAAAACACATGTGGCTCATTCATAGAGCCTATAACTCTCAATTTAGCAGAAACAATATACAGCCATGTTTCAACAGTAACACAGTATGAGATATCTGTTGTTTATGATGGCTATGGGGTGAAGTGTCAACGTTTCGACCCCTATGAAATTGTAGGCAGTTGTGTCCCTTACGTCAGGATCTTCTTCAGGACAAAGGTGTGGGGGTGAGGGAGGGCGTGATCATGGAAAGGACATGGAAAGAGCCTTAGAAACATAATTTATGTAAACCAGAGTTCAAATAATAAAACAGGGATTAAATCCACTACTACCATAAGGCCTCTACACGAAGGCTAGGGGCGTAGAAGGGCACGTTGGCTCCAGTGGCGAGAGAGTGACCAAAGCACCTGAAAGGATTATGGTGCGAGATCAGTGGGGACCCAACTAGATATAAAGAATTAAGAAAAAACAGCCAAAACAAGGTCTCTTACATCTTACAATGATAAACTTTAATCTTGTCATGCCGGATGAGTCGGTGATGCTGAAAAAGATCTGTGGAATAAAGGGACCACTAGTGAGCATAATGGATCGGATTTGCACTACCTATTGGCATTATCATCAAAACATAATTGACAAGATGGGCGGGTAAAGAGTATGTACCTGAGTTATCGGTAAAACACAGTAAATCCAGAAGTATCTGTAAATCAAATGTGTGAAATAAAGGTTACAAGGGATCGGTTTCAGTGTGTTGCTAAAAGAGAGAGAAAGGGTGCAATACCAGCAGGAGCATGACACTGCACGGGTAATTACCTGTGCTATTCAAAGCGGGCCTGACGGCTCCTGATAATCTTTGCATCTGAAAATAGAAATGAGGGGAGGTAAATTAACCCCTTCCATGCGCCCGTCGGCCAACAGCCGTTGGGAGCGCTACCTCTGTAGTGCTGCGCACGTCCGTTGGCTGACCCGGCCCCGCTCGCTCATCAAAGCTGCTGCACCGTGGCTGAATTGCCGCTGCGGTTAAGCGGTTATGTATGTTGAACGGCACACACTCGAATGCAGTGGTGCGTAAAACAGATAATGAGGACAGGGCGGGTGCTCCAAAAGACTTACCTCTAATCCAAGTGAATGCCTATGTTCCAAGTGAATGCCTATGTTCTAGTAGAGAGAACCGGAAGGCTGGGGGACAGCTTTTTAAATAAAGCTGTCAATCACGCATGTAAACAACGTGCGTGCAGGCGCTCACTGCCTCGCAGCTTACAGAAAGACGGGTCGAGTCCGAGAAGAAAGACTCCCATCCTAATGCTAAAACCTAAACCTCTCATGGTAAAAACAGTTTAATGATGGAAATGGACGAGTCAAGAGTTGAGAAAAGTGGAATCAAGCGGAACAAAAATGTTGCATTCGATAAGGCTCTAAAGGATGTATTTTCAAAACCGGGGTCTCCCAATGGCCTAGGTTAACCCGTTTACCGCAGCCGTTATTTCGGCGCAGTGCGGGTGTTCTAAGGAGTGGGCGGGGCCGCGTCGGCCGTTGGCCATTCGCAGCACCAGCCAGGTAGTTCTTACGATGGCCAACAGCCGACGGGAGCACGGAAGGGGTTAAAGGAATGATCTCATGGATTGCATAAACCGTTACTGTTACCACTCCAGACCTGACGGTTGCATTGTTGACACTTTATGAGAAAATAGTAACATATTGGAAATGTACAAAGATTTACAATTGGCCTATTGTACAGGGTGACTTGTGCAACTCTATAAAGCATAGAGAATAGACAACGCATGATTGCATTTACGTCCTTTCATGAGAAAATAGTAACACAGTAGCATTGCACATTAATATACAGTTGGCCTAGCACAGTTGTAAACACAGGGACAAAAGCACAGTTATGAAAACCTGTGGTGATCTTGGGTCCATTACATCATAACATTATGTCATTGGAATCTAGAATGTCATGTGTGGATTCTAGTTAAGTGATTCTATGTGAAACAGTTACTCTAGGACTGCTGCAGCTGTGGCTAATAAGTATAAGTCTTGAAGTATTTCTGTCTGCTGCCATTTACTGCATTATACCTCACTACAATTTGGCGGCGATTTAGCCACAGCAAAGGATCCACGCATCAAGAAGCCCTGCGTTTAACTAAAGAAGTGAGAAGAATACACTCTCATGAGGAGTATGTTCCAGGCAAAAGAAAAACAAACAGGCCTGTGTAATTTCATTTGACTGCTGGGATTTAGCGCAAGCTATTAGCATCAAAAATATAAAGATTTTATGGATGGTACATTTCATTTAAAAATAAAAAGTCTTTGTGCAGCATTGTGCGGTACTGTATTCAAGAGAAACGAACTGTGTCATTTAAAGATTACGCAGACAGTTTTTCTTAAGTGAACTCACAGACAGTGCGGTAAAGGATATGTGGCATAATTTGTTGACATTACCAAACTAAAGTGGCTGAGCACTTTTGAAGATAAGCGCGATAGTTTGACAAACCAAATGTGTTGTCTGTGCCACTAGCGATAAAGGTCTTAAAACCAAAGTAGTTCCTCTACAGCCCATTGAATTACCTAACACTGTTTGGTCCAAGCTCGCCATAGATTTTATAGGTCCTTTTGGTACACTTCCACAGAAGCTAAGATTTGCTATCGTGGTTGGTGATTATTACAGCAAATGGTGGGAGGTAAAGTTTGTAGAAGAACCTAATACTGTTAGTGTTATCAAGTTTTTGAAAAAAAAAAATTGTCTCGGACAATGGTGTCCAGTTTGTTTCAAAAGAGATGAAGAGTTTTCTTGACAACAATGCTATCAAACACAAGTGCGTTGCTTTATATCACCCACAGGCCAATGGTCTTGTAGAAAAAATGAATCGCACATTAGTTGAGTGCATTCAATGGGCCATTCACAACAAGGTTGATATTTGTAAATCCATTAAAGAAATGTTGTGGTCACATAGATGTTGTCCTAATGTTGTTTCAGGCATTTCAACATTTGAAGTATTGCGAGGACGGCCACCTGCCTCTAGACTATGTCCTGCCTGGTTAAGAGAGTGTCAGCATAAAAGTGATCACATGTTAAATATGGACAAAGTTGTGAGACCCAAAGTGGAAGAGTTCCAAGGTAAAATGAAAGGTCATCATGACACTCTCCACAGAAAACAAACTACGTGGAAAACAAACTACGTGTAGGAGACTGGGTTCGTGTCAAGAATCCAAATCATGTTCTTAAGGGAATGTTGAAATTTAAACCTCCTGTCAGAATTGAGGTTGTGACCAGGAATGCAGTGAGAACTAGCAGAAATGAATGTTGGAATAAGGGAAGAGTGGTGAAGGTGGATACTCATGATGTTCCTCCCCACGATCCTGGTGTTTAATTCAAGTCATCTTTGCATTCTCGTGTTGTTCCTCCTTCATCTTCCTCTTTTGATATTCATGTCATTGAACCAAAGTGTTCTACTCATCCAGAATCTGAACGTAAGAGTAGTAGATAGAATATTGTCAGACCTTTAAGGTTTTGCGATTGATGTTCATTCTTATTATATATCTAACTGCATACTTATGTAATGTATTTATTGATGTTGACCCTTAAGGTTTCGCGATTGATGTTCATCCTTATTATATATTTAACCGCATAGTTATGTAATTTATGTATTGATGTTATGTTAATTCATTACTGTAATTTATGTATTGATGTCATTCTAATTCATTACTGTTTGTTCTACTTTCATTTGTGTAAAAGAAGGGAGATATTGTGGTGATCTTGGGTCCATTACATTATAACATTATGTCATTGGAATCTAGAATGTCATGTGTGGATTCTAGTTAAGTGACTCTATGTGAAACAGTTACTCTAGGACTGCTGCAGCTGTGGCTAATAAATATACGTCTTGAAGTATTTCTGTCTGCTGCCATTTACTACATTATACCTCACAACAAATTCCCTAGTGGTATTACATATTGCTGGGTCCATAGGTCCACATTTGTTCAAATAGAGCACATTATAAAGACTGTAGAGAAGCCTTATATGTACTGGACGCATACATTGGATTACAGAATGGTTGTTAATCAAATGTCAGACAAGCAAATTGAGCATGGCTAATTTCTGATTCGTGTAAGCCATTCCTAATAGAGTCAAGATGGGACATCCACTTTCATTCCCTCAAGTTAAGAATGGCACCAATGTTGCCTCCCCTTGGGCCTAGGGGTGCTTTTTCTAGCACTGTATATCATCCGGATTATGGTTCATAGTAGCAAAATGTTCCACAAGGGGTGCTCCCTGTGTTCCACATCTTATCCAGCTACAGTGCTAAGGAACACAGGCCTTCATCTTCTGTTGGGTTTGGCCTATGTAAGTAAGATCACAAGGACATAGAATTCTGTAGATTACATTGTTTGTGTTACAGTTGGAAAAAGTTTTCAAGGGGATCACGTGACCCCGGTAGGTGAACTCTTTAGTTTGAATGGTTGTTGGGCACGCTTTGCACTCCACACATTTGAAAGGGCCATGAATCAGTGGTAGATTCCACATGGATCTGATTGAGGGTGTTTCCAGAGTCTCTAAAAAGGAGCGTACAACTTGTTCCCTGATGCTTTTTGCTTTTTTGAAAGAATGCATCGGAGGACTGTCTTGCTCTTTGTCATCAGATAAAAGGCTCCAATGCTAATTGATAGTTTTCTTAATTGCATGGCTCTTAGTCGAAAAGGTTGTGACACATGTCATCCTGTCCATGGGTCCTTTGTCTTTCTACTTAGGTGTGAGTAGGTTCTCCCGTGGGCTATACCAAGCCCTCTTCTGTGCCCTTTTAAGGTAACCTCGCTCCATCAGTCAGTTTCGCAGGTCCTCTGATTGTGCCATAGTCACTCTTCTTTGAGCAATTTCTGTGATTGTGCAGAAATTGCCCGTTTGGGAGATTGTCTCCGAGTCCTCTAGGGTGATGACTATTGTACCTCAGAAGGGAGTTCCTCTCGGCGGGCTTGCAGTACAAAGTGGTGTAAAGTTGATTGTCCTCAACCTTAATGGTTATGTCCACAAAATATATTTCACTCTGGTCAGAAAGTATAGTGAATTGAATATCAGGGCTTCTCTCAATAAGTCAAGAGTGGAACAAGCCCAGTGCCCTGGAATCAGCAGTCCAAATCCAAAATATATCATTGATATACCGCTTCCATATTCCACAGATCTTTTCCATCGTGTCAGCAGCATCCGACTCATCCAGCATGACATGATTAAAGTTTATCATTGTAGGAAGTAAGAGACCTTGTTTTGGCTGCTTTTTCTTAATTCTTTATATCTAGTTGGGTCCCCACTGATCTCGCACCTTAATCCTTTCAGGTGTTTGGTTACTCTCTCGCCACAGGAGCCAACGTGCCCTTCTACGCCCCTAGCCTTTGTGTGGAGGCCTTATGGTAATAGTGGATTTAATCCCTGTTTTCATTATTTGAATTCTGGTTTACATAAATTATGTTTCTAAGGCTCATTTCATGTCCTTCCCTAGATCACGCCCTCCCTCACCCCCACACCTTTGTCCTGAATAAGACCCGTAAGGGACGCAACTGCCTACAGTTTCATAGGGGTCGAAACGTTAACACTTTACCACATAGCCAGCATAAACAACAGATATCTCATATTGTGTTACTGTTGAAAACATGGCTGTATATCGTTACTGCTGAATTGAGATTTATAGGCTCTATGAATGAAACACATGTGTTTTAAGTGATGCACTGTTTCTGATTGACACTTTATCCTTCAATCACTTTTTCGATCCTCACTAAAGCACTATTACCCAACCCTCCCCTTTTTTCCTCTCCCTCACCATGTTCCCACCATGTAATAATATGTAAATATTTTCATTAAGTGGTCAATACCCAGTGTGAATTAAACACTTTGTGTAACAAATACCTTGTATTTTATGCTTTGTTTTGAATGTTTGTTTTGACTTTTTTACATTGTACTGTCGCTTTCTGGACCCATTGGAGCTGGGTAGCCAGAAAGTATGCCTCAAAGGAGGGGCACCAACCCTCCCTGATCTAGGGGCAGCTGTAGTTTGGCGAGGGCAATACGCCGACACCCTGATCCCCATATAAGGATCCCGAGGAGAGTGTCCAGCTCCCGGAAAAAGGAATGAGGAGGAACCACCGGATGATTAGCAAAATAGTATAGTAATCGTGGAACGAGTATCATCTTGGCAACTGCTATTTTGCCAATGACAGCTAAGGGGAGATCCTTCCAAAAATATATGGAGGATCTGATGCCAGCCATTGCCCTGCGGTAATTTCCTTTGTAGAGATCTCGCGGTGTGTGGTATAACTGGACCCCTAGGTATTGAACCGGTTGGGGTCTCCAGAAGAGAGATTGATGCCACCTAATCGTATTGGACATGGAGGGAGATCATGCACAAGGGGGTATACTGTCGATTTGGACCATTTTACTTTTAGACCCGCCACTACCTCGGGGTCCTGTAGTGTGCGTAGTATGGGGGAGCGGTCTGACGTAATATCACGGACGTAGATGAGCACATCATCCACATACAACGATACCGCATGGGTAGATTCGGCAATTTAGATGCTCCAGCTCTCACTCCCATTGTGGAGGTGGATTGCCAGAGGCTCCATCGCCATGGTGAATAGCAAGGGGAGAGCGGGCTACCCTGGCGGGTACCTCTTCGCACCAGGAATGGAGAAGATATGAGGGGCCCCAGGCTCGCTCTAGAGGTGGATGTGGAATATATAAGCTTGGTATATGCCCGGAGTCTGGGCCCCACTACCCTTAATCGCAGGACCCAGAAGAGATATGGACATAGGAGGGTATTAAAAGCTTTCACTGGGTCCAAGAACATACACGCTGCGCAGAGAAAGCGGTCCCGTATCTGGTCGTGAACGTGGAACAGGATTTTAGTAGTTTTGGTCTTGTTTTATTTATTAATTTCTACTCTATGTTTCTAAACCTGTCTTTTGTGTGATCTTTTCATTGTTTGAAGTGTTGCACAAATACTTTACACAATGCCTCTCAGTTAAGCCTGACTGCTCTGCGCCAACCTCCCAGAGAGTGAGCACAGGTTAATTTGGGGTTTGCTTGTGCCTTACACCGACTAGGATTGTGGTTGCTGCATGACCATGGCTAACAGAACCGTCAACCAACAACCCAGTTTCGAAAATTGGTGAGCAGCGGTGGGATAGGACTTGTGTTTGGTCAGTGCTATACAGTAATTTGGTGTACATTATCATTCCATATCTCAGACTAATTAAAGTAAATTCTATCTGATTGGCCTTTTCGTTTTTTCCAACATTATTCTCTCTGTACCTCGCTGTTGTGTCCGTCACCTCACCTGCAAAGTTGGAGTTTGAGCTGGCGATTACCCCGGGGTCCAGCTCAAGGGTTTTGTCAGAAGAGGGGGTTGCCCACCAAGAGGAGCACTGAGAAGGCAGAGCTCCAGAAACCTTTAAGGGCATGGGCACAGGCCCATCAATTTCCCAACTAAGCAGATATCTAGGAGGATGAGGAAGGGTTCGAGGAAGATCCACCGGAACCTGTGGAGGAAGATGGTAAAATACTCCTACAATTGGAGATCCCTCTTTGTGCAGGGACCAGTGTGTCTTGCCAGGTCCTGACCCCAGAAGAGTTGATTGGCAGGAGGAAAGAAAGAAAGAGCAAAAGAAATTGGCTATAGAGGAGAGGATTACCTTGGAGCATTTGGCTTATGAGAGGAGCCTTAAGGAGCTGTACATCAAGACCAGACAAGCAGAGTCCAGCTGTGATGGTGGCAGCATTTTTTCTGTGTCCTCTGGAAGACAAGAGGGACTACATTCCCAAAGTTCTGGTGTCTGCTTTTGATGTGAGAGACGATATTGATAAGTGGTTTGAGGCTTAAGAGATTGCCTTACAGATGCAATAGAGGGGGTATTCTGTGGAGGCATCTCTCTAGTGAGGACTAGAAAAGGAGGACAGGATTAGTTATCTCCCCCACAAAGGAAACCCTTATTAGAAAGTATGGTCTGACCCAGATAAGTATAGGCTCATGTTCAGGGACAGACAAAAGCTGCCCCAGAAGTCCTGGGTGGATTTTGTGGATTCCTTTTGCAAGGCACGTCATGGCTGGGTGAAGGGCAGTGAGATGAATGATTACAAAGGGCTGTATGATCTGTTGGCAAGAGAGCACATTCTCAGTAATTGTTTTCCAGAACTGCGCCAGCACTTCTTGATTGATAGTAAGCTCACTGACCCCTAGGGAGCTTGTCAAGGAGGTGGATAGCTGGCTCATAATAAGGTATCTGGGGAAAAATCACCACAAGGTTGGGCAGGGCCCCCATCAGAAGGAAGAAGGGAGGATAAAACTAAAAGCAAAGACTTCTCTAAAGGGCCTAAACTAGTTCCTCAGACTAGCACACCCATCCCCCAACTGAAAAGAAAAGAGATCATTCCGTGATAGTGGGTCTGCAGGGACAGCACCCCTATGTTTTAGGAGTGCCAACAGGAATGGCACTTCAAGGGGGATGCCAAGTGACTGAGGTGTGCACAGCACCCCACCGGTGGGCAGTCACTGTGGTTGGCAAAGGTAGGGCTTGGGGAGGGCATTGTCTCAGCTAGTGTGGGGGACAGAGTAGAGGTTCCCTTAGTATCCCTGGGTGATGTAGAGAATGTGCAGAGAACTCACATGCCTAGTAACACTAGGAAATACAGGCAGTGAGTCACCATCAATGAGAGAGGGTGGGGGCTTTGACAGACACTGGAGCCAGAATGACAACTGTCAGATGTCATCTGGTGACTTTAGAGTAGGTAGTCCCTAATGTGTTCCAACAAGTTGTTGCAGATGACAACCATGTGAGTCACTACTATCCAGTGTTTCTGGCTCCCTTTGAATGGGAGCGGGCGGGTTTCAGGTTCCTTGAAGGTAGCTGTAAATCCATCTATACGTGTGGATTGTCTGCTTGGCAATGATCTGGAGCATACCGCCTGGAAGGAGGTGGAGTTCAGGTCCCACTTGGAGATGTTAGGGTTGCCTGAGTAGATGTGCCTGACCACAAGGCCCATGGCAGCTAGAGAGGGTAGTCGAGAGGACCGGTAGCCTGGAAGAATAGCCCAGGTGACTGCCAAGAATATGAAGGGCAAGGGAAGCAGGATACTCGCTCCTGAAACTCCCACAATCCAGGCGGAGGCTGGCCCTGAGGGGGACACCTGAGAACCAACAGGGGACGATGTGGTTGAACTATGAAACCAGCCTGAGCTGGCCAACTGGCAGCAGGAAGGAGGTCCCACCAGGGAGGAGTTCTGCAAAGGCGCAGAGGGAGTGCCCTACTCTTGTGGGTCTACGGCAGCAGGCCAAGACCCAGGCAGCTGGTGACACCTCTGGTAATCACTTGTTTTAATGGGAGAATGGTCTCCTGTATAGGGAGCCTTAGGCTCCTGAGCCTGGTGCAACCCGTGTGTTGGTGGTCACCCTGTGCTGCAGGGCCTTCCTTCTGGGGATGGCTCATGCTGTACCCCTGGCAGATCATTTGAAGCAGAACAAGACCTTTGACAGGCTTGTTACCCACTTTTACTGGCCTCAAATTAGGAGGACATCAGATGCGTTCTGCAGGTCCTGTCCTACCTGTCAGGCCAGTGGCAAGTCAGGGGGGAAGTGCAAGCACAACCTGCAACCATTTGCTGTTGTTGGCACCCCTTTTGAAAGGAAGGGCATCGATATTGTTGGGCCTATGGACCTCAAGACAGCCATGGACAACAGGTTCTTCCTGGTCTTGGTGGACTATGCCACCCAGTACCCAGTGGCTATCCCTCTATGGACAGTAATTGAGGCTGCAGTGGTCACAGCCTTGAGGGGATATTTAACCATGTGGGCTTCCCCAAGAAGATGGTATCCGACTGTGATACCAAATTCATGTTAGGATACATAAAGTCCATGTGGAAGGAGAGTTGGGTGACATACAAAGTCTCCACTCCTTACCACTCACAAACCAATGGACTTGTTAAAAATAAGCATGGGCGGAAAATCCGTTCCGCTTGCGGATTTTGCGGATTTTCGGTAAATTCGCAATCCGCGAACTCTCGCGAATTTACCGAAAATCCGCAAATTCGCACGCCGCTGATTTTTTTTCATGGTGATACAATATTGCGGCGTGCGGCGTTCACTTACCGTCATTCAGCGTTTGCCAAGTTGTTTTTCTCAATATTTTGCGAGTGCTGCACCATTTTGGATCTTGCTGCGGGATCCCGCGGGAGTTTGGCGACGCATCGCGAGAGTTCGCAATTGCGAACATGTAGGTGCGGCGGGCAGCAACAATCTCGCACTCGCGAAATTACAAAATTTGCAATTCTGCACAAGAAATCCACTAGCAAGCAGCATAGACCTTCTGAAAATGATGATTTTTATCAGAATAACTCCTCAGGTTGACATTTGCCTGCACTTTTTTGGATTTGAGGCCTTTTGACTTTCTTTGGATCACTTTTGGATTAGAAATCAACTTTCACAAGTAAGTTTGTTTGTGGCATTACAGTTGCTGTTCTGCAGAAAAACGAGTTTTGCAAAACTGATAGCACTCAGCAGGTGCAAAAGTTCACTCATCATTAGTAACCATTCCCTGTAGTACTTCCTGAGGGGCCCCTCCAGAGTTCAGTTGCCTATGTTTGTTTGGGGCATTACAGTTGCTGTTCTGCAGAAAACGAGTTTTGCAAAACTGAAAGCACTCAGCAGGTGCAAAAGTTCAAACTCATCATTAGTAACCATTCCCTGTAGTGCTTCCTGACTGGGGCCCCTCCAGAGTTCAGTTGCTGGTTGCAACAATTCTATGAACCTGCTCTGACCCTCACAGCAGGCTCATAGAATAGCTACAAGTAGGCCACAAAGGTCCTGGAAAAAAATTGCACTGCAACAGAAAGCAAATTACAGATAAGGAAGCAGGTGCCAGACTGGAATTTTAAAACAGTGACACATTAATAAATCAACCCCAAATTAATTCACGTCAGTTGAAGCAGGGCAGGTGTGCTTGCATTCCCCCCCCCCATAATCTACAGTGATGAACCAGAGGGTGGCATTGAGGTACCAGAGAGTGGCATGGGTGAAACAGAGGGTGGCAGTGGTGAACCAGAGGGTGCTGGGAACCTGTGATGATGAACCAGACGTAGAAACAACATAGTCGCGACCGTTGCGAGCCGACAAGTAAGTTCGCAATTGCGAACTGGTACAAAACCCTCGCGAACTGGCAGAAACCCTTGCGAACACACAAAAAAAATCCGCAAATTCGCGAGAATTCGCGGATTTTGCGGATTGCGAGTTCGCAAATACGCATCGCGAACGCCAGATTCGCAAAATTCGCCCATGCTTAGTTAAAAATTTCAAGAGGACCAGAAAGGAAATGATTATGGGCCTGTCAGAACCCATGAGGCGGAAGTGGGATGTCCTACTACCATGCTTTTTGTTTGCCTACAGGGAGGTATCGACAAGGGCGGTTGGCTTTAGCCTCTTTGTACTTCTGTAATGGGCACCCTGTGAGGGGACATCTCAGTTTGGTGAAGGAGGGCTGGGAGAAAGCTCCAAGGAAGGCCCTCCCAGGATGTGTTCAGCTACATGCTAACACTCCGCAACCAGATAGCGCACTTACGGAAACTCGCACAGGAGAATCTAGACTCCAGTCAGGAGGACATGCAACAGCATTATGACCAGAATGTCACTCTGGTTGAGTTTCAGCCTGGTCAAAAAAAAGTGGGTGATGGAGCCTGTGGTGCCCAGGGCTCTGCAAGGCCACTGGTCTGGGCCTTTATGAGGTGAAGGAGCACAAGAGTGATGTCACCTCCTTGGTGCACCTCAAAACTCTAAGGACCACTTTAAGAGTCCTTCATGTCAATCGCCTTAGACCCCACTTAGAGAGGTCTGAGCTAACCATGCTCCTAATCACTGATGAGGGGATGGAAGAGGAAAGTGAACCTCTACTTGACCTCCTTTCTTCTAAGGAGCAGAATTGGTCAGTAGAGGGTATCAGCCTCACCCCTGCACTGACACTAGACCAACAGGGAGACTGACAAGAGTTGGTGGGGCAGTGTGCCTATTCATTCTCCCTTACCCCAGGACTCACTACATGGTGTACCCATGATATTGATACTGGGAACAGCATGCCAGTGAAGAATAAAATGCACAGATTGTCTGACAAGGTGAGACAATCTGTACATTTTATTCTTCATAGGCATGCTGCCCCCAATATCAATATCAAGGGTACACCATGTAGTGAGTCCTTGGTTAATCTGTAGTCTGACAAGGTGAGCGCCAGTATTAAGTTGGGGTTATTAAGCCCTTGGTCCAGTCCAGTGGTGTTGGTCCATAAGGCTGATCCTCCAGATGTCTCACCCAAACTTGGGTTCTTTGTGGACTACTGTGGGCTCAACAGTAGTCCTTGGAGGCACCAAGACAGAAACACACCCCATGCCCTGAGCTGAGGAAATCATAAATCAGCTAGGACCTGCCAAGTTCCTCAGCACATTTGACTTAATATCAAGTCAAGTCAAAAATAAAGTTTATTTAGACCATTTGATCTATAAACCACAGTTCATACTTTATCATATAAAATCACATAACACAAATTCGTATTCTGAGCAATAAAAGTTATATTATCCTAAAAACTACCTTTGCACAATTTAAAACCATAATTCATTTAGATTATAGGGCTATTGGCTATTTTTGGGCCTCCAGTCAGATCGGGAACTTATATACTCCCTGCATAAATTTCCCGATAGCTATCGCAATATCAAGATTTTTAATATCTGTGTACTAGCAGATTGCCTTGACCGAGGGGACCAAAGTGAGGTCTGCAGTCTTTACCCCAGAAGGGCACTTCCAGTTCCGGGTAATGCCCTTCAGGTTTACGAACACCCATGCCACCTCCCAGAGGTTGGCCAACCAGGTCCTGACTAGGTTGGAGAACTTGGAAGGGACTCTACGGTGGAACAACGACCTGGAACAGACCATGCCAAATATTATGGTGTCTTCAGGTTTTTCGGCCTAAGGGGTTGGATAGGTCTCCTAACTTTCAACTGGGGGCAACACATGTTAGACCTGGCATCCTTGGTGTGGTTTAGTCTGACTTTTTGCTTTCAGATCTCCTGTTTTTGCTGGCTTCATTTTTTGCTGGCCTTAGGACTGGACCTACTTTACCACATCTAACCAGTGCTAAAGTGCTTGCGCTCTTACTGATGGCGTACTTCATGCATCCTGTCTATTAACTGTTTACATAAAATTTCAAACTATAACCACCTGCTGTCATGCTAACAAGAATGTGTCAGTATTGATTATTGAATTTATCATAATTGTATTAATTGTAGCGTTCTAGTTGCCTACTCCATAGTAGATCATCCCCGGAAACACTCTCACACTATGTATCACTCTCTGGCCAGGCGTGGCCAGAGAGCATAAATAAAGGGTCCGGGGTCGCTCGTGACTTTCGGCTCATACGACTATCCATGTGTGTCTGTCGTCCATATTTCATGAGCGGCCTATAAGTGTATGTGTCCTTTGGCGCCCCATACTGTGTATGTCCCCGTAACCCTAACCCTGTCGACGAGGGTGGGATATCAAATTCCCGACACCTGCACCGGAGGAGCAACGCCTACCTGAATCTGCAGGCAGCACTGACCGGCGCGAGCCCCGCAACGAGGAGGCTTGCTGGAGGGGAGCGTCATCGTCCGCAAACCCAGAGGTGAGCGGCACACAAGTCCAGCAAAAGCTCCCGAGCGTCTCAGCAGTGGAAGGCGCTACACGTGCTAGCCGACAGCCCCGCACCAAAGCCGGAAGCTCCCGCACCCCTGCCAGCGGCCGCGCGCATGCGCAGAGGCCAAGACAGTGATCACCGACGGCCCGACCAGCCTGAAAGAAGACACGCAAGGCCGCAACGGAACAGACAGGAGCCGAAGAGCTCAGCTGCTGACACCAAGCACCGCGCAAGCAGTGCGGCACCTGGCAACAAGATTGTTTTCCCCCAGACGGACTACGGCAAACAAGCACTGGCAAAAGCAGCGCTAGTTTGCCCAGAAAGGGAACAAGCAACAGTAACAAGGAGAACTCCCCTGGGGCCCTAAACTACACGGCGGCAAAAGAGACATCCCCATAAGAGAGAAAAAAAAGAAAGGAGAAAGAGGAAAGTAAACATATAAGACAAGACAAAGGCAACAAGCACTGGCAAACACAACACAAAGGCGCAGGGAGTTACAGGCACGTGGCAACACAATCGTGGTGCAAACTAGTAAGGGGACACCAAGTCAAACCCTGCAGCGCAAGCAGCTCAACAGCAAGCAGCCCCACCTGCGCCTCCACATCCAGTACACACCCAGATCACTGCGCTTCCACCATTCAGTGAACTAATCGACCCAGCGACTGCGTTACCGAGTTGGAAGGTGTGGCTTAGCAATTACTTTGTGGCTACGAAAGAAACAGACAGAGCCGTTAAAAGATCACTGCTATTACACTTCGCAGGAGACAAAATATACAAACTGTTTACGCACCTCCCAAACACCGGCGCAGCCACCGACTATGATGCTGCGGTTAGAGCCTTGGCTGCTCATTTTGACCCCCAGCTCAACCCTCACTGCGAACTGTTCAAATTAAGACAAGCCAGGCAAAGTGAGGGAGAGTCAATGGACACTTTTCACGCACACCTCAGAGAACTAGCAAGTACTTGCACTGAGGACGATAAGACAAAAGAGGTGACGGCACAACTCATCCAAGGTTGCCGCAACAAGACATTGCGGACACTCATACTTCGGCAACCCCGCATAACCCTAGAAGAAATGTTGATCCTCGCTCGATCACACGAACTATCAGACATCCGAGCAACTGCAATGGAAACCGCGCTCAACCAACAAACTGATCAAGTAGTGAATGTCAAGGTGGAGCGAGCTGACGCCATTTGCACATCATCTCGGGATGGGCGAGGAAGGTGGCCCACCCGAACACCGCGACGGATGCAGTGTGGCTACTGTGGGAGAGAAGAACACCCTCCAGAAAGTTGCCCAGCAAAGGGAAAGACGTGCTCCAAGTGTGGCATCCCCAACCACTTCGCGAGCGTATGTCGTAGAGGCTCGCGAGGTAGAAATAACCCAGGAAGGTGGACAATGACAGGAGCCGTAAGACATCTAGCTCTAGAAGAACCTGCAACTCCGCGGTCAACAAAAACCTCGTCTCGCCACACCCAACGCCTGAATGATTCTTCCACGGAAGAAGATGAAGAGTGCTATTTTGTGTTGTTTGCAGGTTACCTCAAAGGAGACGACGACCGCAACCCAAGTGCAACATTGAAATTGACGGATCCCCAGTAACAGGCCTGATCGACACAGGGGCGAACGTTAACGTAATGGGGTCGCATCATTACAAACAGCTGAACCCGAAGCCAACACTTGCCCCATCCAAGATCAGAATTCTCACGTTTGGAAGCCAAAAACCACTTCCATTGAAAGGTAAGATGACGGTTAAAGTGAAGTCAGAGACCCAAGAAGTAACACCAACGTTCCATGTTGTTGACAGAGAAGCAGATATACTCGTTGGAAGTCACACTGCAAAAGACCTCAATTTGATTGCGTTTGCAAACGCAGTAAAACTTCTCCAGACCAACGACATTCTGGACATGTTCCCACAATTGTTCAAAGGACTAGGAAAGATTATGAGATCACCAGTAAAGCTGCACATAGATCAGGCAGTCCAGCCTGTTGGGCTAAGACACCGACGAATCCCTTTCCACCTCCGGCCACTAGTAGAACAAGAACTCCTGAAGCTGGAACAACAAGGAGTGATCGAAATGGTAACAGGGCCAACTCCTTGGGTATCCCCCTTGGTAATTGCAGAAAAGCTGAAGCAGCCGGGGAAGATTTGAAACTGCATCGACATGAGAATACCTAACCGGGCCATAAAATGTGGGAGACACTTAACACAGACAGTTGACGACATTCTAGCCGACCTCAATGGTTCGCAATGGTTCTCTAAATTAGACCTCAATGCTGGTTACCACCAGTTGACCCTAGCGGAGGAGAGCAGGTACATTACCACATTTTCAACCCACCTTGGACTTCGTCGGTACAAAAGACTGAACTGTGGGATATCTTCAGCAGCGGAGATCTTTCAGAACACTGTGAGAGAAGATCTGTCAGGCCTCCCCGGCGTCCTTAATGTGAGTGACGATATTCTCATTCACTCCAAAACCCTTGAAGAACACCACCGACGGCTCCGTGCCACCCTCTAGCGACTGGCAGAACATGGCGTAACCCTTCACATGGAAACATGTCAATACTTCCACAAGACAATTGATTTCTTTGGCAACGTATTCAGCTCGGAGGGTGTCAAAGTAGACCCCACGAAATCCCAAGCAATTCAACTCGCTCCTGCTCCAACCAATGCCTCTGAAGTAAGGAGTTTTCTAGGGATGGCAAAATACTGCGGGCGATTTATCCCAAACCTGGCAACCATTGCGGAACCACTGCGAAATCTTACGAAGAGAGACACTACCTGGAAGTGGACCACAGAGGAAGACAAAGCCTTCAAGCAAGTGAAATCAGCTCTGTTAGACAGCACAACAGTGGCCTACTTTGATACCACGCACACCACAGAGTTGCTGGTGGATGCCAGCCCGGTAGGCCTCGGAGCTCTGCTTACCCAAGAGACTGAGCCAGGGACCTGGGTCCCGTTAGCTTTCGTGAGCAAAGCACTAACAGCAACAGAAGCCCGGTACTCACAAATAGAGCGTGAAGCACTGGCCATCAAGTGGGCATGCAACCACTTTCATTTATATGTGAGCGGACACCCCTTTCGAGTGATAACGGATAATCAACCTCTTGTCCCGTTGTTCAAAGGAACGGCGCCTCACCCACCTCCCAGGATCGAAAGGTGGGCCATCCAATTGCAACATTACCAGATGGAACTGATGTATTGGCCAGGGGCAAAGAACCCGGCGGACTTTTTGTCTCGCCACCCAGCGCCAACGGAAGAAGAAGACAGAGATCAAGAAACAAGGACGGAAGAGTTTGTCAACATGGTCGCCCAGTGGTCGTGCCTGCGAGCTCTTTCGATAGAAGAAATAAAGGAGCATATGGACCAAGACACGGTCCACCAACAAGAAGCTGACTCTCTGAAGGATGGCTAGTGGGAAGGATTCCTCAAGAACATCCACGGTGGAGTGAGCCTGACAGGCCCCGCCTGGGAAAACTTTGGAAAGTTCGAAACGAACTCGGCTCCGCGGAGAACGGGATCGTACTAAGGGGTAGACGCATTGTTGTACCGGAAAACGTGCAAGAACGAGCAACGATACTTGCACATGAGGGTCATCAAGGCATCGGGAGGATGAAATCAAGGATGAGGGAAAAAGTGTGTTTCCCAGACCTAGAGGACAGCGTGGACGCCGTTGTGCACAACTGCAGAGCTTGTCAACTCACAAGCAACGCCGAAGCCTCAGCACCCGTGATCACCGAGGACCCCGCCCCATCGCCATGGGTAAGCCTTGATTTCGGAAGTTTCCCCGACGGGAGAGTCACAGCTGTTCTCATCGACAGTTACACCAAATATCCAATTGTCGAAATTCTGCCATCCACGGCATTTGCCAATCTGCAACCTGTCCTGGAGAAGGTGTTTGCACTATTTGGCTGCCACATGCCATCAAGACCGACAATGGGCCCCCATTCCAAGGCAGCGAGTTCAAAGACTTTCTGTCACGCCTAGGAATCAAGCATCACCGAATTACCCCGCAATGACCACAAGCCAATGGTGAGGTCGAGCGGTTTATGCGCACCACCAACAAAATACTGCGCATAGCGATGGACGAAAATACAGATCCAGAAGTTGCTCTACAACAGTGTCTGAGAGAATACTGCAGCACACCTCATTGTACAACGCAACGATCTCCGTGGTCACTCATGCTACAGGACCTCGACGAGACATGTTACCCTTCAGATTCAAATACTTTATTCGGTTAAAAAAGAAGAATAACCATAAAAGTAGCATAAAAAGGTACAATTTACAAGGGGTTAAGTAATTATTATTTAAAATCACAAAAGAAAAACACCAAAATTGAATACATATATACAACATAGAAAATTAATTCATTTGAATTGTTTTACGACACTTAAAAACTAATTTTAAAAATTCGGCAAGTGAGGCTACCATAAAAACAGTTTCCATTTTCTGACACTCTAAAAACGCTAAGCGACATCTATATACATTTAAATCTTTGAGAATAGGGATGATAAGTTTCCTTCGGAAAAAAGTATAAAATTTACAAAAAAATAGTATATGTATATCAGATTGTGGGGACACATCATCACATGGGCAAAAACATAAATCTTTCGACCAACAATTCATCACAGGAAAGGATAATGTCCTAAAAACAATATTAAGTCTAAACCGGGTTAAAAGGAAGCGTTCATGATTGGACATATACAATGATAAATATGGCTGTAATTTTTCTCCACATAAAATATCCTGATGGACAGAAACAGTCTTTTTTCTCGCCTCCTCAATATGTCTTTTATCCCTGAGATAGGCCATACACAAGTTTTTCAAGTCTCTTCTAGATATGTGTGCCATTGATAGTGGATCCTCAAAGTATTGGGGGCAACTTAATTCTTCAAGAAAGTTTCTGACGTAGCATATCCATTTAAAATCATTAATATTGTCCAGTCCTAAAATATCCCTTAAAATAGCCCGGTTAACCACACATTCATCGTTTGTCCAAACCCTATGCCAAAGGAGGATTGGCTGAATCTTAATCGTTTCGGTAACAAAAGGTACTCCCAATTCAGCGTGGCATATCATGGTCGCAGTACTTCCGGGCACGGACAAGATGTAGCGTAAAAACGTATTTTCCATAGTTTGAATTGAACTAGTATTTGAGTAACCCCACAAACCTGATCCATAGGTAGCTACTGCTAAACATGTCGCGTTGTAAATAGTTAAAATTTCCTTTATGGGTTTTTTTCCTAATTTTTTCATGAAACATTGTAAGGCCATAATAGTTTAGGAAAATAACAGAGATCTAGCATGAATTGCAGCAGTCCATGAGCCACTTTCATGAAACAATATCCCAAAATATGGGAAGGTGGGGGTCCTTTCTAAGGGATTGGAATTTATAAAAATTGGCTTCAGATGCTTGCTTGTTCTTGACCCACAATACATAGAAAAGGTTTTGGAGCAATTAATTTTCAAGTCTAAGCCAAGCATGAAACTATTAAAAGATGTCACCAGAGTTTGTAAAGCCATTGGGGTGCGTGCCATCAAAACGGCATCGTCAGCGTACATCAGGGCAGGGACAGGCCTTCCACCCACCATAGGCATGTCCCTACCCTCCTGCACGAGGCGCTTCTCCAGGCCATTTATATATAACAGAAATAAAAAGGGGGCTAAAACGCACCCTTGGCGTACACCCCAACCAATCCCGAATTGTCTACTGCATTCACCATCTTTCCCATATCGGACACTTGCGGTGGCCCCTGAATATAGATCTCTCAGAAAGCATATAATGGCATTGTCTACCCCCAGTTCGACCATAATTGCCCACAATTTATTGTGTGACACACAGTCAAAAGCTGATGATAAATCAACAAAAGTGAGGTATAGACGCTGTTTTTTAACCTTTATATACTTCTTTATATACTTCTGTTGCATGTTACCCATGGCAGACAGCTGGAGGCCAGAGCCTTAAGACCCTGCGAGTGCCCAAGCAAAAAGACAGAAAACCAAAGACAAAGCAAGTCATCGACAAAGAGCGATGATCCGTGTGATGAAGCCGGGGTTCTATGTATTATTGCGGAATCGGTGGAGCGGAGGAAAGTTCCGAACTTCCTATGAGCCCGGACTGTGGACAGTCAAGTCGACCAAAGGAACGGCCGTCACTGCAGAGCGGGATGGCGAAACAGTAACAAGAAACATTTCATGGTTCAAGGAAGTGCCGCCCTCAGTCAGAACATCCCGGGGGGGCAGAGCTGTCGAGAGCCGCCGAGGAGCAACCGGACGTGGCTGAAGGCAATTCTGATGAAGCTTCACCTCGGAATCTAACAGTGTCTCCCTCATAAAATGTGGGAGACACTTAACACAGACAGTTGACGACATTCTAGCCGACCTCAATGGTTCACAATGGTTCTCTAAATTAGACCTCAATGCTGGTTACCACCGGTTGACACTATCGGAGGAGAGCAGGTACATTACCACATTTTCAACCCACCTTGGACTTCGTCGCTACAAAAGACACCGATAACGATCAAGGTCCGATGAGTCCCCGGCAAGAACAAGAGAGCAGCCAGAACCCCTATAATCTCAGGTGGAATTCCCGGCCCAACAAGAGACTAGCTGATTTTGTATGCTGAAATTTATTTTCTATTGACTGTTTGAAAAACCAAGTTGGGATGGGATGTAGCGGTCTAGTTGCCTACTCCATAGTAGATCATCCCCGGAAACACTCTCACACTATGTATCATTCTCTGGCCAGGCGTGGCCAGAGAGCATAAATAAAGGGGCATGGGTCGCTCGTGACTTCCGGCTCATATGACTGTCCATGTGTGTCTGTCGTCCGTATTTCATGAGCGGCCTATAAGCGTATGTGTCCTTTGGTGCCCCATACTGTGTATGTCCCTGTAACCCTTACATTAATGATGGGTACAATCTGGGACGTTTACACTTTTGGTATAATCATTTAGGACAAGTTTGCACTGAAAACCATGAGGTAATGGGTCAGTCTACTTCAGTCACTGTCTTAATGAGTGGCTGCATTATGTTCTCGCACAATTTGACCGTACACACAATAAGGACTCTCCTGTGTTCAATTTTACAAAAAGCAGTCGCAAACAACACAAACATTGTCAAAGCCAAGAGCAGGCAGCCAATGCAGGACTTATTGGCTTTACTAATGATTGTGTGATGACAGTGGCAAGGAACGGCAGATAGTGGAATGAAGAATACTGGGAAATAATTATAGAGCCACTTGTTGCAAAAACACATATTACAAAACCATACATTTTTGGAACGCGGGTGTTAATTGCGCTCGGTAACGTTCAATTGATTCCAAAAAATAATTAGAGTTGTTTTTGTACAAAAATAATATATACCAATAAAAATACTAACACTGCACCATTATTTTTAGAACTGTTTCATTGTTTTGCAATATCGACTGGAAAGGCGGTGTCACATTATAATGAACATGAAATACCCTTTGTATCGTAGAGCCATAAACAACGCATAAAAGACTAGAGCGTGCACATAAAGCAAGGCGATGTTGCAACCGCCACCACCTTCATTCTCCAAGAGATCACGAGCTGCCCCTGTACTATCAATAGACCCACCCCATCTGTCTTTACACCCCCGGCGTTTCCACGCATGTGGAAACCCCATGTCTTGCCTGCATTGTATTTTTAAGCTCCCCACTCTTCTGCCGATTTAGTGCGCATGCGTGTTATTGCGCGCATGCGCTTTAAAGATCCAGGCCGAACACTACTCCTGCTTGAGCAGCGTTAACCCCTGTTCACCAGGGAGAGCTCCTACCTGGCCGAGGCTCCGAGGTGAGGCCCGCACAAAGGCGAGGAGGGCTGCGGGGAGCGAGGGGGGCTTTTGCAAGCTCCCCCGCCGCCAAAGAAAGGCGCCCATTCACTGCTTCAGATGCAGCTCCTCTTTCTGGTCCCCCCCGCACAGTCCGCTGCCCCCCCGCCAGGTGTGCAGCTGAAGGACTCCCCTTCATTCCATTGCTGCCATTATAAATTGGCCCACGTCAGGATTGCTTTCTTTTGTAGCACTCTCTGAAAATTCAATCGCCTTTAGGCGCTCCAAATTTTCTTTAGGTAATGGAACAGGCCAAGTGAGAGTTTATGATTATTCCTGCATCACAGAGAAATAAAATGTTTTTATTGAACCCTGTCTGCTACAGTTCTGCCGATTCTAGGTACTGTAAATAACAGATACTACTATTACCACATTTATGGCACTCGATGTACAGCCCTCGAAAGGAGTCTGTCTTCCCATGATTTCCACTTGTGACCTTTGGCCCCCTTCATTTCCTCATCCACCAGCTTTCTCACACTTTGTCACAGCATGTCGCAGGGAACTCGTTCTAGTGACAAAGGCTGTCAGTCCTTGCGCTCCATCTGGACATGAACCTCTGGCTCTGAAGTCCAAGGCCCTCCATTCTCCCACCTCTCTTTTCAGTTCTTCCTCGCCTCTAGTCTGACGCTGGCCTACGTGCCGCACCTCTGACACCTGGCCTACTTGTTTAAAATCTGCAGTATTTTACATAAACAGATCACTGCTGACCAGGGCTTTAAGTGGGATGAAAAAACTGTCGGGGGGGGGTGTCTCTCAAAGGGGCGTGGCCAGTGTAATTAGGGGCGTGGCTTTAAAACACTTACGCTAACAATCTGTGTTTAGCATAGTGTGCCGACCGACTTGTATTTTGCTGTATCTGTCATTGCATCTAGATATATGATACAACAAGCAGTAAGGACTATTGGCTTTGCCAATAGTTATTTGTTGCATAATATAAATAAGCTGCAACTATGGTTATTACATATAATATTGAAAAAGCTTCCAATTAAAGCCCTGGTGACCCTACCACAATGTTTCTGCTCTTGCGTTTTAGAAAGAGAAGGGAAATCCAGAGAGAAAATGACTCTTTAAAGGATTTGCCTTCCCCCCACAACGCTCACCTGGCATGACGTCATGCCGTAACTTGTTCACTAGTGAGAAGTGAGCAGTGTGGGCAGCGCACATCGATGTGCCTGCTGTCTCGAAACAGGTCTCTATCAGGCTGTTTGTGCCCTGGCACTTTTTTCTAGACTGCAGTGACAGCAAACTGCTGTCACTGCAGTCCGGAAAAAAACCAGACTGCCTGTGCCAGGGCTCAAAACAGAGCATGATAGAGACCCGTTTCAAGCCCCCCCTTAATAAAACTGCCGGTGCTCAGACCCCTCAACACCCGGCCCACTTAAAGCCCTACTACTGACCCCTCTGTTTTCTCCAACCATCCCCAGTGTCTCTACTTCCCTACTTCTCAAGAAATAGGAACAACTAATTTCGTCACCACACCCATATCTTCTCTAACAACCTACTGACTGCTTAATTTGTATAAAAACAAGTGCACGGGCCCTCGTCAGAAGGCTACTGTACCTAGCACACCCCATTGCCACTACCAGTGCTGCCAATGACAGTACATATAAAACTACTAACCATCAAACTGCTACTAGTGTGACAATTAAGACAGGTCGAGGCCCCTAAAGCCATAAAAAAAACTGGCTTGGGTGGTAGGCGTTAATTGCACCTGCATTCAAGGTAGCCCATGGCATGGCCCCTAAGTACCTCTCCAACAGCCTGTGCAGCTACACACCTGCGTAGAATCTATGATCTCCTAAATGAAACCTTCTTGTCACACCCAAAACTTTGTGCCTCCACCATCTTTTAAAGCAACCGCTCACCTCAGGATTTCAAAACAACATCGGGAAGTTACTTGCTGCTACCTAAAGGACACAAATGGATTCTAGTTCCTCATACTTCTGAAAATATGTATGTTTCATGCATGCATGTGGAAACAAAAGTAATGTACTTCTGTTTTCGTCAGAACCCACCGCAGAACTGGTGCAGTTAACTAACCCTTAACATACATTACAATATTGAAATGTGATGACGGAAGCGCTTGAAAAAATACAGCAGAATCGAGAAAAAAAATCCCGTAGCTGTTACCTCAGTCATCGATTAACATGTTATTGCTGCTTCTGAATGACTACTTAATAAATAATACTGCATTACTGTGTGATTTCCTGACACGTATGTTGTAAAGCGCTCCGATACCCTCTGGTCTGGCCAGCGCTATATAAAACTCTTGAAATAAATAAACTTCTGACCACCACATTTGTCAGCAGCAAAGGGTCTCTTCACTCAGCATTCCACTGCTGTCATTTTGCCAAAATTGTAGTGTCAAGTTTTCCATGCTGGGTGTAACACTAGTAACTAGTAACAGTTGTTAACTAACACCATTGTGCATTCTAGGACGTGCAGTTTCACATTGAACACTGCACGTATGGACTCAAAACATAAAGCATGAACAGTGCTGGTAGCTAAAATGTCACGACTGCAACCATGTGACAGTGACGCAAGATCACAGGGGTTGCAAACAGCCCCGGAGTCGGAGGACATGCTAACGCATTGAAGGTTCACACCTTTCTTAAAGCGCTACAAGCTTCTCAAGTTTCCCAACTAAACCTGTGAATATTTCATACATTTGTTTTTCATTTCTATTTGCATTATGGTATGTGTAGTCCTCAATTAAAAAAGTTCTAACATAATTACTGGCAACAAACACACTTAGGTGAGCTACGCCAACATAGAATCTTGACACTTCAGGGCTGTGCTGACAATCCCAAAAATACATTTAGAATTTTCCCAAATAATTGGCTCTAAAGAGTTAAAAATACAATACTTGAAGGTCTGCAACAGCATGCCTTATTTTCTTCGGCATGAAATATTCCAAACAGAAAATTGTATTCCCTGTAGAAACATAGGATGCAGAGGAGATGTTTGAGCCAGGGGTTAAAAGTGTCTGTCATAGGTCGCATTTTCCTCTTCCACCCAGAAATACAGATGGACAAAAATATAAAGACAGCAACACCTGTCTAGACCTCTGCTCCTATTGGAAGTTCTGCTCACTGAATTTACTAACAGGATGCGTGGGGGGCAAAGGTCATATTAGCAAACGCGTCACTCCATTTTATTAGTGGTGGAGAAACCCTTTGCAAGTTGTGTGGGCCAGTCTGGGTCATAGAGAGACACTTGATCCAAGTCCCTATACTTCAAACATATGGATTTTCATATCAGCCGTCCACCCGTAAAGCTCACCTGGATGCTCACTGCGGCCATGGCGGACATAGAAACTGCACTTCCAGAGGGTAGGAGGTTCAGGCAGCTCTGTTGGGGAGGTTGGTTCCACACATGGGTTTCCTTGTTTTCACTGCACCAAAATTTAGGGTGGAGGGCAGACGCTGACAGGATGCTTACTTGTTTGGTGTCCAAAGCTTAGACAGATGACGTAGTTTGTTCTTGTGAGCCTTGGACTAGCACTGCCACCCCTTGTGTATCTCTCCCACAGATAAACCCTACATCTGCACCATTTTAAGGAGCAGAACATCTAGGACATACAAAGAGCACTCATTAAACACAAACCCCAGCTACATGTGCAAAACATGGCTCAAACCTATAGAGGTTGCCAAGCATTTTCCACCTCAACATAACACCCAACTCCTGTTATACTCTTACTGTGTGCTATGTCAGCTGAACAAGCTAGACACAGTACCTGCCAACATCATGCATTGGGACAAGGCTCATGCAGTCGCCTAAGCATTTGCCACCTCAACGCGACATCCAGTTAGAGCTACTGTCACACATCACGGTACAACAACAGTACTTATGAGACCAGGTTTCCGACGGCAGAAACCATCAGTCAATGTAAGTCAGAAGCCTTCCCTCGGGGGGTGGTCATTCCAAGGTATATTTTTCCTGTTTGAGACTGTGTCACTGAAAGCCCGGTGGTTCCCAACAGAAAACAAAATAAATGATACCCAGTTGCTGGGAGAAAATTCCCAGTATGTCAAAGCCATTTGTAATATACTCTTTAAAAAAAACGCTCTGCTGAGAAGGTGCAGTAAACATGGTGCCCATTTGGCAAGGGTAATGGCAGCTCCACTTACAGCACAAACATTTCTGCCTGCCTTGTGGGGCTCCCAGGTGTGGCAGGCTCTATTCTACCAGGGGAGATGTGCCTAACCTCGCTGGCATGGCGGTCTGGTGGGCCACCTGCCAAACTCTAAATGAGTACCATACTCTACCACCACGAATCTTGGGTGTACCAACATGTATAGAGAACTTTGCATCATGAAAACGTTAATACTAATGTAAGAGTAAATGATGCATAGTATGTAATAGTGTGTTTGCAATAAAGTAATATTTATGAAATAAAGCACTGACTGGACAATGACTTATTGAGTGTGGTTGTCACGTACTAGCAAACTGGGGGTACTAGCCCACACCCCCTCCCGAATAGGCCTTGCACTGCTCTGCTTCATTAGCCGGACAGAGTCAAGTGCTACAATCGGGTACTTGGTTCCCAGCACAGAGAATGTTGCAGACTTATTTCTTGTAAAGGACTAACATACTTTTCAAGTCGTAACTCTCTTCCTTAGAAGGCTGAAGTTAGAAAGCAGGTGTAACAACCGCAGATAAAGATTTTCAAAGTCCGGACTGGAAAATACATCATCTGGATAGACTGCCTTTCAGGCGGTAAGCAAGGAAGATATCCCTTCTTCCTTAATCATTGGGAGAACTAGGATACGAGGGATGAAGGCTTGTAATGATTCTGCATGGGAAAGCATGAAATAAGATGGAAAATACAGTCATGAATGACCTCGATCTCTTAGATAAAGGAGGCCAAAGTTTCACAAGCATCTTAGGAGGGGGAATAGTCATTTTGATACAAGGCAAACTGGTGAGATTCGAGAGTGCCCTTGAGGAGTTGGAGGCTTAAAATTGAAATTAAAATGGTAGCAATAAGATGCAATATCCAATGCCTGAGTGGTTGACATTTATTTTGCACTTTCATAGGCAGACGTATGTATTTTTAAGTGTCTACTGTACTTGCAAATGCATGTCAAGAAGACTCCATCAAAACACATACAGACACACAGCCGAAGGTCGAGAACCTGTAGGTTGTAGTTTACTTATTTGCAGTTCTTAGACCACTGCTCAAGCAAGCCCAAAGCACCCAGAGATTGTCCCATTCTCCTGGTGCAGAATGGAGATTCAGTGTCAAGCACATCACAGCCCAAGATATATGAAAACACTGGCCATTTAAAGCACTGCACTTTATTTTAGCTAAGACATTTTCCTTCGTGCCCTCATTACTACACTAGGGCTTTCAAGTAGGCCTTTATTTATGGCATTAGAAATACATTTTACTGCTTTTGTTGTTTTACACCCTGTGTGTTGTGCATGCTTGCAATATATTGTGTGCACAATGAGGGTTGAATTGTTTGTTTGGTTGGTGAGATTTGCAGAATGTTTTGTGGGTTAGCTGGTTTGCAGAGTCTGTTGAAGTTATGTGGTTTGCTGAGTAAGTTAGAGCTGCAGTGTGTGTTGAATGTGTGTGGTTTGCTGAGTAAATTAGGGCTGCAGTGTGTGTCGAATGTATGTGGTTTGCTGAGTGAGTTAGGGCTGCAGTGTGTGTCGAACGTATGTGGTTTACTGAGTAGGTTAGGGCTGCAGTGGGTGTTGAAGGTGTGTGGTTTGCTGAGTAAATTAGGGCTGCAGTGTGTATCGAATGTATGTGGTTAACTGAGTAGGTTAGGGCTGCAGTGTGTGTCGAATGTATGTGGTTAACTGAGTAGGTTAGGGCTACAGTGTGTGTCAAAGGTGTGTGGTTTACTGAGTAGGTTAGGGCTGCAGTGTGTGTTGAAGGTGTGTGGTTTACTGAGTAAGTTAGGGCTACAGTGTGTGTCGAAGGTGGGTGGTTTTCTGAGTAGGTTAGGGCTGTAGTGTGTGCGGAATGTATGTGGTTTACTGAGTGAGTTAGGGCTGCAGTGTGTGTCGAATGTATGTGGTTAACTGAGTAGGTTAGGGCTACAGTGTGTGTCGAAGGTGTGTGGTTTACTGAGTAGGTTAGGGCTGCAGTGTGTGTTGAAGGTGTGTGGTTTACTGAGTAAGTTAGGGCTACAGTGTGTGAAGGTGTGTGGTTTACTGAGTAGGTTAGGGCTGTAGTGTGTGCGGAATGTATGTGGTTTACTGAGTGAGTTAGGTCTGCAGTGTTTGTCGAAGGTGTGTGGTTTACTGAGTAAGTTAGGGCTGCAGTGTGTGTTGAAGGTGTGTGGTTTACTGAGTAAGTTAGGGCTACAGTGTGTGTTGAAGGTGTGTGGTTTTTGAGTAGGTTAGGGCTGTAGTGTGTGCGGAATGTATGTGGTTTACTGAGTGAGTTAGGGCTGCAGTGTGTGTCGAATGTATGTGGTTAACTGAGGAGGTTAGGGCTACAGTGTGTGTCGAAGGTGTGTGGTTTACTGAGTAGGTTAGGGCTGCAGTGTGTGTTGAAGGTGTGTGGTTTACTGAGTAAGTTAGGGCTACAGTGTGTGTCGAAGGTGTGTGGTTTACTGAGTAGGTTAGGGCTGTAGTGTGTGCGGAATGTATGTGGTTTACTGAGTGAGTTAGGGCTGCAGTGTGTTTTGAAGGTGTGTGGTTTACTGAGTAAGTTAGGGCTGCAGTGTGTGTTGAAGGTGTGTGGTTTACTGAGTGAGTTAGGGCTGCAGTGTGTTTTGAAGGTGTGTGGTTTACTGAGTGAGTTAGGGCTGCAGTGTGTTTTGAAGGTGTGTGGTTTACTGAGTGAGTTAGGGCTGCAGTGTGTTTTGAAGGTGTGTGGTTTACTTAGTGAGTTAGGGCTGCAGTGTGTTTTGAAGGTGTGTGGTTTACTGAGTAAGTTAGGGCTGCAGTGTGTTGTAGGTGTCACAGCAGAGTGGGCAGTGGTCAGTGGGGTTGGAGAGAATCAGAGGTCAGCAAGGTTGACATGTTTATCAGGCCAGGAGGGTTTGCAGTGACTGCTAGGAGTCAGTGAGCTTACAGAGAGCTCCCTTTTCGGTCACAGGCTGCTCTGAAGACAGGCACGCCTAGAAAACAGGGAGCCCGCCCTCAGCAGCAACAGAATCTGCCATCTTTGTCCCCAGCAGGCCCTTCCCCTGCTGTTGTTTGGTCAGCAATATTGCAGAGACGAACGTCAGTAGCAGCAAAACACTCTACTGTGTGTGTGTCACTACACTGTCCGAACACCGTTATCTTACTGGGACATGTGGTATGTTAACAGTTATGTATTACACTGGTGGCCCAAGGAGCTAATGTGCATACTCCAATGATCTGTGTTTGCTCTCCTATACTCACATGTTCACATAGCTTTTCGTCCTTCTAAGGTCGATAAAACAAGTACCATTGAACAGAGGATCTTTGACCATTCAATAGCACAACCAAACTCTGGGGGTTGTACTTGCAGTCTACTAATATGGGTGCTATGTTTGTAGGTAATAGAAATGAAAACTCTCAGAAATGCCTATCTACAAACAGTGGTGCTGTGTTTTGCTAAACAGTCAGAGCACAACAAAAGACAGGACCACAGGGACAGCACGGCTATACAAATATCCAATCCACCACTGGCCTTAAACCCCCATCGTATGGCCATGCAGTCTATAATAACTGCTGACTGGCACCACTGGCGGACTCAGCAGCTATGACCTGCCTGCTGGAGGCAGGCATGGCGACCAGCTGACAACCTACAGGAAGAACAGGGAGTTAGAGAAGGAGGCGAGGTGGAAGAGAGCAGCAGATCAGCAGAAGAGAACAAGGAGTTAAAGAAGGAGGCGGGTGGAAGAGAGCAGCAGATCATCAGAGGGAGAAAAGAAGAGAACAGGGAGTTAGAGAAGGAGATGAGGTGGAAGAGAGCAGCAGATTAGCACAGCAAAAGAGATCAGGGAGTTAAAGAAGGAGGTGGGGTGGAAGAGAGCAGAACAGCACGGGAGAAGAGAACAGGAAGGTAGAGAAGGAGGTGGGGTGGAAGAGAGCAGCAGATCAGCACCGCAGAAGAGAACAGGGAGTTAAAGAAGGAGGTGGGTGGAGGAGAGCAGCAGATCAGCAGAAGTTTACAGGGCGTTAAAGGAGGCGGGGTGGAAGAGAGCAACAGATCAGCACAGGAGAAGAGAAGAGAACAGGGAGTTAGAGAAGGAGGTGAAGTGGAAGAGAGCAGCAGATTAGCACAGCAAAAGAGAACAGGGAGTTAAAGAAGGAGGTGGGGTGGAAGAGAGCAGAACAGCACGGGAGAAGAGAACAGGGAGTTAAAGAAGGAGGCGGGTGGAAGAGAACAGCATATCGGCACAGGAGAAGAGAACAGGGAGTTAGAGAAGGAGGCAGGGTGGAAGAAAGCAGCAGATCAGCACGAGAGAAGAGAAGAGAACAGGGAGTTAGATAAGGAGGTGGGTGGAAGAGAGGAACAGATCAGCACAGCAGAGGAGAACAGGGAGTTAAGGAAGGAGGTGGGGTGGAAGAGAGCAGCAGATCAGCAGAAGTTAACAGGGAGTTAAAGAAGGAGGCGGGTGGAAGAGAGCAACAGATCAGCACAGGAGAAGAGAAGAGAACAGGGAGTTAGAGAAGGAGGTGAGGTGGAAGAGAGCAGCAGATCAGCACAGGAGAAGAGAACAGGGAGTTAGAGAAAGAGGTAGGTGGAAGAGAGCAACAGATCAACACGGGAGAAGAAAACAGGGAGTTAGAGAAGGAGGCGGTGGAAGAGAACAGCAGATCAGCATGGGAGAAGAGAACAGGGAGTTAGAGAAGGAGGTGAGGTGGAAGAGAGCAGCAGATTAGCACAGCAGAAGAGAACAGGGAGTTAAAGAAGGAGGTGGGGTGGAAGAGAGCAGAACAGCACGGTAGAAGAGAATAGGGAGGTAGAGAAGGAGGTGGGGTGGAAGAGAACAGCAGATCAGCACGAGAGAAGAGAACAGGGAGTTAAAGAAGGAGGTGGGTGGATGAGAGCAGCAGATCCGCAGAAGTTAACAGGGAGTTAAAGAAGGTGGTGGGGTGGAAGAGAGCAACAGATCAGCACAGGAGAAGAGAAGAGAACAGGGAGTTAGAGAAGGAGGTGAGGTGGAAGAGAGCAGCAGATCAGCACAGGAGAAGAGAACAGGGAGTTAGAGAAAGAGGTGGGTGGAAGAGAGCAACAGAGCAACACAGGAGAAGAAAACAGGGAGTAAGAGAAGGAAGCGGTGGAAGAGAACAGCAGATTAGCACGGGAGAAGAGAACGGGGAGGTTGAGAAGGAGGTGGGGTGGAAGAGAACAGCACGAGAGAAGAGAACAGGTAGTTAAAGAAGGAGGAGGGTGGATGAGAGCAGCAGATCAGCACATGAGAAGAGAACAGGGAGTTAAAGAAGGGGGTGGAGTGGATGAGAACAGCAGATCGTCACAGGAGAACAGAACCGGGAGTCACAGAAGGAGGCAGTGGAAATGAACAGCAGATCAGTACAGGAGTCTTGTCTTGCTTTGTGGGAGGGGTAGGGGGAGCGAATTCCTATGCACGCGCCTACCTCATATGAACTGTATGCGATCCGCAGTGGGTAGACTTTTGAAAGCAGCTTTCTAGATTCTCGCCGAAAACAAAGCTTACGCATTGCTTCAGCGAGACCGAAAAATGGCGAGTTGGATAGAGAGGAAGGGATAGTGAGGTGGGAGAGGTAGAAGGGGAGAGATCAAACGAGGGAAGTAAGAGAGAAAAGTATGTGATAGGAATGTAGAGCTTAAAGAGAGGTGTCGCTAGAGAAGAAGAAGGAGATATGGAAGTAGTAGGAGAAGGAGAGATCGGTGGGGAGGGATATAGAAATATGAAACCTGGAGTTGGGTGGAAGAAAAAGAGAGTGAAAGAAAGAGATGGGAAAGAGAAACAGGCAAAGAATGGAGGAGGAAGGAGTGGAAGAGGGAGTGGGGACTGAGGCAGGAAGAAATACATGGATAAGGACCGAGAGATTATAGAGTGCAAGATAATGAATAATATAGAGAGAGAGATAGTGGAGGCAAAAGAATGAAAGAAGGGTTTTTCTCAGGTGGAGTTAGGTTCGAAAGAAAGAGACCAAAAGAAGGAAAAGGAGAGTGTAAAATAAAGAGGGAGGTGTGGGTTAAGTGAGAGAGAGGAACGCTTATAGAGATGTACAGACAGTTGACAGAGGGAAAGGGAGAAGGGGAGAGCATCCCCATCGTGGAGAGGCCAATGGAACTAGAGAGAGGGAATTTTTCAGCAAAGAAGTAAGTGAAAGGTCTAGAGAAAATAGAGTACTAAACGAAGAGGAAGAGAACAGGTTAAACAGGGAGAGACTAAAGGAGAGTGGAAAACTAAGAGGGAAGGGCACAGAAACTAATTGGAGTGGATAGGATGGGCTAGAGAGAGAAGAGGGGTAAAGAAAGAGTTGGTGAGATGGTGTGAAACTGAATGATGGAGAAGGAGTAAGGGAAAATGTGTCAGCAAAAAAAAAGGCATAAAAAGGGTGAGAGAAGGTGGAGGAATGAGAAACCAAAGAGAGAGGGAGTGGGGATAAAGACATGTAGAGTGACGCAAAAGAGAAAGAAAAAAAACAGAGACATTGTGTATAAGTAAAAGTGGAGAGGTTTCATTATAATTTGACTAAGAGTACAAATAAACTGATAGCAGCATGTAATTCAAAGTGCGGAAGCGTTCCTTGTACAGAGATGTACCGTGAATAATTGTTTCTCAGTGGCTAAAGTGGAATTAGTGAGCACACGCACCAGGCGTGCAGACAGACAAGGCAGCAGTGAGTATGAACTAGAAACAAAGTGCTCAGTAAATGATTAGGAGGAAAGGTGCGAGGGGTAAGCAGGGAAAGGAGGGACGTAGGGAAGGGTGGGGTGAGAGATCATGAGTCTGTGTGTGAGGACAGTAAAAAAGAATGAAAGCAGTCTGTCAGTATATGGGCTATGTAACCAATGGTTCTATTTCTCCAAATTTAAAATTAAAATCACCTAATATTATTAATTAGGGTGCTTTCATTTCCGATGTAGATGCCTGCGAACAAATTGATAGCAGAAATTAGTAGCTGTCCGAGGTGGGAGATAAACCGAGCCCCACACACACACACAGAGCCCCACACACACACAGGGTCCCGCACACACACACAGAGCCCCCCCCACACACAGAACCCCCCCCCCCACACACACACACAGAGCCACACACACACAGAGAGCCACACACACACACACACAGCCACACACACACACACACAGCCACACACACACACAGAGAGCCACACACACACAGAGAGAGCCACACACACACAGAGAGAGCTACACACAAACACAGAGCCACACACACACAGGGCCACATTCACACACAGAGCCACACACACACAGAGAAACACACACACACAGAGCCACACACACACAGAGCCACACACACACAGAGAGCCACATACACAGAGAGCCACACACACACACACACAGAGAGCCACACACACACACACAGAGGATCAGCCCCTTAAAGGCGCAGGAGGAGCAGAGACAGCAGCACACACGGGCTGGGGACTGACAATACAACCCTTGTAGATGACTGATCTTCTACTTTTGTGTGAAGTTCAAAGAGGCCATGAGTATTCTCCAGTGGCCAATCCAACAATCATCATGCTTATACAAGTCTGATAGAACAGCTCTATAAATGAACATTAGTTCACAATACAGAACGAAATACAAAATGCAGCTTTCTCCACCATTATAAACAGTCAGGCCTCTGTTCCATCATGTGTGTATAATGCTGGCACCTCAGTCCACTTTTAGCAACAAATGTCACAATAGTTTCTACTTGTTCTCTCCTCAACTTCAATATCCCAATTACAGCCTTTAGTGGCTGATAACACTGCTACAATGAAAATGAAAAAATACACGCTATGCTTGTTCAAATTTACTTTGCAAAATCTCAGCGAAGTACAGTCTCATTAAAACAAACACGGGCAAAGTCAATAGGTCTCACCTTTAAAATGGTGGTGCAGAGCCATTGGTTTGTTATTGCATATTTGCTATGGCATATTAGATAATGAAAAATATGTTGAGGGGAGTTGCCATTTTGGTGTGTAAACTGTACATATATGTGCTCCTGACACTATTTACTGACAGCAGGAATGCAGAGCTGAAAGTCCTGCTTGTGTGAAGGGTCGGCAGACAGTGTTACAGCCAACAGTGCGCATTCTGCATTGGCAGCGCCCAGGCTGGCAGAGCACTTGGGGGCCTTCATAGATGGGAGTGCCATACGGCCGCAGAAAGAATGCAGCGCTATAGTTAAAAATGCGGACAGATTGCAATTCTGTCCTCGTGGCTGAAAGCAGTGCAGTGTTGGTAGTGAAGAAAGGTCAGCAGTCATAAGGATTTCACTGCGCTGGACAATCGGTAAGCAGGACTGAAAATGCAGAGGCAGACAGAGTTCCATCTTGCCTACAGGATAAAAGACAGTGCGGGGTTAGAGTGCACTAGGTTAGCTGACATGCAGTTGCTGCAGGGCTAACAAGCAATATACATGGATGGTAGTGTGCAGACCACTAAGGGTTAAGAGTTGTATAATCTAGTAATAAGAAATTAGGCAAACTTGGGACAAGACACGTTAAAATTCCTCAACATCTCAAACAATGAAACGATATAAGGGGCGGCGAGAGCGGGACGGAGGAGGGCTCCGGGCAGAGGGAAGGGGGAGGTGAGAGCGGGACGGGCTACAAAGACCTCCCGAGTCCATATGAGGGGGTGAGGGTGAGGGGGGGTGAGGGTGAGGGTGTCAGGGTGACAGGGTGTGTCAGGGTGAGGGGGTGAGGGTAAGGGTGTGTGAGGGTGAGGAGGGTGAGGGGGTGCGAGGGTGAGTGAGGGTGAAGGGGTTGTGAGGGGGGGTGAGGGTGTGAGGGTGAGTGAGGGTGTGTGAGGATGAGGGGGTGAGGGTGAGTGAGGGTGCGAGGGTGAAGGGGTGTGAGGGTGAGGGCGTGTGAGGGTGAGGGTGAGTGGATGTGAGGGTGTGTGATGGTGAGGAGGGGTGACCAGAGACAAACAGAGGCCACTGGAGACAGTCAGAGAGCAGCCTAGACAGACAGAGGGCGGCTGAGAGAGGGGCGAGCAGGGACAGAGAGAGGTCACTGAAGACAGTCAGAGAGCAGCCTAAGTGTGGCAGAGAGAGAGACCGGGTCGCGTCACTGGAGACAGCCAGAGAGCAGGCGAGATGCAGAGAAAGGGAAACAGCAGCAGGGGCAGCAAGAGGGATGGAGGATTGCAAGGACAGAGGGCAGCAGAGAGAGAGCGGGAGATGCAGAGACAGAGGACAGACGACAGGGAGGCAAACAGGGGGAGGAGAGCAGAGACAGAGATAGACCAGAAAGATAGAGTGAGAATTTTGCAGAAAGAGAACAATTTCAACGTAACGGGATGCTTTAGCACAGAGAAATATTTATGCATTTTTTCAATCTTTAGATTTAACATCATTCTATATACCGATAGATTTAGTATATGAAAAGCAGAATAGATTCTGGTGTAGTCACTGACATGGTCTGCATAATGAATCCAGAGCTGAAGGGAAATAGAAGACTACACGAAGGAAGGGCGCAATGGCACTATAAGTGTGATTATGTCAGCTATGCCAGCAACATTAGCACATTCCTCAAAGTTGTGAAAAAGTGGCAGTTTCGATTTGTTCTGTTTAGGGCTCTGGGAAACGTTCGCTGTAATCTTGAAGGATGTGTATGGAATCCGTGAAAGAACGAGACACGGCCTGGCGGCCGTAAAAGTGAAAGTACGGCCGGCCCGACGTGAATAATTAGGGGAGGAGAAATGCCTGAGGCAGAGTGCACGCTGGGGGAAGCTGTGGGAGGGAAGCAGAAGGCTTTGATGTGCACGCGCTTTTCACGGGTACTGTATGAAATCGCCAGATAGTTAAGCTCTGGTTAAGCCTCAATATCTCTCGCCAGCAATGCGCAAGCGCATTAGCAGGCGAGCCCTAAAAAGCACTATGGGGTCATATTCACAGTACAATACCATATATAAGTGCTAATAGCTTAACTGTAGTGCATGAGACCATGGGACACAGCGGTATACACCGTTAGTGAACAGGTATGACGCTTATTAACCACTGACTTCTGTAGGAGCCAGATAGAAATCCTTACAATAGTGAACACTGTGTTACGCTACCTGCAGTGAAGCACCCTATCGGACAGGAAGGAGTACGGCTCCATTCAAAATTGCTTCTTGACATCACGTAAAAAGAACAAGTATTCTGACGCAGCAATGAATTTATCACTTCTTAGTGCGTAGAAAAATAAATTTACACTGAAGAATATTACCGTCCAAAATATTTGCATCAACAGACACAATGGTAAACGTAAACTTCCTATCCACCGCTAAAAAGGCAACATCATTTGTACAAAAGACCAGCACCCAGACCGAAGGTGTAAGGACGGGTATCTCTGTAGGAGAGGATGTGGCATAATGGCCAGAACTGCCGACTTTGGAACTGGGGAACTGGGTTAAAACCTTGGAGTCAGCTCAACATGCTGTAATTCTGGGCAAATAAAGTAATCTCCCTAGTGCCTAAAAAACAAAAACAAATGTAATATAATGTAATGTAACATGTGCTCATATAAAGTGCTTCAATACATTCACATTGATTTTAGTGAAGGGGAAGGGTTTGGGTGAAACCACAGGGAGCGGGGGAGGTGGTGGGAGGGTAGATTGCAGGTGCATGCACTTTTATGTAGAAAATAAAAAAAGAGTACTTGCAGCTAGTAGAAGGGCACTGGCAACAGGAAGCAGTACTTGGTCTATGCTCCATGGGATGGATTAAGCCTCCAAAGCCCAAGAGGTATCCGGAGGTTAGAAGGAGCCACTGATCAATTGGAAGACAGGAAATAAGAGTGACATAGGAGCCAACCAATGTTTACTAAAGGTAAGTAATGGGTGGGGTCTAAGCTCCTTGTAAAAAGAAAATCCCATTACAAGAGATTTCGCATGCACAACACAAGTGCAGTGCAATCTAACCCTAAAAATGAATACAGATGATTGCATATAAAGTTCTACTTTAGACACATGTCCGGGTCTTTGAAGTATCTTAAAATGTGATTAGATGGCTGGTAGTTTATTCTGGGAAAGGTTGAAACTCTATTTGATGGGGGTCTGCCGTGTTCACCCAAGTGTGGAACCAGGGCCGGACTGGGAACCAAAACCGGCCCTGGCAAAGTGCTCGGCCGCCCCCCCCCCCCCCCCTCCCAACTCGGGGGGGTTGGAGGTGCCGCCGAGCGCTTTGCTAGGGCTGGTTTTCGGCCGATTTTGTTGCAGGGCCGATTGCTGCAAATACAGCCCTGTAACAAAATCGGCCCCCAGGGGCTCAAAACCGGCCCCCACCCTTGCAGCGCACCGGGGGATTGCCCGGTGCCCGCTATGCCAGTCCGGGCCTGTGTGGAACCTAGTTTTAATGGCACACTCACCAAGTACAGCAAAGCTGGAGTACATTACGTGAACCCTATGTGCATTAGCCAGTCTTACATGGTCCACAGCTATTAGCATGCAACATGAACATAACAGATGTTTTCTCCTGTGTTTCTATGGGATTTCCAATACAATACTGACAGGGATCATATGACAATCGAAAAAGAAGAAAAAGGATGGGAATAAAAATGTATGCAATGTATAGAATAAACAACTAACCACTGTCCTGCAGCTTGGGCTTTTAAAGATTTATATATGTGTGTATTGTAATTAGATGGCCGTCACAGTGTAGTAGACGTACTGTGAGGAGTCAAATATGGAGAGGTTTCCCAAGAAAGCCTCAAAGACAATAATGGTTGAATCTCTAAAATGCTTGGCCACAAAGCGTGGCTATACTAATTCTATTTGTGGATACACGACATTTAGGATTTAGGAACCTGCGATACCGATAGAATTCTTATTACAAATAAACCTACTTGGAGGCTAAAGAGCTGGTCCCGGCATTGCATTGATTGAAAGAAAACACAATTGTACACTGCATGTTTACTCGCATGTAGTGTTGGCGTTAGGGTGCTCTGAGTGAGTGAGAAGTCAACTTCTGTGCTGGCCATGGACAGAAAACTACAGCAGGGTGCAAATCGACCTCAACATTTTACCCAGAGAGACACTGGCATTTAGCATATTGTTTTGGGAACCAAAGCCACCGCTGTTGTGAGGTCCAGAAAGCTTTGCAGATTCTCAATAACTACTGGGCCCAATTTTTTGTGCATGTTACTTCCTTGGTGTGGATTGGATGCATTTTTCTGTGAATCGCCACAGTTATCATTAGTAAAAAGTACCTCACCTGGCTACTTCCTTGTGTTTCCCTCTTAGGAAAGTAGAGTAGACAAATGAAGAGAAACAAAAGGTGCATGCATAATCCCATGTAGGTAACAGCAGGCTGTGCTGTGATATGCAAGTGCCATTAGCACAGCCAAAGTCACGGATCTTTAGACTGAGACAGTAGTTTAACACCTGCCTGGAAAAGGGACATAGTCCTACAGGGTCCTGACATTAAGGGTGAGTGCTTTACTCAGTGTCAGACCTAGGAGACTGGGACTATTTCTCAGAATTATGGCGACTGAGTTTCACTTATTTCTGCTTGTAGTTGCATGGTGTTTTGTTTTAAGGAGACAAACGTGCTGACAGCAGTATTAATCAGTTATCTGGTAGGAGTGTGCTATTTCTCTATCCTGTAGCAATCCAAATACCAATTGATCAGGGGAGAATGGATCACTTGTCCTGTTTTTACCAGGATCTGGGGTTCTTCCACTCTAAAAAAAACCATATTTGCATATTACTCGTAGTAGCGGTATATCTTGGTTGTCCGCTTTTGTTTCTTATGTGAAAAGCATCATTGGGTCTTATCTGTGCTTTCCTCCACCAGGAGGGAGACCAACTGGTTATTCGCAGTAGTGAACAGGGATGGTGATCAGGAGTGGTGAGGGTGAGAGTGGAGTGAACTTAAAATTGCCTCCTTGCCACTGGTTCAAATTTATTTAGTCAGGGATGGGGCAAGATTAAAAAGAATTGCTGTGCGTGAATAGAAGGGCTGCTGATCTATAGCACCTGTGTCAAGAAATGGGTGGTCGAGCGGTCACCAAGTTTCAGCCCTATGGGTACAAAGTCAGGTCAGAGGGCTTTCTTCAGGACCGGATTGGCAATTCACTATTACGTGTCCTGCATAGGTATGTAATTACACTTAGGACGTCAAGAAGTGCGCTGTAGTGTTTTGGATCAGTTGTACCTATAACTCTTAATTTAGGGCTCAGTGGCTCCCTCGGAGGGCGTGCGGAGCAAGCATACTTCTACAGTGAGAAGTCTTGCTTGCTGCCCGTGTTATCATCATCTGACGTGCTCCGGTGGGGCGGGACAGAATTGGAGGCATTATGTACCCTGATTAGCATATGGGCATAGTAGAGAGACTTTCTCTACAGGCAGTTCACGTTTGTAAAGACTGAAGAGTGTCACCCTAAGCGCTGTCATGAATGTGGATTGCGCAGTGAAATTGAAATACATTATTTGGAATTGGGGTGAGTTCTGGAATAAAGCAGGTTTTGGTGGCGTTATGCTCCCTGAATTGTATGTGGGCATAGTAGAGGGACTACCTCTACAGACAAGGCACATTTGTGAGGTTAGGAATAAATGGTTTAGAATTGAGGTGATTCCTAGGATAATATTCTTGAACAGTCTGGCTGATCAGGCTGAATGTTAATGTATGGTAATGTTCTTGTTGTTAAGGGGTTTTATGGAACGCTCCAAGTTCTTGAGTGAGAGACCTGTCATTTGTCGTTGTCCTTGTCAGGTGCATTTTGTGTTTATGTTTAAATTCAAATACCTGCAGGGGACCTTGCCAGGAGTGAGGATTGACATGGCTCATCAACTCGGAGAAATGTTTGTCTGCCTCACAAAAAAGAATGATGAAAATCATGCAAACGGGGCCATGATATTGTTCCGCTAATGGGTATTTGAAAGTGGTTTAAAGCAAAACATGTAACCATCCTGCCTTGAGTAGTCGCAATTACAGCAGGGGATATAAGAAAAATGCAATTTAAAATAAATAACAGAAACAAAAACAGATTCAATGGTTGACGTAAATTCCAATCCGCAGCCGAAAAGGCAACAGCATTGGTACAAAACACCAGCGTCCAGCCCAGATAGGACGGTGTAGAACGGTTTCTCCGTGGGAGAAGATGTGACATTACGCCCGAGCTGCTGACTTTGGAACAGGGGTTCGAGTCTCGGTGTCAGCTCGTCATACTGTGATTCTGGCAAAACGAAGTAATCATCCCAGTGCCTAAAATATATATATATATTCCTGACACCTTCGGGTAAAGTCCACGCGAGATAAAGACGCATAAATAAAAAATATAAACCGAAGCACGCATGCGCAAAGTGAGTGACACGAGTAGGGTGTGCACAGCCAGACGGGGGAGCACGAATATACAGGCAGAACCTGCATGAATCGGCACCCTACTGACGTAGGGGGTGTACAAAACGACGGGGGTGCGAATTTAGTTAGAACACCCCAACTCATTCATGCAAAGAGACGCTTGCAGTTGTTTTGGCCAATTTGAGACGCCGTCGAAGCAGGCCACAGCGCGGTGTTTATAGTGTGCGAACTTAAACTGCACATGCGCACTATGTCAGGCTGAAGCAAGCCGCGTTCATTGGAAAAGGAGTAGAGAAAGGAATTCAAAACCGGAAAAGGATGGGTTTGTGGGTTCCACTGGTGTTGCCTCCCACACCTTTGTTCGGTTTTACCCTGGCGCCAAAATAGAAGGGCTTTAAGTCAATGCAGCTCCTTTAAAAAAAAAAGCGTTCTTGCTTGCCGTATAGAGACTGTTGGGACTCAACAGAATCTATTATTAAGACTGGTGGGTTATACAATAGCAGCAGCTGCAGTACCAAACGGCGGGGGAGGGGTGTGTGCAGCCTGAAGGACCCGCCAAAAGCAGCTGTGTTGTGTGCCTTTTAAATCGCATGCAGATTTCAGCTGCTTTTAGGAGAAGTTATACTGCGTGGCTCTTATTTGTCCACATGAGTGGGAAAAGAATAGTGTATAAGGCTCTTTTCTGGACTTATTAACTATTGCAAATAATATGTGTGACCATGCAGTGCATTGAATACCTCAATGTTTTGACCAGTTGTGAGTTCAGTCCACTTTTTATAATCAGATATATATTCATGCCAATGTGCATGATTTTTTTTTTTAGTTTAACAGGAGAGAAAGTATAAATTAAACTATTACATTATAATGATACATGTCTAAAGAAACTGACCTCTGCAGAGCTCCCACCTGTTTAAAGAGAATGCCCGTGATGATTCGCATCTTCAGAGATTTCGGCCGCATTGTCTACAGTTTTTGAAAATCTACGAGGATTTGGTTTTTGTTTTATAGGAAAACCGGTTCCAAAATGGTTGTTCAAACATAATGGCACTACAATGAGAGTGCAATGGGGGAGGGGATGTGGCCAGAGGAATCTATAACTACTGGTTTCATAATCATAATGCACTTCTGAACCCCCTTTTGAAATAAAATAATGTGTCACTGATAACGTGCAAGGATTCGGTAGCATAACATAAGTTAACGAAAAGGGGAACCCGCGAAAGCACGTCTACGGTGAAGGCGGACAGTTTTACTGGATTTTTACAGAACAATGCTGGAAATATTTCAGTAACTCAATGCTGACCACCAAAGTTTCAAGTCTAATATGTGAATGAGCTAAGACGAGTGACCCACAATATGAGCTTCAAACTAAAGCAGTCCAGCCTAATAAGTTAAAAGAAGTTGATCTGTCGCGATGAAGACATGTTATTGTGATCGTATTTATAAAATAACTGATTATATGAACCAAGTAAAATATTAAGCCACATGGATATCACAAAAACAAGTACAAGCAACGTGAATCTGCACATTGGGATAACCTTAACATCTCTATGCAATTCATTGTGCAGTCTTTCTGCTATGAAGGGTTGAATAGTCTAAGAGGTGTTTGGTTATGTCTTGGACCGAGTATACACCCCGACTGTACTCAGCCTGGCTATGAAGTGAGTGTGTAGCAGGGCTGCCTTCGTTATGTGAATCTGTAGCATATTTGTCAAGCAATGACATTGACTGCGCAATCCATTTTTACCATACAATAATTGGCATAGACAGGCTACAGTGTGTGTAGTATGTGCGTGCATGATGATAACATTTATATTACGCGCTCCTATAAAAGCATTTTAGATCCCATGTAGTGTGTACCAGGCCTGTGCCATGTAGTATTGTGTAACTTTAAGGTGACCGCGCATTTTTTGCCCCATGGCACCTAAAAGGTCCCCGGATCGGTTTTGTTTTTCAAAATGTGGTCATCCAAAGTAACTTGAGTGGGCAGTGGCTCGTTACAAATTAACGATTGAAAAGCTGGGGATGCCATACATAGTGTGTAGCACGTCGATGCCATAGGTTTCAACTTTTACTGTGCGCGCGTTATGGCAGTGTTCCTTGTAACCTGCACCAGCCTATGCCATGCATTTACGAACCACCCTTTGGTCTTCTCTGACTTTGTAATCGTACAAGCAAAATGCCCCAGACTGCACGGCCGAGTTGACCTCTTTCCAAACTTTGTCTGTGCATGCAGTATTTTTGCAGAGACTTTTCTGTCTCGTGAAGTTTGTATTTCATACTATGGCCGACGGAGCGGGATTTTTTTCAAATAAAGCTGCCGCTTGTGTAACAAGAATTCGCGCGCGCTTTCTCAGGTTCTGACAGTCAGGCAGACCTCATGTTTCCCGCGGAGCGTTTGATTGTCACGAGCGATTTCTTGCAGCTGTCTTCCTAGCGGCCAGCTGGTGCACCCGTGTCAGCCAATCACTACGGGAGGACCGCTTCCTTTTGTTCGTTGGTAGGAGTCCAATTGGCTGAAGTAGTCCAGGTCGTTGCTCGTTGGCTGCTTCTCTTCTGGCGCCAAGTGTGAATATCATATAAAACCCGGGGAGCACTGAATAGCCTCTGTCCGTTCGCAGTATTTTAACTCGGCGTGTCTGCTGTGCTCTCGTGTTTTATTTTCTTTTATTGCGCTCGCTTCTCGACTCCAACTTCTTTTCAATATGCTTTCCGCCCGCAACCCGTTGTCTGCTAAAAACGAGAACCTGGGTCTTTCTCCTCTCAAGGGTTTGGCTCTGACTGATAAGGAAAACACGGTACAGTGATGTTTCTCTCTCTCTCTCTCCTGCCATAATTTTCTTTAATGGTTTCTTCCTGCTCGCTCATTCCCTTTATTTTATTCCTATCTTCACTACAGCCGCCAACACTTAGCAGCACCCGGGTACTGGCCACCAAGACTGCACGGAACATCTTCAATGAAGCCGAGAAGGAAACGGTGAGTGGGTTGGCTTTTTGGAGGGGTTAAGACCAGCGTACGCTTCCGTATCTCGGTCTGTGGGGTGATAGGTGGTGACCTGGTGGATCGTTTAGCCAAGTAAGGGAGAAAACGTAGTTAACGGCTTGTTTCTTTTTGAGGAAATACGCATGATATACGTGTCGTTGCGGGGTACAGCATTAGCCTGACGTTTTTTTGGTGCCAAATGTATTTACCCCCCCAACCGAACTCCTTTGTGTCTGTACCAAGTGACCGCAATCTGAATACCCGCGCCATCTTGTGCGATCTGTCACCCTTCTCCAATAGAACTCCTACATAGGACGGGGTGTGGGCGAGTGACGGAATATGTTCTACAGTATATCTGAATTCAAGTATATAGGCTTGTATGAATGGTATAATTAAAGGCAGTGCCCCCCCCCCCTCCACGGTGTAAAGGGTGCTTCTTGACAAAGTTAGTTTTGGGCCGTGGGTGAGTTAAGGGGTTCAGGAGTATTTAGATAACCGGCTGGTCCGCGTTGGGGCGTGTCGGTGTATGTTGTCGGTTCTTGACACTTGTGCCTGGACTTCTTCAGGGGATAGTCCTTGCAGTTATCGACTCGTAGATATGTATTGACTTTAAAACCAACTTTTTTTTTTTTTTTTTTTTTTTTTTTTTTTACTCCTTTAGGTTAAGAGTAAAGTGAGCCGGCTATCGGGGGTGCAAGATGAGCCTCTGCTTAGAGAGAACCCTCAACGTTTTGTCATCTTCCCCATCAAGTATCACGACATCTGGCAGATGTACAAAAAAGCCGAAGCCTCCTTTTGGACGGCAGAGGAGGTGAGTGGAACACCAAGTGGAATCCTGGCTAGAGACTGCTACCAATGTTTGCCCCACCTTCAGAGGGAGGGTGTCTTAAGTAGAAAAGCGCTGTGGAACTTGTTTTAGTGTTGAAACTCTGCTACCAAAGGTTCTCCTGACGTGCCCCAACAAGACAAAAATGAAAAACGCACAATTGTATAAACCATGGCCTCCAACTATGTTAATAGTGCAGTTTTAAGAATGTAGCTTAACTGGGGGTGCTGTGCTCTTGATTTAATGCTCCGATTTTAGCTGCACATCCTATTGCGTTTACCCAAGTTAATCTCCAAGTACTTCTGCTCAATGTTATAGTCAAAATAGTGGCCACGTGTTAACGTTACGTTAGTGACCCTTTAAAACTGTTTTGCATTTGCTACATGTTTGTCATATTAGTTCCTGAAAATACACAAGTGGGTCTGTAATGCTCCAACAAGACAACGAATAACCTAAATGTCATTGGTGACAATCGTAGACAGATCGGATGTTGGCAGACCGTACAGTCTGAAAATTAACTCCTGTCCCTTAACTATATACCTGTTATTTCACTAGACCATGTCACTCAAGATATGAATAATTGGACTTCACATCTGACTGGCCTTTCTCCAATTGGTGCTGGTTAGTCTAGTACCTTGGCTAGCTAGTATGACCAATTGTCTGCTTTGCAGTGATCTCTGTCGGCATGTCCTCAATGCTAAGTTGCTCACTATACCTATTCACAATATGCTGGTGTTGATCCTCATCAGATCAAACAATCGCGCAGAGGGTTCTTGTGAATTAAGATGCACCCGGTGACAGTTCCTCAGAGCACAGGACCGCTTGCACACTCATAATAGGAACAAAGTTCAACATTTTCTGTAGATCATGCACAATATTCCTCAGGTGTTATTCCTTTAGAAGTTCATGAATTTTCCCATAAAGTAATAAACTTGAAAGTCTCCTTGTGTCAATGGTTCTTGTGAATTAAGATGCACCCGGTGACAGTTCCTCAGAGCACAGGACCGCTTGCACACTCATAATAGGAACAAAGTTCAACATTTTCTGTAGATCATGCACAATATTCCTCAGGTGTTATTCCTTTAGAAGTTCATGAATTTTCCCATAAAGTAATAAACTTGAAAGTCTCCTTGTGTCAATTCATAAGCATGGGTTCGTAGGGTTTAAGTCCCTCGTCGCCATTGTTAAAAAGAATAGCCAGCAGGTAGCTCTCCCTCTTCAATGCCCCCACATTCTTAACATTCCCATGTCCTCAATGAGAACACGAGTGTCTCGTGCAGCGCTCGAGATTAATACGCAATGCATCAGTTTACTTGCGCCTGCAGCAAAATAGCTTAACACCATAGATGTGCCGTATTTATGGTACAGCGCTCCATAGTGCAAGAAAGACTTAACAGCAATGTATCCAAGTGAGGCTGATGCAAGTAGCCTACTGTATCTGGACCGATTTGTTAGTGAAAAGGTGAGTAACATTGTCGTCTACCAGATCATAAATATGGGCTTGGTGCACATTTGTCTGTATGACATCAGTATGTAATGTCACAAATGGTGACATTACATGCAAATGCATACCATCTGTCCCACTTTGAGGGTTGGCGAGGTGTTGCATATATCCATCACAAACTATGATGGGAGTAATGTTTGAAAGTAGTTTAACCACTAGCAGTCACTGGAACCTTAGTCAATTGCATTGATACTCAAAGTACGACCCGTGGGGCTACATACGGGCACCTGAGCAACAGCAGATGTTCACTTGACTCCGCACTAATATTAAATAGACATGTCTTTGTTTAAAGGTTAATTTAAGTTGACGAAAGTAAGTTGTCCTGTACCACTTAACGTTAGAAACATTTTTTTTAAAGCAAAATTGTTAATACTACGGTCTCTTAAAAAATGTAAGTGTTTCATGAACATGCAAAACCATTTCACTTTAGTACATCCGGTTATGTTAGTGCATTGAAATATTTTAAAGTGATGGGTTTCAAACATGAATCTAGAACCCCCACACAGACTTTGCCAGAAGTGAACGAAGAGGCGAGGCAAGTCGGTTAGTTATGTCCACTCTTAGGTTAAGCCCAACAAATGCAAAGGTTTTTTGCAGTGCGCATCCAGAAGTCCAGTTTCCAGGTCCTTATGTGGACATGAAGAAAGGAGGGGAAAGTGAAATAAAACTATTGCCTAGGATCACACAATTTGATAAAGTGGGGAAGCTGGGATTCACACTGCAATTCAGCCAGTAGATGAACATGCTTTTCTGCGATTCCCTGAACGTAGACCGGAATAGTGTGAATTACTTTTCCAACTCCAGTGCAAGTCGATGTACCTTCTTGCATTGTGAACCGCAATGTAACATTACACATTGTATCATCCTACATCCCCCCCTCCCCCTCATCCCCTACGTGATACCTCCATTAATACTACTGCAGGTTATTCAGTGGCAGTGTGGATTGTCTAGGTCTAAAGCCAAGATGCTTGCCTGCTAATCATTTGGGACTTTCGTGCAGTGTGATGTCTAACCACTGGCTGCCTGTGTATTTTGGATTAGGCTGTCAATTGTGTGGCACCCAATGCAAATGTAGACCACGTCTGCCTTTAATTCTGACTTTACAAGTCCATTGTTCTTTGGAAGTGTCTGATTCCGAGATAGCAGCCTTTTTTCCATGCTAGTCCTATATTATCCGCTGCATGCCTAAAACCCAAGATGGTTGCCCTCTTGCAAGCTTTAAATCTGCTCAGACCATGTTGAGTGGCAGTCTTACTATCTGGGTGCAGTTAGAAATTGTGTGTTTGGGCTTGTTTGCCTCAGGCCATCTATTTTGCCATTGGGAATGTGGGCGTCCCGATACCCTCTGCTGGATCAGAGCATGACCTATTGGACAACTTGTACCTTACAGCTGGTCTCGACAAGTTGTTAGTCAACTAAATGTAGGGGTATCTTGGGTAGTCGTCCACTTTCTTGATATGAAGGTGACCTTTCTGTCAAAGTAGTGTTCCGCACCGCTAGGGTTATTCCAACAGTCTCCAAAGAAGCTGGGATGTGAGATTCTTTGAGATTTGGGTAACAGAGCTGTGATTACTATAATTTGTCCACTTGTCCTGACCGCAGTAGATACACTGATTGCCTGGACCAAATACTCCTATGAACAATCTGTGATCATCCAGCACACTGTTCAGGAGTAAAGTTACTTATTTCAAAATGTTCATTTATAGAGTGCACAACTACCGATCTGGTTTCCCAGTGCTAGGTATAATCCGAAATCGCCAGATTTAAAATAGCCATGTTTTTAAAAGTTAACAAAACTACAATAGAGGTGCATTATCTCAGGAGTAGGTCATTTCAAAGATTGGGTATGAAAATGAGCATCCTCCGGAATGAGCCTGATCTATTCTAGGCACACAGTTAAGGTACGGACTTGCTGATCTTGCTTTCGGGCATGGTTGGTAAAGTGAGACTATGTCCTGTAAATGTCTAGGGCCGAGCTCTTGGTTCTTGCCCAGAACCATAACTTCTCTTTTAGCACCGTTAAGTTTGTCTCAGACTGCCTCCTAGATGGAAGTCAACTCAAAGGTTGAGACTAGTCTATCCCTGTGGAGACAACCGGGAAAATAATTGTGTCGGCATAAGAAAAGTCAGACCACAGATCTCCACCACATCTGCAAGAGTGCACACGTAAAGATGAAACCAGCCTCTCTGTTGGGGTACATTCAGAGCGCAAATCTGCCAGCTGTCCACAAGGATGTGATGGGACCCTATCGAAGGCCGTGCTGAGATCTAACTATCAGATTGGCTGTGCTGCCCTCATCCAAGAGATGTTTTAGGTGTTCTGTGCCACCCAGGCGGGTGGTCTCTACTGTCCTGATCAGAGCCCAGATTGAGAAGGTTGGAGAAGTTCTTTGTCTTCCGCAAAGGTGGTAATGCATACATTTGTTAAAATTTTGGACAAGCGGGGCAGCAACGAGAATGTTCTGAAGTTAGCCTACTTAGTAGGATCAAGATTGGGTTTCTTTAGAAGAGGGAGGAACATTGTTTATAAGACCATGGAACGTAGCATTCATGGAGTAGTTGAGCAAATCTACCACTCCTTGAAGCAGATTAGAATCTAATCCCCAGCTAATCTGGAGAAAGGAGGTTTAGGGGTGAACTCCATTTAATTGACCACAGGATGGACCTAAACCCAGCAGAGTCCAGCTGGGACCAGGTCCCCATGTTTGGAACCTGGTTCTGCATGTGTTAAGAGTAATAAAAGTTAAATGGAGGAGGGCGCTGGATTGAGCTATCAGTCCTCAATGTAAACCTGTCCTAGTATTAGCCGCTAATTGCGCTTATCTAGTGGCTACCTTGTTCACAAAGAACCACACTAGTTCTGTACATTGAGACAGACTATATAGGGGACCTTTTACTGGGGTCATACAGGTCTTTAACTGCATTGAAAAGTCTTAGGACAGTTCTGAGCCATAGAAATTTTAGTAGGATACTCGTTCTGATCAACAAAGACCATGCTATTTATCAATAGCAGTTTTTTTTTTTTACTTGGTTTTGGCCTCTGGCTTGACAGTTTTGCTCCAGTCTCTACAATACAATATTTTTCCTAGGTGAAGCATGTTAAACCAAGGGGCCAGCAGATGCAGCCTCATGTGGCCTTAGCTGTTGAACAGAGTGGACTCTAAGGCCTTTCCAATCCAGAGGTCTAGAAGAGGCTGCAGTAGGAAGATCTTAAAATTTACGTTTGACTTTACCCTTGAAGATAATAGCAATTCCTCTTTTATTTTGGATTGTCTCTTACAATACTGCAGCTTGAGAGAGTTAATATATCCGGTGCAGGAGACTCATTAACCTGGGTCTCTGTAAGAAATCCAGCATCCGGAGACTGCTCTTTCAGGAAATCAAACCAATATTGTTGCTTCTATAGTTGGTGCTATAGAAGTGGAGGGCATGCTAAATGGAGCCGGGCATGTAACTGGACTGCTGGCTGAGGGCTCCACAAAATGGCTGCCAATAATTTGAAGCCGGCACTTAACTCATGCTCCAAGCTTCACACCAAATAAAAATACATCATTATTAAAGTTGCAGAACCATACACATTTAGAGAGAGTAGCCAATCACTTTGAACAGAACCCTGTTCTGTGTAGGTACAGTTGAGTACATGTATTGCACAGTTAATTAAAACTCACCATTTAAAATACATAAATTGGTTATCAAACATTTAAAATTTGCGTAGTACGTATTGTCGATTAGTCAATGTACTTCGTTTAGATCGTGAGCTCAGTGATGCTCGGGGCAATGTCTGGCTATTGCACATTTACATCTTTTTGTGCTCCATTAATTCTTTTTGCCACTGCATCAATGTATTTTGTAATTTTGCAGTTTAGTTGGATCTCTTGCAAATTGAAACAGTTTGACTGCCTGTCGGCAGGATCTAATCCCCTTCTGATTCTATATTGCACGTAATAGTGTTCTCCTTAGGTCCGTTAAACTGGGACAAATACATATTGTGTGGACTAGATCTTCAGGACCTGTTTTGCAGAGTCGACAAATTTGGTCGTCCTGAGTCCTCTTCTATGGAGCCAGATGAGGGAGAATTGGAAGAATGCCTAACCGCAGCTTTAGGAATAGCTTTAGGAATTTTTCCTTAATCTTCTGTTTAAATCCTTGATCTAAATACACTTGAGGCTTTAGTTTTATAGTCCATTAAGACTATCCATCCATGTGCCTTTTTTGTCAGTTTCTTTGTCTTCCAACAGGGATGTTATTTTAGTTACTCTTGTTACCAGCTTTTTAAAGTGTTTGTGGTCTACTGGGCTGTTCCAAAGTCAGCTCGAGATTTTGTTGAGATTCCGTCAGATACACTCTAGCGTGTGATCGTTCACGTCTATGCAGTTCAGTCCAGAGATGGGAATTTAGGGTGCCTGGCTCTGCGTTTATGTTCTTGTGCCAGCATTTTATGAAGCTGCCCCTTCCCACAGTTTGCTTTTGTATCCCGAACTCCAGACTGATTTGTGCTGGTGAGACATAACTAGGAAGCTTGAAGATTGACCTATAAGTTCTGGCGATTACTTTGTCTATTGTCAGTGTGTAGGTACAGGGTATCACCTTACCTATGTGGAGACTTTGATCTCGTGCTGCACCTGTAAACATGCGTGGTATGCTAAGAAGCATCACATGAAGGGGTTGACGGAGTCCTGCTAAATGCATATTTTTAAGCCTACTCTAGCAGGAGGCCGCTCACACCCTATGAAGGGGTTACTTTTGCACTAAACTTGAGGGGGATAAGATAAAGTTGTTAAAGTTCCTAGCGGGATTTAATTCCACTGATCTGGATAACCACTACTTAAGAACTCCTCCAGTCAGCAGTATTCCGACTAGTTTGCATTCCATCCTGGAGACCAGACAATAGTGTGAACGGTTTATGAATTTGACAGCCACTCCATAGGCCGCCCAGGGAGCAACCTCCAAGTTGACTTGAGTCGTAGCTGCCACCTACACTGCTCCGCAAGGAGCACCGTTCCCCTCCCATAACATCCCACGTGTGACTTCAGACTGCGATTCAGCAAGAGGTACAACTAAAATGTGGTAGCCTCCGCTGCTGCCAACAAATGAGATGATTGCCCTTCATCAAGCGTTGCTATATACCCGGTGGAGCTACCTGATTGCTATAGAGGAGATGGGTTTTGGGACTTCCCCCCTCGACCGTCACCTACCCAGCCAGACTTTAGACAGACTTTCCTTTTGTCTCTCTGCCGTATCTCCCTCCTATTCCTCTACCCTTACCACCTTCCCCTCTACACTTCAATTATCTCGTCTTCTCTACTCTTGCAATTGTCTGTCTAGCAACTGATTTTAAATTGGAGCTGATGTAATCTTGTAATGCTATTTTTGTGGAACCTCATGTAAAGCGCTCTGATAGCCTGTGCTATATAACTCTTGAATGAATATAAATAAAGCACATAATGCAGGAGTACATCGGTGACCCGCACAGTCCACTTAAGGTAACAAACCAAATGGGTAATATCTGTTCAATTCCCAAACATTGGCTTTTGTCCCACATAGTCTTTGTGCATATGGGTCTCTCATTGACCTTTCAAACCAGCGTGTGATGTTTTTGCATGTTCATGGCTTTGCAGGTTTGTTAGGAAAGGGTTGTCTAACTGCTGGAAATTATGCAGAAGCAAATGGTCTTTGAGCCCTGGGTATTGTACAGCTTTAGTGTATTACACGTGATTTTTAATCCCACACCTGCTTCCGGCTTGGCCTGTCAGCTCTCGGGATACTGCAGCTTTACTTCTCTGAATAGTACACGTTTGGCTGTGCTGTGTTCACTGTGGTCTTTATCTCCAATATAGTGGCACTGCTCCTCACATTGGCGTTTACTTTGTTTATAGGTTGATCTTTCCAAAGACATGCAGCACTGGGACTCTTTGAAGGCCGACGAGCGGTACTTCATCTCGCATGTCTTGGCCTTCTTTGCAGCCAGCGATGGCATTGTGAACGAGAACCTGGTAAGCAGCACAGCAGTTTCGATCTACTTGCAATGCGCTTGTTTTGGGGTGGGTCAGCTGCGTCCATGAGTGGCTCCTGATGCACTAAATACACACTTAATTTCCCAGGTTGAACGTTTTAGTCAAGAAGTGCAAGTCACAGAAGCCCGTTGTTTTTATGGTTTTCAAATTGCTATGGAGAACATACACTCCGAAATGTACAGTCTTCTCATCGATACCTACATTAAGGATTCCAAAGAAAGGTGAGTGCAAAGCATGTGTACTGTAGACTAGTATTAGGATGTTTGCGCTTTACTCTGTACATAATTCAACGCTGCATGACTCCTCAGCCGTCCTGAAGCTTGGTTAATGTGATGCAGGGCGTATACGTGTTCCACACACTAGCCATGAACCACACTAGCCATGCTAATCCGATATTTGTAGAATGGGTCTATGGGTTTACTCACTCATGGCCCTGCAGTGGTTTTCTTTACAGTTTGAACGTGGGTGTATGCTCTAGTGGTAGCTCGTCTGGTCTCTTCTGATCTTCCAAGCAAGGTTTATTTGGATTTATTGCCAATTACATTGCTTATTGTTAATGTTGCTTTATTTTTCTAGGGAGTTTCTCTTCAACGCCATTGAAACCCTACCTTGTGTTAAAAAGAAGGCCGACTGGGCCATGCGTTGGATTGGAGACCGAGAAGCTACATTTGGTAGGTGTATAGGGTTTTAAATGCACTGTTATGCATGTTGAAATCCTTAACCACAATTTGCACATTGCAGACCAATTGTTTTTTCAATGTTTAGTGAGATCCATGCTTTGGTCTAACATCTTTTAGCAATTCGAGTGCAGTGCTTGATTGAATACTTTAAATCTGAAAATTACACTATTGTCGTAGGCCTTCTATACAGAGTGCATTTTTGTAGTTTTCCAGTTGGGGCAAAGCAGAAGAGTGAGGTTTTTTTTTTTTTGGTCCGTGCTTGGCAGGATTGGGCTTTCGACATCTGCATGTGGGCATGCAGGTTGGTGGGAATGGGTGGAATTTCCTGTAGATGGGAATTAAGTGTTGGTCATGCCAAGAAATATGTACATGCTTCCGTTAGAATGCAAGGTTTACCAAACTACTGGTGGAACCCAGTTCATAATAGTAGATCGTGGTGAGGGAAGAGGGCTGGCATACCCATAGTCCTACATATGGTCTAAGGAAAAGACTCTTGGCATTGAACTCTCTCTAACTGGATAACAAATTAGTAACTTTGTTTGTGCACCTAACCGGTGCTGAGAGTCAAAGCTTGACATCTCTTCAGCCTCGGAGGTAGGGACAAAGTCCTGATAAAAATAGATGGTTCGGCTAAAACTAGAGTAGGCAATGTGCCTCTCCATACACGTTGTCATAAACCTTTGCCCCTTGTAAAAAAAATTAATGTACCCTGCGCATTTTCTACATCACATGCAGTGATCCTGTGATGGTACTGATGCACTGAAGAGGCTTAACTATCCTAGCGCTGTAGAAAATAAACTAGATATTTAAAATAGAAATGTGAAAAAACATTGGAAATCACATGCACCAGATATGGAGTCTACAATATGACTGAGCCAATGAGACCAGGAGTTCACTTGCTTGGTGCTTCTAAAGTTGGGCCAGTCAACGAGGGCGCGACGTCCTTGCCCGACCCATGGGCACCTGTACATTATTGGTGGGGCCGAGTCTCTCAGGCACCTTATACACTAGCTCGGATGGGGAACTGCAGGACTTATTTCTGCTTGTGACTTCAACGAGTGCTTATTCTGTCCGCAGGTGAGCGCGTGGTGGCCTTTGCCGCAGTAGAGGGAATCTTCTTCTCTGGCTCATTCGCATCTATATTCTGGCTCAAGAAACGAGGACTGATGCCCGGACTTACATTTTCTAACGAGCTGATCAGCAGAGATGAGGTAAGTGGAACGTTTAATAGACACTGCTGCTTCACGATTGATACACCCATATCTTGTGAAGTGCACGTCCATTTCTCCATTCTTCCGTATTCCGCTCTTGCATTCCTTTTCTCAAACACTTATCGCCATCAATTCATCCATCTCTGCATCTCCTCTATTCCCATTCTCTGCCTTCCATTCTACTGCAGGGGCCTCTGATCATTGTCAAAGAAGCCGTGTACAATGTAAATTGCACATACTACACAGGTGGTAGTTAATGACTCAGCTGTGATGTTTCACTACATGAACGGTCGCATCAAGGGGCTCACAGAGGTGCATGTGTTAAGAGACTATAGTTGGATGTCTGACTTTGCGTTTTATTTGCAGGGTTTGCATTGTGATTTTGCGTGCCTCATGTTCAAACACCTGGTAAACAAGCCATCGGAGAAACGAGTTGTGGACCTCATTACCGACGCTGTCAGGATAGAGCAGGTAAACTGACAAATCTGCTGGCTCCTTCTCCGTGGTAGCTGAATGCTGCGGCGTCGCAACATCTTTCTCTACTTGTAATATGGAACTATGGGGCATATTATCAAGGGGGTTTATCTCCGCTTTTTTGGTTTTAAAAGCCAAAGCAGAGATAAAATGATCTCCCTATTACCTAGCTGTCGCTAACACCAGTTAGCCACAGCTAGTAGGAGATAGCGACCATCTTGGGCCCCACTTTGCATGTCAGTGATTTATCACTAATGACATGCAAAGTGGGCGTGCCAAGATGTTAGCGACTGGAAACAGTCGCTAACATCGCTATCTCCTATTACCAACTTTTGGAGATATTCGCGCTCAGTTCAAATATCTCCAAAAGCTAACACCTGCCCTGAGCAGTTCTTAGCCATGTTATCCACCTGCCATTGGATAACATGGCTAAGAGCATTAGCTCGCTAATGCATGAATATCGCTGACCTTTCAGTGATATTCATGCATTACGGCCGATTTTTATCGCATTTGCGATAAACCTTGGTAATACCAAGGTTTATCTGCGGTAAAAATCGCGCAGCTCAGCGGTTAATTTTTGTCTCTAACCAAGCAATAGATAATTATCGCTATTGCTTGGTAATATGCCCCTATGTTCTAATGCACTTTACACCTGTGGGGCGCTGGACCCACTACCCTCTTGAGCAGTTCCAGAGGGGGTTTCTTATGTCTGTGCTAAGAACTTTTGAGCTTTTATCTACCAAGTTGCAAAGTAGGGTTGATGACGGGAAAGAAGTATGAAAGATCAAGAGGGTTCATGTGCGAGTGGGTTAAGGGATAAGTGGGTTGGTGAAGCGGTGGATGGAATGCTCGGTGGGATGTAACGGTGACATGGTGGATACATTACTTAATGTTTTGGATTGACTAAATTGGAGCTCCTAGGCAGTTGCTCACTAGCTTTAGCTCTTGGTTCTATCAGTGCTCGGGCTCAAGGTGGATGTATTTTCTGGCTACGCTTGATCAAATGCTGCCATCATGTGGCTATTGTAGCATATTGCATGTTTATCATTTGAGGTTTAATAGTTGCGTGTGGGATTAAACCTATTGCAGCGTTATAAGTCTTTCCCTCTTTCTTTTAGGAGTTTTTAACCGAAGCCTTGCCTGTAAACCTGATTGGCATGAATTGCACTTTAATGAAGCAGTACATTGAATTTGTAGCAGATCGACTGCTGCTGGAGCTGGGTTTTAGCAAGGTAATTATAGTCCTTTGGCCACCTTTCCCGGATTGTCTATTCTCCCTTCTGAAACTCCTCAAGAGCTGCGTTGTAGTAATCCACTAAGCCTGGAGTCTCACAGTTCATTATCGCTTCTTGCATCTAACAGTCTTACCCGGTCTTGAACACTGCTTTACTATTTTATTTTTCAGGTATTCAAATCGGAGAATCCGTTTGACTTTATGGAGAATATATCCCTGGAAGGAAAAACGAACTTTTTTGAGAAGCGAGTGGGCGAATACCAAAAAATGGGTGTCATGTCAAAACCAACAGATAATTCCTTCACGCTGGATGCTGACTTCTAAATTATGAGACTAGCAACTATTACCTCTCCGGGAAAACTCAAGCCCAGCCCTTGTTGAATAGCATGCACTACTGCCATGAAATGCAGCATTGTCTGACTTTAGGGATTTGCGGTGTTATGTTGGGCTTGATGCATTTCAAAGACTTTCTGCACACAATCAGTAACTGCAACTTGGTACCACTTCATGTCTGCTATTTGAGACCAGTTTGCAGGGTAACTGGTAAAGCTACGAGTATTGGTAATGATGAGTTTTAACTTGCAAGTCGTGGTTTTGTTTACAATGTCGCTGACTGTTTCTTAAACCCAATCTCTGCTTTGCAGATTTTAAGTTTTTTATATTTTACTTTTTTTTAAATAGTTTGTACATAAACGTGGCACTTTATTTAATAAAATAATCCTGACTTGCAGTGGTATTTCTTCAGAAATTTTTGCACTAGACGTCCCAGTTGAAACACTTAACTATATTTCATGCCCCCTAGCTGTACTTGATGGTTCCCCTACCAGTATTCTGCCCTCAGCACTGCGCATTTTAAACCAGCTGTGGCAAACTGTATGTGTGCATGCCTGTCACTCTTGGCTTTTGTCACATGTTTAATCAGTGTATTTGGTTGCTCAAGCAGGGGTGGGGAGAAATGCGACTTCGACTGTTTGAAAAAATAAGTGCTTCAGTCAGTCAAAACACTTTTATTCGATTAATTAAAATCATAAAAGACAGATACAAACAATTCATAGCAAATACACCATAAATGATGTACATAAAACATTTTAAAACATGGAAATTAATTTAGTACGAGGAGACAGATCATAAAATATACATAAAACTATTTTTTATAAAAGTGCAGTCCCACAGGAATGATCAGGGCACATAGACTTAGTCTTGGCACAGCGGCCACTAAAAAGCTTGCTACATAAAATATAACAGTCACTACTCAGCAGCATCTGCAAATAAATGAGGCCTGGCCTGTATAAACCCCACCTTCCTCAGAATCTGCGTCAATTTTATATTTGCAGATATCCGAATAATGCTCGCAAAACAATCAAATGTGAAGTGACTTGTGCAGAAAAATCACTTGGGTTCCAGTTTTCTGGTTTACTCCATATTGGGAAAGAACCCAATGTAAGGTGAATTAGATTAAAACAAAATCTAATCAAGAGGTGCCGATGAAAGGGGCTCGTTACTAGTTTTAAATAAGGCTCAATCGAAGATGTAACCAGTACATAGTTTGCTTCTACAAGGGGTTTTTCAGTTCCTGCTCCCTTTCCAGGACTAGCATATTTAAAAAACTAATTTTGGTCCAACCCACATCCTCTCATTTAATACGAACCGGAGAATAAAGCTCGGAGCCCTAACATTGTAAACATTTTTTTTTAATATAGGCCAGCCATGGAATCTTACAAGCTCGATCCAAGGCTAAACAATCCTCTAGGATCAGGTGATTCAACGAGATTTCCTGGTTGAGCCAGGTCTTGAGCCAACAAATCAAAGGGGCCATTTTTAATAGGTCTGTAACATACCCCAGTCTCAATTCTGTGTGGATCGAGAGTCTGTGTAGTCTGGGACAGATAGCAGAACTCTTACTATCTTGCGGCATATAGCCCCAGATCGTGGAGCCATATGCAGCAATTGCTAGACACTTGGATTTGTAAACTTTTATAATTGCCTCCATTTGTCTAGCCCCCCAGGCGTTTTACGAATCCCATAAGAGCAGAGGTAGATCTAGCTACTGCGTTACTTTTCTGCTTCTACTGTGGACCCAAAGTACCTTTCGTCAAAGAGGACCCCCAAGTATGTGAAAATGGGGACCCTCTTGACCTCCGCATTGCAGCAAAAAAGGGCTTCCTTTTCAGTTTTCGACTTTTCTCCCCTATAATCATAACCAAAAGTTTTTGCTAACCAACCCTGGTGTGGGCCAATAGGGCTGTGCCGTCTGCCTATAGAAGCACTGGAATAACCATATCTCCTATACGTGGGACGTCCAAAGAAGCCTCAACTAAATATTTCTCCAGTCCATTTATATAGTGGAAAGAGATGGGGGGGGGGGGGGTAACACCCTTGACTGCCTTCCTGAGCTAAAGTGGCTAGTGCATCTTCCCTCTTGTGTGACCCTTACTGATGCTAAAAGTCCACAATGTAGGTGAGCTAAGAAGTTGACCAAAGACAGATCAATACCCAAATCCTATAAAATTTCACCAGATCAAAGGTGGTCAAGAGGTCCATAAAACCCATGTAGAGGGACCCCTCCTTGGCAATTGTATATTTACTTATTAGAAGCTGCAGGTTCAAACATTGAAGGTACTTCTCTTCGGTCTAAAACCATATTGCAAGTTTGAGAGGACCCCTTTGCCATCCAACCAATCCGTAAGTTTGTGGAAGATTACTCTGCCCAGAATTTTAACTGGAGAGTCAATCAGGGAGATTGGCCTATAACACGAGGGGTCCCTTTTCTGCCCCTTTTTAAAAACCGGGATAATGGTCGATCTAGCCCATGATACAGGGAACACATTTTCTCCTGACATGTTGAACACATTTGCCAGAACCTTAGCCCAAAGTTTAGGAACGCTCTTATAGAGATCTGCCGGCACACCGTTGGGGCCAGGCGCTTTGTTCTTTGAGGTCTCGCAGACTGCTCTCTCTACTTCATGCACTTCAAAAATTAAGGGGGAAGCTGACTGCATGAGAGCTGTCCACAAATGGAGTCTCCTGGTCCAGGTAACCATATATAGACCTGAAGTGTGCTACCCAATGTTCCTCCTGAATAATACTTTCCAGAGGAGTGTTATCTGATCCAGAAAAAAGTGACTTAACAGTAGACTCGAATTTTTCACTATCTTTTAATACCTCGTCTGATAAAAGATTGTTCCAGGCCTCATCTTTGATCTGTTTACAGAATAGGATAGCCTGTTGGTATGAATTACGATTCGTGCCCTATCTCTAGGTCTGACTTTCAGAGCCTGGAGCAGGGAAGAATGAGCCCCGAAACAGCTACTGTTGAACAATTTTCGCCATAACTGGATCTGGATTTAGATTTCACCTTCAGGTAATTTATCGGATTACATATAACAAAGGCATCCACTATCTCTGACCTTAATGCAGAATTATCTAGGCATGTGCTACTTCCAGCTTCACCTTGGGCAACATTTATTGTAGGAAGGATTCTGGTACTACCTTAGACCATTTAAGTCTCCTTCCTTGAACCTTGATTGTCTGACTAGCTGCCAAGGTTGCACAAGCCTTAAATCCCAAAGCGGTCCCTGAGTTCACTTCTAGAACCATAGGATTATGATCACTAAAAACACTCTAACTTTATAAGATAAGACCCTATCCAAAGCAAAAGATAAGCAAAAAATATAATCCATAACAGTAAGTCTGGGCCCTCGGTCCCTCAACACAACCTGATTCAAAAAGGTTCATAATTGACTCAGTTCTCTAAGGCCTCTCCTTGTTTCATGTGTTCAAAGTGTGAGATCACAGCATAGGGTGGGCCTAGGTGAGACTGTTTTACAGTTCAAGCTACAGGGGTGTATATTAAAATCACCCATTAAGAACTTTGATTATAGTGTTTGGTTTGGCTCTATATTCCACTAATCTTCCAGGGATACTAAGTGTTGATTAATAAAATCATTCTCCTAGGAATGATAAAAATTGATAAACGTTTTTGGAGTTTTGAACACAGAGCTCCACTATTAGGCTATTTGAAGATCCTGACTCCAGCTGCTTCAGTGTGCCTTCCAATTTAAGTTGGAAAATAAATACTAAACCTCCCTTCGCTCTACCTGCCAACCCAGGGACTGCCGGTTTGCCAAATTGCTATACCCATCTATAAAGAAATAATTTGTGTCAAGTTTGCTGAATGGGTATGTCATACAATTTAAAAAAATCCACCCAGTTCTAATCCTTTCTTCGACCTTAATCCTGCGATATTCCAGCTTAGAATTTTACAGGAGGTAACTTGGTTCTGGACATTCACTCTCATTCTTATAGGCTGATTTATGTCTTCTCGTCAAACATTCTCCTCCAGTTAGGATAAAGAAGTGATTGGACAGGGCTATATCAATAACCTGTTGAGTTTGAGCCCTTGCTTGTATTAGTGGGGCCACTACTATGCCGTTAGAGGTCTGATGAGACATGCTCCCCATTTGGGACAAACCAGAGCTTTGGGCAGTAGTTGGGATTGGCTTTATACTCCACATTTGCGGAGATGGGAAAGTAGGATGTGCCTTCATCTGTAAATCTAGGGGAGGATAAAAAAAAGCCCAGGGGCAATTGTCTTATAATACTATTAGTAAGATCGGAAGCATCTGGAACAATCTCTCTGCTACGTCGCATTTATTGAAATGCTAGTGTCAATATAGTAATGCATTTTAAATGATTCACCCATAATTCATTTAAAGTTTAAATTTAATTCTGAGATTTAAACATTTTCCCCCATTTACAGCCAATACTCCGTAGGAGGCATGATCTAACAAGATTTGAACGAATGAGGTGAGCAAGGCTCATCAGTGTAAATAAACTACTATAGTTTCAGGTGGCAAACTTGCATAGCATTTGAGAACTGTTGGGTGTTCATCTTTTCTATATAGTGCTTGCCCAGGATTTAGTGCATGCCTGTTAGTTCTTCCTGTGCCTATATCGGTGCACATAGCAATTTATCCAAGCAGCTTTAAGGTACGATTATTTTGTCCAACATGCTGTAGAGGCTAGACTTCATGCCTTCCTACTTCTCGGTGCCATGGAACCTGACTTCTCCAAGATCTAACCTGAAAAGAAGCTAGGTGAAGGTGTTCCAGCATATTCCCATAATCTTTTACTGCCCCTTGCTTCAGTTGTTACACCCAGGGTTATTAGTTGATAGTGGCAGTGCTTAGTACAATCTGGCATCTATTAGGACGATGGTTCAGAAGCAACTGGTAAAAGCAGGTTTGTTTTAATTCAATTAATGTCATGTTAGTTCAACTCGTAGGTTTCTGGTGAAGACCGGTACTCTTGGATTTATTGTCGGATGAAATGGTTAAGCTTTGCATATGCTATTCATATCTTTCGGGCATCTATCCTTGCTCACTTTCGATGGTATGTAGCCCTTTTTACAAGCAGTGCAGGGTATATTTGCCCTTGGTTGCATTATTCTGGCCCAGTATTGGGCCTACCACTCCCTTCAGTGTCCGTTTCCAACGGCATTTTATTCGTTTTGTGCCAACAGTTGAAAGCCTTTAGTTGCTTGCATTACCAGATGAATGTGTGCCCTTACACGTGTGTAATTTCGTCTGTGGAGTACTCTATGCAGTGTAGATGTACATCACCCCTAATCATAAGGCAGGAAGCTGTATCTTCAGTGGAAAATGTATTTTTACAGGTTCTAGCAGTAAAAACCATAAATTGTTTTCTTTTTACTGGTACAAACCCCAGTAGCCCCATTCAAAAGTACTTGGTTAAGGCCATCCTTGCTAATTTAATGGGATTACTAATGGTAGTACTGTTTGGTATCAAAAGAATCCTGGGGAGGTGTTAATGACTCCCAGGAAAGACCACAACAGGGGACTGCAGGAGGCCACTCCGGGACTTGATAAGTAGCTTGAGAGAGGGGTCTTTGTTGGGAGTGGTTGCAATGGTGCATCCTGGTATTCACAGGAAGTGGCCTTCAGCAGGGAGGAAACCTGGTAGGCCACTGGTTAAGTGGCTTCCTACCCGTAGGGGATTTTCTGACTAATTATAGCACCTCCTTCACCCGGAACACCGTTCTTGATTGGCTTGGAAGGAGGGCCCAGCAAAGAGGCTGCATCTAGTTGCCCAGTGCTTGTTTGAACCGGAGTGTGCCATTTGGGGGCGTTTATCTACCCCTCCCCACCCTTTCCGGGAAGGATGAGTGACCATGACACTGGGTGACTGGTCTATGGATAAAACTGGAGGACCTTGTGGGGCATCACCTTTGCAACCAGAAACCTTCCCCCCCCCCTCCTCCATCTTCATAGACCAAGCAGCCCCTGCAAGAATTGTGGCGGGCAATGATTGGCTGCAACTTTCTCTATTGTAAGAAAAGTCACAGGCAGGGTAATACAATTAAAACTACATTATTGATGATCAAGATATAGACAGCTGTTTGTTGGAATCCATGGTTCTAAAGTATAATTGAGGCTGAACCTTGCTGATTCAAGGCTTGCTGCTATCTGGGTAGCTAGCACCCACTGTGCCTGGAAGTTTTTCTGAGTCATTATTACCCTAAAGGTCTTTCCTTTACCTGCTATTTTACATTGTAAGGCTTGTGTGAAAGGCCACCCCAACTGGTTTCTGTTGAGTGGTAGCATATTACATGATTTTAACCATTCACTGCTGGGCAGTGAATGGAAATGCAATAGAATGCAAACACTACATATCTACCGTGCCAGCTGGCACCGGGTAGCAAATAAGCGGACTATTTGGAGTGGTGTGGCTCACTGGTTAGAGGCTCGAAGCAGAGAACGGCCCGGGACCAGGGTTCAATCTCTGACGCGGCAGGGTTGTGGACCAGGGTCAACTGACTCGATAATTCTTGCCTCGGTGCCTACTCTAACCAGGGATCGCACTCGGCAACTCTGGGCATTAAGCTTGCCTCATCTCTACAACGGCCCCCCACAGACGCCGGGGATGCCCGCCTTCACCTTGGAGATACCCAGAAGGGATCATCTCACAGGGAGAGCCAGGACGGGTTCCCCAGTGGTCTTCAGCGCCAGGACGCCCACGGGCAACAGTGCGCTTTACAAGTCCCACACATTTACAAGGCAGGGCCAGTTGGGCTGCCGCCAGAACAATCACATCGTACAATTAGGATAAAGGTATGGCGAGCAATAATAAATGGATATCCGCCAGTACCTCCTGGAATGATCATACACTTGGCCACATTGCAAATAGCATTTGGCCTACACATAGAGAATCCTCACATTAGCAGGAAAACGGGCAGGAACATATGACATAGGCGTCCATAGCAGGAGCATAAACCAACCATGTAGGCATTGGGGAAAGCAAACATGAAGCAGGAGACATGGGAGCATCTGGCATCAACATTAGTCTACACACATTACGTCCTCATTAAGCCCAAGACACAGTAGATTGGCACAGTAGGCATAAACTACAGGCATTCATACAGGGGGGTGTCCCTAATGTAAGCACATTGGAGGCGGCCAGCACACACACTTTGCACTGCTAACCTGCGCTAAAGTGTCCAACATCCTAACCCACCAATTCTATCACAGCAAAAAGGCTAAGGGAAGGCAAAAAGTTTCAGGATGACCCTGCAAGCAGGGTCAAGTCCAACAGTCCCTCTCTTAGAAAAGCCTGGTAACTCTAGTGCTCCTGTGATTCTGCAAAAAACCATTCAAACCCATCTGATAGGTAGACAGTCTTAAGAATAGCATCTTGCCACTTGCAAATTGATCAGACCATGTTGAAAAAGTGCCAACCTGTGCGCCTACAGTACTTAGCCATGGCCACACACAACTTTCTCCTTGATTTTTAATACTACGCCATCTCATTTGTGCAACTCCATTCAAATGTAGTTCGGATTTCTGACCAGCCATTAAGGGGACCACATCCTAGCCATTCTAGTTTACTCCATCATGTCAGTTGGAAGTGGTCTTCTGGTCAACGTTGTTGCCCTCAAGATGGCACCACCAGGATAGGCTATGTATGTCTGCTAGCAATGTTCCTTTGAGACATTCTTGTCACCTGGTTGCAATAAGGGGCAGATGGGAGACCACCATTCCTACCTTTCTGGTCTTAATATCAAAACACAAATCGCATACTCTAACCGTTTTTATCTTGCATAACCTGTGTGCATTTGATTCCTTTCTACCCAACATGGTCCTTCTGCAGCCTGAGTTGAGCTGCTTTTGTGCTGGTCCCTATCGTGCCAAAACAAGGCTCCAAAATGTGAAATGGATTTGTATTGCTGGGGTTACTAGTGGCAAATTGCCATCAATTTGCTTGAGCCCCTGTCCTGCAGTGTGATAGAGGGCTGGCCTGAGAGGGGAGCATTGCAGAAGAAAAGACTAACAGGTGCTTAGACTAGAACACAAAATGAGACCTAGGATTGTGGGTGGGAAATATGTTGGTCAATCTGGGAGGGGCACTAAACTAAAGCCAGAGTGTGACCCACCCCCCTCGGCAGGAAAACCCTGTATGGGAGGCAGAGATGTTGAATAGACATATTCAAGAGTTTGGGAAGGTGTGTGGGATATTGTGACACCACCTCCCCCCTCCTCTACACACCCTCCCCCTTTCTTCGAACTAGGGGAGTGAAGCTTAGTACGTGACACCAGTCTACAAGAACATGGTGGCTATGTTGTGTAGTTTGCTACCAATTACAAGTGCTAACAATTTGTCCTCCCCTTTCAATGTCGAAGAATTATTGCCATGGGACTGTTGCTTGTTGCTGTAACAGAAAATGGAAAAAAGTTTAAGAAACAAAGGCACGAGTGCTGAAGCGTGCTACTGGGAGGCCCACCCTGTAAAGTGCCTTCTGCATGACGCTCGTGAATTCTCTGCTGAGGGAAGCACCATTGTTACGAAATTGTTATGAATCAACCATGGGGGCCCTCATGCTAGCTTGATTGTGATGTACACCCACTGAGGGCTCACCAGTCGGATCTCAAGTACTGTGAGAGCTTGCTGGTCTGCCAAATCTTCTTAGTGTGCTTTCTTTCTCCAAGTGTTTTTTTTGGGGGGGGGGGGGGGGGGGGGGTGAGGGGGTGGGCGGTTGTTGCTACTCCACCCCACCCAGCCTTGGATGAAAAGGACATTGGGCCATTGGTAGATCAGGATTTACAGGTCCTCAAGGAGCAGTGGTTCCACATGCTTACAATGCAGCCAGAATAGAAATTTTTACTAGTTTGTGCAACAAGAATTTTAGGTTCTATTAAGGAAACGGAGGTGAGGATTATGCTGCTCAATCTCTAGTACTCCAAATCAGCATCCAACCAAAAAACAGTAAATCATACACTACATTTCCCATGAGGATTTGAACCACGCCTTTATGAAACCCACCATTCAACAGTGCCCATCATATGAAATAGACATCATCTTTCTTTGCAAGTAAGCAGTCACTTAAAGAACAAATTCCAAACGAGAACAAGCATACAGTTCTTACTCAACAGAGAGTTTACCAGGATCCAGGAAGAGGTAAATCCAAATAGACTTGCAACATCCATACATCCAATGGGAACAAACAACTGGTAGAAATACCATACATAAACCATATTCTACAATGCCAGAATAGAGATTTCAATCTTATCTGTTCCAAAGAGTGGGATAGTCCTTGCCCTTACAAAAATCTAAAATTCTCTTAGCAAGAGCTAGAACATTTTCTATTCTATGGCAGGACTGGGGGCTCCAATTGTGCTGGTTCATAGCTTACCAACAATAGAAGAAGCATGCACAATAGGTTTATAGTTAAAGATCTTAAACTTGGAGTCAGATGACCAATCAGCCGCTCAAATATCTTCTAATCTAGAACCCATAGCCAAAGCTTTGTTAGCTTGTGTTTGGATTAACCAAACCATATCTTCCTTGGAGACTTCAACCTCCATTGGAATGTTTCCAATGATCCTTTAGTCAGCTCCTTAAAGACTTTCCTCTCCATTCTCAACTTCTCTCAGATTTGTGAGGGACCTATCCACAACAAAGGCGCCACCCTCAACCACATTATTGCTAGAGACAATATCATTCAACTGGGTGACATCCTACCTTGTGACTAGTCTGATCATCAAATTGCCTTCCACAAACTGAAAAAGACCACTCACAGAAAGGGGCAATCTCTTAAAGCTAAAGAATGGTCTTGTAACATGAGACATCAACAACCATGCTCTTCTATCACTATGAATAGACTTCAGCCTCCCCTAACATGACAGAACTTGATGATCTTTCTAATCAGGCGTGAGTCCCATGCTCTCCACACCACTGGATTCAAGCAAGCCCAAGCTTGTTTCCGGTCCAGGGAAGGCATGGCTTGGCAGTTCGGGCTGGACTGTTCCCATGAGGCACTGGGTCAGACTGATTTGCATATGGCCATGTCTGAACTGGGGTGGTGTGGAGTGCAAAAAAACGATGGATTTAGGCCCAGATCTCTGTACTGGGGTGAATGTATGACATTGTTCTGCATTCTGTCCATCAACTGTGGTTTTTGCATTTGTCACCCCGAGTGGGATGGGTATGCTCAGACGTGAGTCCCATGCTCTCCACACCACTGGATTCAAGCAAGCCGGGCTGAAGACGGCTGGAATGCCAGAAACCGGTCCTCGGAAGTTTGTTTCCGGTCCAGGGAAGGCATGGCTTGGCAGTTCGGGCTGGACTGTTCCCAGGAGGCACAGGGTCAGACTGATTTGCATATGCCATGTTTGAAATAGGGTGGTGTGGTGTGCAAAAAAACGATGGATTTAGGCCCAGATCTCTGTACTGGGGTGAATGTATGACATTGTTCTGCATTCTGTCCATCAACTGTGGTTTTTGCTGTGTAATCATTACATTAGCACTGAGGCTAATGTCGACACCATTGCGCCGAAACAACTTAAAAGGATTCCTTTCAAAACATCCAAACCTTGGTTTAATGGTTCCCTAAATGACGATCACTGAAAACGTAGGCTTTCAGAGAGGCTCTGGAGAAACAAGCCTTCCACCACTAGCCTCTATCAGCTAAGGAAAATGAGATGTGCTTACAAGAAAAAAATCCGCTTTGCTAAATCAGACCATTTCAGGGCACAGCTGGACGGTGCTAATAACAGACCCAAGATGCTATTTGAAATCTTCAAACAGCAAGCAAATCACTCTTCCAACCCCAACCTGTCTTCCTTGACTCCGCTTCATAGCGGGAAGGACTTCACAGTACACTTCTCTGATAAAACTAAGGAAATTGAACTGGAGCTTCAACCTGTCACTCCCATGGTGCAGCCTCTAATCTACACCACATCATCAGCCGAGCGTGTGGTTCCCTCGGCAGTCTCCTTACTTTTTGGTTGCTCTCTCAAAAATGACGCCTCTTGGAATTCCTTTATCCTGTCAGATATTCTAGAACTACTCCACGTTATGGCAACTCTAAAACCGGCCAATCACTTCAGTTATCCACTACCTGCTATATTCTTTAAAGACTCGACTCGGCCATTCTACCTCTTTGGGCGAGGATCATTCACGAACCGCTCCTGCATGGGAGCATCCATGATTTCCTCAAAATGCTCTAGTCACTCCTGACCCTAAGAAGCCCAACTCTGATTTATCTGATCCTAACAACTTCCGACCTATCACCAGCATCAAGACGCTAACCAAACTGCCTGAGAAATACGTCCACAAGCAACTCTGCAAACATATAGTGAAATTTCAACTACTTGACCTCTTTCAGTCTGGTTTCAGAGCAGGGCATAGTACTGAAACTGCACTAACTCACATTGTGGAGTACGCTCTGAAATCCCTTGATCAAAATGTCCCTTGTCTTTTGATCCTTCTGGACCGGTCGTCTGCATTCAACACCATCAAACATGAAAACTTTGATTAATTTTCTTCAACTTAGAATGGGTCTTGCATGACCAGTCCTGAAGTGGTGTACCTCTTTCTTACATAACTGCACACAAAGGATTAAACTCAACCAGTCTCTTGCATCCAGCACCCCGGTCAGGATTGGAGTTCCGCAAGCATCCGCACTCTTCCCTACGCTCTTTAACCTTTTTATGGAACCTCTCACTGTATGTAATGTAACGTAAATTTTATTTATAAAGCACAGCTTATGCCCAGAGGCGTCTTGGCGCTGTAGTATTCTAATCAAAGGACAGTGGAACTGAACGCTGTAATAACCAGGAGCGAGAATAGTTTATCTATCCTGTGTAAAAAGCCACGTTTTTAGTGACTTCCTAAAACTAAAAAGAGGGGGCAGGAGCTACGCGCGGATCCAAGATGGACGCGTGAGCACAGGGCTCCCGAGACCCTTTCCACCTTCCGCATTTATCCTGCAACATATCCTGATTTTGACGACGGGTTCTACTAGCTGATACCCTACTGGCATGATATCTCTTTTCAGAAATTGATTTGGCCGCTGGGAACCGGACTTTCTGCATCTCGGAACTTTGTGGCCTACACCGACGAATCTCCGCGGCCTTGATTCTTCGAAGTACCCAGGTGGCAATTGAACAACACCGGTCACTGAGATCCTTCCGTCGCCCCTGGGGTACTTTCGGTTTCGTTTTTGGTCATCATCTGCTGCGACTCGCGGTCTATTGTGACTGCTGGCCTGTGCCCTGCTGCTGGCCCCACACCTCTTCTTCTTTTGCCCTCATCCCTGACTTCACTGGTCGGTGCGGCGGAGAGCCATTCTCACCAGATCCCAAACGGCCCGACTTGGCTCGCTACCCAACATGGCGGGCAGGTCGGAGAGTGAGAAGAGGGCCACCAGGGGCACATTCCAAGGGGGTGTCACCCAATCCAATACTATTGATCGCCTCGCCCGCCCGAAGGGATCCCCTGGTGGAGCAGGTAAAGTCTTGGATGAGACTGGGGATGGCTCCCCTGCAACGGAAGACTTGACATTGCGGGATGTTATGGGCGCCATTGCCAGTGTGAAAACCTCGATGGGTCAGCAGTATGAGACCCTGGCTTCAAAGATAGACACTGTGGCGATTGAAGTCAACCTTATCAGAACGGACCTCTCAAAGACCAACGAGAGGGTCAAGTCGCTGGATATTAAGGCCGCGAGTCTCACGACGGATGTCTCTGATCTACAGGCGGAGGTTCGTAATCTCCGATCATCAAATGACTTGTTTGCCTGTCGGCTGGACGACTTCGAAAGCCGGGCCAGGTGCAACAACGTTCGCATTATTGGTGTCCCGGAAAGCTCCTCGGAGCTCTCCACGGATCTTTTGATGGAGGACCTTGTGCTGCATCATCTCGCGCCTAAGGGACTCAGCAACCTTTTTACTGTGGAGCGTGCCTACAGAGTCCCAGGTGGTAGGCCTAAACTGGGCGCCGCAACAAGACTTATTATAGCCAGGATCTTTAACTTTCAGGACAGAGACGCTATCCTGCAAACATCACGCACCAATGGACCCACTAAATTTGACAATGCGTCGGTCAGTTTGTATCCGGACTTTACGCAAGCGGTGCAAAAACAACGCATGAGCTTCACCGGTGTGAAAAGGCGTCTCAGAGACATGGGACTAAAGTATGCCTTGCTGTTCCCGGCTCGCTTGCGGATCGAATACGAGGAGCGTGCGCTCTTCTTTGATCGCCCGGAGGTTGCCAGTGACTGGCTGGATACTTTGCCGGCACACTGTGATCGACAGGAACAATCTAAGGGAGCTGAAGGTGGCCGGAGGAACGGGTGGAGTGAGTCCTTACCGGTGTGCCACCTATATGGACTTACAGCGGGGGTTCGAATATTCCTATGTGCATGAACTGTTGGTTACCCGGGGGTGGGAGGGCTTGGGATTCTTCTTCCTCTAAGGGGTCTTTCTCTCTCTTTTCGCAGATTAGTTTAATGGGGCGACAGGCACACTGCAAGTTGGGGTGGCTTTCGGGTCTAACGCAGGGGTGCAGGGTGAGGGTGTGTGTTCTAGGGGTTTTCCCGGGGGTGGGGGGGGGGCTTTTTGTTTCTTTGTTTATTCTGAGGTTCTGTTTCGCAGCGCACTTTGACCACTGTGCCTGTTTCTTTATGGGGGGAGCACAGCTCACGTTTTTGGAATGGGGGTAGGGGGCTGTGGGTGTTGAGTTGGAATGTGAATGGTCTGGGTGATAGGATGAAGCGGGGGATTGTTTTACAGTATCTGAAACTTCTTTCACCTGATATAGTGTTACTGCAGGAGACACAGCTGATAGGGAATGCTTGCCAGGCACTGAATAGAAGGGGATACCGTTTGGTGGCACATTCTGGATTCACTACTGGGTTGAGTGGGGCGGGCATCCTGGTCAGGAGTTCTCTCCCCTTGGAGATAGATGACACTGTGCTAGATGATAGAGGCCGATACGCGGCCATTACGGGTCACTGGGGGGGGAGGACGATCTCTGTTCCTTCTGTGTATGTCCCACCGGGTTTACAGTCCATCACGTTTTCTGATCTGGGTAGAGTGGTATTGAACTTCCCTTTGGGCATGTTGGTGGTCGGTGGGGACTTTAACTCAGTTGTTTGTGGTAGTGAGGATCGTAACCCCCCCGGACTCTTTTGAAGTCACAGTTATGGATGAGCAACTTCCTGGATGCACTGGGTTTAGTGGATTGTTGGAGGCACCTGCACCCTGGGCAGGCACAATATACCTTCTATTCGGGAGCGCATGGGAGTCTCTCGAGGCTCGATTATATCCTGGTGCCAGCGGTGCAGATGGTCTCTGTGAGGGAAATTCGGCACCTTGCTCGGGGGATCTCGGATCACTCTCCTCTCTGGCTTACGATTGATGTACAACTGGGTGCTGAGGGCCGGGTTGCCCCAATTAACCCCTGGCACCTACGCAATACGAAAACCAGAGCTGAGGTGGTCAAATGTACGGACCATTACTTTGCGGAGAATGTTGGGTCTGTGTCCTCTTCGGTTTTCCTGTGGGAGGCCTATAAGACAGTTGTCCGGGGTCAAGCCCTGGCGCGAGGAAAAGCAAGAATGAGGAAGTGGTGAGATTGGAGACTGAAATCACGGCTCTGGAAGAGGAGTTGGAATCTGGAGTTACACTCGAGGGTTTGCATGTTTTGGCCCTTAAACAGGCCGATTACAGAGCGCTGGTGACGGATGCGGCGAGGATGATGAGTCGTGAGCAGCAGGGGCGTTTGTACGATGTTGGTGACAAGGCCGGGAAGTTGATTGCGTGGCTGGATAAGAGAGAAAGGTTGAATCGTGTGGTGCCTGTTGTGGTAAGAGAGGACGGTGAACGGGTTGTGGACCCTGATGAGATTGTCGCGGTGTTTGCTCAGCACTTTCAGAAGGTCTACGTGCCGGTTTCGGACAGGCCGGAGGAGGATTCACATTTGCTACTTAGGGATATCGCGCTGCTTAGCCTTTCAGAGTCAGATAGGGAGCTTATGGAGGTGGATTTTTCTACTAATGAAATAGCGCTTGCTATCCGCTCCCTTCGCTCAGGGAAGGCTTCAGGCCCGAATGGTATCCCGATAGAGCTGTATAAATTTTGCCCAGACAAGATGGCGCCACACCTTCGCCAAATGCTTTTGGAATCGCGAGATCTCGGAGTTCTTCCTCGGGACCAGAGATTGGCGTCCATTGTCGTCATCCACAAAGATGGGAAGCCTCGTGATCAATGTTCATCATATAGGCCGATCTCGCTTTTGAACGTCGAGCCCAACATTTTGGCGAAACTTTTGGCGAATCGTTTGATTGCGGTGATCAGTGATTTGATACACCATGATCAGTCCGGGTTCATTCCTCATCGGAATACAGCTCTTAATCTTCGCCGCCTTCACGGTGTACTGGCAAGGGCGGGGTCACTTCGTGAGCCGGCCATCTTGGTCTCTTTGGATGCCTCTATGGCCTTCGACACGATCGAATAGCCGTATTTGTGGCGGCCCTCGCAAAATTCGGTTTTGGTCCTAACTTTATTGGCTGGGTCAGACTTCTGTATGAACAACCACTGGCCCAAGTGGTGGTCAATGGTAGGGCCTCGGAGCCTTTCGTCCTAGGAAGAGGCACACAACAGGGCTGCCCGTTATCGGCGCTCCTCTTCGCGCTCGCTCTTGAGCCCCTTGCCGCGTGGCTTAGGTGGGAGCCATCGCTTAAAGGCATTAGTTGGTCCTCTGACTTTGAGGACCGTATATCGTTGTACGCCGATGATATTCTGTTATATCTTACTTCACCTCGTAAGTCACTAGGAGTGTTGTTTGACGTGTTACGCTCCTTTGGGAGGAACTCGGGTTTGGCCATCAATTGGGCTAAGTCCTGCATTTACCCGCTCACTGAAGAACTGCCCCTGTTGCCCCGTGTCTGTCGGTAATGCACGACGGCTTCAAATACTTGGGGATTTATATTTCCATGGACTCAGCCGCATGGTATGAGAGGAATCTGCTTCCGCCACTCCGCCGGCTTCGGTCGGACGTCACAGCGTGGTGCGGTTTGCCGCTGTCCTCAGTTGGGAGAGCGGCCCTGTTTAAAATGATGTCCCTCCCTCGATTTCTGTACGCCCTCCAAAACACGATTGACTTGGTGCCTGCTAGTTATTTCCGGAAGATTGAGGGCCTCCAGAGGAAGCTGGTATGGGGCGGGCGACCTCGCATTGCACTGGCGAAATTGACTTTGCCCTGGTACGACGGTGGTATAGCGTTGCCCGATATAAAACGATACTACTGGGCATCGCAACTGAGTGCGGTCAACCACGCAATGTATGGTCCCGTTCTGAATCCAGCATTCGAGATGGATAAATGGCAGCTGCCGGGAGGAGACTATAATAGGGCGTTCTACTCTAGATCGGCGGGGAAAAATCTCACCGGTCCCACTGGGGTTGCAGTACGTGTGTGGGGCGCTGCGACTGCTGCCACGGGATGGACAGACAGGCTGACCAGAGCCACTCCGCTCTATGCGGCGGAGAGACTGGGCTGTCTTTGGACGACGAAGGGATTTGACAAATGGGATCTTATTGGCATTAGTAGGGTAGGTGACCTCTGGGTCAAGGATAGGATCAAAACCTTCGTGGAACTTCAGCAAGAGTATAAACTGGGCGAAAGAGAGCACTTCCGGTATATGCAGGTTCGTCATGCACTTGAATCCGTCTTCCCGGCCGGTACCGCTATCCCAGAGTCCTCTCCCCTGGAAGATAGAGTGCTTGACAGGTATGTCCCTGATAGTACCATCTCCCTCATTTATAAAAAGCTCATCAATGATCGCTCGGATCTTTTTGTACAGCTTTGTGGGGCTTGGACTGGTGAAGGGCTGGAGCTGGATGACGAAGATTGGCAGGCCGCGATATCATCCCCTAAGGAAGTCGCGATTCCGGCGCGTCTCCGGCTGGTGCAATTGAAGATTTTGCACCGCGTGTATGTCACGGGTCCACGCTTGATGCGTATGGGCTACTCTGTGGATGGGTTGTGTAGGCGCGGCTGCGGTATGCTTGCTACTTTTCTTCATATTTTGTGGGAATGTCCGGACGTAGTGGTGTACTGGAGACGTGTGCATGAGGTTATGGAAGAGGTTACGGGTGTTTCGTTATTGCCTGAAGCCAGAAGGTGCCTGTTGAACGTGTGGGAGCCAAATGATTACAGCGTAGCGCAGACTCAATGGGCCACCCTCGGCAACATGATAGCAAAAAGAGACATAGCCCAGCTGTGGGGGTCTCAAAGGGCACCTCTGGTTTCAACCTGGAAGGAAAACATGGATTGTTGCATGTTCAGAGAAAAAACTGTATACATCGCCCGTGGAAGACCTAAGAAATGGGGGAGGATATGGGGTCAATGGAATTCATATCGTGGAGAGATTTGCACACCCCCTTTTGTAGAAACCAATGATATTCCTCTGTCCCCATGACCGGGCATTCCATACGTCTATATCCTATTCTACTTTACTTGCTTGTTCACTCCCGACCCCTTCCTTCCCTCCTCATGTTTCCATATGCTTTTCTCACATCAGCCTTTAGCTGGGTCGCTCCCCCTGCTATTTGAGACAGCCATACACATTATAAATGTCACCTCTGACTTTTGTTGTTATGTTTGTTTTTAAAACTATAAAATGTGAAACCTTTCATTTATCCTCCTATCGTCATAAGAATATCGTATGGACATATTATATCGCTGCCGAACCCCCGGGTTGTCGGCTGATGAGCTGTGTAAATTTTTTTTTATTTCGAAATTTACTGCTACTGGCCGGCCCCTGTGGTTGTAGGTCTGTATTTGTACTACTTTTACGAAATAAAGGTTTAAAAAAAAACTGAAAAGAGAAGTCGTTTTTTTAGAGAAAGTGACAAATCATTCCAAAGCATTATTGTTGTTCTGTAAATACTTCTCCCCCCATGTGACCTTTTTAAATGGGTGGACCACCATGTTCTTGGCTGAGCCTGAGCGCAATGTTCTTGCCAGAATATACCATTTATATCTTTTCATAAACCGGTCTGGCCCTAATCCGTGCAAAGACTTAAACGCCAAGCAGAGGGCCTTAAACTTACACCGTTGTCTAACTGGCAACCACTGTAGTTATCTGATGGCTTCTCTTGCTGGATCATATTTAGGTATTTTGAAAATGAAGTGGGCTGCTGCATTCTGCAGAATTTGGAGTCTGTTCAGAAGGCCTGATGTCAAGGTTAGATAGAGACTATTACAGTAGTCTATCTGTGTAAGGACCAAAGCCATGGTCACTGTTTAGGTCTCGCCTGTCGATGCGCATGCGCATCGAGCAAGCGAGACTATTGCGAGTTATCCACTCTTTATCCACACTGCAAGGAATCGTGGCGATTCCTTGCAGTGCACGATAAATTTAAGCTCAATGCGCATGCGCATTGAGCTTAAATGCGCGTGCACATGCCCCCAGCCGCCTACTCTCTCTCTCAGCCTTCCCACAACTCCGCCCCCTCATTACTTGATTGCACGGCCGCTAGGCCGTGCCTCCCCTACTCTCCTCCCCCTCCTCCTCTCCTCCCATCTGGGACTTCTCATTTACAACATGCGGCGGAGTAGTGAAATGAGTGGTAATCGGTGCCGTTCACCTAAGATAAAATAACGCTTTCAAGTTTTTATTTTGCACGAAAAATTCTCTAGTCAGACAGCCCCAAAACAAGTTTTTCACCACTGGACACAACCTTGAATGCCGCTCGAGATTCATCTCGAAAACATACGTTTCCTTGTGTAGATTTCACAAACACCGTGATTGATTCCCCTTCAGAAGACTTCTCCTCCCCCCTCCTCCTCTCCTCCCCTGCCTGCCTGCCGTGTCGCACCTCTCCCCTCTCCGCCCCCTCCCCTTCCCGCCGTGTCGCATTTCTCCTCCCCCCTCCCCTCTCTTCCCTCCGGCTTGTTTGTTGATTTGACCCGCTCCGCCCCCTCCCCTTCCCGCCGTCTTTGAGTCTCTGGTGAAATAACTTTTTTATCAAGAAGAAGAAACAGCAGTTTTTCCCTTCACCCAGAGCCTACTCAGTGCCAAGTCTTTGTTATTATCGCGGAAATGTTGCATTTGATGAGTAACATGCAAGATACTTTTAAATAGAATTACATCAGCAAGCTTTGCTTTCATTTTCGTGTTTCAGTGCTGGCGTTATGTTTTTTGAGCTTGAATTTAACATGTAAGAGACTTTTAAATAGAATTACATCATCAAGCTTTCGTGTTATAGTGCTGGCGTTCTGTTTTTTTGGGCGCGCTGAAAGCTTGCATTTTATAAGTAACATGTAAGAAACTTTTGAACCGATCTTGTAGCTTGCATTTTCGGAAAGTAGTTTTACGACATGCAAACATGCGAGAGGCAAGATAGTGTCATCAGGAGCTATTTATTCTTCAATACAAGTGCAAAAGTAAGATGCAAGAGACTATTAAATAAAATTACAGCAGCAATCTCGACCATTAGACTTCTGTATCACTGCTGCTTCTTTAGCTTAGCATTCCGTGAGCGCAAGCTTCTATTAGAGAACCGAAGTCCCGCCCTATGACAGTTTCCTGCAAAAAGCACGCGCATGCATTGATTTAAAGCACGTTTGTTTAGTTGAAGGAAACAGGTATGTTAGTTACTTTTTTTCTCTGTACTCGCAATCTAAATAAATGTTTTTACAGCGCTTTTACTCATCTGGTGTTTGCCGAAGTATAAGCACGTGCATGCTTTGTTTTAAAACGCGTTTGTTTAGCTTAAGGAACAAGTTTATTAGTTAGTTTTTCTCCTGTACTCGCAATCTAAAGGGACGCTTTTACAGCACTTTTACTCATGTGGTCTTTGACAAAGTGTCAGTGCAGCTTCTATTATGTGCCTCTAACATTTATGAGCAAGCACACGCATCTGAAACCTTTTATGACAATGCAGTGTCGCATTTCTCCTCCCCCCTCCCCTCTCTTCCCTCCGGCTTCTTTTCTTTTGTTTATTTTACCCGCCGTGTCTCCGATCCTTTCAGATACACAAAGAGCAGCGTATTATCTCTGGCCTCACTTCCTAGCGTCCGTGTGTGCTCACTGTTCAGCTCTGGTATACGGGGGCCCGAGCAGCGGCCCGCACCACGTCCTCTGCTGTGCTCTGTTAGTAAGGGGATCCTCCCCAAAGTGTGTACTCGCTGCCTCTGCCCCTCCCCAAGTGTCGAGGCTGCTGAGTCCAGTCCAAAGGCGCCACGATTTCTCTCCGGCCTGTAAGCTCCCTCATGCAACTCAGGTGAGCCATGACCTTCGGTCATCTAGCCCGGTGGCCTCACATGCTGCCATTCGCTCCAAGATAGCAGAACGGGGATTAGACAGAGGCGGAGGTGCAACACAATAGGACTGCACTGCACCAGGCTACCATCCTGGGAGAGCCAGCCTGAAGCAGGACGTCGCCGCCAGTGCGCTCCTTCGTTGGATATGGCCACCGCTGGGTCTGCTCAAGCTAAGGGGCATATTACCAAGCAATAGCGATAATTATCGCTATTGCTTGGTTAGAGACAAAAATTTACTGCTGAGCTGCGGCGATTTTTACCGCAAATAAACCTTGGTATTACCAAGGTTTATCGCAAATGCGATAAAAAATCGCCGCAATGCATGAATATCGCTGAAAAGTCAGCGATATTCATGCATTACCGAGCTAATGCTCTTAGCCATGTTATCCACCTCCCATTGGATAACATGGCTAAGAACTGCTCAGGGCAGGTGTTAGCTTTTGGAGATATTCGTGCTTAGCGCGAATATCTCCAAAAGTTGGTAATAGGAGATAGCGATGTTAGCGACTGTTTTCAGTCGCTAACATCTTGGCACGCCCACTTTGCATGTCATTAGTGATAAATATCACTGACATGCAAAGTGGGGCCCAAGATGGTCGCTATCTCCTACTAGCTGTCTCTAACTGTTTTTAGCGACAGCTAGGTAATAGGGAGATAATTTTATCTCCGCTTTCTTGGCTTTTAAAGCCAAAAAAAGGAGATAAACCCCCTTGATAATATGCCCCTAAGTTATTTAAAGTTTTTGTAAAGCAATACGCAGAGCCATTTAGTTACTTCTGAGCTCTGAGATTAGACTAGACAATTAAAGAACGTGAGGTGGAAGACAGAGACCTATTGGAGTGGCCGTTACCGTTCCGACGTTTTTCATTCACAACTCCTGAATTAAAATTAATTTCTTTTTCTCAGCTATAGAATTGTACCGTCGAAGCGGTTTTAAGCAAAATATGGGACGTGCTCTTGTTACCTCTTGTAAATCGCTTCCCTTAAAACATCCCAAAAACATTTCCCACACAGTTGCAAAAGGATAGTTTTTGCTTCAGTTTCAATGACTCCAGTAAAATATATCACACTCTGGGGTGTATTGGTGCGAGACCCTGCAGCAGAAGTAAGGACGGTGACTGTCTGCCCCACCCACAGGCCGGAGACCACAAAACTGACCGTGCTCATGGACACATCCGCCTCTTCGGCAGGCAGGTTGTCTTTCGACGAAAATATGAATGCATTTACTACATCCTTAAGTTTGTTTACACATGGACTCTACTGGCTTGCTTATTGAAGTATTTGCTTTTCACGTAGCGCTAAATATCGCATATGTGCCTTTTCTAAGAGCTGCATGTAAACAAATAATGCCCTATGGGCGGTGTTGGGATCCTGGCGCTTACAGCCCTTCTTAAACATGGCAGGAACTGCACATGTTCATGTAGGCTTTGAAAACGTGTATTGCTATGGGAAATTACCGTTAAGCACAAGGAGTTATCCAATTAGTGACCGTTAAAGGACAGCGATCTCAGAGGGGGGTAGGGAGAAAACAAACAAGCTGACACACACACACATCATAACTTGTGTACACACTGACTGGTGCTTACACGTAAGCTGACACACACACACACACACCTTACGGACACACACACACAACTTGCACACAAGAGACACTCACACTCACCACTTAATCACACGCTGATACACTTATGCACACACCCATACTTACACACAAGCTAACGTATGCTCGCACATACACACACACACCGACACGCTCATGCATTCACCCACAACTTCACACACACTGACTCATGCTTACGCATACGCTGACACACCCACATTTTGCACATGCACGAGTTATGGCCCAACAATCACCACGTGCCTTAATTAACCAGTTAATTCCCCTCGCTAACTTGTGCCCCAGTGTGTCCCATCAAAAAACAGCATGACTCTAAATCCATAAACAGCTAGATTGTGGCATCAAAGGATCGTGGATACTGCGGGCGACTCACAAATCCACTTCCTTTGAGTTTACAAACATCAGGTGGGTGGGGAAACGGTGGGAAGAACCACTTGTGTGTAGACACAGCCCCTTCCTCCCCTCAGACTTGAGCTCTGTGCCTGCAACTAAAGAGGATAAATAACAACAAGCACGGAAGCGAAACCTGTGGTGCGAAGCCGACGTGGGAATCGAAACCCGTGGTGCGCGCCCACCACAGAGGAGCAGGGGCGAGGGAGCCTGTCGCCTGTGCCGCGCTGATGCGCATGTTAGATGCCGGCGGGAATGGGCGGAGTAAAGGCGGGCCATACGCCTGCCTTTGCCAATTGTGTGCTGTATTTTTTTTTTAAAAAGCACGCTACAACTAATTGCGGCCTGCGAAAGCAAAACCACACGCATGAGCGTGTGGTGAGCTTTTTGAAGCCCTTACAAGAGATCTCCTGCTGCGCGCCAATGCTGCGTACTGCAACGCTAGGCGCGAGACCTAAAAATGGCTAGCCCTGGACCATCTTTTGTTGAACACCCTCAAAACTAAATTCCTGCTGATTGCCCCCCACAAGCACTCTGCTCCTACCCTTGACTGGCTAAAACAACTCACAGTCCTTAACTGCACCCCTCGTGTGGTTGATTCTGCAGAATCGTTAGGCAGTACCTTGGACAAATACTTGAATATGCAAGCTCACATCAGTGACACTATTAGGGGTGCCAACTTTCCTCTTAACAACCTCAAGAAAATCAAGCCTTTCGTTCCGCCTGAAGACATAAAGCCTGCATTACAATCCCTGGTGATCTCAAGACTTGAATATTGTCCGGTGACCTTTGCAGGGCTTCCTAAAGTGAGCTTGGCCCCTCTCAGAGCCACGCTTAACGCATTGGCCAGGCTCATCACTGGCTCCAAAAAACACGATTGCATTACACCTGACCTTTTGCAGCTTACCTGGCTGTCTATTTAAGCGAGGATTTGTTTTAAAATAGCTTGCCTCACGCATAAAGCCTTGAATTACAACACTCCGGCCTATCTGGCGTACAAGCTTGTTCTTTCGGGCTCGGGTCGGAACTTAAGAAGTACATTCGCACTAGTCTTGAATCTTCTTAAATTAAGAAAAAAAGTTCGTACAAACGTTCCTTGCTCCTAGAATTTGGAACGCGCTTCCTACTGAGATTAGAGCCAATCCATGCAAAATGGCTTTTCCTGAGTGAACATTAACTACAGCACCAATACTTTTTTTTCCAAGTCCCCTTGGAGAAGAACCGCAGTAAATCACAAACCCAACAAGTTAGACTGATTACAGACTACAATGACATGAGCATTGTGATCAGGAAGAGCCTCAATAAATACTGGAAATTCTACTTGCTGACAAAACACTCAGTGTGGTAATCACATCTAGACACCAGATGGAACAGACAGAGCCCAACAGTTCCACGAACCACAATAACATTGTCTTGGCTCACTCCAACACATGAAGGGTTTCATCAAATGCAGTTGCTGTGGTGTCTACACATGGGGTCGTAAGGGAATCAACAAGTTCACTAGTTTCAACAAACGCAACTATCAAATCAATCACAACATTAACTGCAACACCAAGTATGTGGTGTACATTATGGAATACACTTGCAGGAGCCAATACGTTGGGAGTACCATCAGGCCCCTGAAAGAACGAACCAGTGAACATGCTAGAGAAATCCATTAACAGGATGCTAGATATCCCGTGACTCTGCACGTAGCATTGTGTCCTGCACAGGGTCCACACAAAAGGTTCTCATTCTTTGGTATTAATGTAACCCAACCAAACATAAGATGTGGAAATCGCGAACTCAAATTGAGGCGTCAGGAGGCAACCTGGATAATGCGTCTCCACACCGCAAAACGGCCAAAACACTGACCATGAGTTGCAATTTTTCCTAGGCACCTAATGCCATACTTTGCACTCTCAATCGCTCCAAGAACTAACTGCCCTGCACCCATGAAGTACGATGAACCTATTGACAGAAACTGCACTTTCCATCATTCTAGGTTGTTACAAATTTTATTCCCCACCGTTCCTAAAACCTACTGTCACGCTCCCACAGAGTACGATGAACCTGATGACAGAAACTGCGCTTTCCATCTTTTTATGTTGTGCCTATTATCAAATCTGTACTACCGGATGTATAATCTACAATGAACTTTTAATAGCCATGAACTACTATGTCCAATGTCAACTATGAGCCACACTACCTGGTGCTTTTTCCGGAATCACATTGATTGGCTAAACACTTGGTTTATGATCTAACTATGAACCACAAGAATCCATGATCTTAATTGTGGCCCACAATGAACCATCTTCTAAGAACCATCAGCCACCAAAATGACCTGCCACACGGTTCAGTATAATCTATGTAACCATCTGTTGAACCACAATGGACCGTTAAATGCATAATATTTGTCGTTGCTTCTTACACTCGCAACATTTCTCCGAGTTCAACTCTTTCTGTCATCCCATGATTCTGAACCTTTTGTATTCGTATTCATTACTCCTTTTTTCTTTTTTAGTTTGCATATCATTTTGTCTTTTCAGTTTTGTTTCTTATATTTACTGCAAGATTTCAATGTCGAATTGCCGCAAATTTCATGTTCCAGACCCTGTTTACCTTTTGATGTTTGTATTTCTTTCCTGTCTCTGCTCTTTTACTCCACTCTTCTCTATCCATTACTTACAGGACGTATGCATTTTCACATTCACTTCCGGTTGCCCATCTTCGTATGGAAGTTGACGCTCTAGTCTACTGCTTCACTCAAGAATTTACTACAAGTAGCACTTCCTGTCCTTTCCGCTCCTTTCGCAACAGGAAAGTGAGACAGATCCTAGTACTTCTCTCCTGACTATCCAGGTAAACTCGCCGTCAGCGCACTTTAATATACGGGAATCCGTGACTCTTAGAGATTCCTTTTCTAATTTAACTTAATTTGCCCGACAGGACCCTTTAAACACGGATGCACCCGCCCGTTGTTTTCCATTGGATCCGGAACTGACAGGGATAGGGATCCACCCGTCCTTCCCTATCCACCACCCCGTTCGTTTACTGCCCTGATGTCATAACACCCTTTTTTGACTGTGTTGGAATTATCACCGGTCCAGCTGTGAGTTAACGCAGCACGCTAGTGTGCTTTTCTTTATTTTAGGTCCTCCGCAGAGAAAATGGGCTAAGTTCTCCTCTGAGAACTTTCGCAGTGCCCTGGCTCAGGGTGGGCCTCCGGGAGGATTAGGCTCTGAGATTGATGTTGCCTGTGAGGCTCTGGACCATCGCATTCAGTTTGCTTTGGACAGGACAGCGCCTTGGTCTAGTACGGGCACCACACAGCGAACCAAATCTGGCGCATGGTACAATACTGAATTAAGGGAGGCAAAGACTGCCTGTAAGCGACTTGAGAGAAGCTGGAGAAATGGTTACTTGCCAGCCCCGGAGAGGGTACATAAATCTAGCCTCAAGATGTACCACGCTTTGATAAGGAAAACTCGCTCTGCCTATTATGCAGAGCGGATTGATATGGCGGACTGTTCCGCCAAAGAACTGTTTCAGGTATATAAAGAGTTATCCTCACTGGTGTCTATTGGGGAACCTGAGGCTGGCTCTGCAGAATCTTGTAATCAGATAGCAGAATTTTTTGCCAACAAAGTGAAGGATATTTACTCTACCTTCCAGAGGGAGGCAAGGGTTCTATCTGGTATGGAGGAGACACCCATGGGTGGGTTAACGGAAGAAGAATGCCTGAAGGTTTTCAGGATTCCAGATGATGATATGCTGCATAAATTAGCTAGGGGTGTGAAATCCGGCTCAGCTAAAGACCCTGCTCCAGCTAAAATCCTGAGAGGAAATATTGAGATTTTAGCACCATACATTAGATACCTGTTAGAGCTGTCTTTTGGTTAGGGCACGGTGCCAATAACCTGGAAAGAAGCGGTGGTTCTTCCACTTAAGAAAAAGCCGCAGATTAGTATGGATCAGCTGGGTAATCTGGGTCCCATATCACTCCTCCCATACTTTGCTAAAATAGCTGAAAAGTTGGTGACAGCTCACATTGAAACCCATAAGCTCTTACACCCATCTCAGTCGGGTTTCCAAGCCTGCTACTCTATGGAGTCAGCCTTGCTCTTCTCCACAGAGGCCTTACGGAGACATGTGGACGAGGGTCATACCGCGGCACTGATTCTTCTTGATCTCAGTGCCGTGTTCGACACTGTGGCGCGACACACCTTGCTGCAGTGTCGGAGGAAGGGGGGAGTGGTAGGGAAGGCATGGGATTGGCTGAAATCATTCCTCCACGAGTGTAGTTTTCGTGTCGAGCAAAGGGCCCCACAGGTCTAAGGCTATTAACCTGGATCAAGGGGTTCCACAAGGCTCCAGCCTGAGCCCTACCCTTTTTAATCTTTATGTGGCGCCTGTGGCGTTAATAACTGAGCAATATGGGGTGGAAGTGGTGACCTACGCAGATGATACGCAGCTGGTTGTGGCTTTGGCACAGCCTGCTGAGCGCGCAGCCAGCAATTTTGTGTCCTGTCTCCAAGACCTTGCTGGCTGGATGGCCGATAATTGTCTCAGACTGAACGGCGTCAAAACGGAGGTGCTGATTGTGGGTAAAACTCGGTCAGTCTGGACCTCAGCCTGGTGGCCCCAGTCACTGGGTCCTCTATCTGTGCCTAAGGATCAAGTTAAGAATCTTGGAATCTGGATCAATTACAAAATATCTTATGAGTATCACACCAGACGTGTGGCCCGAATTTGTTTCAGCATTCTGCGTAGTCTTAGAATGATGCTGGATTTGCTCCCTGTTACAGCTAGGAAGGCCCTACCTAATCCAGGCGTTGGTTACTTCCAGGCTGGACTATGGGAATGTCCTCTATTTGGGAGCTAATGTGAAATGTCTCCAGAGACTACAATATATCCAGAATGCTACCGCCCGCCTGGTGTTGATGCTGCCTAAAAGAGCCGCCTCAAAAAAAGCCTTGGAATCACTGCACTGGTTGCCCATTAGGGAGTGTGTCCTGTTTAAAGCCCTCTGTGTTAGTCACAGGATTGCGCAGGGGAAAGCTCCTTGCTTCCTTCGCAATCTTTTAACATCTTACACTCCGACTCGGCTGCTGCGATCGCAAGGGGCTGGCATGATGCAGGTTCCCAAAATCAGAAGGGCTAGAATGGGAGGAAGATCCTTCCGTTTTCTGGCTGTCCGGCGCTGGAATGCCCTACCCCATAGGCTTTGTGTGGAAGCCTCAGAGGTGGTTTTTCGTAAAGAACTAAAAACCTATTTATTCCCTAGGGACTAGATCCATTGGGTCGGGTTGGGGGAGGCTGTAACAGTTTGGTGGCTGGAGGCCAATAACTAGCGTGGGGGCACACTGGCTAGTGTCACCAGGCGCTGTATAAGCTCAGGATTATTATTATTATTACTTGCGTGTTTATTTTCGACCTAGACTAATTTTTTTGCAACACGCTTTGTTCTCTCTCCCCAGATATTGCACGTTTTCTTTATCTACAGTCAGGTACTTCATAACCTCCCTTTTCCTCAGTTTGGCAATACCCCACATGTGCCAGGTCACTCGCCTAGCATTTACGATCTCCTCTCCTTCGCATGTTTTTCTTCTTGAGATCTTACTATCATCATTCTCCTTGATCCTTAGAATTCTGAAAGACTTATGACCAATGCATGAGTACATATGTCTTTATGCCACCCTTTTTTCATGATTCTTATGGGGTTTTCACACTTAAAAAGGTGCTTCCTATTTTGTCACCTCACTTATGTCACTCCTACATGTCATATATGATCATGTATCGTTTATACTGTACTGTACTATACATCTTGTGTCGTTCCCAGCCCTGAAGAGTCACAGTTTACTACCCAGGTGACGAAACACATGTCGGCTGGTGCTCTTATTTGACATACTCCAAGACTTTTACAAATATAAACCTACTATAAAAAACTACTGGTGTCGACCTTTGCAATTCTTCCGCATTAAGTAACATCAACTGTGCATTGACACTCTGAATCATTACTCTGAACGTGTGCCCAGGACTTGGTCTCACTTTTTTTTTTCAAGTCCCCTTGTTGACTGATTTGACATTTATCCCAACTTATCGTGCTCTATTTATTTTATGATTGGTTGGTAAATTGCTATTTTACACTAGGGCCCTTCCTGAACTATACTAGCTGGGCCGATTAAAGATTTGTCATTTATTTTACTATGTTTTTGACAAGCACTTTGTGATTGTCTTGCTGAATGTTACTGGAAATCTTTTGCACTGTATGTGGAAGTGAAATAGCGGGCCCCACTACCAGGTCCCTGATCTGGATTGTTTACTCTGTGTGATATTACAGTGCTGACCTCTAATGTACTGAGTTTATTCATGCTTTTGCCTCTGTGTGCAGCGCTCTGATACCCGCATGGGTCATGTTCACGTCTTATAAAACCTTTCAAATAAATAAGCCACGACTCCTCTAACAGAATGAGCTCCACACACTCAAATGTCAATCCTGGCTTCAGACCTGATCCAACGGGCCAAGGTCGTCGCTGACACTTGGTGAAATGGTTTCTAGATGACCAAAAGCAAGGGGCCTAGAGGATCTGTTCTATGAGACAGTGTACGTTCTTCATAAACCTTTAAACATTTGACTACACATAATTTAGCATTGTGTGGAATAGCAGGATAATCACTAGAGCGTGACATAGTCTTTGTATGTTTGGAGATAATAACCGAAACACCTTCAGGAGAAAACAACCCACCTGCAAGGTCCAGAGTACGTGCATCCGACTTTCGGCATGCAATCAAACATAAAAACATAGTCAATTTGGCAGAAATTTGTTTCAACATCAAATCTTTATTATCAGGCCAAGACTAATAAAGATAAAACATTTGTAATATCCCATAATTGAATGTGGGGCGAGCTACTCTAATACCTTTCAACAATTTGCATACCATAGATTGAACACCCAAGGTTGTGTCCATCTCACCACTCTGACCTAAAGTTATTTACTGACCTGTAACAAAGTCCAGATTTAACATACCCGGAAAGGAAATTCAGAATGTCTTTTAATTTGGAAGGCATTAACCCACCCAACGTTTCCATGCAGATGAATAGCGTTTACAGGTTGAAGGAGCCCAAGCTTGATTTAGAAATTCGGCAGCTACCGCTGAAATTCCTTCAATCTGGTTGTGTCTCCTGAAATTTTCCAGACCATGAGGGTCCATTGGTCATGAAGAATTAGAGGATGAGGCAAACCTACTTGATCCAGGAGTAATTGACGAAAAACTTGGAGGAGGAAGGAGCCCAAGCTTGATGTATAAATTCGGCAGTTGCTGCTGAAATTCCTTCAATCTGGTTGTGTCTCCTGAAATTTACCAGACCATGAGGGTCGATTGGTCTTGAAGAACTTGAGGATGAGGTGAATCCACTGGATCCAGGAGTAACTGAGGAAAACTTGGAGGAGGATGGGATTAGCCACAGACCATTCCAGATGAGTTTGGAACCACAAGTCTTCCACAGAGGTGTAATTAACACCAGAGTCGCTGATTGCAGTTGCAACTGAGATGCCACCTGCAGGATCATGGCAAATGGAGGGAAAGGATCATTCGTCTGGGCTCCCCAAAAGGGAAGGAAGGCATCTGTTCCCAAAGCCATCGGATCCGGTCTCCAACTGTAGAATCGTGAAAGTTGAGCTGGGAGGCAAACAAGTGCACATGACACGGGGCCTGGATTGACATCTCCTGTAAGATGGAGGGATGGAGTTTCCAATCGCTGCAGTCCCTCAGGGATCTGGAGTTCCAGTCCACTACCAGATTGTCTTTGCTCTGAAGATATTCCGCCATGGCTGTGATCTTCTGAGTGAGGCAGAAATGCCATAAGTCTCGAGCTATGTTGGCCAAGAGGCGTGACCTCGTGCCCCCCAAGGGGTTGATGTAGCGAACTGCGGACACATTGTCCATCCACAAGAGGATGCAGCAATTGCTTTTGATGGGAGATATTGACCTTGTGGCAAAGGAACCTGCCAAAAGCTCCAGACAATTGATGTGAAGTCGTTACTCTTCAGCTGACCAACAACCGCCTGTAGGAAATTCTCCTCATCATGCGCCCCAGCCCAAACGACTAGCGTCAGACTTGGTGACTACGTCTGGTGATACTCTGAAAATGGCCTTGCCATTCCAGGCTTCCATAAGAAGAAGCCATCATTGGAGTTCTTCCTGGGCTTTCAGGCGTTGACGAGCCCTGTCGTGCAACAGGCCTGGGAAGATTGCTTGAATTGAAGACGCTAACAACCGCATAATCATGGCTACATTTCAGTAATTGTAATTGAATTTATATAGCACTTACTACCCCTGACGAGGCATAGAAGCGCTTTTCGGCAAGTAGCATGTTACTCCAGAACCCAAAGAGGATCAGTGGTGATTTTGTATAGAGAGATATGAAATTGATTTGAGGGGTGGACGTGCGAGTTTGTTATTTGGATTGAAAAAGGATAGTGGAGGGATCGAAGAGGGAAGAATTTACATTTATATAGTGCTTGTTACCCTGATGAGGTGTCAAAGCTCTTTTCTGCAGGTAGCAACCTACTCTGGAACCCAAACAGGATTAGTGGGCAATACAGAAGAGCTAGTTTTTTCTTGTGATGAGATGAATTTGTGAGTGAAATTGTTAAAACTACCTCCAGGATATCTGCCCTTGAGAGATACATTTTAACAATGGACTCCTGGGGTAGGATTAAAATCAGTGGTGGACGTGCTGTGAGAAATTAGTGGTCTCTCACATTCTGGTACTTGGTTGAAATGTTTCAGCCAATGGTGCGTGCAAATTGAGTGACAGTGGCTTCCTTCAGGACCAAGGGCAAGACAACTCATCCTCACCAGCGCATGCATATACTGGGTGCTCTTTTCATAACTTACGGTTTTTCACCCTACTTTTTGTAATATTCGTGTTGCTACCAACTAGGTCAACATGGATCCCAGGGAGAGGCGGCGCCTATAGTCACACTTTTGTCAAGGTCGTATGCCTGCCATCCTACCTAATTTGGTCTTGCTCGGGAACTGGATGTTTGTTTACAATTCCACTTCGTAAGTACACTATCACAACACCTTGAACAATCAGTAGAAGGCCTAAACACACATTGTGTAAATGTTGTTGTTTATTATTTGTTCATAAAATGACAGCGCTATCACAGAGACAATAAACAATGTAAGCTTGGCTTAAGCCTTGATATGGAAGCATGGATGTTGTTAAAAATACACATGTTCTGCCGTGCTCAAATTAAAGGAGCTGTTATTGCGAGGTCATTAGTGAAATTGTTAATTCTTTTCACTGTCCTTACATTGCTAATCAATTTTGTCTGCTTCTATCTATTAATTATTGCAGTCTGTTTACTTTATACAAGAATCACAACGGTTTAATTAATATTGAAAATGCCCATTAGTGTATTTCTTGAATATTTCTCAGAGTGAGCACGAGTGATTGAGCGAAAAGGTTCTGGATCTGTAACCACAATTCAAGGCGTAGTCAGAGTGGTCATGTTCTGAGCTTGATTAGATCTAGAACTAACCTTAGAACCCCAATTTCTACTGACAATGGCTAATACACATTTGATTTTAAAACGCAGTATGTAGATTTTTCAAGAGGAGATTTTTCTTTAAATACATTTTAAGTTGCTTTATGAGTACATTGACATTATGGATGCAAAAGACTGCTACGCTTGTACGCAGTTACGTGCATCGGCCACAGAGGTATCACCTATCATCACATTTTCTTTATATATGGTGTTTCATGTTGTTTATTGATGCACCTTTTATATGGAAAAGGTTATTTACAGTATTATTTTTTAAATTAATATTTGGTGCTTTCTGAAATCTCATTGTTCAAACATTTGAATCACCACCCCAAAGCTAAAGAGATGGAAACAGCAGTTTCTTTAAACCCATTCTAATATTAGATACTTCTCATGCTCACAGGAATAATTAACTTGTATCTTAACTGATGTTGGAAATAAATTTTTAGAATTGGAAGAAGACAGGAGAAGGTCAATAGATGCTTGTGGGAAAACACGGTGGGGTCAGAGGTATAGAAACCAATGGACTATGGAGGTGGTAAATAACCAATAGTCAGGAGTTATGCCCGCCTTAAGTTTCGTTTGGAAGCACAAAAGGAAGTTTTGTGTGAAAAACTAAAATATGCACTTAACACTAGAAATATGGAATGGGAAGGAGTGATTGTGATCACATTTTTAATGTGAAGGGAAGTGGTAATTGTTTATGGGAGGATACGACCCTGTTATTCCTGGATTTTATTATGTTTGGAGAGACAAGCCTATTTTACATTACCACGAGTTTGGTATGTCACATGTTACTGATTAAATTTTAGTTCAGCGATCAAGAAGTCATTGGTACAAGTTGTACATACTCCTCCCCCCACTGATAACATACAGTTCCAACTCTCCAATGCAGTCCCTGTGATCAGGAGTTCAGCCCCGTAACCCCTGAGATTGCATTAATGCACCTCTGGGCATAATCGAACCAACAATATCATGATAACAACCTATGCTGTATACACACTAAACTAACAACTAAGCAAATGAATATCCCCTCCTCATCCCCTCTCCCCCCACCCTGTCGCCGGTGTGCTCTCCAACTATGATATTTCTACATATGAGGTCTGTGAGAGGTCTGTGTAGATCAGGATGTTCCAACTTGGGGCTGCAACTACCCCTGTGCTCCCCCATCTCCTTGTCCCCCCTCCTGTCCGTATATGTGGGCAATCTCAACGAGGACCAGTCCCCACCATGTGGAAATGTCGTTAGCATGCCCAGTGGCATCTCTGGAGCGTACGGGGTGCCGCACGCCTGCTTTCCGCTGGGATCTATCCCAACACAACCTCAGGGTTTTTTCCTCCAATGTAAGGTCGCTGAGGTCCAACCACTGCTGCAATGCTATAAAGGACAGGACATGTCTCGGGATTCCTCCTCCTCTGGCTGAGTCAGGGCCCCTGAACTCCAAAGCCACCGCCTGTGTAAGGACCTGTAGCTGCGCTGCTATGTAGTACAATTCGAAATCGGGCACTGCTAGGCCTCCCTCCACTCTTGGCCTCATCAACGCCTTGAGGGCCACCCTGAGTCTCCCCGATCCCCAAATGTGTCCCACAAGCAGGGATTTCAAATTGGCAAACACCGAGCACGGCACCCAAATAGGCAGCGTTCTAAAAAGGTATAGCAGCCGGGGGAGAGCCACCATCTTCAGCAACGCTATCCTCCCCATCACAGAGAGTGGAAGGGCACAGCAAAACGCCATACTCCCCTTTAGGGCCCGTATGCATCTCCCTATATTCACCTCCAACATATCACTAATGCCATGATAAATATGAACTCCAAGGTACGCTAAGCAAAACGGTTCCCACCTCACAGCCCGTAACACCTCGGGTGCTCCCCTACCCGGCTGCACCTGGAACAGACATGTCCTAGACCAGTTAACTTTCAATCCTGAAACTGCCCCAAAGCTTGATAATAGTCGTGCTGCTCCTGCCATAGCCCCGCCTGTGTCCGCCAAAAACATTAGTAAATTATCTTCGTACAGGGAGATGTGTTGCTGATCCCCTCTAAAGGTTAGGCCCTCATACGTCCCAACCGAGCTCACGCCACCAGTGGTTCTATCGCCAAAGCAAATAGTAACGGGGAGAGTGGGCAACCCTGTTGCGTCCCGCGAGCCACCGCGTATCTGGGGGAAATCATTCGTCCTACCTTAACTCGCGCCACTGCTGAGGAATATAACACCGCCGTCCATCTCACAAACGCTTCGCCCAGCCCAAAACGGCCCAACGTTTTATATAGATACGGCCATTCGAGGCTGTCAAAGGCCTTCTCTATGTCTACAGAAAGGATTTCCTCCCCGGGCGAGCCCTCGCAAGCTTCCCCCAGGACCCTCAACAGTCTTCGCACATTAGTAGCAGTATTCCTGGTAGGGATGAACCCAGCCTGGTCCTCATACACCAGACTCGTCATATGCTGCATCAGGCGCGACGCCAGTATGATACTAAGGATCTTATAGTCCGTGGACATCATTGATAAAGGGCGAAATTCTGCCGTGTCCGTGCTATCCCTTCCGGGCTTCAATAATGGGACAATGAGGGCCTCCCTCATCGTCTCCGGTAGCTGTCCTATTTCCCGTGCCTCTCTATAGACCTCTAAGAGCCTTGGCGCCAGTATGTCTATATTGCAAATAGAACTCAATCGGCCACCCATCTACCCCTGGGGCCTTATTCCGCGCCATCTGTTTTATGGCGCTCCTTTTCTCTTCAAGGGCAATGTCGTGACCCAAATGTTTTGCCTGGTCCTCATCTATTTGTGGAAGTTCGACCTCTCCCAGGTAGGACTCAATTTCAGTATCATCTGCCGTTAGAGCACTCCCGTATAATCTCTCGTAGTACTTCGGGAACTACTGCATAATCTCCCTTTGGGTATATACCATGTTGCCTTCACCCACTCCCAGGGCAAAGATCGGGCAGCCCCTCGCGTAGGATTTGCTAGCCAAGCCAGCAGTGTCCCGGTCTTATCACTCTCTGCGTGAGCCTTCTCAACATATTTCTTATAATCAAAGCAACGGAGTCTTTCTACCTCCTGGGCCAGCTTCTCCTTGGCTTCTGTTACTTCTACCTGGAGTTCCGGGTGCCCTGGGTGCCCTGGCCTTGCCTGTTCCTCTAATCTCAATCGGCTAGTATCAGCTGCCTCCACATCCTGCAGCAGGGTCTTCCTTACTCCAGCATATTTACTTATACATAACCCCGCACCACAACCGACCCACTCCACTGCCCTAGTAGTAGCAGTCCCTGCATTCTCGGCGAAGTAATGTGCTACCCCTCGTCTACTTCTCTTTGAAACACCGGATCATCCAGTGTCTCTGGGCACAGCCACCATGTGGGAATTGCGGCTTTGTCCCTTGTCCAGTGTAATGTAACCAACAGTGGGTTATGATCCAACAGAGTCCTCGTAAGGTATTCAGATTGGGTCACAGAAGATACCACCGACGGGGAACACAGAATTGCGTCTAGCCGAACATGAAGCTTGTGTAACGCTGAGAAATAGGAATAGTCCCTGTCCCGTGGGTGGTGCAGCCTCCACACATCTACCAGCTGTCATCGAGCCTGCCAGTGAGCCCTATACTTAGACAACCTATGAACTAGGGACTCTGCCAAGGGGGGGGGTGAGACCTATCCATAAGTGTATCTGCAATCGAGTTGAAATCCCCTCCCAATATCATTGGACCTGCCAGGAACTGCGCTAGGGTGTCGGACAACTGGTCCAGAAATCGCGCCAGATCCACATTAGGAGCATATATACTACATAAGGTTATCTCCCTGCCATATAGGCGCCCTTCCACCGCAACAAACCTACCCTCCCCATCAATCGTGTGTTGAAGCACCTGGAAGGGGACCCCCGCTCTGATCCAAATCAGTGCCCCCTTGCGAACGCCGAATAAGTAGCATTAAATACCTGGCGCCTCCATCTACGCTGCAGCGTTAAGCCCTCTGCTTTCGTGAGATGAGTTTCCTGGAGCAGTGTTATGTGTATCCCCCTCCTGACCAAGTAAGCATGAACCTTGTGTCGCCTTGTCATTGTATGTAATCACCGCACATTCCAAGTAATACATTTCAAATCAGGTATTGCCCCCATTATCACATTGCAATTTCTTCCTCCTTTCATCGACATTGTTTAACACACCGGTGACCCCCAGAGCCCAACCCCATCCCCAACACCCACATCCCCCCAGCCTACAAAGAACAGGTCCTAAAACAAAATAGTTAGTCCCCATCCAAACCTTACCCACACACACCACACAATTAAGCCCAGCGGTAGCCACCGCAGGAACGCCTTAAGAGCTACAGGGGGGGGGGGGGTCTGGTGCCAACGGACATATTAACTCCGTTGAGGTCCCCCCACAAATCCTCACCTGCTACCCCACCAGCGCGCCAGGCTACAAATTATCCAAACACCACAATATGAAGACTTTCCCTCCGCCTCAGGACCGCCGCCTGGCATTCCCTCCCTGGTCTCTATTCAGCACCAGCACTCTGCCACTGCCCCACACAAGTTCCACTCGCAGCCCACTCCACCACCCTCCAGCCCATCACATATGAACTACCACTCATCCATGAGTCCATCTGCAGTGGCCGGGGTGACCTGCGGCATTCGAATACTGCCAACCTCTGACGTCTCAGTGTCGGACCGTGTCTTATCATCCTCTGAGTCCGTCCCCTCCGGCGACTGCATAGACTGACTACTAGATAAAGCTGAGACTACTTGCAGCGCATCTTGTTTCCCTAAATCAGTTTGGTCTTGAGATGGTTTCTGTACCTTCAGCCGCCGACGGCGAAGGCGTTGCGACTTACGTTGGGGTAGCCCTTCAGAATGTTCTTGCAATTGCCTCTCCGTCTGATCCGTGCCAGCCCTGTAGGTCTCCAGCCACGCCCATGCATCCTCTGGGGTGTCATGAAAATGAGTGCTGCCATCAAGCATGATTTTCAATTTCGCAGGGAACAGTAAGGAGTACTGAATGCCCTCCGTGCGCAGCTCCCTTTTCACTGATAGGAATGGAGTACGGTGGCGCTGGATCTCCAAAGTATAATCCGGGAATATTGTCACTTTACCATTGTCAACCTCATAAGGTCCGTCAGTCCGCGCCCTCTGGAGCAGAAAATCCCTGTCCTTGTAGTGCAAGAGTCCAGCCACAACTGGGCGCGGGGGACGTCCCGGCTGCGGGGGCTTAGCAGGCACCCTATGCGCTCGTTCCAGCGTGAAAAAGGAAGACAAGCCCTCCGAAGCCACCAACATCCGCAACCACTGCTCCAGATACTGTACCATGTCCGACCCCTCCAATTTTTCAGGGAGCCCCACCACGCAAATGTTGTTACGCCTATTGCGGCTTTCGGCGTCCTCAGCCCGCCTCTCCAGTGCTTGAATTCGATCCAACGCATCCACCATCTTGCTCTCCAACACCTTCTGGGCTGGCCCTACCTCCTTCACTTCCACTTGCTTCACCCTGTCCACCAGTTTGGGGTGGTCTGCCCTCGAGAGCCACAGCCCCGTCGCTGCTTGCGCAATGTCCTGCTGGAGGTAAGCATGGGCGGAAAATCCGTTACGCTCGCGGATTTTGCGGATTTTCGGGAAATCCGCAATCCGCGAGATTTGCGAATTTCCCGCAAAATCCGCAAATCCGCGAGCAGCGGATTTTGCTCGCGCTGCTCACACTGTTCGCGTGAGTTCGCGCCCCGCGAATAAGTGCAAAATTGCAGAAATACGATCTTAGCAAAACTGAAAGTAACTACTTACCAGGTTCAAAAGTTCAGGCACATCATTAGTAGCCATTTCCTGTAGTGCTTCCTGAGGGGCCCCTCCAGAGTTCAGTTGCCAGTTGAAACTATTATGTGACCCTGCTCTGAACCTCAGAATAGTTACACATATGCCACAAAGGTCCTGAATTACAGCTAAGGGAGACAAGCAGGAGCCAGGCTGGAAGTTAAAATCCATTAATCAGCCCCTAATTCATTATTGTCAGTTGGGGCAGGGCAGGTGTTGTAACTAATTTTGCAACAATGAAAGCACTTAGCAAGTGCAAAAGATCACTAATCAGGGCGCACTAAGGAAGCAGGTGCCAGCTAAAAAAATATTCTGTGACACATTAATCAGCCCCAAATTAATTCAGGTCACTTGAGGCAGGGAAGGTGTGCTTTGCTTTGCCGAAAATAATGTACACTGGACAATCAGAGGGTGTGGTGATGAAACAGAGGGTGGCATGGGTGGGCCAGAGGGTGGCATGAGTAGTCAGAGAGTGGCAGTGGTGACAGAGAGTGGCAGTGATGAAGAAGAGTGTCCCAAACAGGCTGGACACGTAGAAACAACAAGTTCGCAAAACTTGCGACCCGACAGGTAAGTTCGCAAATTGCGAAATTGTAAAAACCCTCGCGAACTGGCAGAAACACGGGCGAACACACAAAAAAAATCCGCAAATTCGCGGGAATTCGCGGATTTTGCGGATTTTGCGGATTGCGAATCCGCAAATCCGCAAAATTCGCGGATTGCCAATCCGCAAAATCTGCTCATGCTTAGCTGGAGGGCTGTTCGGGATTCGGCTATCGCCGTTAAGATACGATCAAACTGTCACTGCAGCTGTGGATCCTGGTCCCCTTCCGCTCCCTCCACTTCACTCAGGGACTGCTGCTCGCCATCTGGCTGCTGAGCTGCTCCACCCTGCTTTCCTTTCGGCTTCCCCATAGTTCGTGGTATGAGACAACCTGTGTATGCCAGTAGGTTCGCTTCTACCGCTCAGGCTCCCAGAGTCGCACCACCTACTGCTGAGGCACGCTGGCGCCCGGGCACCGCGCCTGCCAAAGAGGGCCATTCTCAGCTAACCAGCAGAACAATCATGAGGTTCGCCCATTCCTATCCAGCTGTGAAGGGTCTACAGCTATTCACAAAGTCACTGCTCTGTTCTCACTGGACCTCAATACCGCCCTGCCTTGCTAGCCGCAGTCCCAATCCGCACTCACTCCTCTCCCGGTGATCAGAAGAATCCACTGTCCACAGAACTACGCGACTCCTGACCATAAAAGGCGAGCGGGGTACCCCCTCTCTTCCAGGACAGCAGCCACCTCGCACTATTCACCGTAGTCCTGTTCGTCAAGACCTCCACGCATGGGAGCAGCTCCAGCTCCCCTCTATCATGCACCGATCACCCCTGTCTAGTGTATCCTGTGTCCTCGGGCCCCCCTCTTTAATGTTGACTTATATGCTGAAGAGGTTTAGAATACCAGGCCGCTTGTGAATGTGCAAGGATGACACCATCAGTAAAATGACCCCTTATTCATGTAGGACAGAAAGACGTCTCCAATGAGGCCCGCAAGGATGCCCAAGCACCGAGTGGTGGCGATCCAGCTAATTCAAAAGTAGAGCCCGAAGTCAACAAGTCCAAATTCCTTGGGCAGTACCACTGGCTATGATGCAGCGACTTATTCCAACTGGTGCTTACTTGATGCCCTGGTGCCCTTGCGAATCGGCCTGCAGGCAATTGGCCCTCCGTTAAGCCCCCCTGGGCTCCAGCCCTCTGCTCTCGTCCTCAGTCCCAGATCGCAGTGCGCCACCGCCCCCGGCTCCCCGACAGCCTACGCAGCCAAGGGCCGCAAGACAGGCCACGCCCCACTTACCAGGAGATGCGGAAGGCTGAGGGCGCTCCCCGCTAGACGTTCGTCAACTCTGCTGCCGCGGGCCTCTGGTGATCGTGGGGGGGGGGCGAATCCACACCACCGAGCTGAGCACTTCACGTTCGCAGGTCGCTTCCCCAGGGCCCGCCGAGCCGCTCGCTTCCAGTCCGCAACCAGGCCCCTCGGGGGCGCTCTCTGCGGGCGCCACTGCTCCCTCCTTCTTTCTCCGGTCCCGGTCTCCCGTGATGGCAGCACAGGGTGCTCAGCCGCTTCCAGACGCTACTGCTGAAGGCCCTGACGCTCCTCCCCGGCTCGCTGCCATCTTGTGCTGCCACCTCGTCCTCCGACTCGGGCTGTTCAGAAGCCCCGAAGCCCCCTTTGCACGGCTTCCTGTTCGCCTTGCAGCTGAGGTGGAAAAGGGTTCATATGGCTAGCTGTGTCTTCCAGACACCGCCAGCCATATTAGGATGGCCTCATGCAGATGCCGCCATGGAAAGGCATGCGGTCTTTACTTTGGGGACCCCCTGTGGGCCCCCATGGTGAAAGCGTGAGGGGGCTGCACATCGGGGTACCTGTAGTACCCCCCTGCATTTGCAAACACAAAGCGGAAGGCACCGCGCGGTGTCTGCTGCTTTGTGTATGCAAATGCATGCCTGCATTTTTAACATTGCGGCGGGCGCAATGTTAAAAATGCATGATGCGCCCGTCAGTGTGGCGGGCGTATCATAATTGGCATGGTGGGACCGCCGCTCACGTCATGGACGGTCCCGTTTTCCACAGGGATGGCGGGCGGGCAAAGTCGGCCCGCCATCCTAATCGTCCCCAATGTCAGTACATTCCAACTAGCCAGTCCGATACACCCCATAAAAATGAGCAATTAGCCATAGTTGCATTTCAGTACACATTTGCTTTAACAGACTTCTCCACACCTCCCCCTCCCAAATATCTAACAGGATTTAAAATTTACATTCTCATGTACACATACTATATCAATGCTGCTACAGAGGGTTACAATACAACACATACCTGACCCCGAGAAGACCAGTAGTACAAATGTCCATCCAATCAACATTCCAAATGCAGTTTCCCCTGCTAGCTATGGCGGCACGTGGATGGGGTATATACATATATCAGACCTACAAGGAGCTCTGTGAACTTCCCACCTCCAGCTCTTCAGCTATCGTCTGAATCTTGCAGTCCAAGCGATGAATGGCTCCCAAATATTTTGTGGTCTAGAGGTAGGCGGCAACAATTCCCAGAAAGTATTGAGTTGTGTGTGCCGGTATGCAATGTCCCTAAAGGAGAGCACTCGCCGTCTACCCCAGTTTACTGCGACCTGGCGTTTCGCAAACAGGAGAAGGAGCACATGTAGCTTACACAGTTTTACATGTCCCAAAATACCGAGAATGGGGGAAGGCTCTAGTGACACCCCCAACATACTGTTTATGGACTCAAAAACCATCACCCAAAAGTTCGCAATCCTGGGGCAGTGCCACACCACGTGCAGGAAAGTGGCTGGGGCATAGCCACATCTCAAGCAGTTGCTTTCAGCTCGGAGACCCATCCAATGCAGACTCACCGGCGTTCTATAGTATCTATGCAGATACTTGAAGGGAATCAGCCGTAGCTTATAATTCGGAGAAGGCTCTGAGAGCTGACCACAACTGTAGTCACACTGTGCGTCCATCAGCGGTGGATCAAGCTCTTCCTTCCAGTGCGTGAGAGAGGGTGGTATTATTATCGGGGCAGTGTCTTGCATGCAAATGTAGAGACGCGTGACAAGCTCACGTGAGGACGGGACGGGAGTGAACGGCACGCCATGCGAATTGTATGATATAAAAAAAGTTCAGTGAATGGCACCACTTGTCCCTCAGAAACCACAGGTCGTCTCCAAGATATAAGTCCTCGAACGTTTGGAGCATCATTTTCTGGGCAAGCAACTTACTCATATTATCCCATATGCAGGGCATCATTGGATTCTGTGGGAGGGGAATAGAGGGGGCGAACAGCAGCGGGGCCCGCCCTCCGACGCAACTCATCCCACGACCAGCACAAGGTTCCAGCAGTCTATATCGCCCTGGGGTCGACGTGGCTTCTGATATAGTGCGACCTTCAATGGAATTGGGGTCATAACATCAGTCTCGACCGCTACGGTTGAACAGGGGTCGGATGCACCCAGTAATGTCAAAACTGTGCCTGTGCATGCAACGCATATAATCGCATATCCGGGGCTACCAACCCCCCCTGCCGCAGAGGGAGAGTCAATAAATCCCTTGAGGCCCTGACCTGTTTTTCGGCCCATGCCAGAGTGATTACATGGGATTTAATGGTGTCAAAAAATGTTTTGTTAGGGGGACCGGGATGTTAACAAAGAGATATAGGATAACCATTTTGGCTAGTGATTTCCTACCGGCCAATAATAGCGGCAGTTTAGTCCACACCAGTACCTTATCTTCCAGCCACTTCATCGTTCGACCATAATTTATCCGCCACACCTCCTCCATGTCTCGGCTGATGCAGATCCCCAAGTATTTGACTTCATCAGCTTCCCAGCGTAAAGGTAATTCCAACACCACCGGGGTGGTGTTATCGGTCAGCAGGAAAACCACAGACTTGGGTCAGTTTATTAAGACACCTGAAAGCCCACCAAAATGGATAAACTCTCTCAGCATTGAGTCAAAATTTTCCTCTGGGTTCATTAGGTAAAGCGTGACATTGCCCGCGTAGAATGAGATAAGCAGACTACGGGAATTTATGCCTATACCACGTGCGGTATGATGTTGCCGGACACGGGCAGCCAGAGGTTCCATAGCAATAGCAAAAAGTAGAGGGGACAACGGGCATCCCTGCCTGGTGCCACGCGATATCAAAAAAGGGGTTGGACAGCAGGCCATTTACCGCACGCTTGTCGTAGGTGAGGAGTACAGCTATTTAATGCGGTTCAGAAAAAGCGGACTAAACCCCATGCGCCCTAGAATAAAAAAGAGGTAGGACCATTCAAGCGTATCGAACGCTTTTGTAGGGTCAAGAAAGACCACTGCGGCCTTTTCGCTAGGATGTAGATAGTGTAGCACTGAAAAAATGGTTTGCAAATTATGGGATATCGACCTCCCCGGAATGAATCCGAATTGATCCGGCAGTGCAATCATTGACAGGAGTGGCTGTAATCTATTGGCAATCAGTTTCGCCAATATCTTGACATCTACGTTTATCATGGAAAGGGGGCGGTAGGAGTCAAGTTTCTCCTCGGGTTTCCCAGGTTTAAGGAGCATGAGAATTGTTGCCTCTCTCATAGTCTGCGGTAACTCCCCCTGCTCTAGTGCTTTTTCATATACTGCCAGCAGCCTAGGCACCAATTCCTAGGCATATGCCTTATAAAAAGCCGTAGTGAGGCCATCAGGGCCAGGAGCCTTCCCTAGGGGCAGACCTTTAATGACTTGGACCACATCCTCCACTGTAAATGGGAGGTCCATGTACACCCTATGGGTATCGTTGAACCAAACCAACGCCAGTGTGTCAAGTGATGGCTTCAATTCTTCGGTGCAGATCCCCTGTGTAGTCGCGTACAAGCGGGAGTAAAATGCAAAAAACTCACCGGAAACCCCCTCCTGACCTCTAACTATGTCTCCCTGCGCATTGCGTATTTCATGGACAAAGGAAGCGGATCTAGATGGTCTAATCATACCCGCCAGTGTGCGACCCGGCCTGTCCCCTTCGACGTATCTGTGAGCTTCCGCATAGTTGTCTAAGAATTTCGCTTCACCCTGTGCCTCCTCTGCATATTCTAGTAGCAGCGATTTCAGTTTTTTCCAAGAATGGGGATCATTCATGAAGTAAAACGCGCCCTCCAGTGCCTTAATTTTGACTTCTAAGAAGGCCAGTGTGCCACGAATTGCCTTTAACACTCCCGCGTGTCTTGCAATGCATTGGCCTCTGACCACCACTTTAAAGGCCTCCCAAAGCGAAGCTTCAGTATCAACAGAGCCTACATTATTTGTAAAGTAATCCTTTCCCTTATCTCCTCCTTAAAGGCTTTGTCTAACAATGCGTATGGTGGGAGTCTCCAAGTAAACGTGCGGGGCAGGGATCCCCGGAGCTATAGCCGCAATAGACATGGTGCATGGTCGGACAGGGTGCGAGGTAAATGTGAAATATCCACTGTCCAGGCTGCGGCATCCCTGAAGATTAACCAAAAGTCCAAACGAGACCATGCATTATGATGGTCCGATATACATGTGCCTTCCTGTTCCAGTGGGTGTCTATTGCGCCAAATGTCTACTAGGTTTCCATCTGTAACTATGGACTGCAAAGCGGCGCTCGCAGCCGGGTGTAAGGCCCTAGCCATTCCCCTCCTGTCCATGGCATCGTCAAGTATGGCATTGTAATCTCCACCCCACAGCATAGTGTCACATCCTGTCATCTTAATTCTAGACCATACAACACAAAAAAAGTCAGGGGAGTCTATATTCGGACCATAAATTGCAGTGATCACCAGGCCTAATCAGAACAGCCACCCCTTCAGCATAATTAAAATATATGTATGAGTATACGATTCCCCATCTGCTATTTCACAGCCTCGGAGACGGCGTAGCGTTTAGATGCGTCTCCTGTAGCAAGCAAATATCAATATTATGCCTTGTTAAATAAGCATGTACAAGCCTGGCCTTCCGACAATCGTTCAGCCCTCTAATGTTCCATGTCAGCAAATTCAACGATCTAGCGTGTGTACATCTGGGAGAGTTTCAACCGTGGGGAGGAGGTAGCCCATCAGCATAGAATACAAATCATAGAATATGCACCGTGACCAGCTGCTAGTCCTCGTACTGGCATAAAACAAACTAACAAATCCAACCTCCAACCCACCACCCACTCCAACCCCACAATCAGGTTGCAGAGTAACTCTTCCCAGCAATGTAAAACATAACAATCTCTGGAAAATGTAAGGGAAATCTCCCATGGGGGCGTAGTGGCACCAGCGTTCACCCATGAGTAAACAGGGTGGCTAGGGGTTCTGCAGTGCCTGGTACCAGCCCTCCCCGACATCCCCCTGCTAATCCACTAGTAAATAAAAATAAAAAACAAGGACAGTAAGACCCACAATAGCATCAATGAGAGTGATCATACATTTCAGCTTAGCGGTGGAAAGGCACTTCAGATAACCAATACAGTATCATACCAGTTAATCATTATCACTAAGTTGTCCAGTCGCCGATGCCGCTGCTCCACGAGAGTCTTTACCTTTCTTACCTCCGACATGGTTAGCAAATTTTAGGGCAGATTTCGCATCAGTGAAATAGTGCGCAGTTCCGTCATAGGAAACTTTTAATTTGGCAGGGTGAAGTAGAGAGTAAGGAATTTGGGCCTGAAGAAGAATTCGCTTAGCCAGCAAAAACTCACGCCTCTCCGCCTGAACAGCAGGGGTAAAGTCCGGGTAGAACGTTAGGTTGTTACCTTGGTGTGACAGTTGGCCCCTCTCTCTCACCATCCGCAGGATGTTGTCCCTGTCTTGGTAATTCAGTAATTTGGCCATGATAGGTCTCGGCGGAGCCCCAACCGGACGCTTCTGACCCAAGGCCCTGTGTGCCCTCTCCACCACAAACACAGGGGATAGGTGAGGGTCAAACAACGCATGTAGAAGATCTGCCACGTAGGTTTCCATCTTGGCAATTGCAGTTGTCTCCGGAATTCCTAGAATGCGTAGGTTATTCCTCCGGGACCTCGCCTCCAAATCATCGTACTTTGCCCGGATTACTCCCAATAGCTTGTCCACATGTAGCAATTGCTCCTTGGTCTCTACTTGAAACTCGTGAAATTCGGTTTGTCGGTTCTTCAAGGTATCTAGCCGAGTTTCATGGACAGTGACTTGGGCCTTCAAAGAGTCTAGCTGTGTGGTCAGGGTGTCCAGCTTAGAGTCGATATTTCGAAGGCTGGAGAGCATTTCTAACATGAGGGTGTGCAGGTCTTCTCCCTGATCCTCCGATTGCGGCCCCAAAGACGGTTCATTCTGGAGCGTGGAACGTTTGTCAAAATTAAGCTTGGGCTGCTTGGTGTCTGGCTTGTCCATGATGAAGCAACCAAGCCGGTCGGCCGAGGCCAGAGGCAAGGCAGAGGCCCCTGCTCCAAATACGCTGCGGTGTCTCTCAGCCGCCAGTACCCTCAGCTTAGGCGTCAAGGCTCGGGGCCTCCAGCACAGCCCCACACAGCCTAATCACACCACGGAGCTGCAATGGCCCGCAATAACAGTTTGCACACTAGTACCTCCAATGAACCGCAGCTCCAGCAGTTGTCAAGTGAGATAGGAGGGATAGGCTCCCAGGCCGCGCTCAGTGAAAGGTGAACAGGGGAGAGCCGCCTCCAATCTGTTCCAGTGAGCAGTATGGGCTTCACAGATACACCGGCCCAGTGCAGGAGGTCAACCACAAGCACAGCGCAATATCGCAGGTAGGTGGCCAGGAGAAGAGAAGCAATTCACATCGCCACAGTAAGACACCCCAAGGGGCTCCCCGCCGCTCCTGCAATCAGCAGCTCTCACCAGCAGCGCGGCCGGGCGTCAGGGTGCATGTACAGCCAATGTTTCAGGGATCTTCTATGCACCACATCTCCAAATATCTTGCAGGTCACTCACGGCAGGAGAAACCCCCAGGGGCGGCACAGAACCTCCACAGCGCTTAATCTCCGCTCACGGGCGGCACCGCAAAATGGCTCCCCCTGCTCGCGGCTGTCTCTTAGCATCTGGTGTAAATGGGCAGATGTCACTCAACCCATCGTGCGCCCCAGCATCGTTGGCCAGCCTCTCAGGCGCATCATAAAAGGATCCAACTTCAGGGGGAAGACTGATCTGGTCTGCAGGTCCACACCCTCTTAGTGTAAGGGCTCTAAGATGGCGGTCAGGGCTTCCCCACATTCTCTCCGGTCCCGACACAGCGTGATCAAAAGCGGTTCCCAGCAGCAAAGGGGCCAGGCATCTTGAGAATTTAATGCCTCTCCGCAGTTTCTCAGTGCTGCGCAGGCCAACAAAAGCCAGTTAGGGCTGCAGCCAGGGTTCTCCCCTCCGTCGACAGCTTCAGGCCCACAGCGCCGCCGAATCCCCAGGCTCAATTTTGGAGACAGCCGTCTCCCTCACCTAGCCGCAGATGGGAGCCACGCAGGGCCCAGCCAGCGCTGATGTCACCCCTCTGGAGAGCCGCCGCAGGACGTGAAAAGCCCACTGCTATAATCCGCTGCAGGTCAGGGGTGCAGGAACGTCGAGTTTAGGCTCCCCACAGCACCATATAGCAGGATTTCTGAAGGATTCTTTACCTAGCCGGCGGAGCTCACTCAAAGCTCAGCCATTCCGCTGCTTGGCAGACCACGCCCCGTCGTTGGTGGCTTTTTTAAGGGCTTTTAAAGCTGAAGTGCAATCCGGGGTTGATCCAGGAGTGCACTGTATTGCCTTTAGCTGTCCTATTGTTTCTTAGTAGTCGGGCAACTGTTTTGCAAATCGATGAGTAACTATCTCAGATTTTATTGGGATCAGCTTCCGATGACAGGCATTGAGAGATATCCTAACTAGAGTCTTTGACCAAGTCTTGGAAGAATTTACTTGGGTCAATTTGATACCAATTTGTCCATACTCCCTGGTCCGGGGAAAAAAGAAATTGTGAGGTCCGATAAGGCACTATCCCCCACTTGACTCTCAAGTCAAATGCAAAAACATAGATATTCTTTAATGAAGCTGTAAATCCACATGCCATTACTAGGTTCCCTCTGGAGTCAAATACAAAAGCCTTGAAATTCTTACATGAAGCTGCAGTTCCTCGAGTCCTTATTAGGTTTCCTATACAAGTCAAACGCAAAAGCATTACAATTATTTCAGGAAGCTTCAGTTCCACCAGTGGGTACCAGGTGTCTCTCACAAGCCAAATGCAAACGCATTGATATGCTTACATAAAGCAACAGTTGTTGTTATTTGAGGTCCCACTCGTGTCCGAGACATCTGCTTCAAAAGAACTGCACCAAGCTGAGGGTGTGTGGTTTTAATCAACAAGAATGTAAAGACAGCAATGTTGAGCTTTCAACATTTTTGCGGACTCCGCCTGTCTCACTCACTATTTCATTTAAAACTACTGGTGGTATGATTGCTGCAAATATTTCTCCTGCTAATTGTGTCCCATCATTAGAACTACAGGTGTGTCTATGGGATGGTGTCATTGTCAAAGCAACTATGCTCAGACGTGAGTCCCTTGCTCACTTTGCCACTGGATTCAAGCAAGCCGGGCTGAAGACGGCTGGAATGCCGGAAACCGGTCCTCGGAAGCTTGTTTCCGGTCCAGGGAAGACATGGCTTGGCAGTTCGGGCTGGACTGTTCCCATGAGGCACAGGGTCAGACTGATTTGCATATAGCCATGTCTGAACTGGGGTGGCAGAGTGGGCTAAAGAACGGTGATGGATTAAACCCAGATCTTTTGACTGGGTGTGAGTGTTTGACTGATTCAGATGCTCCGTCCATCACCACCCCCTTTTGTACCACTTTTGGCCGCCACAAGTGTGGCAGGGTATGCTCAGACGTAAGTCCCTTGCTCACTTTGCCACTGGATTCAAGCAAGCCGGGCTGAAGATGGCTGGAATGCCAGAAACCGGTCCTCGGAAGCTTGTTTCCAGTCCAGGGAAGACATGGCTTGGCAGTTCAGGCTGGACTGTTCCCATGAGGCACAGGGTCAGACTGATTTGCATATAGCCATGTCTGAACTGGGGTGGCAGAGTGGGCTAAAGAACGGTGATGGATTAAACCCAGATCTTTTGACTGGGTGTGAGTGTTTGATTGATTCAGATGCTCCGTCCATCACCACCCCCTTTTGTACCGCTTTTGGCAGCCACAAGTTTGGCAGGGTATGATCAGACGTGAGTCCCTTGCTCACTTTGCCACTGGATTCAGGCAAGCTGGGTTGAAGACGGCTGTAATGCCAGGAAGCGGTCCTCGGAAGCTTGTTTCCAGTCCAGGGAAGGCATGGCTTGGCAGTTCGGGCTGGACTGGTCCCATGAGGCACAGGGTCAGACTGATTTGCATATAGCCACGTCTGAACTGGGGTGGCAGAGTGGGCTAAAGAATGGTGATGGATCAAACCCAGATCTTTTGACTGGGTGTGAGTGTTTGATTGGTTCAGATTCTCCGTCCATCACCACCCCCTTTTGTACCGCTTTTGACCGCCATAAGTGTGGCAGGGTATGCTCAGATGTGATTCCCTTGCTCACTTTGCCACTGGATTCAGGCAAGCTGGGCTGAAGACGGCTGTAATGCCAGAAACCAGTCCTCGGAAGCTTGTTTCCAGTCCAGGGAAGGCATGGCTTGGCAGTTCGGGATGGACTGTTCCCATGAGGCACAGGGTCAGACTGATTTGCATATATCCACGTCTGAACTGGGATGGCAGAGTGGGCTAAAGAGCGGTGATGGATCAAACCCAGATCTTTTGACTGGGTTTGAGTGTTTGATTGGTTCAGATGCTCCGTCCATCACCACCCCCTTTTGTACCGCTTTTGACCGCCATAAGTGTGGCAGGGTATGCTCAGACGTGAGTCCCTTGCTCACTTTGCCACTGGATTCAGGCAAACTCGGCTGAAGACGGCTGTAATGCCAGAAACCGGTCCTCTGAAGCTTGTTTCCGGTCCAGGGAAGGCATGGCTTGGCAGTTCGGGCTGGACTGGTCCCATGAGGCACAGGGTCAGACTGATTTGCATATAGCCACGTCTGAACTGGGGTGGCAGAGTGGGCTAAAGAACGGTGATGGATCAAACCCAGATCTTTTGACTGGGTGTGAGTGTTTGAGTGGTTCAGATGCTCCGTCCATCACCACCCCCTTTCGTACCGCTTAAGAACTGGTCTGGGCAGGTGTTAGTGTTTGGCGATATTCGCGCTTAGCGCGAATATTGCCATCGCTAAGCCTGCCTTACTAATAGGCGTTAGCGACTGCTTTCAGTCGCTAACGGGTTGGGAACGCCACCTTTGCATGTCATTAGCGATAATTATCGCTAACATGCAAAGCGGGCCCCAAACCGCTCGCTATCGCCTACAAGCTGTCTCTAACTGCTGTTAGCGACAGCTTGCTAATAGGGCGATAGAATGTTCGCCGCTTAGCGGCTGACAACGGCCGCTAAAGCGGCGAAAATTACCGATCGCCCCCCTTGATAATATGCCCCAGTGTTCTTTACACAGAAAACCATTTATGAATGCCATTTTAGAAGAAAACATGCACGTTGTCTTGCAGTGCACTTTTCACACTGTCTCAAGGTCCTATTGGATAGTTATAATACTGAAGTTCTTATATTATCCCCAATATTTGGGAATCCCTATACTTAATGACCTGGCTATAAGCGCTGGAAATTACACTATGAAGGCTAAAACACAAACTGACCACAATGCCAACAAAAGGCGCAGTCCTTAGGGTTTAATATGCCCATCATATTTATTAAGGGGCAGCAGTAAAAATGGCTTACTAATTCAAAGTAAACAAAGCTACAGTTCTAAAAATCCTAAATTCTGTTATGCAAAACTTTCAATGTGGTTCTTGCCCACACACTCCTGAATGTACAGTGTAAAATGAAAGATCATATTTACATCTCTGAGCTGTAGTGCACCATTCTCCTTACCTATAAATCATCAAACCAAACTCTCATGGTTTTCCACACGTATAATCTTCCACAAGGAAACAGCCCTTAATTTTTATATTTGCAGTCCTAAGTTTTAGCATAGCAGTTGGAACAGGGAAAATAGCTTCTAGTGTGTTTGAAAAACATTATTGACAACATATAGGAATCGGGAGTCTTCACAAACATACTACACTTTCGAGCACGAGATTTGCGGATTATCTCTTGCAGGGTAATGGCTGCAATCCCTGGTCACCCAGGACCTTGTCCTACTGTAAGTACGTGGTATTGACAGGGTTATACTTTTGCCATCATCACGTGCAAGCAGACAAGGTTAAGCGAAAGAGACATAGTTAATTAACAAAATGGCGCTATAAAGAATGTTTTTAGTTGAATGGACAATTTAGGCATAACGTGGGAAACATGTCTTGCAGGGTTCAAGCCGAAACCAAGTGTTACGAAACACAATGAATACTGATCACCCGCCCCGGAGTTCCTGAAACTTCTTCGATATATCTGTTGGCAAGCAATTTTCCCGGTACTCTAAATAATCTCGGAGAAACAAGCTGCTGTTGGGGGAGGACATTAAATGACTCTGGTGAGATTAAAAATTCGAACAATGCCAATATGTCACCGTAATAAATGCAGCAGGCTCGATATTTCAATATACCAAGGAAATGGCCAAGTTGGCAATTGGTCACGGTGGGATTGATAACTAGCGAGCTGCGAGGGACGTTCTATGAAGGATGAAAATAACAGCGGCCCCTGGCCCTTTATAGTAAGACTGGGCAAAATAAGGATTTGAGAAAAAGGAAAATAGTGCCCTGCGGGGCACCGTACCTGAGAGCAGAAGCTTCATGTTGCTGTTCATGAGAGTGGCATTTACTCTTCCGTTGGATGCGTGGAAATTAGTGACCGAGCTACCCTGTACGGCAGCAAGTGGAGGCAGCAGGGGAAGGCACGCGTGCGCCTCGCACACGTGCCTTCAGCAGGAGGTAGGCGGGGGGCCTGCGCGATTCCCTTGCGGGAGCGTGCAACCATATGGCGCCACCATATGGTACTTTGCGCTCCTGCAAGGAAATCGCCAGACGTGCACGTGTTGCCATTGCAAGTTGTGCAACGCGTGCATGTATTTGCGGGTAAAGCTGTGTCGATGGCATTAGGACTCTCTCCTAAGTAGCGCATGCGCGCTGCGTAGGCGAGACCTTAAAACGAGGAAAAATATAGCATTTCTTTAGCCTCTCCCCTTTTACTTTATAAAGATTTAAAAAAAGATCTTTCCATTCATGCCTCTGGATTTACAAAAAATGGTAATAGTTGCCTTGTTTTCTGTCGAAGATTGACTACTGTAATGCTCTCTATTTGGGAGCACAGAAGCGCCTGCAGTCGAAACTTCAGTCTTTGCAGAAGGCAGCAGTCCGCTTACTGCTAAAAATTCAAAATTTACTTTCATATCAAAGAGCATTAGAGATCTACACTGGCTGCCTGTCCAGAAAGGGTAAAATTTAGGGCCTTATGCATTGTCCATCAGGCTCTGCACCGGTTCCGTATGTTAGAGCGGGTCTGTCATTTTGGTTGCTGCTCTAATCTTTTTTGGGAGGAGAGCATAAATGCACATGCTGACGCGATTATGCAGTGGGCATGCCGCTAGTGTGCCAAAGGCAAGCCCACCTGCGCCCGTCCGTGGCCGGAATGCGCCATGCACCATGACCCCTGGTCATTTTACCACAAAAAAGCAGCTAAAACAGATGAAATGGGAAAAACAGAAGCTAAGTAACGAAGACCTATGGGCAAAACTTCTTTATGAAGGGAAGCAGAAAATTAGCTCCAAGTTTTGGCAAATGGTCAAAAGAATAAAAAATCCAGAACATCTAGACCAAAACTCCGACATATCAGAGGAGGTATGGACAAAATACCTATTGAAGCATTTTAACAATAAGGATACCACAGAGGACGTGGTAACAAATGAACCCTGCACAGAACTCACAAGTTCTAAAACAGAAGAGAAAGATAACTGCCACACAGCCACAAGGATCCAAGAAATGCGCGAGTGCGGGGCAACGACCCCATCTAAACTCAATAAATCAGTGCCGGAAGTAAGCGCCACAAAGTCTGTCGAGCCCAGGCGAGAGACAACTGTGCCAGCGGATTTCAAACGGCAAATAAAAAGGGGGAAGCCCACTGGAGCCCCGGGACCTAATGGCATTCCACCCATGCTGTACAAATCGGATGTAGAGTTTTGGAGTGTATCACTAACACCACTTTTCAATAGTTTAAGGTATACCCTACTCTCCCTGAGTCTTGGCATGGGTCAGTCATCAGCCCGATATATAAACATGGAAGCAAGAAGCAACCAAACAACTATCGACTTATTGCCCTATTAGGTGTGGAGGCCAAATATTTCGCAGGAACCATTTTGGAGGAGTTAACGTCATGGGCATCCGAAAACTCCATTATCCCGATCAACCAAATGGGATTCTGCAGAGGCCAAGGGACCACAACTAACATCATGGCATTGTCCTTGTTAATGGAAGCAGCAAAAGAGACTAGGGGCCCGATGTAGGTAGGCCGTTACCGATCGGTAACGGCCGAAAATACTGATTTTCGGCCCTTACCGATCGGTATCCAGCCATCGAGATGTAGGGCAATGAAAATCGTCCAAATCGGTAAATATACCGATTCGGAATGGCTACCGAATCGGACATAATCCGATTCGGAAATACCCCGAATCGGTAACAGAAGGAATCGGTAACATACCGATTCGATAAAAATACCGATTCGGTACATGTACCGAATCGGTAGTGACACCGAATCGGAAAAAATACCGATTCGGTCCATGTATCGAATCGGTAGAGACAGCGAATCGGAAAAATTCCGAATCGGATAACCTACCGATTCGGTAGAGTAACCGAATCGGTAAATCTCCGAATCGGACAGAGAGAGAGATGTAGGGAAGCACAGAAATACCGATTTTGGCTCAAAATCGGTATTTCAAAATCGGTATTTACCATGGATTACAATCAGGTGGTAACCAACTCCAACCTATAAAAATAGACCCAAAATGCATTGCAACTTGCAGGATGGCTGCTTTTTATGTCATTGCAAGGCGGCTACGGCTACAGCAGGAAGGAGAGAGGGAATGGCAAAGAGAGGAACAGGTCTACAGACAGAGGATCACCCTGTTCATGCTCACAGAGGCAGAGATCCTACAGAGGTACAGGCTGGACTCAGACACCATTCTGGAGCTCATCAGGGACCTCAAACCACTGCTGGACCACCCCACCCCAAGGGCACACGCCATCCCAGCGCACGTGCAGGTGCTATGCAGCCTACACCTGCTTGCGTCTGGCAGCTATCAAAGTGGAGTAGCTGCGGTAGGAGGGGTGACCCAGAGCAGCCTGTCAAGGTTTTCCACAAATTCCTTGACGCCATGATACACAGGATGGACCAATACATCTCTTTCGCTGCAACCCACGCAGAACTGGTACAAACAAAAGCTGACTTTTACCAGATGGCACAATTTCCACAAATCATCGGCTGTATAGATGGCACGCACATTCCGATTTACCCCCCTGCTGACACAAAATACATATACCGCAATCGGAAGTCTACGCACACCATCAATGTTCAGGTGATCTGTAGTGCGAAGTGCACCATCACAGACCTGGTTGCAAAATTCCCAGGGAGTACCCACGACTCCTACATTTTTCAACAGAGCGGCATCTATGCACGGCTGACGGCAGGCGAATTTGGTGAAGGATACCTCCTAGGTGAGACACATCAGCAGACCCCCATAACACAAAGTAGCTAAGTGAAATACATGTATGCATGTGAGTAATGTTACCCCTTTTCCTTCTAGGCGACAGTGCATATGCCCTCCGCTCATTCATACTCACCCCCTACCTCAACCCCTCTACACCCAGCCAAAGGAGGTATAACCGGGCCCACAAAAGCACAAGGAATGTAGTGGAACGGACCTTTGGCATCTGGAAAAGCAGATTCAGATGCTTGCACAAGAGTGGAGGTGCAAGGCAGTATACCCCCATCACCTGCTGCAAGATCATAGCTGTCTGTGCAATGTTGCACAACCTTGCGGTGAAGAAGGGCACTGAGGTGGAGTTGTCAGACTACGAGGACCATGACGACGACGTTGCTGTGCCACAAACACAACCTGCTGGGGTGTCTACGCCAAGTGATGGCAGATACAGACGTGAGGAGATTACAGAAAACTATTTCTTTTTTTTTTTTAAAATTTTTGTAAACCTTTATTGTGCATGAAAAAAAAAAGGACAAATACGGGCCCACAACCGTCAGGCCGGCCACGATACGTTTGGAGCACAAGTGCAGTCAATACAGGTTCTCAGTGACATCACGATACAACTAGAATCAAGTAACGTTACACTGAAATAATCTGTGTCACCGAGAAACAGGAGCATTGAAGGTTAATTTTTAAAATTTTTGTTCTAAATATAAAGCAATGAAGAATAGTAGCCAAGGAGAGCTGAGTCCGCACAGTAACTTAATAACATGAGCAGGCAACATCAGAGCTTGTGATAACAGCGGGAGCCAACACCCCCCAAATAGTATGACGGTTCTAAGTAGAAACAGCAGGATCGTCTGTCAGCATTTGCGCATCATGTACATAGCCACCCGCTCCCTACTAACCCCTACCACGGACCCAGAGCAGAAATAGATAAGAAAAGCGCAGATAGAGAGAGAAGAAAAAAATAAGGCCCATAGAAACTAAATAAAGAAATTAAATCGCACCCCCCACCCTACACTCATGCAGAGGCTACGGCCTACCCCCCCCCCCCAGCAGTGTGTCTGTCGCCCCATAAAGAACCCGAAATTTAGAAACAAGAAAAGGAAGAAAAGAAAAAGAGAATTTTAATACTAATACACGAGGAGGGCCAAATCCTAGATCTCCCGGACTTCCCCGACCATAGAATACTCTCCCCCCTAAACATGGTGACTAAATCAAGGATCATAAAGCACAATAGGAATAGGTAAAGACATATTATAGCACAACATCACGCGCCGAGGAGGCGTCCCATTCCGAGTCTCCACCCGCCCATCAGACACAGTTCGTAAGAATGAGGGCCCTTCTAGCCCTGGCCAGATCTCGAGCGTCCTCCCAAACATGGCACCGGAGAAGGACCCGCCTCAGGTAGAACAAAGGGGCAAAATGGCCGCACTCGGCAAGTAGGAGGCCCCCCAAGACAAACTGAGCACTTCCAGACACACGCAGATACAGCAACCCAGAGGGGCGCCAGTCCCAAGTCCATCAGATGTTGCAGTACACAGTAAAATGGGGTCTTAGCATGTGTGGCATAGGCAATCAAGAAAAACAGCAGCAGCGTCAGCGGATCCATGTAGAAAAGTAGCGAGTCTGTAGCCACGATGGAAAGCTTCGGCATGGTAGGAAACAATGTAGCCTCGCCGGAATAGGCAAACAGCAGTCCGCTAGAATTACCCGTGCTAGAGGTTTGCCCCAGTTCACAATCGCGCGGCAACAATGTAGCACGCTCGGTGCCGAGAGGGGGCCGATCAGCGTAGTGAGGAGAGCAGTCAGGCGATGCATCCCCCAACCCAAGTGCGGCGTCGTCCAGCTTTATGCTCAGTACTCGAGAGCATTCTCGCCATTCAGCCCTTAAATCGGCAATCGCGGCCAGAATGGAAGCACAGGTGTAAACAGGCGGGTAATCCGTCGTGTCCACAGTCTGAAGCACAGCACCGCGTCCCCCACACCGCTTGAGTCCATTCAGAACTATACAATCCGGATCCGAGGTAGAGCTCACAATTGCTACGGTGGGGACGGCCGCCATGTTTATTTCAGCCAGGGGTTTCGCAGAGAGCATAGGCGAATCCGACAATAAGCAGGTGGGATGCGATCTCCTGATACCAACTGAGCCCGTCACCCTTGGGCGGCAATTAACGACAGTTCCCCTCTTGTAAATTCGGGCAGGAGCGAGCAATAAGGCGAGTCGCAGCGGCCAGTCCCACACACTTAAAGAAGGAGCAGCGCGGATCACCTCGGCATCCCATAAAGACGGAGCGGCAGAGTAGATCCGCAATCGGTCGATGTATCCTGTGCACCTAAGGGCCAGTGTAGGTGCCTCCACAGCAGATAATCCGGCAGGGGGACACCCGCCACACCACTGATCAAGCAGTCCTCGGAGCTGCAGCCCTCTCCGGCGGCGCGCAGGGACAGGGGTTCCGGTTTCAGGGCTCGGCAATGGTCGTCAGATCAGTATGCCAATAACATCGGCGAACAGGCGGGTAGAGACACCGGAGAAACACCCCCGGTACCAGCGCGCTGTCTTCTTCCTCCCGCAGTAACGCTACGCCAGGATAGTGGACAGGATATTGCTGCAGGAGACAAAGGCTCGGGGAGCCGGGCGACTACACGTCCGTCTCCGCCGCCATCTTGGCTCCTCCCCCCCAGAAAACAATTTCTGAGTGAGTACAGATGCACAGACAGGTCAATGGATGTTAGGAAAAGAAAAATGTAATAATGTTACAACAACGTTACTGCACTGATGTGCAACAAAAGAAAATGTAAACAAAAAGCTGTTAAATGTCAATTGTTCGGGTTGCCTCATCCGCCCTGGCAAGCTTATTTTTTGCTGCGCTTAGCAGCCCCACTGGGATGAGCCTCTCCCCCTTCCGCATGTCCAGCAGCCTCAGCAGAGCGCCTGCTGCTCCGGCGCGGCTCTAACACTGCGCTGGCCGGGCTGCTGCGGCTGCTGTTGTCCCTAGCCTCGCCCAGGTCCAGGGCTGGATTGCCAACAGTGTTTGAAATTATAAGTGCCTCCATGGCGGTCGTAATGCGGGCCATGCCCCTAGTGACCACAGCCGTGTTCTGGGTCAGGCTGGCCTCCATATTTGCCCCACGTTGGCATAGCTGGGCGGTAGCAGCAGCAAGGCGGTTGATTGACCTATTATGCATCCGTGCATCCCTGCGGCGAGAGTGCTCGTGGTCATCAAGTTTGGTACAGAGCTGCGTGATGGCAGTGGTCATCCGGCCAAGACCTGTAGCAATTTCCTTATTGCTGTCTACAAATGTATTAAACCCATGCGCCATCCCTCCCATCTGCAGGTTATGTAGCCGCAACTGGCGCTGGCAGGCCAAGATGGATTTCGCCTGCATGCGCTGGATCTTTACCATGCTGCCCTCCAGCCCCTGAAACACGCTGCCCTCCCGTGCTGGAAGAGCACTGCTGGATGTTGTTCGCCTCCGGGGATTGTTGCTGCCCTGCTCCGTGGGCTGGGGTGCCACAGGTGTGACTGTGTTGCTAGCTGGGGCCTGACCCGCTGCTCCATCGATGGGGTTCAATGGAGCTACAATAATACTCCTGGCAGGAGATATGGCAGGTGCAGGGTGGCTCTGTGGTGGAGAGTTATCTGGGGAGAACTGCAATGGGGGCGTGCCGGATAGTCGGGGGGAGTGTAGAAATGTGAGGGAATGTCCTAGGTCCTCCTCATTTTCCAGGGCACTGGTGTTCTCATCCGCCTCCTCCTCCTGTGCAGCTTGACTGGTGCTTGGCCCTGCCACCGCACTGCCAGATGGTGCTGGTGCTGGTGCTTGACTATCTCCTGCTCCTCCGCCTGATGGTGCCCCTAGGTATAAAGAAGCATTTGTGAATTGAGTGCTGATGTATTACAGTCACTACAATTAAAGCATTGCACATATCATTTCAAATACTTTGATTCAGTTTCACAGTTCTTTTAATTATGCTTCTGCACTGGCATTTGTGCCTAGTTCTGCTGACTACATTTACCATGATGCATTTCTCATGTCTGTTGGAAGCAGTACTGGGCTGGGGTTTGGCTGTGCATTGGGTCTAAAGGGGAGGTGTCTGGTAGGGTGTGTCATGATGCACATGCTTCTTACCTTTAGCTGTAGCTCTGGCTGAGCTATCCAGGTCCCCAACTCCAACCACACTCTCCCTCTCGATGGTAGTCGCCACTAGTTCCTCCAGGTCAGTGAGGGGTGGCGCCGGGTTCCTGCCTCCACCAGTAAGTCCGGCTTGCCTCTGCAGCTCTGCCATTTTGCGCTTTGTGAGGCTGCGGTTATCATAGAACCTCTTTTTGAGGGCGTCAAGGCTCCTGGGGGTGACACCGACAGCGTTGACTTTCTCCCCTATGTCGCTCCACAGCCTCCCCTTCGTGCTCTCAGGTACAGTGAGGGACAGCCTCCCAAACAGCTGCCTGTGTACCCTCACCACCTCCTCCACCAACACTTGCAGCTCCATGGTGCTGAATGTTGGTTTCCTCTTGTGTCCAGCCTTCTGGCTCTCAGTGCTGCTAGCCATGTTTCACAGTGGTCTGGATCCTTCTTCCACTGCTGCTCACTATGAATGCTCAGCTCAGGCTGCCTCTCCAGAAAGTTCTTAATGAGCTGCACCTGCCTGGGTAGCCACTCCCTGCTAGGGTGGGGGAGGGTGGTTCCACCTCATTGGCTGTTGTCTTTGGTTTCAGTTTGACTTGCTTGCCGAATCGGCACTCACCGATTTGGTATTTACCGAATCGGATTTTACCGATTCGGATCTTACCGATTTGGTAAATACCGATTCGGTATTTACAATGCGTTCCTATGGGCCTTTTGGCCATGGGGGTGTATTGCGATTACCGAATCGGTATTTGCCGAATCGGTTGTAGCCGATTCGGTAAATTCCGATTCGGGGAATGCCGATTCGGTACGTATCGAATTACAATACCGATTCCTACCGAATCAGTATTTTTCCGATTTTTTTTATCTACATCTCGTTTCCCGATTTCAAAATACCGATTCGGTGTGATTCGGTATTTTAAAATCGGAATATGCGTATTACCTACATCGGGCCCTAGGTCACCTCTATATCTCTCATTTATTGACTACACTGCTGCATTTGATCATGTGGATCGCAACAAACTCTGGCAGAAACTGGACAACTGGGGAATACTGAAACACCTCCTGGATGTGCTAATACTTCTCCACTCAAACACCTGGATTAAAATCAAACTTGGAGCAGGCACACATCTTTCGAAGCCCATTAGGACAACAAAAGGGTTAAAGCAGATGTGTCTATTAGCACCTACCTTATTCAACCTTTTTCTAGCCGATCTACCTGGGGAACTTGACAAATGCTCTAACCATGCACCCAAACTAGGGACAATCACCCTTTCCAATCTGCTATATGCGGAAGACTTGGTGCTGATAAGTCGGACGCCAACGGGCCTACAGCACGTCCTGAATGTAGCTCATACCTTTTCAGTAAAGAACGCTCTCCAAATAAATTTCAATAAATCAAAGGTCATAGCTGAAATTATAGAAAAAAAGGAGACTTTGCTGGCACCTGAACGGAGAAAAACTGGAGTTAGTAACCACTTACAAGTACCTGGGAGTAATTCTGGATTAAAAAAATACATCTAAGGCACAACTTGACTCCATACGAGGGAAGGCGACTATGACCTACTTGGCCATAAAATCATTAAACCCTTCAGTGCTGATGACAAAGCCAGCTCGTCATGGGCTTTACCTGCTCTGTGCTTATGACGAGCTGGCTTTGTCAAAATACAATGATAATCGAAAAAGTCAGCACCGGAGGGGGAAAACCCATAGCACCCAAGGTGTTAAAGGCCAAGTTTCCCGATCTCACACTTAAACCTCTTCTGCAAATCTTACCTGCAATGTTACAGCTGACCCTCACATATGGGAGTGAATCACTCCACAGGAAGGATACCGCATTATTGGACATAGTTATAGCCAATTCATACGGGGCTATTTTTTACCTCCCAAAATACGTCTCTCCTGCCCAGATCCAGCTAGAATTCGGCATCCTTAAGCAAACAATAGAAAGGCGGTGGGCATATGTATCGAGCTGGCATAAGATTCGCACTGCAGAGACTGGCTCTTTAAGTTTTAACGTATGGGAAGAGCTACTTCGGCATCATAAATTCTCGCCCAGAGATTACTTACTTGAATCACTCCAAGTTTTAGGCTTGTCCGGCATCTGGGAAACCTCAATAGACCTCTTGTCCTTCAGAAAAGTTGCAAAAAATCAGCACGCATCATCTCAGCAATTGAAGACAAGAAGGAACTAGCAAACAGAGCGCATGGCTGGATAACGCTGGGTGAATATGGAAGAATACAATCACAAGCATACCTCAATATTGGTATGAAAATAAAAATCAAGGAAAAGTTTCTAAAATTACACCTCGGAGTTATCCCTATACTCCCACGCCTGCAGCCCTGGGAGGGAAACAACATTTCACAGCAGTGTCACCTGTGTAAACTCGGCAAGGAGAACATTATCCATGGGATCTGCATTTGTCCAAAACTAAAGGACTTGAGGTATAATTTCTTACGTCCATTCTTCAAATTACATGGCGTTCGGACTTGCAGGCAGGCTGTTAAACTGTGCTTCAACCCCAACAACACTAAATTGAACTGCCAGGTTGTAAAGTTTTTTGATTTAGCAGGAAAAAGATTAAAGAGCCTGTGATGAACACTGCAAGGTTTTAAGGACAACCATGAACTGATCTTAACCCACTTTTTAATCTGATAATATCAAGTACAAACAAATTTTGTCTACAAATTTACTGATGTTTTATAATTTTGTAAAGATTTTAATTAATCATGTACAAATAAACAATTACCTTACCTTACCCTAGTCATTTTACCACCCTGCCTTATATGAGAGATGAGCTGTTACATATTGGTAATAGGAGTAAGCAAAAAGGGCCGTGTACCCTTTGACTTGAATTGGAGTGTTAAACAAATGTGTTGTCCTGTTTGCAAATATGCTCCTGACACTAATCAAATTGGGTGTCTGAGTCACGGGGCTATTTTAACACCTACTCAACCCTCACAGAAACCTGAACGAATGGATCTGGCACTTATCTGTGTGCTGCTAAATACTAGGTCACTCGTTAAACATAAAAATGAATTTGCAGACTTTTTTTTTCTCTCTTCAAATGTCTGTTGTTGTCAGTAACAATAGAAATTTGAGAAGGGTTAGCCGAATCAGCACTGTTTTAGGTACTGTTAGGTACTGTTAATTAGTGGTGGTGTGGCAATTCCTTATACCTTATGAGTAACGTCCCATTCCACATTTGTCCTAGAGTTGGATAATCCATTCCTTTGTTGTTTCCAGAATGGAGCTAAGCCCCGACCCCAATGGTCTCAGTGCCTTCATTATTAACTACCCGACTGACTTATCTAAGAACGCGGTAAAGAAATACAAACATTGATTACTCAAAGCCAGACCTGAAACTTTAATCTCTGACTAAGCATGGGCGTAAAATCCATTCCGTTCGTGGAATTTGCGGATTTTCGGCAATTTCGCGGTCCGCGAATCTCACGAAATTGCAGAAAAATCAGCGAAATTGCATGTGGGACAGATTTTCAAAAACTGAAGTACATGAAGCACTTACAGGGTTACAGTAGGTGCCCAAGTTGAAGCTAATTTCTTTGTAACCATTTACAAAATGGTTACAAAGAAATTAACTTCAACTTGGGCACCTGCTGTAACCCTGTAAGTGCTTCCCGAGCAGCGCCTCAAGAGTTGTTGCCTACTTGCAACTATTCTCTGACCCTGCTCTGACCCTCGAAGCAGGGTCAGAGAATAGTTATAAGTATGGCACAATGCTCCAGGCTGTCACAAAAATTAAACCACAACAGGAAGCACTTACAGGTAAGGAAGCAGGTGCCGGAATTGAAGCTCAAATTCAGTAACACATTAATCAGCCCCCGGTTAAGGCTGGGCAGGTGTGCTTTCTCCCCATAATCTATAGTGATGAACCAGACGGTGCTGTGATGAACCAGAAGGTGCAGTTGTGAACTAGAGGGAGCTGTGATGAACCAGAGGGTGGCAGTGGTGAACCATAGGGTGGCAGTGGTGAACCAGAGGGTGCTGTAATGAACCAGAAGGTGCAGTTGTGAACCAGAGGGTGCTGTGATAAACCAGAGGGTGGCAGTGGTGAACCAGAGGGTGGCAGTGGTGAACCAGAGGGCACTGTGATAAACAGAGGGTGGTAATGATGAACCAGAGGGTGGCAGTGATGAAACAGAGGGTGGCAGTGATGAACCAGAGGGTGACAGTGATGAACCAGAGGGTGGCAGTGGTGAACCAGAGGGTGGCAGTTATGAACCAGAGGGTGGCAGTGGTGAACCAGAGGGTGGCAGTGGTGAGCCAGAGGGTTCTGTGATGAACCAGAGGGTGGCAGTGATGAACCAGAGGGTGACAGTGATGAACCAGAGGGTGGCAGTGGTGAACCAGAGGGTGGCAGTGATGAACCAGAGGGTGCTGTGATGAACCATATGGTGGCAGGGGTGAACCAGAGGGTGGCAGTGGTGAACCAGAGGGTGGCAGTGGTGAACCAGAGGGTGGCAGTGGTGAACCAGAGGGTGCTGTGATGAACCAGAGGGTGGCAGTGGTAAACCAGAGGGTGGCAGTGATGAACCAGAGGATGGCAGTGATGAACCAGAGGGTGGCAGTGATGAACTAGAGGGTGGCAGTGGTGAACCAGAGGGTGGCAGTGATGAACCAGAGGGTGACAGTGATGATCCAGAGGGTGGCAGTGGTGAACCAGAGGGTGGGGGTGATGAACTAGAGGGTGGCAGTGATGAACCAGAGGGTGGCAGTGGTGAACCAGAGGGTGCTGTGATGAACCAGAGGATGGCAATGATGAACCAGAGGGTGGCAGGGGTGAACCAGAGGGTACTGTGATGAACCAGAGGGTGGCAGTGATGAACAAGAGGGTGGCAGTGGTGAACTAGAGGGTGGCAGTGGTGAACCAGAGGGTGGCAGTGATGAACCAGAGGGTGACAGTGATGATCCAGAGGGTGGCAGTGGTGAACCAGAGGGTGGCAGTGATGAACTAGAGGGTGGCAGTGATGAACCAGAGGGTGGCAGTGGAGAACCAGAGGGTGCTGTGATGAACCAGAGGGTGGCAGTGATGAACCAGAGGGTGGCAGTGGTGAACCAGAGGGAGCTGTGATGAACCAGAGGGTGGCAGTGGTGAACCAGAGGGTGCTCTGATGAACCAGAGGATGGCAGTGATCAATCAGATGGTGGCAGTGGTAAACCAGAGGGTGGCAGTGATGAACCAGAGGGTGGCAGTGGTGAACCAGAAGGTGCAGTTGTGAACTAGAGGGAGCTGTGATGAACCAGAGGGTGGCAGTGGTGAACCATAGGGTGGCAGTGGTGAACCAGAGGGTGCTGTAATGAACCAGAAGGTGCAGTTGTGAACCAGAGGGTGCTGTGATAAACCAGAGGGTGGCAGTGGTGAACCAGAGGGTGGCAGTGATGAACCAGAGAGTGACAGTGATGAACCAGAGGGTGGCAGTGATAAACCAGAGGGTGGCAGTGGTGAACCAGAGGGTGCTGTGATGAACCAGAGGGTGGCACTGATAAACCAGAGGGTGGCAGTGGTGAACCAGAGGGTGCTGTGATGAACCAGAGGGTGGCAGTGATGAACCAGAGGGGGCCAGTGATGAACCAGAGGGTGACAGTGGTGAACCAGGGGGTGGCAGTGGTGAACCAGAGGGTGCTGTGATGAACCAGAGGGTGGCAGTGGTGAGCCAGTGGGTGGCAGTGATGAACCAGAGGGTGGCAGGGTGAACCAGAGGGTGGCAGGGGTGAACCAGAGGGTGGCTGTGATGAACCAGAGGGTGGCAGTGATGAACCAGAGGGTGGCAGTGGTGAACCAGAGGGTGACAGTGATGATCCAGAGGGTGGCAGTGGTGAACCAGACAGTGGCAGTGATGAACTAGAGGGTGGCAGTGATGAACCAGAGGGTGGCAGTGGTGAACCAGCGGTGACAGTGGTGAGCCAGAGGGTGGCAGTGATGAACCAGAGGGTGGCAGTGGTGAACCAGAGGGTGACAGTGATGAACCAGAGGGTGGCAGTGGTGAATCAGAGGGTGCTGTGATGAACCAGAGGGTGCTGTGATGAACCAGAGGGTGGCAGTAATGAACCAGAGGGTGACAGTGATGAGCCAGAGGGTGACAGTGATTAACCAGAGGGTGGCAGAGGTGAACCAGAGGGTGGCAGTGGTGAACCAGAGGGAGCTGTGTTGAACCAGAGGGTGGCAGTGGTGAACCAGAGGGTGCTGTGATGAACCAGAGGATGGCAGTGATCAACCAGAGGGTGGCAGTGGTGAACCAGAGGGTGGCAGTGATGAACCAGAGGGTGGCAGTGGTGAACCAGAGGGTGACAGTGATGAACCAGAGGGTGGCAGTGGTGAACCAGAGGGTGCTGTGATGAACCAGAGGGTGGCAGTAATGAACCAGAGGGTGACAGTGATGAACCAGAGGGTGACAGTGATTAACCAGAGGGTGGCAGAGGTGAACCAGAGGGTGGCAGTGATGTACCAGAGGGTGGCTGTGGTGTACCAGAGGGTGGCAGTGATGAACCAGAGGGTGGCAGTGATGAACCAGAGGGTGGCACTGCTAAACTGCCCGGGAGCCCTGTGGGTGTGAGCCCCCGCGCCGCTGAGCTGCCCAGGGGTTGTGAGCCCATGCGCTACTGAACTGCCCCGGGGCCCAGTGGGTGTGAGCCTCGTGCTGCTGAACTGCCCCAGAGCCCTCTCAGTGTGAAAATCATTCGTGCTCAATTGCCTGGAAGCCCTGTGGGTGTGAGCACACATTGTGCTAAGTGCCCCCCCTGCCCCCAGTACATATATACCCATACCGCACAGCACCATTATGCGCTTGCACCATGAAGTCTGGTGCCTGGATGCTCCTGATCCGTGTAGGTGGTACCACCGTCTGGTGAAGTCAAAATGTAAAGTCATAACTTGCTACACAGCACCAATAAACACGTGTCCCCTCTGGCACCCGTATGCGCATGTACCAGGCGTGGAGCACCCACATGCCACTGCACTCTACTGCCCAGCGCCAGCATATGCCTGTACGGGGCAGTTTAGTATGAGATGGGACATTGTCTAGCAGCAGCAGCTGCATGCGCCTGAACCTACTGAGCAGGCTCAGAATGTGTTTGTACCAACACGCGCAGCAGAGCTATCTTGGACATCTGAAGGATTCTGGGGTCCTGTGCCAAACGTATTTTTGCATCCATGAGTTTCCCGAGCGCCATCCCCGTGTAGCTCCTGTGACCAGGAGGCTTCTTTCTCCTTATCTGCTGCTCTGCTCGGTCTCTGACCCTTTATAAACAAGATGCATGTGAACTTGCATAGAAGCCCCACCCGTTTGGCCCCGTCCACCACACACTAGCGTTATGAAACGTCTTCCCGCCCGTCCACACTATAATGGCCAGCTCACTCAAGGGACCTCGGTGCCTTTTGGCGCGCTGGCAAAGTTACAGGCACACGTGGTCACATATTTGTGCAAATGGCACAAAAATCCTCGAGTTCGCTGGAAAATTCGCAAATTTCGCCCATACTTATCTCTGACCATTATTTCTGCACCAACATAGGTTCTGTGGTTAACGACCTCATCTTCTATACTGGAAAGTGGGCCTGCTGGCGGTCTGTGCTCTACTCCATGCTTCGAATAACTGGATCTAAAAAAACCCCACATGGCCTCAAACTAACAACGTCCCCTTCCCCCTTTCTCAAAGCCACCACAACTATCACCCTTTACAATAATGATATCATCCTAATCCAAGGCTCTAATCTCAACCTAGCAAAAATTAGCGAATATTTACCCAACTCTCAGGAAAGCGGTCTTCGGTGATTCCCTTAACAACATTTCAACCTCCATGTCCCTGCCGGGCCTGAATAATACTCTTCCTTTAACATCATTGAGTACCCCATTCGCCCTTAACCCCTCACCTCCGTCTACGGAGTTCATACCTTCCATGCCCCCAGCTGGATTACCTCAACTCAATAGAACACCCTCTTTAAATGTCAGGAGTACCCCACCCTCCCTATACCACACACCTCAGCTAGATAATCACATAACCTCAGTGTCCCCAGTCGGATCCCACCATCTCATTATGTCGCCTCCTCATCTAGATGACGAATATATAGCCTCTATCTCCTCTCTGACTGTCAGCTCAACACACGAAGACTCTTGAGTGAAGATACTTCCCCAACACATACAGTCCTCCCATGTAACAGACTATACCCCTCTCTTCAACCATATAACTCTGCCTCATACTAGACTTGAGTCTGGACATCGTTCCCCCTCACAAACCCCAATGGCCTCATCTTCCTCTCTTCCTGTCAGCTTATCACCTTTTCACAATAGAGCGGAGTTGCTCCCTCGAGTCCCAATGCCAATTCAACACATGAAGACTCTAGAGCTGAGCTGCTCTCCCTAGTCACACAGTCCTCTCTTATTTCTGAGGATGTCCCCCTCCCCTACCCTAACACTAGACCTGAGTCTGGACTTCGATCACCCCCACTAGCCCCTACAGGCCCTCTCCAAGGTTCCCCGTTGCCGATCGTTTTGCACACACTCTTGCCTTCCCTCGCCCGACACGCTGACCTGACTACGCGCCTTGATGATATATCTCTACAGCTACATCTTCTCTCCTCTGAACTACATGAGCTGAAAACCCTATCATCTGATCTCTTCCCTATGATCATTTCTCTTCTCTCTTCTGCGAACGGGCCCAGAGTGGCCTCTAGGACTACAGATCACATGGTACAGCGTCTAGTTCCATCCACCCCCGAATCTATCCCACTACCCAACGCCAATGCCTGTCATAGGGGATCTGAGTCCCAACTTTCGACCACTGATCCACTTGACTCTCACAATGCTAACACAACCTCTTCCAAACTTACCACACTACCCAACACCGGTCACAATGGATCTGAGACCCATCCTTCGCCCACGGATCCACATGACTCTGACAACTCTAGCACAACCTTGTCAGTACCTAACCTATATCCTCCCAGACAAATTCCTCCCATCCCTTCTAACCCGAGCAGAGAACCCCGTCGCAATCTTAGTTACAATATTACAAACAACCTTACCTGTGTGACAATCAACCAGTTGTGTCCCCCCCCCCAAATCCACCCGTCTTAAATGTGCACTACTTAACTACAGGTCAGCCAGTAAACACGCCACTGATATCTTTGAACTCGTCCAACACAATGATTTAGACATTATCATCCTCACTGAAAACAGGCTAAATCCAGCTTCCACTCCTATCTTAGACCTCCTAGTGCCCCCCACTCATGACATAATTAGGCTTGACAGAGCTCTGAAATTGGGTGGGGGACTAGCATGTATTCACAGAAACACACTCTTGGTTTTTCAATCAGACTCCTCAACGCATTCCTACTGTGAATACCTATGTCAAGTAAGAACCTACCAGTGTGCAAACTCCACACCTTTTACCACCCCCGGGTGACAATCTCCCTTTCACTGAGCAACTAATGGAAATCACCTTGAGTAATGTTCATTTAGCAATGACATAAATCTTCCTTGGTAATTTCAACCTTTATTGGTCTAACGCCAACAACCCCGCTGCATCTTGCATTAAGTCCTTCTTACTTGATCATGATCTGATGCAGCACTGTGTCCAACCAATGCATAACAAAGGAGAAATGTTAGATCTCATTATTTCTAAAGAGCAGTCTATCTCCATAGATTCCGTCACCCCCTGTGACTGGTCCGACCACCATTGCATCCTTTTTTAAATCAACAGGGAGGTATTGTTGAGAAAATCTCAACCACTAAAATCTAACATCTGGAAAAGGGACATAAGAGCCATAAACTAGCTGCCCACTGCAAATCTGCCCTCTCCTTCTAAGCTGATATAATTGAGGCACAATCACTAACCAACGCCTACAATTCAACCATCTCCGACATCATGGAGAATATTACTCCACTCCAACTAAAGAATGCCTCGACAAAAATTTCCAAACCCTGATATAATGAAATAGTAAACTCAGAACGCCACAACTTTAGGGTATTTGAACGGTCATGGCGAGCCAATCTCTCCCTGGACCAACTAAAACTCCTTAGAGATGCCAGGAGCCGATACAACAAACAAATCAAGAGTGCTAAGGCGACTTACTTCAGACACCAACTGGATCAAGCGGCAAACCACCCCAAGAAACTCTTCGAATTGGTCAAACAACAATCAGTTGTTGGGTCTAACCAATCTGATCCTGGTGCCAACCCCTCCTCCTGCAATGATCTTGCTGCCTTCTTCACAGAGAAAGCAAGAATCATCTCCATGGACCTCCCTTCTAAGAAGGCTCTACTACCTTGTCCGATTGCAGCCTCATCCATTGACCCCTCTGTTAGGTGTAAATCAACCCCCACGAAGCCCAAGAACAATGCATCATGGGGCATTTTTACCAGTTTTAGTGAATATTACATTTTCAAGATTCTTCAGAATATCAACCCCTCCAACCACTTCAGTGACCCTCTACCCCAGTCTATCTTCAAAGAAATAAAAAAAAGCACTGATTCCCACGTGGACTAGGATTGTTAATGCTTCCCTAGAACAAGGCATGATCCCTGAATGCCTAAAAGTAGCTTAGGTTACACCAATACTAAAAACACCTAACGCTGACAAATCCGATCTCAATAATTTCCGCCCCATCTCCAACATCCCCACTTTAGCAAAACTACTGGAAAAATGTGTTCAATCCCAACTCTGTGCCCACATTGAGAACTTCCAACTTCTAGACCAGCATCAATCGGGCTTTAGAAAGTGGCACAGCACCAAATCGGCTCTCAGTCACTTTTTTGATGACATTTTAATTATGCTCGACCAAAATGAAACCTGCCTCCTGATCCTCCTCGACCTTTCCTCCGCTTTTGATATGGTTAATCATGATAACCTCCTATCCATCCTGTAAAATAGAATGGGTTTTTCTGATCAGGTGTTACTATGGTTCTCATCCTTCCTGCACCACAGAACTCAGAGTGTCAAGGTAAACCACCCTCTCTCACAGCCCTCTCCTGCACTCATGGGGGTCCCTCAAGGATCCGCTCTATCGCCTATCCTCTTCAATCTTTTCCTGGAACCTTTTGTTCATTCTCTAAATTCCATGAACATTCTATTCCACACGTATGCGGATGACACGCAATTATATCTGAAAATCTCATCCTCGGAAAATATCATCTCACTTAATACTACCCTAAAGTTTACTCAAAACTGGTTAACGGAGAATCATCTACTGCTCAACACCTCAAAAACAGAATTTCTGCTCATCTCCCCTCCGAATCTCATCCCCAAACTAGACCTCTGGCTGAGTCACCTCACTGCTTTCAACTGTACGCCTCTCATCGTAGATGCAGCCAAGACTTCAAGGAAAACCTGGTTGACTGCTTGATGTTCCAATCTAAGACAGATAGTTATGGAGCAGACTCACATGGCTAGCCATGCCCTTGTTTGGACTTTTACTAATAACTTAGAAATTAGTTTCAATAATAATAATAATAATATCCTTTGATATGGACTGACCTTAGTGCAGTATTTTGTAAGCTAGCGGTACTAGTGGAAGCATCACGAGCTTCTAACTCGAGAAAGTCCATTAAAGCGTGCCCTTGGTGGATGATTAATACATTTGAGCTAGACCTTGTTTTACACAGTTATAGTCCACTTTTAGACACCAATATTGATTCTGCTGCCCACAACTTCTCAAGCTGAATTGATTCTAGGGTCACTCAGCTTGCCCCACAAAAAGAAAGACTAAGCAATAGCAAAAATCCATCAGCCCAATGGTATTCATACAAACTAAGAAAACTCAGAATGAAAGGCAGGGCGCAAGAGCAAAGATGGAGGAAACACTATAGTTTGGAAGAGAAGAATAAGTATGAACTAGTTATTGAGGACCATAAAGTGACTATTGTCTCACCAAATCTTAGTTATTTACTGAGAAAATTGTTTGTCTGGGAATTTTACTAGAGAATTCTTCAAAACTGTCACCGCTCTTTCGAATTTTTGACCAGAGTAAACCATTTACGCCAGACCAAGAATTTTGTAACAAACTTGCTGAATTATTTTGTATGAAAGTAAGTAGTGTTAACAAGGAGTTCTCTGCTAATCAGAATATAAGTCACTCGGCTGATGCTGCTAGCTCCGTTATTTTAAAGCCTGTTGATAACCTTAATGCAGTGATTCCCAAACTTTTTTGACCCCCGGCTCCCTTGACCTGTTGGCCGTTGGCGACGGCTCCCCATCATGTTACTTTTTTTAGCGGGTGGGGAGGATGTAAGCCCAGCCTTGTGAGTACTTCTACTTTTCTCCCTGAAAAGATTTGGGATGAAGCCGATGAAGGTATTATATATATAGTCGGGGACAGTGTGTAGATGGTAGGCTTTGATATGTGTGACAGGGCATGATAAGACCTTTAGGTCAGTACTTCAATGTAGTCATTTCACTCACAAATGAGTTTTGAATAACTATTGCTTTAACACCAGACTTTGCATGTATGCCTGCTTGTGCACGTGGTGCTCTGTCACTAACATATGTGGCTTCATGTAACAAGTTGCATTGTTTGCATAGATGGGGAAATGTGGCATACCAGCTGCATAGTGTGATTGTGCAGGTTGCATGATGAAGCATGTGAAATTCTGGAAGCATGGAATGGAGTGGTGGCAATCACAAAACTAGGCTGATGTGGCGTATGACCCTTGATCCTGTCACCCACTCTTTCTCTCTCTCTCTCTCTCTCTCTCGCTCTCTCAGGAAGCCTTGTTAGTCTAGCAGGGAAGGAAAAGCAAACCACTCCCCTGGTAGAGATACATGTGGTTTTTACAACACTAAAAAACACAAAACGCCAAAACTGAAATAGCATGCGTTAGAATTTACTATGTGCAGCATATTTCACTGCGTGTTATGGTAAAGCTTCAGATACGATGACCGCCAATACGGAAAGGCACTGTCCAGTGCAGTGCATTACTCACTTTACCAAGTGCTGCCAGGACATATTCTCCATAGTTTTCTTTGTTATCTGGGTCAGGTACTCACTCGCCTGTGGTTTTGCTACAAGAGAATTGATTGGTAGGACCAATAAAGGGGCACTGTCGCCCCCTACAGCCGAGAGAAGCAAAAGCTGTGACCCAGATATACACAGAAAGTGATCCCCTGCAGAAACAGCGCAGGTGATAACACAGAGCTCCAGCGCTAAGTAGGTTGAGCACAGTACTGGCATAAGTTTGGAACACAAATGAATGAGCATGCAATTCCCAAATGTAACAGTAAGCAGTACTGTTTTTAAACTATACGATTTTGAACATATTCGTTTTAAAGGGAAAACTCTTGTTTAAAGTGCTTTTTTTGTTAAATAGTGGGCATTTGCAGGATCTATATACAACTACTGCAACTCAATTTGGAAAAAAACAAATGTGGTAGTAAATATGTTCTTGCATGTTTAAATGTTGCAAATGTGCTGCAATTAATAATAAAATGAGTTTAAGGTGCCTGCAACCAACATCTTTGTGTACCCAAAAAGTTCTGTGGGGGGGGGGGGCGTGCCTGTCTGTCCTCTTCGAATCTATGCACATGAAGTACTTTAGTCAGTGTGTTAATCCAGTTTTTATTGTCCTTTATGGTTTATGCTTATGTTATTTAATTGCAAAGCTTCCTAGAATTCTTACCTCACAAAAACACAGGTTAAGAGTGCGCTGCTGTACACTGAAGGCTTCTTTAAAGGCAGGGTTTATTCATCAGACACACTATTCAGTCTCCAGCGCTACCATTGCTGCCATCACTGTGTTCCCAACATGTAATCAACACTTCAGTAAACGCTTCCACTGGTGACGTCTGCACCTTCTCCCTGCTCCCCTTGTAAAGCCTCTCTTGTCAGCCCCTCTCTCCATCCAGGCTTCTTTCTCCTCCGACTCGGCCTACTCTTTTAACCCCAGCATGCCAGGTTCAGCCCAGGTCTCCGCGCAGCAGCTGCATCCAGAGCTTTATTTACAAACACTAAGGTCCCCATTAGGATGACGGGCGGACTTTGTCGCCCGCCATCCCATCGGAAAGAGGTACCCCCCGCCGTAAGGGCGGGGGTCCCGATGTTGGCATTAGGATGCGCCCGCCACAGTGGCCGGCGCATCACTCATTTTTAACATTGTGGTGTGCGGTGCTCCCTGCACCGCCCGCCACAATGTTAAAAATGCATGCATGCATTTGCATACATGAAGCGGCAGGCACCGCGCAGTGCCTGCTGCTTCGTATGTGCAAATGCTGGGGGTACCACAGGTACCCCCCGTGTGCACCCCCACCACTCCTTCACTCTGAGGGCCCGCAGGGGGCCCCCAGAGTGAAGACCACATGCCGATGCCGCCACGGAAAGGCATCGAATTGGGCCCATCATAATATGGCTGGCGGTGTCTGATAGACACCGGCACCATATTATTTCTTTTCAGCCCCGGCCGCAAGGCGACCGGGGTGGAAAAGCGGCGTACGGTCTTTCCGTCCGCCGAAGTCCACCCGCCATACTAATATGGCAGGGGGGAAACGAGTGTGGATGTCGGGCGGATTGCCCCCGCCAGGCTGGCGGTAGCTACCGCCAGCCTGGCGGGGTCAATCCGCACGACATCGTAATGGGCCCCTAAGAGTGAATCTGGCCCAACCCCCAGCGGCCCCAGTAGGTACTGCGCCCCTCAGCAGTATTTCCCTGTTTGTGTACAGCCGTGCATTGCTTCTGTGGATCACAGACTTTCTCAACAAGTACATTTGTATTTTTTTTATCGATTTTTGTTATTAATGGCATTTCTGCACCTTTCATACCGTGAATTTGGTTCTCTTACGGTGTGTTTGGTGCGTGGCGCCCCTGGGTAGTTTTTACGGCACACTGGGGTGCCGCGGCGCACAGATTGGGAATCTGTTACTGATGGGCCGTGTCCATCTCCAGTTTGAAAAGTAAAACATCTTAGAGTCATGTTCGATGACCAACTATGTTTCTTAGAACAGATCAATTAATAACATCTTCATATTTTTACCTTATGAAGATTTAAAAAAAGATCTTTCTCTTCATTCCACTAGAATGTTCTCTAATTGAGAGCACAGAAGTGCCTGCAGTCGAAGCTTCAGTCTTTGCAGAATGCGTCAGCCCGCTTACTGCTAAAAGTTCCAAACTGTACTTCCATATCAAAGAGCATTAGCTTTCTACACAGGCTGCCTGTTCAGGACAGGGTAAAATTGAAGGCCTTATGCATTGTACATCAGGCTCTGCATGGATCTGTCCCTTCCATGTTTCAAAAGTCCCTGAGGTGGTATGTGCCTCGATGTAACTTGAGATCATCTGCCACCAGGTTGGTGGCGATCCCTAAGCTAAAAAAGTTGAATTGGGGTGGCAGAAGTGTCTTCCATTTGGCCTGTAAGCTGTGGAATTCCAAGTCTTTCTCATTGAGGTCTCAAACAAGCAGGCTGGGTTTCAGAAAATCATTGAAGACCTGGCTCTTTGCTTCCAGTGTTTAAGTAAGTCACTCTCTTTCTCATCGGTGATAGCATTGTGAGGGCTAATACGCCTTGACATTCACATGCTTTCAAAAAATATTACTTACGTATACACAAATCTTCATGAGACATCCCAAGCCCTACTCCATCTTCTTCCAAATGTGTTATCCCTACTCTTCTACTGCAACCTTGGTCCTAGGGAATTCTTCTTATTTCTTTTTATACACCTTTTTTAATTGTCTGTTGTCAAGTTCATTTATTTCAGCCTTTTATTTTTCTGTCTTACACACAGTTCATCACTTGCCATAACAGTTCTTTAGATTTCTGAGTAGTGCGTGTTAAGTTCTTGATTGTATTTCCTTATTTCATAAATGTAATTAATGTTGTTGAAGTGTGGCATATCATGGGGGTTCAAATGTCGCAGTTCATTGGGATTTGACCTGGTGCATTTGGCACATTCTCTGAATAAAAAGTCCATTTATGTGCAGAATCCTTGCAACAAGATACTCCTGCTCTCTTGGATCTCTTGTCTGTTTATCTTCTTCTAAAATCACTTATACCATTAGATTATGCTTCCTTGATGATCAGTTGTGGTATATATTCAACCGACACTCTTGATCTCAATTGCCTCCTACCATTTGGCCATTCCGGTCTCTATAGGGATCTTTCTCTTCGAATACTTGTTCCTTTGCCTGGAACATTTGATTGCTATTGTGATGCTTCAACTGTTCATTTATCCTAACCTCTCAATTTGTCTTCTTCAGTGTTGGTTCCAACACTGCATTGCAAGATTTCAAGAACTTGTACCTGTGTGAGATGTTGCTGTACTTTAACCCTCTCTGGTCCTTCTGGACGTACTGACACAGGAGCTCTTGGATTTGGCTCAAAGAACACTATTTCTTCATACGGAAACCTCACTCTTTGCGTATACGAGGCATGCACCCAATTACGTATCCCTGTGCATTTGACAACAGTGTTGATAAACAAGATGACCTGGTAGGGGCCTTTCCACCTGGGCTCCAGACAGGATTTTAGCACATACTTTTTACCAAACATGTCATCTGGGTTAAGGTTGTGACACTGCTCTTGATGTGGACTGGCAATAGCAGCTCCAACCTGGTGAGTAATAGAACACACCTCATCAGCTGTTTATTTGGAGTTATCGAGTATCATGTCACATGTGATGTTTTCAAGTGCATTTGCAGTCACAGCAGGCTGTCTTGTATCACATCCAAGAGAATTTTGTATGGAGATAATCCAGTTCTCCTGTAAGGGGTGCTTCAAAGACTCATCAAATACAACAGCAAAGCATCAGATCATTTCAGAGATGTAGATGTACAGACTTTCGCCAATCAAGACTTCAGCATTCCATTTACCTGCTTGGATATTACCAAAGCCTCTGGACAATAGCTATAGAGCAATCTCTGTTCCACTTGATGAGAAAAACACAGCATTGTAATGACCTCATTATTAAAATGGGTCCCTCGGTCTGACTTCAGAGAAACCAAGAATCCGAAACATTGAATGAGTTTACATAACAGCAGTTTAGCTACAGTGAGGCTGTCATTTCTCCGTGTTGATGTAGGCTTCCACTCATGCGCACTATACCAAAGACAAATCTCAGCCGATTGCATTTTGCTAAAGTTCAACTGCATCCTATTAAAGGGTCCTCCTGATCTTCTAAAGTGGCTAAGGGCCCGATGTAGGTAAACGCGATTTTCCGATTTCAAAATACCGAGGCGGGCCGAATCGGTATTGTGAAATCGGAAAACGAGATGTAGGGAAAAAAAAACGAATGAATACCGAATCGGGCGGCATCGGTAATGAGAATCGGTACGTTCCGATTGGGCTCGGCCCGAATCGGAAAGTACCGAATCGGCTAACAACGAATCGGAAATTACCGAATCGGCTACCACCGAATCGGAAAGCCCCGAATCGGCGAATACCGAATCGGTAAAAGCCGATTCGGTAAAATCCGATTCGGCAATCATAAATTCGTAGCCATGAAAACACACCCATGGGGAAAAAAGCCCATAGGAATGCATTGAAGGAACCGAATCGGCTTTTACCGAATCGGATAATACCGAATCGGATAACACCGAATCGGATTTTACCGATTCGGTAAAATCCGATTCGTCAAAAGCCGATTCAGCCAATGAGGTGGCTCCCCCTCCCCCACCCAAACAGGGAGTGGCAACACTGGCAGGTGCAGCTAATTAAGAAGTTTCTGGATTGCCAGCCTGAGCTCAACACTCACAGTTTGCAGCAGTGGGAGTAGGAGGTTGCCAACTGAACTGGAGAACATGGCAGAGCAGTCAGAAAGCCAGAAGTCCTCCCAGAAGAGGAAGCCGAAGTTCACCAACACCGAACTTCAGGTGCTGGTCGAGGAGGTGGTGAGGGAGCTGTTTGGCAAGCTGTCCCTCAACGTGCCAGACAGCACCAAGAGGAGAATCTGGGCCGACATCGCCCAGAAGATGAATGCTGCGGGTGTCACCCCCAGGTCTGTAGAAGAACTAAAAAAGAGGTTCTATGACATCCGCAGCCTCACTAAGAGGAAGATGGCTGAGATACAGAGGCAGGCTGGAGGCACTGGAGGAGGCAGGAACCCGGCGCCACCCCTCACCGAGCTGGAGGAACTGGTCTCCAGCACCATTGAGAGGGAGAGTGTCAGCGGAATCGGGACCCTGGACAGCTCTGCGAGAGCCACAGCTACAGGTAAGAAACATGCGCATCATGACACACCCTACCAGACACCTCCCCATTAGACACAATGCATAGGCAAACCCCAGCACAGTACTGTCACCAACATACAAGAGACAAGCATCATGGTACATGTAGTCAGCAGAAGTTAGCTAAATATGGCAGTGCAGAATCACAAGACAGGAAACAGTGTGACACAGTGTAAGAAGATGCAAGGACATGTGGAATGCTATAATTGTACTGACTGTAATACATCGGCACTCAGTTTACAAATGCTTCTTTGTACCTAGGGGCCCCATCAGGCGGAACAACAGTGGCATCAGAGGGAGCAGCACCGTCCGACACTGCAGTCGCAGGGCCGAGCACCAGCCAGGCAGGCCAGGAGGAGGAGGAGGAAGGAGACACCCCAGGGCTAGGAATGGAGGGAGTCCTGGTCATTGACTTCGATGCACTGCACTCCCCAGTAATGCCCAGCACACCCCCCTTGCAGTTCTCCCCAGAGAACTCCCCTACAAGGGACACCATTCCGCCTACCCCAGCTCCTGCCACAACCGTGGCCTTGCCACCTGTTCAACCTGTCCCGGGAGCAGGGGCTCAGGGACCGCCCAGCATCACCCCCCCACCAGTGGCACCCCAGCCCACTCAGCAGGCCGGAAGCAGCAGTGCCCGGCGCCGTAACATCACCACCACTGCTGCACCAGCACGGGAGGGCAGTGTATTCCTGGGCCTGGAGGGACAGATGGTTAAAATCCAGAGGCAACAGGCAAGATCCACCATGGCCTGCCAACGCCAGCTCCTGCAGCACAACATGCAGATGGGAGAGTTGGTCAAGGGATTCCAGGCCGTCGTGGAATCCAACAAGGAGGTGGCAGCAGGGTTAGGCAGGCTGACCACTGCCATCACCCACTCATCTGCCAGACAGGAGGAGCATGAGCTGGTGCGCAGGCGGGATGCCCGGGTGCTGAACCGGGCCATGGGCCGCCTTGCAGCGGCGACGGCACAACTGTGCCATCGCAGCGCCAACCAGGAATCTGTCCTTAGTCAGCATACGGCTGAGCTCACTAGGGGGATGGCCAGGATCACCACGGCTATGGAGGCCATGATTATTTCAAACACCGCCTCCAATCCTGCCCTGGACCTGGGTGATGCTGGAGACAGCAGCAGCCGCAGCAGCCCGGCCAGCGCTGCGTCTGAGCCACGGAGGAGCACCAGGCGCTCCGCTGATGCTGCTGGGCATTCAGAGGGGGCTGAGGGACACCCCAGTGGGTCTGGCAAGCGGGCAAAAAAATAGCCTGGCAAGGGCGGTGAGGCAACCAGAACCCTGGACTTTATTTTATTTACCATACTCCATTTTTTGATGCACATCAGTGCTGTAACTGTGGTGCAACACTATTAAAATTTGTTTTTTCCAAGCAACATTTAGCTGTCTTTGCATCTGTACTCAGTCAGAAATAGTTCTCAGTGATCTCCTCACGTCTGTATCTGCCATCACTTGGCGTACACACCCCAGCTGGCTGTGTCAGTGGCACAGCTTCGTCGTCGTCATGGTCCTCGTAGTCAGACAACTCCACCTCAGTGCCCTTCTTCACCGCAAGGTTGTGTAACATTGCACATACAGCTATGATCTTGCAGCAGGTGATGGGGGTATACTGCCTTGCACCTCCACTCTTGTGCAGGCATCTGAATCTACTTTTCCTGATGCCAAAGGTCCGTTCAACAACATTCCTTGTGCGTATGTGGGCCCGGTTATACCTCCTTTGGCTGGGTGTGGAGGGGTTGAGGTAGGGGGTGAGTATGAATGAGCGGAGGGCATATGCACTGTCGCCTGGAAGAGAAAGGGGTCACATTAGACACATGCATACATGTATTCCACCTACCTACTATGTGTTATGGGGTCTGATGATGTGTCTCACCTAGGAGGTATCCTTCTCCAAATTCGCCAGCCATCAGCCGTGCATATATGCCGCTCTGTTGGAATATATAGGAGTCATGGGTACTCCCTGGAAATTTTGCTACCAGGTCTGTGATGGTGCACTTTGCATTGCAGATCACCTGCACGTTGATGGTGTGTGTAGATTTCCGATTGCGGTATATGTATTCGGTGTCCGCTGGTGGGCAAATCGGAATGTGCGTGCCATCTATGCAACCGATGATTTGGGGAAATTGTGCCATCTGGTAGAAGTCAGCTTTAGTTTGTAGCAGTTCTGCGTGGGTTGCAGGGAAAGAGATGTATTGGTCCATCCTGTCTATCATGGCGTCAAGGAATGTGTGGAAGAACCTTGACAGGCTGCTCTGGCTCACCCCTCCTGCTGCTGCTACTCCACTTTGATAGCTGCCAGACGCTAGCAGGTGTAGGCTGCATAGCACCTGGACGTGCGCAGGGATGGCGTGTGCCCTTGGGGTGTGGTGGTCCAAGAATGGCTTGAGATCCCTGATGAGCTCAAGTATGGTGTCAGAGTCCAGCCTGTATCTCTGTAGTATCTCTGCCTCTGTCAGCATGAACAGGGTTATCCTCTGTCTGTAGACCTGTTCATTTCTTAGCCATTCCCTCTGTCCTTCCTGCTGTAGCCGTAGCCGCCTCGCAATGACATAGAAAGCTGCCATCCTGCAAGTTGCAATGCATTTTGGGACTGTTTATATGGGTTGGAGTTGGTTACCACCTGATTGCAATCCATGGTAAATACCGAGTGAATTCTACCGATTTTGAGCCGATTTCGGTGTTTCTGTGCCTCCCTACATCTCCCCAACTGTCGGAATCGGGGAATTTCCCGATCGGCGATTCATACGAATCGGCATGTTTTCCGATTCGGCTCATGTCCGAATCGGTCTTTGTACCGATTCGGTACATGGACCGATTCGGTGATTTTCCGATTCGGTGTCACTAACGAATCGGTACATGGACCGATTCGGTGATTTTCCGAATCGGTGTCACTAACGAATCGGTACATGGACCGAATCGGTGATTTTCCGATTCGGTCTTTGTACCGATTCGGTACATGGACCGAATCGGTGACTTTCCGATTCGGTGTCACTAACGAATCGGTACATGGACCGATTCGGTCTTTGCATCCGAATCGGTGTTTTTCCGATTCGTTACATATCCGATTTTCGGTATGTACGTATCGGATTCTTTCCCATTCGGTACTCATTCCGAATCGGTTTTCTATCCGATTCTTTATGTTTTTGGTTCCCTACATCTCGATGGCTGTTTACCGATCGGTAAGGGCCAAAAATCGGTATTTTCGGCCGTTACCGATCGGTAACGCCCTACCTACATCGGGCCCTAAGTGTTTACAGGGGTTGTTTTACCTACATTCATTCACTAGCAGGTAACACACATATGGCATTGCTCTTTAGCTCAAACTCTGAATCAGGGATTAAAACATTCTGTTCAAACACCCTAACCATGACATCCCTTCCAATGTGTGCAGAACCATGGAAATGTTGTGTCATGGGAAACAACAGGCTGTCTGGTAACTCTGGTCTTCCATCAGCTGGAACTCCAACATCATTTGCATTTTAAAGACATCCTGCTCTGATACATTATTGCTGTTCTTTCTCTGAAACTTTTTCCTGCAGTCTTTTTACTTTCTCCCAAGGATCAGTCACTGACAGCAACATCGAAAAGGTAGTGTCCTCATCATATTCGTTTGTATATCATCCACTAAATGTGCATGTCACAATCACAAGTGCACAATATCGTGCAACTTCATTAGCAGATTGTCATTGCCACATCTGTGAGCTGTACATTTAAAAACAGCAATATCTTACTGTAACGGCAAAGCCTCTAATAATGCCATCACATATTTCCAATTTCTGATATGGGAGCCAGATGATGAAATAAATCCCCTCTGTGACCATAACTGCCGAAAATCATAGACCACATCATAGCCAGGGCCGGACTGGCTGCCGGGCAGTTTGGAATGCTATCGAGCTGCTGCCTGATTTTACTGCAGTGGAGGCTGATTTCGTCCATGGAGACCTGCGTGTGCTTCAAAATACTAAAAGCAAAACGAATTTCATTTAGCTCACGCAGGTCCCCATTAAGGAAATCAGCCCCCAGCTCAGCAGCATTCCAAACTGCCCGGTAGCCAGTCAGGTCCTGATCAAAGCCATACTGCTATCTGTAAATATAGTCGCTCTCGATTAAGCTGAAAGACAGCAAGCTCTTCTGAGGGCAATGAAGTCTGCCAGTTGTGCAGAGGTAATACTTCAAAGTCAAGCGGCGTCTAACACTTCTCTTGTTCCCTCTACTGTTTTGTAAACATGAACCATCCACAAAAGTATATAGTAGGGCTCACCAAGAGGTTAATCTTTCATGTTTGGTTTTGGTTTAGTGCAATAATCCACAATATCTAGGCAGTCATGTTCAGCTTCATCCCCATCAATTTCACTCCCAGGAAAAGGTAACAATGTAGCTGGATTGATTGTTTGACACCCCTTCTGACAAACATTTTCCAAACAAGTATTTGTTTTTCATATTTTGTAAGTCTGCTGTTTGTCAGGTACTATGTTTTGCTGCTGGCGAGCAAAATGTTCACCGAGTGAGGGCAAATCACATGAAGAGGGTGTCTCATCACTATGCCCTCACATCTCTCAATACTGACACCAACTGTCACAACTGCTTTAAGGCGGCCAGGCAGTCCTGCAGCAAAAGGGTGAAGAGTAGTTGAAAATATGCAACAGGTCTTTGAGACTCTCAATGCAACTGAGTAAGCACTGAGAGATCACAGTCCTCCTGCTCACTGCAAAACAATGTGAACATTTGACTGTATTCAGGCTTTTTTAGTGCAGGCACGACAGAGACTTTCTCTCAGGTTTAGGAATGCTTTCAAGCAATGGTTGTCCCATGGAAGTGGGTCAGGCACATTCTTGTGCGGCAGCCTCAAAAAAGGTTAGGCAACTGGGGAAATGTTTGATATCAACTGTCTACAATAGTCAACTATTCATAGGAGCATTCTGACTTCATTCTGAGTTCTGGAAGGGCTCATCTTCAGAATTGTCTCTTCTGTGACATCTTTCTTATTCCCTTCTCAATGAGATTTCCAAAATATAAGACTTCCTTTTGACAGTATTATAGTTTAATTGGGGACACCTTGTACCTGTTCTCAGTCAGATGATTTAAAAGAGCAATTGTCTCTTGTTTACTAGCTTCTTGCATACTTGATGCCACAAGCAGGTCATCAATATAGTGCAAAAGCACTGAATTGCAAGGTGTCTGCTGATTCTCAAGATTTTTTTTCAAGATCTGATTAAAGATTGAAAGACTCTCTGTATAAGCTTGTGGACCTTGGCACCATGCTTAAACTCTATCTCGAATAAAAATGAGAACAAGAATTGACTGTCCTCAAGCAATGGAATAAAGAAAAAGGCCTAACAGAAATCCACAACGATACACAATACTGCTGTGCAGGAAATTCAAAATAGTATTTTGCTGGATATGGTAACACGGGACAACATAGGACAACTATCTGGTTAATTTTTCGAAGATCATGTACAGTTCCATATTTTCCATTGCGCTTTGGTAAACCCATAATAGGTGAGTTGAACGGAGTTCCAACAATTGCGTTTAAAAACCCCTTGTTTTAACATGTTTTCAATTGCTGGTGTTATTCGAGCCACTGTCTTTGATGTTAAATTATATGGTAGTGTCCTCAGAAAAACTACATTTGGTTTTATTGTGATTCAGACCAGTTCTGCATCTTTGATTATTCTGATGTCTTTCCCTGAAAAATCCCATACTTCTGACTTTACCATTTTTTGTAAATTGAGATGTAAATCCTCTACCCTTCTCAAAGAATACAGGGGCATATTACCAACAACTAGCGATAATTATCGCTATGTTGGCTTAGCGGCAATATTTTTATCGCCGAGCTGCGGCGATTTTTATCGCTTAGGAACCTTGCTGTTATCAAGGTTTATCTCCTAAGCGATAAAAATCGGCCGAAATGCATGAATATCGCTGAAAAGTCAGCGATATTCATGCATTACCGAGCTAATGCTCTTAGCCATGTCATCCACCTACCATTGGATAACATGGCTAAGAACTGCTCAGGGGCAGATGTTAGCTTTTGGAGATAATCGCGCTTAGCGCGAATATCTCCAAAAGTTGGTAATAGGAGATAGCGATGTTAGCGACTGTTTCCAGTCGCTAACATCTTGGCACACCCACTTTGCATATCATTAGTGATAAATATCACTGACATGCAAAGCGGGGCCCAAGATGGTCGCCATCTCCTACTAGCTGTCGCTAACTGGTGTTAGCGACAGCTAGGTAATAGGGAGATAATTTTATCTCCACTTTCTTGGCTTTTAATGCCAAAAAAGCAGAGATAAACCCCCTTGATAATATGCCCCACAATCCTACAGCTGTTTCTTGTCAGGCCATTTTAATTTTAACATCTTCATCATGCATTTCAAATTCAACACTATCGGTGTACAGTAAATGGTGCAATTTAATTTGCACAAGAGATTCCTTCATGACAGATTTACAGTACTTGAGTCGCATACCACAAATTCATGATCTTCCTCAAATGAACCTATTTTTACAGGATTCTTGTTTGAAACAGGATTTGTTATGTGTTTATTTGTGACACCTACAACTTGGATGTTCTGTCCCGAGGGGGGTAGGTCTGGAACATCCGCTGTTCTAACTGTGGAAAGGGTAGCTCCGGTGTCAATGAGAAATGACACTTAGTGGCCATTAACCTCTCCTTCAAAAAGTTGAAACTCTCATTCTCATGCTCTTGATACTTGAGTGATATTGAATCTAGGATTACCCATATTCTGTGGGGCTATTTGAACTTGTGGGATCTGCATCATAGAAACCTGTGACTGCGCTGGCATCTGCGTTCATTAGACTGGAACCTGAACTGGAATATTTTGCATTTGTGTTTGATCTACCCTTACATTTGCCCTTCACCACTAACTTGATTTCGATTCTGTCTACACTCTCTCTTCCAAAGCCTGAGCCTATTATAGTAGTGACAAGGTGTTGATTCCTTCAGTGTTGCAATGTCTACTCCTGATTTTGGATCAATCGGAACACCCCGACCTTTACCATGGTAGATATTTACTCCACCTTGAGTCATCTGTCCTCCTTACCGAATACCACCACCCTAAATTCTACTAACATTTCCTACATGTGACTGATTCTGAAATCCCTCTTGAGCTAGTTTAGTTTGTGCCAACATAAACTTCTCTTTAAGTCTCTTCTGATTCATTTCTTGCTCATCACTACACAATTTAGCATACCTCAGGATCTCATCCAAAGTTTATTTCTACCAACTAATCTCAATCTGTTGTATGTGCATACTGATTTCTGGTCAAAACGCAAGAACAAACTGTGAAATAAAACTCCCCATATCTCCCTTTTCTGGATTTTCTTGTCTGTTGTGCTGTACACCTGCAACACTTATTCAGAATGAGCATTCACTAATTCTTTAGCTTCTTGGGTAGTTCTGTTGATCTTTAGCCAATCGATGTCCCTCACAGGAACTTTTCCTTTCTAAAAGGTTATCACCTCATAATAATTGGGGACATATTATCAACAAGTAGCGATATTTATCGCTAAATAGGCTTAGCGACTATTTTTTTATCGCTGCCAATCGCTGGATATGTTAGCGGAGAAAAAATGCTATTGGCAACGTTTTTCTCCATTGTGCTAAAATATCCAGCAATAGCGGCGAAAGGCGTGAATATCGCTGAGAATACAGCGATATTCACGCATTAGCGACAAAATGTTCTTAGCCATGTTATCCACCTCCCATTGGATAACATGGCTGTCTGGGCAGGTGTTAGTATTTGGAGATATTCACACTTAGCGCAAATATTTCCAACGCTACGCCTGCCTTGATAATAGGCGATAGCGACGTTAGTGATTGCTTTCAGTCGCTAACTGGTTGGGTACGCCCACTTTGCATGTCATTAGCGATAAACATAGCTGACATGCAAAGCGGGCCCCAAACCGCTCGCTATCGCCAAAAAGCTGTCGCTTACATCAGTTAGCGACAGCTTGCTGATAGGGCGATAGAATTATAATTGCCTATCGCCCCCCTTGGTAATATGCCCCTTGGTCTTTACAACAGGTGAAGGTGTACGAGTGCACACATCTCTTGGAGACTCAGTATGTGGCCATTGCACAGCAATTTTACATTAAGCCAACAGATTACTCATTACCACAATTTCAAAAAAGGTATTCAAGTCTGTCCAGGAAACCTTTGACATTTGTACAAATCTGTCAACTTGCATGTACTACTGAGCAGGATTCTCTTTTAGCCTTGGAAAATTGTTCATAAATGTTGCAAGGTCACTTCTACTCCAAAATACATTAACATAACCGACATCTGGTATTTCCCTTATTGAAAAAGTTAAAGTCTCATCCTCATGTGGGGTATTGGTGGTGACTTAACATTCGCTTCTGTAGCATCTGATTGTTACTTTTTCCCCCTGTTTCTCTACCCATTTGCTTTCTAATCTATCAAAATCTCTCCATTTGAGGATCCACTTTACCAATTCCACAATGTGTAATCACATCCCTGAATATTGCATTGTCTTAAAAGCTTCATCATCCAACTGTGTCCTGAAGCATTTTTTTTAAAGGAACACTCTTCGAGAGATACACCTCATATTTTCCTGCCAATTCAGGTAATTTGTCATGGGTGGCAGCCGCACGTCCTGTGATTTCTTTACTTAGCTATATTAATTAATTTTCCTGGTATTGTTTAAAATAAGAAATATCTAGGCATCCTCAGACAATTATTCTAATTCCACCAGTTTTGGTACATCTAAGGGCCTTACCCTTTCCTGACCAGTAGATGGTGTCTCAGTTTCTCCCACTCTTTTATTTTTAGACGTTCCTTCAAACCTTAGGGGAAAAATCTCATCGTCAAATCGTCCGGTCTCTCCCTGTACAATAGATGTCGTAAATACAATCCTTCTCTTTTCTCTTAATCATTGAACATTTTGTGGTGTGGTCCAGGCAACAATATGCGAGTTTTGCGAAGTTGGGATAAACCATGTTACAGTTACTCCTCCTACAGCTCCTTCTACGACAGCACTCGGAGCAATATTTATTGGTGCAGTTGCAATAGGCATCACCGATGTCTGAGCTGGTACAACTTGTGACACTGGGCCGGAACAGTCACAATAGAAGCAATAACACCTGGAGCTATTACAGTAGGGTCCACTTCAGCTGGTGCATTTGCAATGAGAAGCGCTGGAAGAGGTCTTTCAATCTGAATTGTATTCGGATCAACAGGGGCTGTCTATAGCCACTGGAGAATTAGGGGTTGTAAAACACTCAATGTTTACTGTGGGAGTAACATATGGCGGTGGGTGTGAGGATAAGAAAGTATCTAAAATGTCCTCTCTTGAATCACTATCAGTGCATGTTTTTCTAGCAGCTTGCTCACCATCATTTCCCTGCTTTCAACTCTTTATTGCCATATCTGCAGTTATGGCTGGGTGCATTTTAGCTCCCTTAACTATGAATTGAGCATCTACGTAGTTTTGCACTGCTCTCTTTGCTCTATTCTGATAGTTTTTCTTTCTCTTTTGCATGAGCAGCTCACTTCCAAGCATTTAAAGCTTGATACTGTGTAGGTCTAGGAGGTGGCTTTATTTCATATAATTTCTCTCTTAAGTTGTCAATAAACTTTAAATCAAAAGTACCATCTTGGGGAAATTTGAATGAACCCTCATTGTCAGTGATCTTGCACCATTTACGGAGCCACAAACATGTATGAAGCCTTACATTTGTTAAAAAAAGGGTGGGACAAGGGGCTCAATCTAGGTCCAGTGACTAGTGCTCCTGAGAATTAGAATCATTACTTGAGGAATCACAGTTCCTATGTAAAGTGTAGAGAATGTTGTGAGTGATAATGTGGTGTGGTGGCCTGTCAAAGTGCCACTTGCTAAAGTAGTGTACTCTAAATAGAGCGGGAAGCATCTGAGGCAGCGAGAGGTCGGGTAGGTTAATGGACCTGCAATTCACTACGAAACTATTTAGAGGATTACCTCAGCTGCACCTCATGGGACATTATCCCCGCTCTATTTAGAGTACACTACTTATGCAAGTGGCAATTTGACAGGCCACCACAGTATAACTCACAACACTCTCTACACTGGTCCTGAAGAAGCGCATAGGATCTCTTCCTGAGACCACAAAGCGCAAAACATGTCAACCTGACCTTCATCTTGCCCAATACGGACATGACACCCATCTAGCTACTGGGGCCATTAACACCCCTCAAGCAGCACAATTATCTATCACAGAAGGCATTTAGGAGTCCTAAAGTGAGGACTCCTAACTTTAGGACTCCTAAATGCCTTCTGTGAATACCGAAAGTCTTAAAGTTAGGATTTTTCCTAGTTTAGGAGTAGTAAAGTTAGGACTCCTAACTTTATGACTCCTAAATGACTTCTGTGAATACCGAAATGAGTAAGTGCCTTCTGTGAATACCAAAATTAGTAAGTGCCTTCTGTGAATACAAAAATGGTAGTAAGTTTAAGATTTTGTCTTAAGTTAGTTCTGTGAATCGGGCCCTGTGACTCGTAAAGTAACAAGCTGTACATTTGTTGCCATATAATGAGCTGCTGTACCTTTCGGTGGAGCCTCTTCACCTTCCTGAATGGGAACTCGTACATCACCCCTCACCAAATCTCTAAGAGCCGTAAAACATTTCATGTTTGCAAATATTCAACAACAAATGAACAATAACCAGATTCAGAAAACGTCAATGTTTTTGTTCAGTTTACAGTTCCATATACGGCAATAGTTTCCACCAATCCTTTCACAATTTTCTTTTGCAAGCCTATGGCGGCTTAAATACCTGATGACTCGTCAGCCAATCTCAACTCAGCACATCACACCAACTGACCTATCACAGTGGGGCACACTCTGACGTAGTTCTTCACTCCTTGTAACAGTTCAACCTCCTTTGCAATTTTCTCATACACAAATTCCACAACTCTAAACAAACACAATAAACAAATAACTTTTGTATGCTCCGTTAAAGAAATCAAAGTAGTTCATTTATTCATGCAAGAAACAAATGGAAATAAGGTTTCAACATCCACCACCTTCCCTACACACACCTATACACATGAATGAAATCTCGACCAGTGGGTAATCACCCTGACTGATATAGCTTCTCCTATGCGCATTAAGTTTCACTAACACCAATCAATATTAGTACATTCACAACAAATTCTTATAATCCCTATCTCAATTCTGCAGTTGATGGTGCCTTATGAATCTGCACCACAAAACTTAGCAGACAAGTAACACTACAACTTATCCTGGGTTTTTTGACTACTTCGAATCCGATACCTTTTACTGCTCAACATTTACGCATAAACATACCTATTCTATCGACTTTACCATAACACGAAATGGACAACTTTAACATAATGCCAATACTGTGCCTGGTTAGGTCTGCATGCTTATTGGTACAATGATTAAAGAGGGCACATTTGTATTAGTCAATGTACTCCTCATGGCTTTCCTTGTTTGTTAATAGACCGTCATATTTATACTAAAAGAGCTGTCTGCCCAAATTTGGTAATGCATATGTAGGGCCTTTGGTTCATAAAGAACTTGTGTGTCCTTTGTTATGATATGAATTTTATATTGTTTCATGGCATGTTTATCAAACTACAATAAACATTTTCACAATGCAAAATACTCATGCTGAGTCCTATTTCCGCCACAACATTGACGGAGCAGTATAAAAGGGGGTGATGAAGGACGGAGCATCTGAACCAATCAAACACTCACACCCAGTCAACAGATCTGGGTTTAATCCATAACCGTTCTTTAGCCCACTCTGCCACTTCAGTTCAGACATGGCCATATGCAAATCAGTCTGACCCTGTGCCTCATGGGAACAGCCCAGCCCGAACTGCCAAGCCATGCCTTCCCTGGACCGGAAACAAGCTTCCTAGGACCGGTTTCTGGCATTACAGCCGTCTTCAGCCAGGCTTGCTTGAATTCAGTGGCAAAGTGAGCAAGGGACTCACGTCTGAGCATACCCTGCCAACTTATGGCAAAAACAAAGCGGTACAAAAGGGGGTGGTGATGGACGGAGCATCTGAACCAATCAAACACTCTCACCCTGAAGTATTTCGGGGTTCCCAAGGCCTACACGCTCCAGAGATTACCCACTTACACACAAGAACTGTTGGCACGGAAACTGTAAAAGGCAAAGAACAAGTTTATTAAGACCCCATGGGGTGGTGGTACACTCAAACAGCACCCTTCGGTAATGCAAGAGGTATCACACCGAACACCGGTGTGACCCCATTTTATATACACTTTTGGGGCAATAAAAGATAGGGCGGCACAGAGCTAAGACACAGTTTTAAGGACATATATGGTCATGTTTTGGAATACTGCCAGCTCATTGGAGGGTTTCAAACCCACTGGTCAGTTAGAAGCACATTCCTGAAGGTTTACGGGTCAGTGGGAACTGCGCATGTGTGGCTTGACCAGTACTAAAAATAGCTTGTTGCTGGGCAGAAAGGAGTGGTCAGCAGAACGGACAACGGACTAAAGGGCACGTCGGCCACGAGGCCGCTCATGATCTAAGATGGCCGCTGCAACATTCAAAATGGCGTTTTCATATATAGCCAAGTTAAGGAGGACAACGTGTAGGTTCAGCTAATCGCTAACGCGGCCGGGCCAATTACAACAGACGACCCTTTTAGCGGTTAGCTGAATCTACCTCATAGTGAACATAGTCAGGATGTTCGTCCTCGATGTCTATTAACATTATTTGTGTTACCTCCTTGTGAAGCATCATTTTGTCATGGGCAAGAGCTCGTCTTGATGGTATACAAGCTGATAGACACATTGATCATAAGGCTGGGCCACATTGAATACATAAGCATATAAAAAACATTGCTCCCACAAGTATACAGAGAATTGTCAATAGTTTCCAACCCCAGGTTGCAATCATGGACCAAAACCATCCTGAAAGTGTCCAAGTTCCATTGTCCGGGTGTATCTCAGCAGCTATTTTATGCAGCTTGGAAATAGCATCATATACAGATGGAGAATTATCCGGGACGTATACACAACAGCTGCTTCCGATAATTCTACATGCCCCCCCACGATCAGCCAAAACAACATCCAAAACCATCCGATTTTGGAGGGTGACGATTCTGGAAATCTGTAGTTCCTCGGTAATATTCCCCAGGGCAACAGCAGTGTCATTCGCAACAGCCTCGACAACGCGTGTCAGTCGTCTGATTTTCCGGCTGTTCAATGCAGCCCCCACAAAGGAGAATAGTCCCAGATTAAAATCCACATACTGTTGTAATGTAGTGTCCGTTTGATCAATGTCCTCTAGGGCAACAGTTCGTTTAACCCTGTTCAAAACGAAATCGTGGTACAGCGTGTAATCATTGTGGTACATTGGAGGGGCAATAAATACAGGAGGTAGCACAAACGATACATAGCACGTGCCCAACCATCCCACTGGAAGCTGATGGTACCCCTTCGTTCCACAGATAAAGTATGTATTTCGAGATGCAACAAATGAAATGCCATTCGGGCTATCAAACGTGAGAGTGATGTTACATTCACTTTTCCCCACTGCAATCGTGCCCTTGTTTCTAATACATAAATCGGCTTTTGTAGCAATGACATTTATGACATGAGCACTAGATACATTCACAATTCGCTGATTGCTATATACACGTGGGGCAGATACATTGTCAGGCCTGTACTCTTCCCATTCGAAACGTGTGCCCTCAGCCCGGGGAAACCCATCCTTGTCATGGGAACATACTTTATTCAAACGGAAAAGCACCCCCCCTTTAGTTGGCCATCTCAGAGTAAAGAGGAGGGTGTACCAGGCGTTACATGACCCATTGTGTGAAAACGGGAGTGGAATAAGTGGGGTGCCCCCTCTCTTCTGGTGCCCAGGCAACATTCCACACACCCAGCAGTTAGAGGTATTGGTCATATTATGCGTGTGATGAAGAATCTGAATGAAGCTGTTATTTAAATACGTTTGACGGTGGCGCTCTTCATGGAATGGTAATGTAAAGTGAAAATGTTCAGGCGGTGCCGGGGTAGTCGGCAACAAATGTTCACGTACAGGCACCATAAGTTCGACTACCCAGGCCATAACAGCTATCACCACAACAGTTAGAACAAAGAGAAAGGCACCCAATATTTTCTTATCACGAGATGCCGTTGATGCCATAGTTCAAGAGAGTTTTGTGCAAAAGTCTCAAGTGACACAAATTGTTCACAAATTGTCCCAGATACACGTGCGTGTATACCTAAAAAAGAAAAATGCGGTGCTGAACTCCGAGGTAGCCGTTGTTTTCTTCTCCGGGCCAAGACGGGTGTCGCTACTCTGGCAGAACTGATCCCCCCCCCTTGGAATTCCCGGTTTCCGTTTCACAAACCTGGAGCGGTAACCAACCAGTCAAAAAGGGAACAAAAATCTTCTTATCGCGGTCGTAGATTGTAGCGCTCTCTTCCAGTAGCAGATTGGTCCGGGAAGGCTCCCTCCACCTCGGCCGACGTCACAGCTGGGCTCTTTTCTTTCTCCAAGATCTCCTTATAATCAGTCAACACAGCAGGAGTCACCAGATCCGGAGAGACACGGCGACAATGTGTCGAATGCACCCACCGTTTCCTGTTCGTCACTCGTACTGCGGTGCGGGTCGCCAGGAGGACCTGCTCGGGGCCCTTCCACCTGGGCTCCAGACTGCTTGCTCTTTCAAACGAACGGACCATCACATGGTCCCCAGGACGAAGATCGTGGCCCTCTCCGGTGGAGTTATCAGGGAGCGCTTCTCGAACCTGTTAATGAATAGAGAGTAAATCATTTGTTAATCGTGCCAAATAATCATTCATCATAACACAAGGCACATCATGTATTAATCGTGGCTTGGGCACCCCCCAGATATTCATAGGGCGGCCAAACACCACCTCATAGGGCGTAAGGCCGGTTCGTGAGTGGGGTACTGATCTGAGAGATAGTAGTGCTAGCGGCAGCGCATCTGGCCACTTCAATGATGTAGACGCCACAATTTTGGCCAGCTTAAGCTTCAAGGTGGCATTGTACCGCTCGACCAAACCTGCTGACTGAGGGTGGAATACAGCGTGGAACTTTTGCTGAATCCCTAACCCCTTCAGTACATATTCCACAATCTTTCCAACAAAATGGGGCCCATTATCGCTCCACAAAAACTTACAAACTCCAAAGCGAGGAAAGAATTCTTTCAGCAACACCTTAGCTGTTGTCAAAGCCGTATTGTCTTTTGTGGGATAGGCCTCAACCCATTTGCTAAAAGCACACACCACCACTAAGACGTACTTCAGGTGGTTGCATCGCTCAAGCTGGATGTAGTCCATTTGAAGCACTTCAAACGGTGCCGAAGGTGGAACGAACCCTCCTTTCGGAGTATGGGTCCCCTTTCCAGGATTGTGTTGCAAGCATACCAGGCAGGTCTGCACTACTCTCTTTGCAGTATTTGCAATCTCAGGATGTTCCCAAACTCGTTGTAAAAGCCGAGTAATTGCAAGAGCTCCAACATGGGCCAGTCCATGTGTCATCTGGACCATCGCCTGCAAGTAAGCCGCAGGCAATTTCCACTTCTCCATGTCTTTGCTTCTCCAACAACCCTCGTCATCTAGTACCCCATCTACTGCCCAAGCCGCAACTTCAGATTCTGTGGCTGATTTTTGTTTATCCCGTATCTCTGCTCTAGCATCACTCCATCGCTCAGCCTGTGATTGTACCACGTACATGGGGGAGCTAGTTCGGGACATAGCCGTTTGCCTTGCTATACTGTCTGCAAAGGCATTTCCTTGACCCACTCTATCCGTAATCTTTTTATGGGCACTGCACTTTACTATCGCTACTTTCTTAGGGCCAAGCAACGCATTTAGGAGATCACGCACTAGCTCTCCGTGCATAATGTGTTCTCCGTGTGATGTCAGAAACCCGCGTTCCCTCCAAAGAAGCCCGAAGTCATGGGCCACTCCAAAGGCATACCGGCTGTCCGTGTATATGTTCACACATAATCCGGCACTCAATTCACAGGCTCTTGTTAAGGCTATCAGCTCTGCTGCCTGAGCTGATTTTTGTGGTATCCTAGCTGTTTCTACCACTGTCTTAAGTGTCGTGATCGCATATGCTGCGGATGTCGTGCCATCTGGCAGCCTTAGGCACGATCCATCAACCCACAGTTCCCCATCCACATCTGGAAGTGGCACATCCTGCAAGTCAACACGACCCTTTGTCTGTTCCTCGGTCAGGAAAACACAGTCATGATGTTTTTCTTCCTGACCCTCCTCGGCCGGATAGGGCAATAAAGTGGCAGGGTTCAAAGTAGCGCATCTTTTCAATGTAATATGTGGCGCCAAGAGTGTCAGCTCGTATCCTGTTAGCCGTGCACTCGTGAGATATTGGGTCTTGGTTTGGTTTAACAGGGCGTCTACTGCGTGAGGAACTAATACCAACAATTTATGTGATAACACTATTCCCTCACTCTGTCGTATGGCTACTGCAGTTGCTGCTACCGCTCGAAAACACCCTGGCAACCCTCGTGCTACAGGGTCCAAAATTGCAGAGAAATATGCACATGGTCTCTGCTTATCCCCGTGTAATTGCACTAACACTGACAACGCGCACCCATCATTCTCGTGCACGTACAATGTAAAAAGTTTCGTATAGTCTGGTGTACCTAACACGGGTGCGGAGCAAAGGGCCTGCCTCAACTGCTCAAAAGCTTTCTGACATTCGTCTGTCCACTCAAGAGGCATTGGTGTGGCTTTGGACAGTAATGCTAGCAATGGTTTTATGATATGCGAAAAACCCATGATCCATTGCCTACAAAAGGACGTCAACCCTATGAAAGCACGCACATCTCTCTGCGTGCGGGGGACTGGTGTGTCTAAAATTGCTTGAATTCGATCAGATGTTAATGCACGCCCCTCCTTAGACAACAGATGACCAAGGTATGTCACCTGGGGTCTACAGTATTGGAGCTTCTTCTTCGAAACCTTGTGATTGTTTTGCGCCAAAAAGGAAAGCAACGCAAGTGTACTCTGTTCACATTGTGCATAGGAGTCAGCGGCAAGCAGAAGGTCATCCACATACTGGATGAGCGCTACGCCGGACTGCAATTTAAACGAATCTAGCTGCCTTTTCAAAGCCTGGCTATAGATGCTAGGACTTTCAGTATATCCTTGGGGAACACGGCAAAATCTATACGATTTATTATTGAGCGTAAAACCAAACAGATATCTGCTATCAGGATGAACAGGGATGGAAAAGAACGCATTCTTTAGGTCAATAACACTAAAGGTGGTGGCCGTCGGGGGAACCAAAGTAAGCAAAGTAGTGATATCAGACACCACCGGGTATTGGGGAATGACAATTTTATTGATCTCACGCAAATCAATAATAAATCGATAGATTTTACCATCTGAGTCTCTCTTAAGAATCGGTAGGATAGGGCTGTTACAAACATTATAAGGGACCTCCTCCACCACCCCTGCAGAAATCAAGTCCTGAACAATGTGTGTCAATGCAATTTCACCTTCTTTCGAAATCTTATACTGCGGTACTCGTGGTAGAGGGGCCCCCTCCTTAACAGTAATATGTATTGGTGGAATACGCATCTCTCCCACATCCGTATCTGAGGTCGCCCACAACGTGTGTGGTAGAGAGGCCAAAGCTGGAATATCTAAAATGGCATAAAATCTGTCGGGATCAGTGCAATCATCGGGGTCAGGATAATTGTCGTTCAGAATAACCCGCACTCCCTCTGGAGCGCAGCGAATTGTTGCTCGAAAATATTTAAGCAAATCAATCCCCAGGATGTTGTCTGGGGTATGGGGTGATAACAAAAATCGGCCAAAACTAAAATATTTGTCAATGCATAGTGCAAGGGGCTTGGACAATGGGCTGGGGGAGGGTGTGCCATCAAACCCTACACACGTAATCATTTCGCCAGACAGGGGAGCCCTCGGAACCAAGTTTTTCGACAGCGCGCTACGAGTAGCTCCTGTGTCGACTAGAAATTGATCAGTAGAACCCAAAATACCCGCTGTTACATATGGACCTTGCTGATCTACTGGTACTTCAACTGATTCCTTACCCCATCCTACGCAATCCTATGCATGCACATAATCCTGATGCTCCACATTCTCTCCTTCCGATATCTGATATTGATTCCGTCTATCAAACGCGTTTCGTTCGTCCTGGCCACGGCCCCTCTCCTCAATCTGTCTACGATCACCTCCGCTACCCCTCGCTCCAGTATAACCTCCTCTCGACCTTCCACTTCCTCGACCACGCTGACTACGCTGTTCACGAAGTACCGGACAATCTTCGGCCCAATGCCCAAACTCCTTACAATAAGCACACTGATCCTCCGCAATGTCCGTACGACCATACGACGCGTTTCCTCCACCCCGCCTACCTCTCTCATTCCCTCTACCCTGTGTTCCCCGAACCTGCGCCAACATCACCTTCGTTTTCAATTCCTTCGCCTTTTTCTCTACACTTTCTTTAGCCTCCACTTCCTGCCGCTCATAATACTGAGCCATAGTCAATAAAGACGCAGGGGTCGCTGTGGCCCAGGAACTTTCACTCGACTTCAATCGTTTTGCAATCTCTGGAAGGAGATTAGCTACATACTTATCTACAAACAAATGCCGACCCGTATCATCTGTTAAAGATTGACCACTGTAATCATGAAAAGCTTCCTCGAAGCGTGTAAAGAAATCTGAAACCGTTTCATCGAGTTTCTGCTTGCACGATGTTAGCATAGTCCAATCAATCTTTTTGGAGGGAACAAGCGTTTTTAATTTAATCAGAATAGCTGCCGGGAGATCTAGAATTAACTGACAAGGCTTACATGCTGGTTCCCTGTCTAAATCTGCAGCATTAATTTCTTTCCATGTGCCCCCCAATATCGTTTCATCATTATTTTTACGAATTTGCCGCCACATATCAGGTGGCAGAATTAACCCAAAGAACAAATCTATGTCCACAAGAGTCATCACACAAGACGAAATAGCCCCTTCCACCCCTTCATAAAATGCCGCCGGATTTTTTCGAAGATCAGGTAACGAGTTTTTCAACGCCATAACATCTGCTCTATTCCACGGCGTATATACCCAATTATACACAAAATACCCTTTCGCATCCTTTGACGATTTATCATCATCCGTACCTTCCCCTTTTGGTGGAACATACAAAGGTGCGGCTTCACGCATAGGCATAACATGTAATGCAGAACTCTTATCTGAACCACGGAGAGAACACTCCTTAGCCCGCCCATTATTCTCCGATTCGGACTCCTTTTGCCTCCGCTTCCGTTCCTCCCGCAATTGGGTTGTCTCATCCCGCAGCTTGATCAATTGCTTGAACAGGTCGTCAACATCTGAAAGATCAAAATCACCTTTAGCTAAATTCTCACGATGCACCGACAACACTTTAGGCTCTAACGTATCAGAAAGATCACGATATGCAGTTACAACTTCATCCGCCAGACTGGACAGAAAATACATTAATTCAAGATCCGACCACCCTTTCTTTTCTGTTAACAACTGCTCCTTAGTAACACAATGCTTATTCACTTTACGAGCCCAACTACGTAAATGAGCGGACCTCTCCGCAGTAAACCTGAGAGCCGATACCCCCTTCTTGCTCAACGAATCCCGTCCATCACCCTCGGGATCTGCAGCCGGAGCCGTCGGCAGAACGTACGGAGGCGGTGACCGATCTAACAAAGAAAAATCATCAATTTCATTATTAAGGACAGGATAGAGTGGTCGACGAATAGGAAATTGACCAGTCGTTTGCAAGTTACGTTCCCGTTCCTCCCTTTCTTTCTTCTCCTGAGCCTCCTTTTCCTCAAGCTGTAAAGCCTTATCCCGAGCAGCCTTGCGCTGCTCTTTGTCCGCCAAGGCAACCTCACGCTTCATTCGCTCACGCGCCGCTTTCTCCCACATTCGCACACAGTCAAACATGTTTTGTCTAGACCTACGTTGAAACATACATTGCTCTACAAATTGTATTTTACTCAAATCATACGACCCGTGTAGAGGCCATTGCAATTCAGAATCGGCCTTGGTGTATTTATGCCATAATTTACTGTACAGAATAGGGGGAAGGCCAAACTTTATATACATGTCCCTATTTGGAGTTCCCTCTGGGGGAGCCGGCTGTGATTCCGCTAACCTAATTGAGGTACCCTCACCAAAACAACACATTCCTCGGAGTGTGCTGAAAACAGGCATGTTCAAAAGGTATCACGAAAGCGTGACACCAGACAAAATGGCACTTACAGTTCTCCACACGATTGTGCCGCTCAAAGGAAAAAAACAAAGTTAGAGAAACATCTCTACATGCCTGCCTATGTGAAGTGCACTACACATATAAGTTCAAAGATCACAAATTCACAATGTTAGCTAACTCAAATTCAAAGATCATAGGACTTCGGCAAGCGTCCGAGGACTACCTTACCGATCACAACGCACAGATTTTCAGTAAGCGTCCGAAGACTACCATACCGAACACAAATCGTAGGACTTCAGTAAGCGTCCGAAGACTACCTTACCGAACACAAAGCTTACCAAATTCTCAAATGTCCAGATTCCAACTGCCAAGGTCTTGTAAACCAAATCAGCCAAACGGCACTCTCTCGGCGATGCAGACACTTCGGAAACTCAGTCGGAGACCGGCGCCACCTGGAAGGTCAGATCGGAAGGAAAGGAAAAACACCGTGGCAGCCAAGACTCGGGTCACTCGTGGCAGCGCGCGTCCATGGCGAGTTTCCAAGCCTTCGTCACGACCTCTCCTTCGGGCATCCGAGTCGCCGATGAGTCCCTTCGTGGTCGCCAATTGAAGTATTTCGGGGTTCCCAAGGCCTACACGCTCCAGAGATTTTTTTTTTTATTTTTATTTTTTTTATTTTTTTTTAGTGTTCTTATATAGCGCTCGATCACCTGAGGAGGTATCTCGGCGCTTGCCTTGGAAACCCGTCCTGGCTTTTCCCTGTGAGATGGCCCCTACAGGGCATCCCCAAGGTGAAAGCCAGGCATCCCGCCGCGGGGGGCCGTTGTGGAGATTAAGCAAGCTTAATGCCCAGAGTTGCAGAGTGTGAACCCATGATTAGGTCAGGCACCGAAGCGAGAATTATCGAGTCCGTGGACATTTGAGCTCAAGACCCTGCCGCGTCGGGAATTGAACCCTGGTCCCGGGTCTGACCTCTGCTTCACGGTCTGCCTGCTCTAACCAGTGAGCCACACTTCTCCACCCACTTACACACAAGAACTGTTGGCACGGAAACTGTAAAAGGCAAAGAACAAGTTTATTAAGACCCCATGGGGTGGTGGTACACTCAAACAGCACCCTTCGGTAATGCAAGAGGTATCACACCGAACACCGGTGTGACCCCATTTTATATACACTTTTGGGGCAATAAAAGATAGGGCGGCACAGAGTTAAGACACAGTTTTAAGGACATATATGGTCATGTTTTGGAATACTGCCAGCTCATTGGAGGGTTTCAAACCCACTGGTCAGTTAGAAGCACATTCCTGAAGGTTTACGGGTCAGTGGGAACTGCGCATGTGTGGCTTGACCAGTACTAAAAATAGCTTGTTGCTGGGCAGAAAGGAGTGGTCAGCGGAACGGACAACGGACTAAAGGGCACGTCGGCCACGAGGCCGCTCATGATCTAAGATGGCCGCTGCAACATTCAAAATGGCGTTTTCATATATAGCCAAGTTAAGGAGGACAACGTGTAGGTTCAGCTAATCGCTAACGCGGCCGGGCCAATTACAACAACCCAGTCAACAGATCTGGGTTTAATCCATCACCTTTCTATAGCCCACTCTGCCACCCCAGTTCAGATATGGCCATATGCAAATCAGTCTGACCCTGTGCCTCATGGGAACAGTCCAGCCCGAACTGCCAAGCCATGCCTTCCCTGGACCGGAAACAAGCTTCTTAGGACTGGTTTCTGGCATTACAGCCGACTTCAGCCAGGCTTGCTTGAATCCGGTGGCAAAGTGAGCAAGGGACTCACGTCTGAGCATACCCTGCCAACTTAGGGCGAAAACAAAGCGGTACAAAAGGGGGTGGTGATGGACGGAGCATCTGAAGCAATCAAACATTCACACCAAGTCAACAGATCTGGGTTTAATCCATCACCGTTCTTTAGCCCACTCTGCCACCCCAGTTCAGACATGGCCATATGCAAATCAGTCTGACCCTGTGCCTCATGGGAACAGTCCAGCCCAAACTGCCAAGCCAGGATTATTTCTCTAAAGTTACTGCCTCCCTTAACTCTCCTAGAGATCGCTTTAATATCATAGACACCTTATCTTCCCCCCAGATAGTAGATTCTATAGTGGAATCTCAAGAGCTGTGCGAAAACATCTCTGCCTTTTTCCATACAAAGATCTTGGATATTTATAGCACGCTTGAATCTCTAAAGTCTGGTATGGGACCTCCTAATCCCCCGGCCTCTTCTGAGGCCGGGAGTCTGCCTGGTGAGCAGCTCTCAAGTCTTCTGTCCTTTCCTCTCTTAACATCAGAGGAGATGATTCAGCTTCTAGACAACACTAAATCTGGCTCTCCCTTAGACTCTTATCCGCTTAAAGTACTGAAAGCCTGTCTGGAAGTGTTTATTCCACCCCTTATGAATGTTATGAACCGTGCCATTGTGGAGGGAGTCTTTCCCTCCTTATGGAAGATGGCGATTGTAAAACCACTTCTGAAGAAACCTGCTCTAGACCCAGCGGTTTTGAAAAACTTTCGCCCCATTTCTCTTCTTCCCGCCCCTGCAAAGATGTTGCAGTCCCATCTCAATCTCATTCTTTGTTCTTATCTCAGGGATTCTGCCCTTTTGGATGTCTCTCAACATGGCTTCAGGAGACTTAATAGCACTGAAACTGCTTTCACTGCTGTTGTTAACAATATTAGCTCTCAGGTTGACAAGGGCCATACCACTCTTCTGGTCCTGTTGGACATTACGGCGGCCTTCGGCATTCTGTCCCCATCTATATTGGTATCTCGCCTTAGGGAGATAGGGGTCGGAGGCCCTGCCCTGTGTCTTCTTGCTTCCTTTCTTAATGAAAGGGAACAGAGAGTGAAAGTGGGCCAGTTTTTGTCTGCCCCTAAGCCTGTGCATGGTGGGGTCCCTCAGGGCTCTTCAATGAGCTCCACATTGTTTAACATCTATGTGGCCCCCCTTGCCAGGGTGGTTAGATCATTTGGGCTGGAGGTGCTATCCTATGCTAACGACACGCAAATAATGGTCTCTCTCACTCATTCAGTGAAGGATTCTGCTCCGAATTTCAGGAGTTATAAGGAGGCTGTCTCCCAGTGGATGGTGCAGAATTTCCTGAAATTGAACGGGAAGAAAATGGAGGTCTTAATCTTTGGGGGCAATCAGGATATCTGGTCAAGGGACTGGTGGACGCCCTTACTTGGGAAATGCCCCCACCCACGCCAGTATGCTAAGAACCTAGGGGTGCTAATGGACACTGCCCTTTCCTTTGACCGTCAGGTCAATAGGACCGTCTCCACCTGCTGTGGCATCATTAGGGTTCTTAGAAAGATTGCCCATTATCTTTTCCCTGATGCTCGGAAACAGGCTACGGTGGCATTAGTTTCATCTAGACTGGACTATTGTAATGACCTTTATTTGGGCATCAACAAGAGCCTTATCCATTGTCTCAAAATGGTCCAGAATGCTGCGGCGAAGATGGTTCTGACATCCATAGATTTGCCTCAGCTTCGGCAGCTCGGGAGAACCTACACTGGCTTCCCATACATTCTAGGATCACTTTTAAAATTCTTTGTCTATCTCATGGAGCTTTTTATGGTACTGGTCCAGAGGGGATTAAGTCACTTGTACATCTTTATTCCCCTACTAGATCTCTTCGCTCCTCTAATAAAAACTTTCTTGAGGTCCCCAGGTTTGTAAGAGCAAAATGGGGAGGCAGAGCGTTTTCCTCTGTAGCGCCCAGATTGTGGAACTCTCTCCCCCCTGAGCTTTTAGGGCAACCTTCGGTCTCTCTGTTCCGTAAGGCCTTAAAAACTTTTTTTTCTGAAGCGTACTTGTAAAGCCGACTTTATCTGACTGAGTGTTGGATGATCTGCTTTGGTGCCTTGATGCCCTTGGGCTAAGTTGTGCGATATAAGTCTTTGTTCATGCATTCATTCATGCCTTCCCTGGACCGCAAAAGAGCATCCTAGGACCGGTTTCTGGCATTACAGCTGTCTTCAGCCAGGCTTGCTTGAATCCAGTGGCAAAGTGAGCAAGGGACTCACGTCTGAGCATACCCTGCCAACTTATGGCGAAAACAAAGCGGTACAAAAGGGGGTAGTGATGGACGGAGCATCTGAACCAATCAAACACTCACACCCAGTCAACAGACCTGGGTTTAATCCATCACCGTTCTTTAGCCCACTCTGCCACCCCAGTTCAGACATGGCCATATGCAAATCAGTCTGAAACTGTGCCTCATGGGACCAGTCCAGCCCTAACTGCCAAGCCATGCCTTCCCTGGACGGAAACAAGCTTCCTAGGACCGGTTTCTGGCAATACAGCCGTCTTCAGCCAGACCTGCTTGAATCCAGTATCAAAGTGAGCAAGGAACTCACGCCTGAGCATACCCTGCCAACTTATGGCGAAAACAAAGCGGTACAAAAGGGGGTGGTGATGGACGGAGCATCTGAACCAATCAAACACTCACACCTAGTCAACAGATCTGGGTTTAATCCATCACAGTTCTTTAGCCCACTCTGCCACCCCAGTTCAGACATGGCCATATGCAAATCAGTCTGACCCTGTGCCTCATGGGAACAGTCCAGCCCGAACTGCCAAGCCATGCCTTCTCTGGACCGGAAACAAGCTTCCTAGGACCAGTTTCTGGCATTACAGGCGTCTTCAGCCAGGCTTGCTTGACTCCAGTGGCAAAGTGAGCAAGGGACTCACGTTTGAGCATACCCTGCCAACTTATGACGTAGTGGTACAAAAGGGGTGGTGATGGACGGAGCATCTGAACCAATCAAACACTCACACCCAGTCAACAGATCTGGGTTTAATCCATCACCGTTCTTTAGCCCACTCTGCCACTTCAGTTCAGACATGGCCATATGCAAATCAGTCTGACTCTGTGCCTCATGGGAACACTTTGCCACTTGATTCAATCAAGCCTGGTTGAAGACGGCTGTAATGCCAGAAACCAGTCCCAGGAAGCTTGTTTCCAGTCCAGGGAAGGCATGGCTTGGCAGTTTGGGTTGGACTGTTCCCATGAGGTACAGGGTCAGACTGATTTGCAGATGGCCATGTCTGAACTGAGGTGGCAGAGTGGGCTAAAGAACGGTGATGGATTAAACCCAGATCTGTTGACTGGGTGTGAGTGTTTGATTGGTTCAAATGCTCCGTCCATCACCACCCCCTTTTGTACCGCTTTGTTCGCCATAAGTTGGCAAGGTTTGCTCAGACCTGAGTCCCTTGCTCACTTTGCCACTCGATTCAAGCAATCCTGGCTAAAGAACGGTGATGGATTAAACTAAGTATGGGTGAATTTAGCAAATCAGCGGTACGCAAATTCGTGCAAAATTGCAAAGAATTCCGCAAATTTGCAGATTTTCCAGCGAAATTGCTGATTTTTTGGGGATTTGCACCATACTTAACTGGAGTACTTTCTACTGGCTAATCAGTAAGTGCTACCTCATTGGGTAAATCTGTATCATGCTTTTCCTGCACTATAGCTGTGTAAAGGCCCAGAAGAGTTGTCTCCAGTGACCCTGTGTGTCTGTAACTTTGCCACCGCGCCCATAGGTGCCGAGGTCCCTCGAGTGAGCTGTCCATCACAGTGGGGGAAAGGGCGGGAAGAGGTTGCATAGCCTAGTGTCAGAGGCGAATAGCTCAGCAAATGAGGAGAAAGCAGTAAGTGCTACCTCGTTGGGGAAATTTATTGTGCTTTTCCTGCACTACAGCTGCGTAAAGGCCCAGAATAGTTGTCTTCAGTGACCCTGTGTGTGGGTAACTTTGCCACCGCGCCCATAGGGGCTGAGGTCCCTCGAGTGAGCTGTCCATCACAGTGAGGGAAAGGGCGGAAAGAGGTTGCATAGCCTAGTGTGTGTGGGCTGGGGCCGAGCTTCTCTGTGAGTTCACATGCCTCAAATTTATAAAGGGTCAGAGGCCGATCAGCGCAGCAAATGAGGAGGAAGCAGTAAGTGCTACCTCGTTGGGTAAATGTATTGTGCTTTTCCTGCACTACAGCAGCGTAAAGGCCCGGAAGAGTTGTCTTCAGTGACCCTGTGTGTCTGTAACTTTGCCACCCCGTCCATAGGCGCCGAGGACCCACGAGTGTGCTGTCCATCACAGTGGGGGAAAGGGCGGGAAGAGGTTGCATAGCCTAGTGTGTGTGGGCTGGGGACGGGCTTCTGTGTGAGTTCACATGCCTCAAGTTTATAAAGAGTCAGAGGCCGATCAGCGCAGCAGATGAAGAGAAAGCAGCCTCCTGGTCACTGGAAGTACAGGGGGATTGCGCTCGAGAAACTTGTGGATACCTAGACCTCCATCACGGATTAAAGCTAATTGTAGACGGTAGATATGGGGAGAAAGCACACCTGCCTAGCATCGACACGTGCTCACTAGATTCTTGGGCTGATTATAATGCGTGACTGAATTTGAGCTTCAACTCGGGCACCTGCTTTTTAGGTCTCGTGGTGTTGAACCGCGCGAAGCGCGGTCTCGCCAGAGACCTATTGTTAGGGATTCTTATTTTCAGGAGAGGGAACAGGAGCTGGCTGCGCGCTCGGAATGGAGCAGGCCACGCGCACGCGAACGCGCTCGCTGTGGCCAGCTCCTGTCTCCTCTCCTGGAAAGCTCCAACACGACACCCGCATGCACATACACAGAGACACTCACACACAAGCACCCATGCACGCACGCACACATACATACAGAGAACCCCTCCCACCCCCGCCGTCGCACACATACACACACGCGCACACACAGACACAGGCGCACACACATCCCCCTCACACCCCACTCACCAGGTTCTTCGCGCGTGTCCCTCGGCAGCCAGCGGGTCATTCTGGGCAACAGGCGGGGGCCGCGGGGCTCTCCACGAGCACGGGAGCCCCGCTAGCTGAGACGCAAATCTTCCGGCGGACACAGGAGCGTGGTGGGGTAGGCTCCCGTCTGCTTCCTGTATTTGTCCGGCCCCGCCCCCGTCCCAACAAAGGTTGCCTGGCTTCCTGTTGAAGCCGGGCTGCGGCGGGGAGTTTGCTTGTTGTTTGTTTCATATTTAAATATCGATAGTCAGTAAACGTGTCTTTTTATTCGTTACATAATGCACAACCTTCCAAAAGTTGGTGCAGGGTGGTTTATTTAATATTATTCGTATACAAAACTTTATTAAGTAGTATAAAAGTGAGCAAAACACGGATTCTGCATCTCCTGTGTGCCTAAGAGGATACCATACCTTTCTCACAGGCTACCGCGTGGTCTATTCCTAAGGCCTTTTGTATATCAGTGAGGTGTCTTGTATAAGTGCGGATTCCGGGAAGTTAAAGTGGCAACAGTGGAAATCTTCCAGGCCACGCTGCACTTCGTGCTGTTTTTCCTGCCATCACTCACCCAACCATCACTCACTGCCTCTGCATGTTTTGAGTGGCACTCATGCGCTTATATATTTTTGAGATATACATCTTCTGGGAAGCTGGGTCATAGAATATCTTGAGCCCTCAAGCCTTCTCTGGGAAATCTTTTCTGCTGCTAACTATTATTTTTAAGAGGAGAAAAAAAGCAAGGAAGAAAAGTCAGAGCCCCCTAGGGCTCTTTCGTTGAATTCCACAACTATGGAATGCTTGATCGGTCAGTGAGAAAGTTGACAAAAATGCCGTGACGACGGCTGGAGGGAGTTTTCCCGCTGCCTCATCCTGGCTGCCGTTTCCGCCCCGCCCCGCCATAATACATTTGCTGCTGACGGCAGATCCTGTAATATAATATTCCCAGCGCGAGCGCCCCTTTCCCAGGCCTTGAAATCAGAGATGGGTTGCTCTCTAGAACCGTGTCCAAAATTCCACGTTATTTAAGTTAGACAATTTCAAGAAATGTGGGCAGCGCCTCTGTCGCGCGGGACTCCCTTCAAAGAAAGGGATTATGATTTATTTATTTATATTTTCCTTTTGGTTGACTGTAAACATTTTCTCCCGAGCGCACCCTTGCGGAGACATTCTTATCTTGCAGGTCACAGGTTCAAACTCAGACAGAGGCGATTGTATCTTCACAGCTGTCATCCATAAACACTTCAGGGGCGTAGCTATAAACAGTGCATAGGTGCTGTGCTACCAGAGCCAAGGGGTATGACGGGCAAACTGCGCTGAGATTATATTACGACGGGAAAACTGCGCTCAGATTATATAGCATTTTCCCCGCCAAAGTAAGGAATGGAAAGATACACATTCCTTGCTCAGAGCTGTGTGAATAATAACTGCGTGAGCCCCGTGCTGAGGTGCATCATCAGAGCTGTGTGAATAATAACAGCTGTGAGCCCGTGCCTGAGGTGCATCATCAGAGCTGTGTGAATAATAACTGCTCAGCCCCGTGCTGAGGTGCATCATCAGAGCTGTGTGAATAATAACAGCTGTGAGCCTGTGCCTGAGGTGCATCATCAGAGCTGTGTGAATAATAACTGCTGTGAGCCAGTGCCTGAGGTGCATCATCAGAGCTGTGTGAATAATAACTGGGTCAGCCCCGTGCGTGAGGTGCATCATCAGAGTTGTGTGAATAATAACAGCTGTGAGCCCGTGTCTGAGGTGCACCATCAGAGCTGTGTGAATAATACCTGCGTCAGCCCCGTGCGTGAGGTGCATCATCAGAGCTGTGTGAATAATAACAGCTATGGGCAACAGCATACTCTTGCACACACTCTTACTGCTCACCAATTCAAAGTTTGCTAAAAATGTTATGCAACGCATTGTCATACACAATGCCAATAACTCAAACTTTAATGCTGCGAGACCTATTGCATTGTAAATGCTTGTTTTTATCTGTAAGTGCTTCCTGCTGAGGTTTAATTGTTGGGACAGGCACCTCCTTGCCTAATTGTAACTATTCTCTGACCCTGCTTCGAGGGTCAGAGCAGGGTCAGAGAATAGTTGCAAGTAGGCAATGAGCCGCCGCTCAGGAAGCACTTACAGGTTAACAGCAGGTGCCCAAGTTGAAGTTAATTTCTTTGTAACCATTTTACAAAGAAATTAGCTTCAATTAGGGCATCGGCTTTAAACCTGTAAGTGCTTCCTGAGCAAAATTCGTCCCGCTCGCGGATTCGTGGATTTTGCCGCGATTTTGCGTAATTCGCGGTCACGAACTCGCGGAAAATCCACAAATTCCGCGAGCGGAACTAATTTTCCGCCCATACTTAGATTAAACCCAGATCTGTTGACTGGGTGTGAGTGTTTGATTGGTTGAGATGCTGGGCATGCAAAAGGCCCAGGTGACGCAGCAACACCGTCCCCGATTTGAGGCCTGGAAGGGGGCCGGAACTCGGCGGACCTGCAGCAGGAGTGGGGGTGAGAAACACTGAGTTCTCCCCACTCCTTTAGACATCCATGCAGGACTGGTGCAAATTGAGCTGCTACCTGTGACTCCTGAATTCCGCAAGGACTGACCGACTGGCAGGCGGCCATTGTGAAGGCTCCTATGTAGTAGCAAGCTGACAATGGGACCCAGTGGGGGAAGTGGCCCCTCGAGACCACATTTTGAGCTGCGAAGGGCAGAATAATTGCATATAGGCCAGAGGGCGGCAGCTCCAGACCGGGGGCAAAGAAGAGGCATTAGAGTTTGCTGCGGGAGGGTGCTTGTCCTGGCCCGGGAAGAGTGAGCCCCCTTCCCCCACACAACTGTACTCCATCGAAGTCGGGGCAGCTCCCTGAGGAGTGGAGGTGAAGCAACAACTACTGCAGCCCCAGGCACCGATGGGCGAATCGGAGTGGTTGGTGGTGCCCCAAACAGATATTGATGCTTGCTGTGGGTCCCCCAGAGATTGCCAGACTGACTGCTCCCACTGGACTGCGCTCACGGAGACAGCCCTCGGAGTGCACACCGACATCTACACTTCGTGACGGGGTACCGGGAGAAGGCACCCCTGGAGTGACGTGTGAACCGGCGAATAAATGGTGACTGAACCGGAAGTCGACAAACATCAGCCCAGGGCAACCAAGGGGATGAGGCAAGTCCAGACCAACAAGTTAGATCGATATACCCTCCTCAAGGGCTCGTCAACGGATCCACGACACGCCCTTACAATGGGGGAGGATTCCACAAGCCACACTTCGGACGTGACCTTAAACAATGTCATGGCGGCCATAGATGGGGTCAAGTCATCCCTAGGGCAGAAAATGGAGTGACTAGAACATATACTAGACACGGTTTCCATTGAAGTGAACCTCATTAGAGCGGATCTAACGAAGGTCAATGAAAAGGTCAAATCCCTAGACATAAAAGGTAAGGCTGACTGACGATGTGTCATAACTCCAATAGGAAGTACATGATCTCAAGTCTTTTTATGAAGTGGCTGAACATAAGTTGGACAACTACGAAGGGAGGTCCAGGCGGAACAATGTCCGCATTCTGGGAGTGCCGGAAAAATCTGAGGGTCCTGCCCCTGATTTGTTTGTAGGGGAACTTATTCTGCAACACCTCAAGCACAAGGGAATGGGGAAATTCTTCACTATTGAACGTGCACACAGGGTCCCAAGTGGGTGACCAAAGCCCGGGTTGCCCCCGCGCCAGATGATCGCACGAGTCCTAAACTTTAGAGACAGAGATACGATCCTGCAGGCGGCCCAAATGGGTCCCCCCTTGTGCTATGAGAAGGCCACCCTCTCTTTCCTTCCTGATTTCACGCAATTGGTGCAGAAACAAAGCAGGAACTTCCTCGCAGTCAAGAAAAAACTCAGAGACAAAGGAATTAAGTACACCATGATGTTCCCGGCACGTTTGCGGTAGAGGTTGTGGGAAGGACTTGGTTTTTTGACAATCTTGAAGTGGCGTCTGACCGGCTGGACAGTCGTCCCCCCGGAGGCTTGGGGACACGAGATCGAGATGGAGACCAGGCGGTACAGGAGCAAGTGAGACCTGGCAAAGATATTTATAGACTGACCGCACACAGTCAGGTACTGGGGTGATAGACCCACAGTTGGACACAAGACTCTCTCCATACTAATGCGTTAAAGTGATCTTTAAGGGACGATTTGTTTGTGTTAACATGGGTTTGGGGGGAGGGGTGGGGTGCTGGCTTTCCTCCTCTTTACTACCTTTAGTTGTCTAGTAGTTTTAGTGTGTGGGACGACAGGCACTCTGCCAGTTTGGAATGGGCGAACACCGCGAGCAGGGGTGCAGGGAGGGGGGGAGTTGGGAGGGGTGTGAACTGTTTTTTAACTTCGAGTTCAAATTGTTTATAACCTTAAGTACTTCGACACCATCAGAGAAGGAAGCAATTCTAGAACAAGATGATGAGCGAAAGGCAGGGGTCGGGGTTCTGAATGCTTAGTTGGAATGTGAACGGCTGGGGTATAAAGTAAAGCGGGCATAGTTAACCAATTTATCAGAGGACATGCACCAGAAGTGATTCTTTTACAGGAAAGTCACTTGATCAGAAATAAATGCATGGCCTTGCATAAGGTAGGGTATAAACTTGTAGGGCATGCAAGGTTTACCTCTGGATCTTGAGGGGTGGGCATACTCATCAAAAATTCATTCCTTTTCACAATACAGGCCACATGGACAGACAAACGGGGCAGGTACATAGGGGTTTCGGGCCAATGGGAAGGGAAGGTAGCTACGTTCTCTTCAGTATATGTCCCACTGGGCCTACAAACGGAAAAGTTTCAAGACCTGGGTGCGATTTTCTTGACACTACCACTGGGAGTCCTGATATTGGGAGGTGACTTCAATGCAGTGATGGCCGGGGAATTAGACCAGCATCCTCCTTGTGCGATCAGACCGGCTCAGAGAGAATGCAATTCACACACTTATCGGGGGCGCATCACAGTCTGTCACGTATAGACTATGTCCTTGTCCCAGCAGCACTGGCCCACGCTATTTGTGAAGTACGTCATCTAGGGTGGGGCATTTCGGATCATTCCCCTGTGTGGCTGAAAATGGAGTGGGAATATGTGAGCCCTGGCAGAGTAGCACCCATTAATCCATGGTTTCTGAAGGATCCGAATACCCAAAAAAGTATTGTAAGAGCCAGGAATAATTATTCCCAAGAAAATAAGGACACAGTTGACTCTGCGCAGACCCTATGGGAGGCGTACAAAACTGTCATCCGGGGAGAAACACTCTCCCTAATAGCTGGGAAAAAGAGGAAGAGGCAGGCCGAGCTTGAAAGAGCAGAACAAGAAGTTGTGAAATCGGAAGAGGAACTGGCCCGGGCATTATCCCCTGAAGGCCTCCACCTCCTGAGGCTGAAGCAAGATGAGTTTCCTAGCATAGCTAGTGATAGAGTAGGGTGCAGAGTAGAGAGGTACAGGGTAGAGTTTACGAGCAAGGAGACAAAGCAGGAAAGCTGATAGCATGGCTAAATAGACGTGAGTGGGCATCAAGACTGGTGCCCGAGGTGCAGGGGAAAGACTCCAGTCTTATAACAGACCCGCAGGCTATAGCAGACATGATTGCGGACTACTACAGAACGGTATATAGTACGACCGGACGGTTCTCTGAGGCCGAAAATGCTGAAATGATACGGGATATAAAACTTCCTATGCTTTGAGATGACAACAGGGACTACCTGGATTCCCTGCTGACGGATGATGAGGTGGCACAGGCTATCAGGGGTGTGAATTCAGGTAAAGCTACAGGGCCCAATGGTATCCCCATTGAATTGTATAAACTGAGACCTAATCATCTCGCCCCGTATATCCGTTCCATGTTAACGGAAAGCAGAGAGATGGAACTGCTCCCATATGATCAACGCGTGGCTAACATCGTGGTCATATACAAAGAATGCAAACCCAGAACTAGCTGCGCTTCCTATCCACCAATATCGCTTCTAAATGTGGAGCCCAAAATCCTTGCAAAATTACTTGCGACACGTCTGATTAAAGTTATCACCACTCTGATCCACCCGGATCAGTAAGGCATTATGCCACATCTAAACATGGCCCTTAACCTACGACGCCTGCATGGAGTACTGAGTATAACGTCTACTATACTGGAACCAGTAGCTCTAGTATCCTTAGACGCCAATATTACATTTGATATGGTAGAGTGGCCTTACCTGTTCGCGGTTTTAGGCAAACTGGAATTCGGCCCGGAATTCATAGGCTGGATTCGCCTCCTGTACTCAGGCCCGAGTGGTGGTAAATTCCCGCAAATCCCTGTATTTCCAACTCAGCAGGGGCACTCAGCAGGGATGCCCCCTGTCTCCATTCCTATTTGCGTTGGCGTTAGAGCCACTGGCGGCGTCGATTAGGCAGGACCGAACTATCCGCGGAATGAGATGGTCACTGGATTGGGAGGACAGAATATTGTTAAATGCAGACGACATCCTTCTTTACTTCACAAATCCAAGGGCCTCCTGAATGTGCCTCTTGGATGTGTTGACAATATTCGGAAGGTATTATGGGTTCACAGTACTTTGGTTCAAATCAGTAGTCTACGTCCTTCAAGGCGACCCGCCTATAATACCACAAAATTGCCCGATCCAGATAGCCACAGAAGGGTTCCTATACCTCGGTATCTATGTGACACTGGATTCAAAACTCCGATATGCCCGTAATCTTGACCCGCCCATGCAGAGGCTAAAGAGAGATGTTGCACATTGGCGATCCCTTCCTCTCTTTATGCTGGGCAAAGCGATCCATTTTAAAATGATGGCTTTGCCTCATTTTCAATACACTCTCCAAAATACGATGGATCCGGTCCTAGGGTCTTATTTGAAAGAAATTGAGAGTCTCCAGAGACAACTTTTGTGGGAGGGCAGGCCCTGCATAGCGTTTTCAAAACTGACTCTTAACGGGTATGATGGGGGAATTGGTCTTCCGGACTAAAAGAAATACTATTGGGCATCTCAACTGGCAGTCATCAACCATGGGATCTATGGACACCCAGATGATCCCGGGTACGCCATGGACAGGTGGCTGCTCACAGGGGGTGAATATACTACAGCATTATATGCCAAACCTCGTAGATTCCCACTGACTGGTCCAACTGCACAAGCCGTCCAGGTATGGCACACAGTTACCAAACACCTAAAATGGGACAACAAGCTCCCGCTGGCCACTCCACTATGGAGTTCGGAGAAATTGGGAAACCTCTGGAAATCCAAGGGTTTTGATAAGTGGGACCTCATAGGAATCTCATGAATCAAAGATATCTGGGGGGAAGGAACGGTTCAACCATTTGCGTCACTCAAAACACAGTACAGCCCGACAGACACTGAACATTAACGATACCTCCAAGTTAGCAATGCATTACTCACTCAGATCCCTAGAGGCACAGCACTCCCGGAAGCCTCCCCCCTGGAGGACAGGGTGCTGGATGGACATCTCCCAGAGAAGACCATATCCCTAATATACAGAAAATTGATTAACAACATGGAAGACCCATTGCTGACCCTCAAAGAGAAGTGGAACGGGGACGGGTTAGAGCTGGACGATGAAGATTGGCAAGAGGCGATTTCCTCCCCAGGAGTAGTCGCAATACAGGCCAGGCTAAGATTAGTGCAGCTGAAAATCCTGCATCGAACCTATGTCACGGGACCCGGCCTGGTTCACATGGGACGGGCGGAAAGCGGAGAGTGTAGAAGGGGGTGCGGGGAATTGGGAACATTTATTCACATACTGTGGAACTGTCAACAGGTGCAGCTGTACTGGAGAGACATCCACCGCACACTGCGGTCTGTGCTGGGGGTCGACATGCAGCCGGAAGCTAGGAGGTGCATATTGAATGTTTGGGAACCCACAGATCTCAACACGTACACCAAGCAATGGGTAACATATATGATAGCAAAACGTAACATTGCACAGCAGTGGGGTGCTAGTCAGGCACCCCAATTGAGGAGGTGGAAGAAAGATTTAGACTGGTGCATGTACAGGGAGAAGTCGATTTACATAGCTAGAGGATGCCCCGGGAAATGGCTTAAAGTATGGGGAGCTTGGAACCTATACAGAGGTGATATCTGTCTTACACCTGGTCCGCAGTTAGATGCTGACACTCTTGATACCCCTTGATCTACGCAGTACGATAACTGTAACAATCATGTATAATATACGATGTTGCTGTAAGAGATGAAGTTGCCTGCTTGTACTCAATTGATGTGCTTTTGTCGAACTGTTCAATAAGAAGAAATATACATTAAAAAAAATAATTAGTATAGTGAAATATGAAGTAATTTGAGTGGTGGATATGTTATTCAGTTATTTGGATAGAGAAGGATAGGTTGCGGGATAGAGAGGGAAAGAGGTTTGTATTTAGATAGCGCTTGCTGCCCCTTGATGGGGTTTTGAAGTGCTTTATTGGCGAGTAGCGCGCTACTCTGGAACCCATAAGGATTACTGTTGAATTAGTATGGCAAAACATGAAAGTAATTTGAGTGGTGGGTATGATAGTCAGTTACTTGGATTGTGAAGGGTTTGGGAGGGGTAGAAAAGGGAAAAAGGTTTGCATTTATGCTGGGATACCTCAGGGTGACTACGCGCTTTATAAAATATTTTAATAATAATAATAATAATAATTTATATAGCGCTGGTAACCCTGATGGGGTGTTGAAACGCTTTATTGACAAGTAGCACGCTACTCTGGAACCCATAAAGGATTAGTGGTGAATTAGTATAGTGGAATATGGAATTTGAGAAGTGAACATGTTAGTCTGTTATTTTGATTGAAAAGGATAGTGGAGGGACAGAAGAGTGAAAGATTTTTTTTGCGGTAAGTAGAAGGAGGCTTTTGGATGAGTAAAAAGGGTTTTTTGAGGGAAAGAGTCAGTGGGAAGAGATTAGTAAGGTTTGTTTTGGGGGATCGGTATAGTAAAAGAGTTGTCAGATGATGCAAGGAGTGGTAGAGTAGAAGAGAGTCTAGAAAGGGTTATTTTGGTGATCATTGACCTCTGGGCCAAGGCCAGCACTCTCCCCAGCAGCTCCGCCAGTTGACCGCAACAGTACAGAGCCCTTCTTCCAGCAGGGTTCGAGCCGGCAGCCTGTCCCTGCGCCTCAGGTTCACCTCTTGCCTGCCATCCGTTCCGTTTCTCTGGTATTTCCCCATTGTTCTTTTCCTGATTTATTTATTTGTATTCCCCTCTGGTGCTTATTGCTTACTGTATTACTGTGTTTCTTTTCTCCATGCCATACTTTCTCATTGCTTTCCCGCCGCTGCTGCCCCTGCGGCCTTGCGGCCCTGCCCCCTGACTCAGTCCCGCTCCTGCCTCCCTACCTCTGCTCCCACCCCCCACCCCTAGTTAAAGGCGACTGCAGTGTGGTCTTGCCCCTGGCACGCCGAAGGCGCACCTAAGGCAAGCCAGTCTGCGCCTGTCCTCGGCCCGTCGGCGGCCCGACCTATATAAAAAGTATTTCTGTATGTCTGCGTTTGTTGTTTCGCTAATTTCCGAACACATTCATTGATTGAGATTAAGTACATTGGAACAGCAACTGCCACTAGATGGCAGCGAGAGCCTGAAAAAAGAGAGCACTTTCTTCTTCGTTTCATTCTCTCCTCTCTCGCCTCCCTTGAACCGAAGAAGAGTTGTCAGCAGGTGAACTTCACAGCTATAATTCCTCTATCCTTTCCCTGAGATTAGAGACCTCTGGACGCAGTAAAACAAAACCCCTGGGGCATATCAGCAAGGAACGGCAATGAATAACACAAAGCGTGCTTAGCGGTTTGTTATTCATCTCCGTCTATCTCTGGAATTTATCACCCTGTTAGCGAGTTATCAACATTGTGTTGCTCCAGGGCGCTAAAAATTCCAGAGATATTGGGGGAAATCACCGTTTTGCAGGGAACAACGCTGGTTTTCCAGCGATGTTCCCTGCAAAAGGGTGATAACCTTACTGATACAACCCTGTGGTCGTAGCAGCATAATCCACCCCCTATGTTAGGGATGAGTAAGGCAGGAATTTAGCAGATGTTAGTTTTTGTAGAAAACAGCAGTTTTCTCCAAAAACGTCTGCTAAAATGCTGGGGCAGCATTGTAAATATCGCAATGTGCACATCAGCGATATTTGCAAGGCTGAACTGCCCAGTGACGCCCACTTTGCGAGACGTCGGGAAAAAGGGTGCTAACATGTGATTATGCATGTTAGCACCCTCTTGCAAATAGGGCGATAGTTTTATCTCTGCTTTTTTGGCTTTTAAAGCCAAAAAAGTGGAGATGAAGCCCTTGTTAATATGCCCCCCTGTTTCTTACAAACTTTTGTCATTCGTATAATGCCACATAAAACACAGTACATTGTTACCTGTTAGAGTAGCATCGCTATGAGAAAAGAGGGCATATCTAAGAGAAAAGAGATGAAAATAAAGAAAATGCGCAAGTTGTATGCATGATCAAAAAGTGTGCAATTAATATATATAACAGAGAATAAACACAACTCTCCTTGTTCATAACTTCGCGAAAACTAAAAGTGCTATATATATCCAATCTAAAGAGTGGCTCTTTGTAGCCATTACGTAAACTGGTTTGATAATTGGGAATATATGAGAATACGGTAAAACACATTAAACCACCCACAAGTATGACTGTAGGTGTGCATTTTTCACATATTTTAGACTACATTTTGACTCGAGAGAAAATTAGATAAAGAGATAAAAAGAGAGGCTGACATGAGAGGAAAAGTCACCAGACCCTCATGAGAGGATTAACGAAATAAGGATGATGGATTATTGTACATCAGTCAATATAATTGTTTAGGTATTTCTGAAAGTACTGATAGTGCCAACACTGGGACGAGTAGACCTGGAAATCCACCAAAACGAGAATATATCCAAGATATAGCTACACGGCGAAAGGATTACGTGATCCCGGGAGTCATATCCAGAGAAGCAGTCTAAATCTGAAGAAAAATATGTGACAGTCTGTTGACACAGTGAAAAATCTTTGCAATATACTTCTGTATACTTACCTAACATTAGAGGCAATGATGCCCACAAATGGTTCACTCAAGAACTTAGAGCACTTAAATTAGGGGTACGACAGAAAGAAAGACAGTGGAGAGCTACCTACTCTTCACAGGATAGGGAAACCTTCTGCGTCACTAGGAAAAATTATCAACATTTTTTAAATCAACACAAACTTAATTACTTCTCCACAAAAATTTTATCGTCATCCAACAAGTCCAAAGATATTTTTAATATAGTTAATGAACTCTGTGACAACGACAGGACAGCCCCTTCAATAGCTCCTACGCAGAAGCTATGTGATTCCCTGAATAATTTTTTCAGAGAAAAAATTGTCACTATCCAATCGAGCATTGCTAGTTCCTCAACGTCACTTCCTTTGGATGACGTCTTCTACAATCCCTCTGTATTAGATACCTTCCCGGCCATTGATGGTAAAACCTTTTCTTCACTTTTGACGAGGGTAAAGTCCGGATCCCCTAACGACATCTGCCCCCCCCACATCTTCTCGGAAATCGGTCAGACTATCCCTCAGGGTATTCTACCCCTACTAAATAAATCACTGACCCAGGGCAGGGTACCTACTGGCTTTAAACACGCTCTGTTAATCCCTCTAATTAAAAAACCAGGTCTGGACCCTCAGGACTCATCTAATTATCGTCCTATATCCCTGTTGCCGTTCCTATCCAAGATATTGGAGGCTCACGTCTCCAATTGCCTTTCCAACTTTGTGGAAACCACTGGATTTCTGGAGCCAAATCAAGCTGGGTTCCGTCCAGGCCATTCGACCGAGACGGTAACCCTGGCAGTCCAGAATACACTTCGGTGTAACGCAGACAGGGATGTCCACCAGGCACTGGTGCTTCTTGACCTGTCTGCTGCATTCGACACGGTCGACCACACTATTTTGGTCGGCCGTGTCGAGCAGGCAGGCCTCAGAGGTACTGCCCTGAGCTGGGTGGAATCATTCTTGTCCGACCGGACTCAAGCAGTGAGACTGGGCACCTTCACAGCCCCTAGAATTAAGAACGATTGCGGTGTCCCTCAAGGCTCATCCCTGTCTCCCCTTTTATTTAATTTATACCTGCGTCCCCTTTTGTACTCCTTGAGGAAATTCAAAGTGTGGATCTTTAATTACGCAGATGATCTGCAATTGGTTTTCCCCCTGGGGTCGCCGGATGCTGTCACTGAGTTTAGGGAGGTCATGGCTCATATCCAGAGATGGATGGGCCTTAACCACCTAAAACTTAACCCAGGCAAGACTGAACTGATCTTGCCTGGGAAGAGCGAACTCAGCTGGGGACCTCAATTTTGGCCTCCGGAGATGGGAAACCCCCCCTCCAAATCCCGCACGGTTAAGAGCCTTGGAGTCACCTTTAGTGAAGACCTCTCCCTGAAAAGTCAGGTAGGGTCAGTTGTTTCCGCTTGCTTTTTTCAGCTGCGCAAGATTAGAAAGATTGCCCATTTCCTAACCCATTCGGCCCTGATACAGGTGACCATCGCCCTTGTGCTGTCTAGGCTGGACTACTCAAATAGTTTATATTTGGGCCTTCCAGCCGGGCAGCTCAAGAGGCTGCAGCTGGTTCAAAATCAGGCGGCCAGGCTGATCTGTGGCCTTCCTAAATGGCAGTCCATCAGGCCAGGCCTGGCAGACCTGCATTGGCTGCCGGTAGCCCAGAGGGCGGCTTTTAAAACCGGCTGCATTATCTTTAGGGCATTACAAAGCAAAGGCCCCAAATTTATCATCAACCTGCTTGCCAGATATACCCCCTCCCGCAACCTCCGTTCTGGTCACAAAAACTTGCTCACGGTGCCGGTTGTTAGGAAACAACGTCAGGGCGGCAGCTCCTTTCATTTTCTTGCTGCCTCCCTCTGGAACTCCTTGCCAGCTTCTTTAAGGTCACATGAGGATATTCTAGCCTTTAGACTAGCCTTTAAGACCTGGCTTTTTAGAGAAGCCTACCCTTAGATGTTCTAAGTTGTCCTCCTGTTGTTGTGTTATGCTCTCAAAACTTCCTACAGCGCCATGAAGCCTACGGGCGTACGTGCGCTTTATAAGCTAAATTTAACATAACATAACATAACAATATTTCTTTGTTCATTGCAAAACATAATGGGAAATAAACATCACCTGCACTCACTGACTCAATTTCACTTTTGTACCACTTAAAGTGGTACTCAAGGTACCCTATTACAGACAAGACACACTTTTCCTGTTTTCTCCACAGCTCACTTTTAAGCAGGTGTGCAGGGTGCCAACTGGTTAAGCCCGCCTGTTAGACCTGGCACCATTGGCGAGGGTCTCCCTTCCATTTTACTGTTGCTTCATGTATTTTTTCGGGTGTTAGATGCTTTGGGCACTGTGCCACTGCTATCCAGTGCCACGGTGCAAGAGCTTCCTATTGTAAATTGATGTATTAATCAGTTGTTCTATGTTTGGCTATTTTGGCTTACTTGTCAGACCCTAGTCTAGTGCACTGAGCGTGCCAGGGCGTGTAATCCAAATGCTGCTGGTAGGCTTGTAGTACTGGTTGTGCCACCCACAAAAGCAGCCATGTAAAATGTGTCTAAGGTCTGCCATTGCAGAGCCTGCGTGCAGTCTGGTACTGTAATGCTGACTGCACCCACTTCCCAGTCCCTAAACCTTGCCTTTTCATCATATCAGTCACCCATATAGTAGACCCAAGGGCAGGGTGCATTGTAAGTATAAGGTAGGACAGGCCCTAATGTGTGTGGCATGTCCTAATAGTGAATTACAGCCATTTTCGTTTTTCACTATTGCAAGGCTACCTGTTCTATATAGGCCAGAATGGGCTGTTAGAGTTATTACATTTTATAATTCTAACTGTATCAGAGAACATGGTAGAAATTCGAGTTTAGTAGGCCTGAACTCAGAATAATAAAATAGATATTTTAGTAAAGTTTATTTTAATATTCTGTGTTTGCAAATACCACTTTTACAAAGTGGGTATTTGCTTGTCTAACCATTCAAACCTGCTTCTGCTAGGTTGTGTATTCCTATGTCTGGTTTTGAGAGTGACAGGGCTGGGGAATTCCAGGAGACAGGCTGAGTCACCCAGTGGTGAATAGAGAGATCTGCATCTAGATGGGAGGGAGGAGTGGACCTGAACCTTGAATAGGGCTGTGCCTGCCTTCCACAATGCTGGCTCCACCCCCTGTGGAGCGGCTGATGTCTCTGCCCTGCACACTGAAAGAAGAGAAGGAGTCCTGTAAACAAAGTGCTCCAGGACTGTACTTGCCTTCCACAATGCTGGCTCCACCTCCTGTGGGGCATCTGATGTGCATGGTCTGCACTGTGAAAGTAAAGGAGAAGTCTGGTAAACTTAGTGCTTCAGAACTGGTTTGGTCTGGGTAAAGGCCCCTCTCCCCTCAGAGAACAAAGGCTTTCTGGGTATAAATATTGGGACCCTGATCCCATGAAATTAGATCACTTTGGGCTACAAGAAGAAACCTTTACTGAGGAGAGGAACCTGAAGAAACTGAGGAGAGACTATTCCCAAGCTGAAGTGCTTCTTGGGGGATTGGCCTGCAGAGGTTGCCTTACTGTCAAAGGAAGGAGAAAGGACATTTGTATACTTTGCTTTCAACTTGTGAAGGATCTCCAAGGGCTTGGAAAAGAGCTTGCCTCCTGCTGAAGTCTCAGGGACAACAGACTTCACCTCCCAGCTCCCCAGAGTTCTTTTGGAAGTGCCTGCTGCTGTTTTGGGCCTTCTGAGGAACTGCATGTCGCAAGGAGCTGGAAGCCCGACTCAACGAGAAGAAGCGTGTCGCCGTCGCTGTGCCTGCCGTCGCACCTCGGAGAAAGGAGGGTGTCGCCGCTGGAACTGTCGCACGGCACCGCATCGGAGAGAAGTGTGCTGCAACGAAGAGGAAGCGTGTCGCCGTTGCTGCTGCTGCCGTCGCAACTCCGAAGAAGGAGGGTGTCGCCGCTGGAGCTGTCGCACTGCACTGCATCAGGAGAAGAATCTCGCAACGAATTCGGAGTCTGTAGCCGTCGCTGTGCCTGCCGTCGCAACTCCGAAGGAGAGTGTCGCCACTGGAACTGTTGCATTGCACCGCATCGCCCAAGAGCACCTAGCATCCCCTGAGAAGCACACTGCCGTCGGAGCTGCTGCCGTCGCATCTTGGATGTCGCCGCTTTAGCTGTCGCATCGTGCGGAAGCTTCACACATCGTGGGAGAAGAGCATCGGCGCTGGAGCTGTTGCCATCGCATCGTAAGGGTGTTGCCGCTGCAGTCCACGCATCGGACCAAGAGCTTCTCGCATTCGAAGAAGCGTGCCGCATCTGGAAGATATTCACGTCTTTATTTCCCATCGCTGTGACATTGCTTGTTGTGGAAACGCAACGCAACTTAAGGTACATTGACGCAGAGTGTCGCATCTAAGAACTGAACTGAACTAGGCTTAAATCTAAGTAATCATAGTGTGTATTTTTGTCGTTTATGTCCTTGTGGTAACTCTATATAAAGTCTACTTATTTTTTATATAAAACCTGTGTGGTTTCCTTTTGTAGTGTTGTCACTGGGTTACTGTATGTGGTCACAACTGCTTAACTTACACCGCCTCTGAAAAAAGCCTTGACTGCCCACTCCACGCAACCTAGAGGGTGAGCAGGGGTTATTTTAAGTGTGTAATCCCCTTGTCCTGACTAGGGGAGAGGGTCCCTACTTGTCACAAGTACCTACCTATGCCAACTAGAGACCCCCAAATCTAACAGCACCCCATCAAGAGAAATAAGGAGAAGTTGTTTTGCTGTGCTGCCAGCAACCAGTCTGTATTTTTAAGAGGGATTAGAGACCCAACCGTGGCCAGCACTAGGAATCCTGGATCTCCGGGACCCCACCGACACAACCTTGCCGCACTCAACCCCGGAAGACACACCCACTGCGAAAGATCCTCGCCTAACACCACCCATGGACAGTTCTCGTGCAGACTCTGCCGCAGATTCTTCACCAGCGACAATATCACCACTACCGCCGAAGGCCCGCCTGATGCACGCAACACCAAAACCCTGACATGCATTCTCCTCAACGTGTGCTCCTTGCACCGACACGCCGAAGAGAACTAGGACCTGATCGACACCCTCTCCCCCGACTTCGCCTTCTTCACTGAAACCTGGACCATCGCCACCTCCAGCCCTGACATTGCCACTGCCATGCCGATGGATGCATGATCCAGAGAAAGGACAACCCAGGAGGAGGACTCGCCATTGCACACAGACCCCCCTCCGACTCTCCACATCTAGCCCGAGTGACGCCCACTCCAACACAGAACACTTCCACTTCCAGATCCAGACCAGCTCCAGGAACACCCTACGCAGCACCCTCAACTACAGACCACCGGGACCTAGCACCTAGGCCGCAACCACCAACGCAGAGTTCACCACACCACATGCCATCACTTCCGCTGACTGCGCATTACTCGGGGACCTGAACTTCCACCTTAACAACTGCGACAACCAGATGCCAACCACTCTCCTCGCCAACCTCGCCAACCTTAGACTGAAGCAGCTGATCAACACCGCCACCCACAAAGCTTGATACCCCCTCAACCCAATCTTCACAGGAGGAACCAACATCCGCTTCAGCCACACCACCCAGCCCCTCTGGATGGACCACCACTGCATCCATTTCACCTTCAACACTGCACCCAAGCCCCCCGTGCCCGCCATGAAGGAACTGGAGTAAGGTCACAGAGGAACACCTCAACACCACCCTCCACAAGACCCCCCAAGTGCCATGACCGACACCAACTCCGCAGCCATGGAACTTCACCGCTGGATCTCCTGCTGCACCGACAAGCTAGCAACACTTCGTCACCCCGCCAAACAACGCCCTCTGAAGGATATCTGGTTCACCATAGAACTACAAGAAGCCAGATGCTCCTGCAGATTAGATTAGATTAAAATACTTGTAGAGCGCATGGCTGCCTCGGCAAAGAGGCGTCCCAGCGCTGAAGCAAGACTAAGCAGGGGACAAGAGCAAGGGGTTAGATCTGAGAGAATAGCCAGGTCCTTACCAGACGTCTGAAGGCCTGATGGTCAAGGTTACTGCAAATATATAGGGAGAGAGAATTCCAAAGAGTGGGGGCAAGACGTCTAAAGGAGCGGCCACCAGATCTAGCTCTGCGTATACGAGGGATACGTGCAAGACACTGGTTCGCCGAATGCAGTGCACGCAGTGAGGTGTACAGAGTGCATAAATCGCCTAGAGTGTCTGGGGCACTTCCTGACAGTATCTTATGCGTGATGCAGAGCGTCTTAAAGCGGTCAAGCTGTTCCAGGGGCCGCCATTGTAGGCAACGGAGAAGATTAGAGGCATGGCTGAATTTAGGGAGGGCAAAGATGGCACGTGCTGCTGCATTCTGGACCCGCTGCAGTCTATTGAGCACAGATTTATTAGCGCAGAGAAGAAGCACACTGCAGTAGTCCAGGCGGGCCAGGATAGAAGCTTGAATAATCAACTGGCGTGTTTGGGCATCAAAAAGACCCAAAATTGGTCTAAGGCCACACAGTAGTCCAAAACACTTCCCGCCACTAATTTGGCATGGGTTTAAAAATTAAGGTTTTTGTCAAATATAACGCCCACATTTTTCACCGCAGGTTTAGGATCTGGGGGGGTCACCAAGTGCCCGGAGCCACCATTCATTCGTCCAAAGATGAGACTCTTTGCCAACCAGGCGAATCTCCGATTTGGTGAAGTTCAATTGCAAAAAGTTCGCTGTCATCCAATCTGCGACAGCAGTGATATCTTCTTTAAGTTTTATCTTTTCTTGATCAGGATTATTGGACAGGGCAATCACCAGTTGGGTGTCGTCAGCGTACGACACCAGGGAGATTCCTCTTGCTTTGACCATCCGTGCCAAAGGGCTCAGAGCCCTGGGGTACCCCGCAGGGGAGAGGGTGGACATGTGAGGAGAAGGGGGAAGAGGTCACTTGGATGGTCCAATTGGCAAAGAAGGAGGAAAACCATGATAGAGCTTTATTTCCAATTCCTATCTCCTCCAAACGGATTTCATGGGACATCGTATCAAATGCTGCGCTTAGATCCAGCAGCACCAGAGCTGATGTGCTGCCGGCATCCAGCAAGGACTTGAGTTGTTCAACCACAGACAATAATGCCGACTCTGTACTATACCGTGGTCGGAAACCGTTCTGTGAACTCTCTAGTATATGGTTTGATTCTAAAAAATAAGTTAGCATAGAGTTCACGTGTGCTTCCAGGATTTTAGAAAGAAAAGGAAGCAATAAGATTGGGCGGTAGTTCTGTGGCTTAGTCGTGTCGAGTGTCATTTTGTTGTTGTAAAGGAACCACTTTTAAATGCTTCCATGACTTAAGCATCACCGCTGTGGAGAAGGCTAGATTAAGTAACTCCAGACACTCAGGTAGAAGATCTTGTGGAATTTTCCTGAAAGCATCTGGTTTAAAGGGATCGTCTGGGGATCCTGATTAGATTTTGACCACTAATCTCTCTAGTTCACTCAGGGGGATAAAGGGAAGTGATGCCAGAAGGACAGTCTCAGGGCCAATGTGTACATTCTGCTCACAAACACTGGAGGATGTGTCTTGATCGGACTTTTGGTAGATGTCTTCGACCTTCTTCTTGAAGAAGGTCGCCAGCTCTTCACAGTGTTGGTTGGAAGAAATAATATTGCCTGATTCCGTTAGGGAGGAAATCAAATCCTTCTGTAGAGAGAATACAGTTTTGCTGAGATTGGTGCTTGTAATAATCAGGCTAGAATAGTGAGCTGCTCTGGTTTTGCGCACCAGTTTATGATAGGATTTAATAGCCGCTCTGCATAGTGCTTTGGCCTGGGGGTCGTATGATCTCCTCCAAGATCTTTCCAGGATCTTGCAGTTCTTCCTGGCAAGAGTTAGGTCTTCATTGAACCAGGCATTGGCCCGGGTACTTTTAGGCTGAGTGAGTTTGAGGGGAATGCATGTGTCTAAGGCTTGGATTATCCACCTTTGGAAGTCGTGTCAGCCTCTTCCATGTTGGTGGATCTTACCAGCAGCTTTGCGCTCAGGGCTGTAAGAAGGTCTATTTGATTCAGTTTATGTCAGGGCCGTTATAATGAGGGATGTTGATTCAGCTGGGACTTATAGCCAGCTATTGTTAACCTCATTGAGATAAGAAAATGATCTGTCCAGATCATAGGAAGCAGTGATAAAACTTCCAATGACTCTACATTAGTAAAAATAGGGTCAAAGAGATGGCCCACTTTGTGCGTACCACTTGGGGCCAGTTGAGTCAACTGGCAGGCTGCTAATGCCCCTTGAAAGCTGAAAATCTCTGAGGATTCTCACAGCTCTAAATGGAGATTCAGATCGCCTATAATATTGAAATTGGCAGTCTGGAGAGCCAGTACTGTGACAGTGTTTATCAAGGCTTCTCTAAAGGTTTTGGATGGGCCAGGGGGTCGATAAATGAGGAGGCTAGAGAAGGTGAAGTTAGCGCTCGGTGTGATTTTAAAGAGTGCACTCTCACAGTCGGGGAGATCTAGGGGCGACAGACTACAAGAGTGGACTGATTTATAAATGATCGCGACACCACCCCCTCTCCCTCCAGTTCTATTTATGCTACGTATAGCATAGCCTGTAGGAAGGGCGAGTGCTGGTACAGCCAAAGAGGACTCACATTGCCAAGTTTCCTTGAGGAAAAGGATCTCAGGTGTATTTTCCTGAAGAAGATCGAACACCTCAGTGTGATGTTTAGGTAGTAAGCAACAATTAATGCTCAAAAGAGTATGTGTCGACAACCTAGAGCTAGAAGGTGTAGGGGGCTTCAAGGGAAGCAGTCTAAATTTACAGTGTTCACAGAGATAAGGGCAGTTGTCTGGGTCCCAGATATGAGTCCCGCAAGAATCTGCTCTGTATAATGCCCGTTGTTATTCGCCGGAGTAGCTAAATCTTTGGGCTTTGGAAGGAGCAGAGTCCCTGGCTCCTGGCGACGTCCAGGCGCGGACGGGGCAGACAGGCTTGCCTTGCGTGCGTGTCCGCTGTGCGTCCTCGCAGTGGTGAGCATTTGAAGTCACGAAAGTAGAGAGTGCAATGGGCAAAATTGTGAGTATAATTTAAAAGAATTTAAAACAATTCAATCAGTCATTCCCCCACCAATTCCCCAGTCAAGTCACCACTCAGTCAGCCACGCGTCCTCGCAGCGGCGAGCTTTTGAAGTCACGGGAACTCAACAGGCTCCGCCTGTGCTGCATGTTGATTGGCTACGAGCCAACCAATCAGCATGCAAGAATACTCAATCAGGAAGTATGAGCAGATACGTGCAGAAAGGCTGTCAGTTTTCCTTTTTTTTAGAAAGCAGAGGGTACAACGGGCAAAATTGTGTGTATAATTTAAAAGAATTTAAAACAATCCAATCAATCATTCCCCCACCAATTCCCCAGTCAAGTCACCGCTCAGTCAGCCGCACGTCCTTGCAGCTGCAAGCTTTTGAAGTCACGTGAGCTCAACCCGTGACGCCTAGAAAAAACCTGGCAAAACCAGAAAACCACAGAAGCATGGAACAACCACAGAGACGCCCTGGAGGACTACCACCAGCACATAAGAGACACCAAACGGACCTTCACAAGAGACAAAGTCCGGACCAACTTGACCAACGCCAAAGAACTGTTCAACATCATTCAGCAGTTCGCAAAACTCCCCAGCAAAGCCACGGACGTCACACCTTCCCAGGAACTCTGCAACAATCTCAACTCCTACTTCCATCTGAAGACCAAGGTCCGCTACAACAACTTCAGTGAACTTATGCCGGACACCACCACCCCCCCTAAGCCGCGATAAACCAACCATCATGACCTGGAATCCCACCACCGTAGAACACATCACTGTGACCATGAAGAAAACCCACTCAGGAGCCCCAACCGACCCCTGCCCACCGCACATATTCAAAAGGGCCGCCTCTGCCATCACACCCGGACTAGGACGGACCATCAACGCCTCCTTCATGTCCGGCATCTTCCCAGATGACTAGAAGCGGGCGGAGGTTAAACCCCCCCCCCTCAAGAAGCCAACGGCCGACCCAACAGACCTGAAAAACTACCGACCCGTCTCTCGCCTCCCGTTTACGGCCAAAGTCACAGAGAGACTTGTAAATGTCCAACTGACTGCCTTTATCGAAGAGAACTCCATTCTCTTCGATGCCTCCCAGTCTGGATTCTGCATGCAACCAGAGCACCAAGACCGCCCTCCTCGCCGCCACTGACGACATCCACATGCTACTCGACCAGGGGCACACTGCGACCCTCATTCTTCTAGACCACTCTGCAGCCTTTCACATCGCAATCTTGCAGCCAGACTTCACAATGCAGGGATACAAGCAGCCGTCCTCGACTGGATCCAATCCTTTTTCTCTGGCCGAACCCAGAGGATCAGACTCCCTCCCTTCCTCTACGAACCCACCAATATCAACTGCGGAGTACCCTAAGCATCATCGCTCAGACCCACGCTCTTTAACATCTACATGGACCCCCTCACTGCCATCGTCAGAGAGCAGAGGCTAAGCATTGTATCCTACGCCGACGACACCCAGCTCATCCTCTCACTCACGAAAAATCCAGAAGACACCAGACTGTGCTTCCGGGAAGGAATGAAGAACGTGGCGGCCTGGCTGAAAGACAGCTGTTTGAAGCTCAACTCAGAGAAGACCGAGGTACTCATCCTCGGACCCTGAACCTCCGCCTGGTATAACACCTGATGGCTCTCCGCCCTCAGGAACCCACCCATCCCTACAAACCACACATGAAACCTCGGCATCATCCTCGCCTCCTCCCTCTCCATGAACCACCAGATCAACGCCGTCACTTCCACCAGTTTCAACTGCCTGCGCATCTTCTTCAAGACCCACCCAGCAGACTGGACTATTGAAATGCCCTGTACGCTGAAATCAACAGAACCCTTCTACACAAACTTCAAACCATCCAGAACGCCGCAGCCAGACTCATCCTCGGGACACCGCATCACGAACACATGACCCACCACCTACGAGACCTCCACTGGCTCTCCGTCGAGAAGAGGGTCACCTTCAAACTCCTCACGTACGCCTACAAATCCCTCAACATCAGACCGAAATAACTCAACGTGAGTGTATCCTTCCACGTACCCAAGACGAACCTCCGCTCCGCCGACCTCGCCCTGGCAGAGGTCCCCTGCATCCGCAGAAGCAGAACAGGCAGGAGAGCCTTCTACATCGCAGCCAAGACCTGGAACGAGCTCCCTGTGTACATAAGACGCTCCCCGACCCTGCACACGTTCAGGAAAGACCGCAAGTCCTGGCTCTTTGACTGATCCGGAGCTGCTCCCGCCAACCCCCCAGCGCCTTATGACCCTCACTGGTGAGTAGCGCACTCTAGAAACCCCTGATTGATTGATTGATAGTAGTGGTATGGGGTTTGGGATAAATGAGAGAGTGGATGTAGAGGATATATTGATAGATGTATAGGGTGAGAGATAGGGCAGTGCATTGGAAAGAGTAGTACAAAGAAGTTTGAGATGAGTCAGAAGTTTGGGCTAGAGGATATATTGAGAGAAGTTTAGGCTGTGAAATAGGGTAGTGCATTTGAAATGCTAAATTAGAAGAAAGTGATAAATATATAGATCCATGAGTACATTGAAAGTATATAGATGCATAAAGGAGGTAAGTATGTGTAGATTAAAGATATTGATGAAGGTACAGGATGAGAAATAGGGTAGTGATTTGGATATGCTTTTTCAGGCGAAAAGTAACAGACACAGAGATCCAAGTACATGGAAGGTACATAGATGTACAATGCAAGTAAGTACATGTAGACCAAAGATGAATTTTATTTTTTTATTTATTTTCAACAACATAATTATTCTACATGTTTATACAAATCAATACACAAAGATAGGTACATATCTATAGTGAAAATAAATGCTTATTTACAGAGGTACATGCTGTTTGTGTATTGTGCTTATGTGGGGAAGAGCCAATTCTTGAGTAGTTTTCTGAAGATAAGGTGGTTGTTGGTGGATCTTATGTTGGGGGGTAAGGAGTTCCATTGATTGGCTGCTTGAACAGAGAAGGATGTACCACCAATGTTTTTTTCTTGTGTCTCGGGATTTTGAGGCGAGAGTAGGTACCTTTGTTGAATGTGTTTGGTGATTTTATTCCTTATGAAAAGTGGTCCCATTCCATGTATTACTTTGTGGATGATACAAAGTAGCTTGAATGTGGATCTTGTGGGAACCAATAACCAATGCAGGGCTTTCAAGGCAGGTGAGATGTGGTCTTGCGGTTTGATATGCAAGAGTGGTCGGGCAGCAGAGTTCAGAATCTGTTGTAGTCTTTTCATGGTTGGTAAAGGTAGTCCATGGTAGAGGCTATTGGTGTAATCGAGTTTGGACAGAACAAGGGAGATGGTAGCTTGGACCTTGTGTGGAAATCCAAAATGAGAGATAATTTGTTGCAGCATTTTTATAGTGACAAAGCTTGATCTTGTTAGTTTGTCCACTTGGGCATTCATCGACAGCTCGGAGTTCATGGACATTCTGAGGTTTCTTACTTCCTTCGATACTTTAGGTGGCGTTCCAAGTTCATCAGGCCAGGCGGCAAGCGGTCGTAATGTTTCCAATCGACACACATGATTATTTCCATTTCTGAAGCATTCAATTTGAGATGGCTTCAAGTCATCCACGTATCCACGGCTCTGAGACAACTGAAAATTGGGGATTTTCCAATGTCTTTGGGACATTCCAGTTGAAGGAGTATTTGTGTGCCATCTGCATAGTTATAGAATGTGAGGTGAAATTGATTGATTAGTAACAGTAATGACTTCATGTAAATGTTGAAAAGCATCGGCAAAATGATAGAACCTTGAGGGACCCCTGCTTTTGGGGAGTATGGTTTGGACGAGAAAGGTGGTGTATCGTGACATTAGTTCTGTTTTGAAGGTAGGACGCGATTCAATCTAGAGCAGTTCTCTCAATGCCGGCTTCATAGAGTCTTTGTTTCAGAGTGTCATGGTCAACCGTGTCAAAGGCAGCCAGGAGGTCCAAGAGGAGTAGCACAGCAACCCCACTGGGGACAACTGTGTGCATGTTTACATTCTGTGGTCCAGACTGTTCTTCTGACTCATTCTTTTTGTTGCCTCCTCTCCTTCCAGTGAGAGTCTCACTATGAATTTTTAAATACAAAACAAGTGCATATTCGCTATCAGATGGCTTCTGGAAAATTATAACATCTGCAGAAAAGAGAAAAACATCTCGTGCAAACAATAGTTCAACATAAAAATAGACTTTTGAATTTTAATTGAGTTTTTTTTAATCATTCTTGATACTGGTAAGACACAAGACACAGTAATGTTGCCATGGGGATATGACCAGGGGTGTAACACAGACCTCTGCAGCGCTGAGGGTGGGGGCAAGCTTTCTGGGACCCCAACCCTTCAGGAGGGCCCACTCAGCCCAAGGCTAATAAATATTTGTGAGACATGTGAGACTCAGAAGATTGACTTTACACTCTAAAGGGGGGTCGGGGGACTCCATCATTTTGCGTTACGCCACTGACTGTAACCCAAGCGACGAAGAAACGGACCCTTTTATGCATCCATGCACTGGTCCTGTATGCCACTGTGAAACATGCCGAATCCGTGAATGGAATCATTTCCACACGATGAGAACCATACATAAATAGATCGCATGAATGGACATCCATGGGGCATATATTCAAAATCAAGAATACAGTATATAAAAGGCAAACCTGTATGTCTGCGTTTGTTGTTTCGCTAATTTCCGAACACATTAATTGATTGAGATTAAGTAAATTGGGACAGCAACTGCCACTAGATGGCAGCGAGAGCCTGAAAAAAAGAGAACACTTTCTTTTTTTCCTCCCCTCCTCTCTCGCCTCCCTTGAACCGAAGACGAGTTCAGTCAGCAGGTGAACTTCACAGTTATAATTCCTCTATCCTTTCCCTGAGATTGGAGACATCTGGACGCAGTGAAACAAAACCCCTGTTTCTTGAAAACGATTGTTATTCTTATAATGCCACATAAAATACGATACATTGCTACCTGTGAGAGGAGCATCACTATAAGAAAAGAGAGCATAGCTAAGAGAAAAGAGAAGAAAATGCACAGGTTTTATGCATGATCAAAAAGTGCGCAATTAATAAATATAACAGAGAATACACACAACTCTCCCTGTTAATAAAAGCACGCGAAAAGTAAAAGTGCTATATAAACTCAATTTAAAGAGTGGCACTATGTAGCCATTACGTAAACTGGTTTGATAATTGGGAATATATGAGATAACGGTAAAACACATTAAACCACCCACCCACAAGAATGACTGTTGGTGCACCTTTTTCACATATTTTAGACTACATTTTGACGTGAGAGAAAATAGGTAAAGAGATCAAAAGAGAGACTGACATGAGAGGAAAAGTCACCACAGCCCCATGAGAGGATTGACGAATTAAGGATGGAGGATTATTGTCCATCAGTCACTAACATTGTTTAGGTATGTCTGAAAAGCACTGATAGTGCCAACACTAGGACGAGTAGACCTGGAAATCTACCAAAGCTTGAATATATCCACGGTATAGATAGCTACACAGCGAAAGCATTACGCGATCCTGGGAGTTATATCTAGAGAAGCATTCTAAATCTGAAGAAAAAGATGCAACAGTCTGCGGCGGCAGTATTTTCAAAGTTATGCAGGAAAAAAAAAGGATAACATCTGTTGAGACAGTGAAAAATCTTTGTAATATGTCTTTGCTCATTGCAAAACATAATTGTAAATAAACATCAAGCTGCACTCACAGACTCGATTTCACTTTTGTACCACTTAAAGTGGTACTCGAGGTGCCCTATTACAGACAGAACACACTTTTCCTGTTTTCTCCAGAGCTCCCTTTAAGCAGGTGTGCAGGGTGCAAACTGGGAAAGTGCGCCCCATCAAGAGAAATAAGGAGCAGTTGTTTCTCTGTGCTGCCTGCAACCGGCCTGCCTTTTTAAGAGGGATTAGAGATCCCCGTGCAGGCAGATGCAAGGGAATGTCTGGGGGAGTCCATGGGACCCCCTTTCATCCCATTAGGAGGCGCAGTGAAAATGGCTCACCTATTTGTGGAACACTTTCAGTCCATCTCCTAAAGGGATGTTTGCCTCAGCGGCTATGTTAGTAATACGATGTGAGCACAAAGGCAAAGAGCTTCCCTCGTTTGCCTGGGGCCACGCCCCCATCCAAACGAGAGAACACCCTATAATGATAGTGCTGGCACTACATATCCACCAGCACTATCTGTATTACAGAAGAGGCGCACAAGCATTTAGGGCCCCTTCTGTAATACCTAAGTCCCGAGGCGCACAAAGTGGGCTCAAATGTCCGATGCAACCCTGGGGCACTTCTGTAATACGACCCCTAAAGTACTACTTATTTACTACAAAATGCAATTCACAAACCTACAGGAGAAGATTTCTACTTTTGCCTCACCTATCTTTGCTGTGCAGCTATCTCTTCCCTGGTGGCAGAGATCTCCACAAACTTATATACTATATACTATTTTGTAGTAAATGTATCAAGGACCAAGGGGAGTGGTGAGATAATGGAGAATAATTACTAAAACAAATAAGTAAAAACACACATAGGTGTGCAGAGCCATGTTCCCCCCAATTTATTTTTCTTCTTGTGTTCCGCGGTTCAAGATCTCTGTGCGCTGCAACCAAGGCTATGCGCAATAAGCAACTGATCATGCATTTGAGTGCTTTGCTCAGCAATATAAATCTGTGGCACTCACCACTCCAAACCTTTGTTTACAACGAGTACAAAACAGGTGCATGACACACACACATATAGCTCTATTTAATAAGGTCTTGAGACAGTTTTGCAATGTAGATACACACCCTCGTTATATGAATGGTTTATTCCTGTTGCACCTACACCCCAGATTTGGAAAAGGACAGGACAACTAAGGTGTTACCATTGCAAGTATATACTGACCAGCAGGATTGATGCAATCAGTCAGAAGAATGAGATATTAATGAGCTCGAAATGAAATCTGGGCTGGACCAAGTGAAATATGCTAATTCTTTTCCTAGTGTAATTTGACAACACCGGAACACAGTGAGCAGGGCCCACAGGTTGTCTGCTTTTGGTTCTGAGTAGGAATCTGCAGGCAATAAAGGGGATTTATTATTTATAATTTAAGTCAGCCCAAAACAAAGGCCTCATTTTAAGGGCCAATGCCCCTACTTTTGTTCAAGAATGATCCTGGCTGGGAGCCACCTGGAGTCTAATCCCTAGGTTCCAACACAATGCAGGGTAAACAAAGGCCCGCAGGTTTCACTTTACAAGTCAAGTACTTTAAGGAAACATTGGAGGCAGGTTTTTGACTTTATTTATCCCTTTTATATGTGATACATGCATGTACCCTAAGAAGGTAGGAATATGTTAAGAGTTCATAGCTGGGAGAAACAAAACGTATGGATTTAAAATGTAACAGTGCTGGGGCTGTCTGTATTTATAAAAATGTATTACCATGCAAAAGAGTCTTTTTTAGCAGCACTATACAACAAATTGAGAAAGAAAACAATAAGGTTTTAAACCTATGCCTTGCAGTTTGCAAGAGGCTTGTTGATCTCGGTTCATAGCTCACTGAGTTACATTAGGATCGTAATTTATGTACTGCAAGTAATAAATGATATGTATCAAAAGTAGCATACCACTTACCTATCTACAAATTTTTTGTGTGTGATTTGCATGTTACACAATATCTTAAAATTCCTTAATTGCGATTAGCAAATTGCTAATCGCAATTAAGGAATAATTTCCCATTCTTTTCTATGGGCCAGGAGGCCCATAGGAAGGAATGGGAAATTATTCTCAATTTGCGATTCGCAATTTACTAACCGCAAATTGAGAATAATTTCAAGGGAGCAAGGGTGTCTTAAGGACACCCTGGTGCACCCCTGAAATTTACATGTGTGCGCATATGGCGCACATACATGCCCTAAGGGCATGTATGAGCGCCACATGGCACCTTTACAAATGTCAAAAAAGTGCATTTGTAAAAGAATTCGCAAATTAACACCAACAACAAGTTGATGGTAATTTGCGATTTCTTAGTGTAAATTAGCAAAACCTGAATGCTTCATACATAGCATTTAAGGAATCGCACTTTGTGATTCCTTAAATGCTGACGCAAACTTAAGGAATCGCAAATTTTGCGATGCGATTTCAATGATACATCGCATTTTCTGATTTTTTTTGTCGCAAACGCTGCTATTTTGCGATTCGCAGCGTTTGCGACAAAAAAAACATTTGATACATCTGCCCCTAAGTGATCTGCTCATCGTCACTGTATATTGAACATGCTCAGCTTGGAAACATTTTCCCTTGGGGTTAACACTGCCTCTCTTCCCTCTCAGTGTCAATGAGAGAGCAAGGAAAGTTGTACGTACAGAGCCCAGTTTAGGATTGCTATATTATAATACAAGTCTCCCCCCCTCTCCACTTCCACCATACCTTTTCCCCCTCTGGCACGGCCACACCCACAATCCCACTCATACCCGCAAAGCCATTACTGTGCTGCCGTGTGACCATAGGGCTTAATTACCATACAGTCACATCACCATTGGACTTGTAATATGTCGGAGTCCCCACGCCGGGACATAACGGTGACTTTCCCTCCTTCCCCCCATGTCCCTCCTGTACTGTTCTTTCGGTTTGTTCCTTAAGAGGAAACGAGGCGCCAAGAAAGCAAGACACGCTCTTCTATAAACAACCTGGGGGTTAAGGGGAGACAGGGCGCGAGCCTAGAGAGGGCGGCATTTCTCATCCAGCTCGGTTGAAGAGGAGGCAAGCAACGGGCTTGTGCAGGTATGCACATACATATACACATACCCCCCCTGTTTCCGTTTATGGGTTCCCCCCATACCTATCCCCCTCCCCGTCATAACTATCATTTATAGATTGCAGTGGTGGATTGTTATTCATAGGTTTAATGTATCAAAACGTTTTGGAGGCACGTCACAAGTCTGAATTGACCGTGTATATGTAACCTAGACCAATGTATGTACGCCCCTACTTTATTTCTATGTCAGATTGTCTGAATATACAATAAGAAAGTACAACAAAAAAATGCAAATAATACAAGTCTTTCAATAGGACCAGACGCCCCCTGGTTTCTGAATGCCCTCAAATTAGAGCGTGATTACAGCTATCACCCAGAGCCATTAGGTTAATTACAGAATCACTGGATGCAAATCACTGTATATTATGATGCTATTTCAGACAGTGGCGTAACAGAACTTGAGGGGGCCCTCCTGCAAAGCACAAGGAGGGGGCCTTCCCTCTCGTGCCGGCGCGGCCCACCATCTACCACTTTGCCCTACCACTAAAGAAATCTATCATATTTTGATTTGAAACCTCCAACATTTAAATGAAATGCCTCTATATTGTCTTTCTCTAAGTTCTAATGAGAAAGTAGGAAACACTCAACATACAAGCTATGCCGTTTGTAACAATACTGTCAAAAGCAGATTATTGAACTGAGGCAGCAATCAGAACAATATCACTGAGTGACCCTTTTGTCTCCGGAACTGCCTATGGCTGAAGAACAAAGAACAACTATGAAGGGTCTGAAATAGAATTGACAATACCTTGAAACTTTGAAAGACCAACCCAAACCTGCAATTCCATAGCAACTCAACTGACATTATACATGAGAAGTACTCAAGCTATTGTTCAGTATCCTGTGAAAGTCAAGAGAAATAGACTGGTGAATTATCTGCATGCCACACACTTGCGACTGTCAAGGGTTGTGCATGATAATAAAGTGAAGTGAGGAAGCAATTTCAATCATGATGTCTTTATTAGTAAGCACTGCAAAACAGGTAGGCAAACAAGGCTGAGGAAGAAAACTGTTTGGATGCTTCAGAACACTGATGCAGATGTTTGTCTGTTTTAATTTATCATTTCTGTAGTGTAAACAATGCTAAATACAAGATTTAAGGTACACGTATTACAGACAAGTGCAAGCAACACCATAAATAACACTGCATGTAGAATAAAAACAAACCATATCAGCAAGTACCTAATGACAATCTATACAAACTGTAGTTGCTAAAGCAAAAGAAAAAGTGCAAATACTTTCAAAGTGCAAAATAAAGCAATCACCAGTCCAGCAATATACAAAAATCAAGCATGTTTTGTAAAACAATCCAACTTTCTTCTTGCATCAAGGTGAAAATACTTTCCAAGTGCATGGTAAAAACAAGATCAGCAGCTTCCCTCACAAGGACTGACCTGAACCACCAGACTGGGCCATACTTCATAACAAACAGAGGGGCATATTATCAAGGGGGTTTATCTCCGCTTTTTTGGCTTTAAAAGCCAAGAAAGCGGAGATAAAATTATCTCCCTATTACCAAGCTGTCGCTAACACCAGTTAGTGACAGCTAATAGGAGATAGCGACCATCTTGGGGCCCGCTTCCACCATACCTTTTCCCCCTCTGGCACGGCCACACCCACAATCCCACTCATACCCGCAAAGCCATTACTGTGCTGCCGTGTGACCATAGGGCTTAATTACCATACAGTCACATCACCATTGGACTTGTAATATGTCGGAGTCCCCACGCCGGGACATAACGGTGACTTTCCCTCCTTCCCCCCATGTCCCTCCTGTACTGTTCTTTCGGTTTGTTCCTTAAGAGGAAACGAGGCGCCAAGAAAGCAAGACACGCTCTTCTATAAACAACCTGGGGGTTAAGGGGAGACAGGGCGCGAGCCTAGAGAGGGCGGCATTTCTCATCCAGCTCGGTTGAAGAGGAGGCAAGCAACGGGCTTGTGCAGGTATGCACATACATATACACATACCCCCCCTGTTTCCGTTTATGGGTTCCCCCCATACCTATCCCTCTCCCCGTCATAACTATCATTTATAGATTGCAGTGGTGGATTGTTATTCATAGGTTTAATGTATCAAAACGTTTTGGAGGCACGTCACAAGTCTGAATTGACCGTGTATATGTAACCTAGACCAATGTATGTACGCCCCTACTTTATTTCTATGTCAGATTGTCTGAATATACAATAAGAAAGTACAACAAAAAAATGCAAATAATACAAGTCTTTCAATAGGACCAGACGCCCCCTGGTTTCTGAATGCCCTCAAATTAGAGCGTGATTACAGCTATCACCCAGAGCCATTAGGTTAATTACAAAATCACTGGATGCAAATCACTGTATATTATGATGCTATTTCAGACAGTGGCGTAACAGAACTTGAGGGGGCCCTCCTGCAAAGCACAAGGAGGGGGCCTTCCCTCTCGTGCCGGCGCGGCCCACCATCTACCACTTTGCCCTACCACTAAAGAAATCTATCATATTTTGATTTGAAACCTCCAACATTTAAATGAAATGCCTCTATATTGTCTTTCTCTAAGTTCTAATGAGAAAGTAGGAAACACTCAACATACAAGCTATGCCGTTTGTAACAATACTGTCAAAAGCAGATTATTGAACTGAGGCAGCAATCAGAACAATATCACTGAGTGACCCTTTTGTCTCCGGAACTGCCTATGGCTGAAGAACAAAGAACAACTATGAAGGGTCTGAAATAGAATTGACAATACCTTGAAACTTTGAAAGACCAACCCAAACCTGCAATTCCATAGCAACTCAACTGACATTATACATGAGAAGTACTCAAGCTATTGTTCAGTATCCTGTGAAAGTCAAGAGAAATAGACTGGTGAATTATCTGCATGCCACACACTTGCGACTGTCAAGGGTTGTGCATGATAATAAAGTGAAGTGAGGAAGCAATTTCAATCATGATGTCTTTATTAGTAAGCACTGCAAAACAGGTAGGCAAACAAGGCTGAGGAAGAAAACTGTTTGGATGCTTCAGAACACTGATGCAGATGTTTGTCTGTTTTAATTTATCATTTCTGTAGTGTAAACAATGCTAAATACAAGATTTAAGGTACACGTATTACAGACAAGTGCAAGCAACACCATAAATAACACTGCATGTAGAATAAAAACAAACCATATCAGCAAGTACCTAATGACAATCTATACAAACTGTAGTTGCTAAAGCAAAAGAAAAAGTGCAAATACTTTCAAAGTGCAAAATAAAGCAATCACCAGTCCAGCAATATACAAAAATCAAGCATGTTTTGTAAAACAATCCAACTTTCTTCTTGCATCAAGGTGAAAATACTTTCCAAGTGCATGGTAAAAACAAGATCAGCAGCTTCCCTCACAAGGACTGACCTGAACCACCAGACTGGGCCATACTTCATAACAAACAGAGGGGCATATTATCAAGGGGGTTTATCTCCGCTTTTTTGGCTTTAAAAGCCAAGAAAGCGGAGATAAAATTATCTCCCTATTACCAAGCTGTCGCTAACACCAGTTAGTGACAGCTAATAGGAGATAGCGACCATCTTGGGGCCCGCTTTGCATGTCAGTGATATTTATCACTAATGACATGCAAAGTGGGCGTGCCAAGATGTTAGCGACTGGAAACAGTCCCTAACATCGCTATCTCCTATTACCAACTTTTGGAGATATTTGCGCTAAGCGTGAATATCTCCAAAAGCTAACACCTGCCCTGAGCAGTTCTTAGCCATGTTATCCAATGGGAGGTGGATAACATGGCTAAGAGCATTTGCTCGATAATGCATGAATATCGCTGACTTTTCAGCGATATTCATGCATTGCGGCCGTTTTTTATCGCATTTGCGATAAACCTTGCTAATAGCAAGGTTTATCTGCGATAAAAATCGCCGATATGCGGCGATAATTTTTGTCTCTAAACAAGTTAGAGACAAAAATTATCGCTAGTTGTTGGTAATATGCCCCAGAGGCCTCAGATCTCAGTGTGTCAACACTGGCGGTATTTACAATGTACTAAGAGTATAGACACGCATGCTAAATTACAGATTCACCATTGCCTCCAAATGGCTCTATTGTCCCGTGTGACACTGCCAACCAGGCCTGGATTTTAAGCCAACAGTGCCTTGCATTCTGGGAGTTGTGCTGTGACCATCTATTTAGGGGGTTAAACATTCCAGCATGCAAAGTGTTGTAGGATAAAAGCTATGAAAGATTACGACATGCCACTTAGCAGCTATGTTTTATACAAGCACAAGGGGATGTTTAATTTTCTCAACACAAGCTGCAGAAGTCTGGCGTCAAATAGCAAACACGTTGTCCGGAGAACCCAGAAACGTGTTGTGTTTAGGCCCGTGTATGGACCTGAGGTGTCATTCTCTAAGAGACCCAGTGGTAAAAGCCCACAGTTGTCTCTAATGCATGTTAGTGCCAGGCAGTGGTCAAAGTGGGGGAAATAAAGTAGGGGAACTGTGGGAGGAAAATCGGAGGGCGGGAATAACCAATGGATTGGGTCAGTGGGCCGAGTGAGAGGTGTGGCAGAAAGAGCAAAATATCCCAATTTTTAGCATTAGTTTCCCATTTCACTAACCGGTTACAGCTTATTACATTAAATTTAACTAATAGATACACATGTTTATTTAAGGTTCAATATGTGTTATTGACATTAAAATACATTCACAAAGTGGGATACGTTTACACTCACAGAATGTCCCAAATATCCTTAAAAGTGGAATCGCAAGCCATTTGTCTCCCAGCCATGGAGTTACTGTCATCAGCACTTATCCTCCCTTTTTCCAGAGGAGCAGTTCAAACATGAATGGCAAAATATCCTAGTTTGCAAATGTTTTCCACATAACTATGGCTTTGCCACATTTGCCACATAATACATCATCTGCTGCATAATCTGACGATTTTAACTAATAAATTGTTTATAGCTCAAACACATCAAAAGTTACCAATAAATGTGACTTGTGCTGCTGTGAAGCGGAGGGCCCTTTGCAAAGGTTGACTGCACATCTTTCTCATTGCTGCAGTTGTATGTTCCACTAGTACTAATAAGGAAAAATCTTTGCAGAGACTGTTAGCATGTTGTAGGAAAGACTGGAGGACACGAGGAGATGAGTTGTAGCAGGAGTTTATTGGAAACACGTCCTGTTAAGTCTAGTGTATCAGTTCATAATGCCACAATTCCAAACTACAGAACTCAGCAAGTACATTCAAAAGATGCTCCATAAAGCATGAGCACAACAGCCAGAGACAGCCACGAGATGTCACAGGCAAAGCCACAGCCACGTGCCATCTCGTGGTCACAGATAACAATGTGGGCAGTGTACAATATACAATACAATATACAACACACCTCCCTTCCTGTAAATAAAAAAAACAAAAAAAAAAAAAAAAAAACTATGCAGTAGTAAATGTTAACACATGACAAGGTTCTAGTGGTGAACAAGAAAGAAAAATAATAACTTAAGCAATCCTAAAATTTTAATTCATGACAAAATCCTTGTATCTCTCAGGGAGACGGTGAGACCTAAGACATTTCTTTGAAACTACAGTGGAAGGAAAAGACCTTACACCCTCAGGATCCGCATTCTCATTCAAACGACATCCTGAAGATGTTCCCGCATTGCCAGATTCAAAATCAAGAAAAACATTGCTGTCATCACTTGACACAACACCTCCACTCAGCATACCATGACCTTTAAACACAGAGACTCTGTTCAAGTTCCAAACACTTCCATCCTCAATTCTGACAGCATGCTTGAAAACTTCAATAACTTCCATGGGACCGGACCAAATTTGACCCCCTTTCGGAACACCTTCCCTTCTTTTAATACGGACAAAATCCCCAACTGAAATAATATGTTTACTGGTAGATCCCTGCTTGGCTTCCATCCTGTCCTTCATCTTATCCTTATATGCACTAACTCTATTTCGAACCAACTCATAATCTACTCTTGAAGAAACTCCACTCTCACCTAAACTTTTCTTTAACCACCATGGAGTTAAACGAGTACTGGGTTTACGACCCCTTAAAAGTTCAAATGGACTTACCAAAGTGACAGAGTTAGGAGATGTCCTATAAGACAGTAACATAGACTGAAGAGCATTATGCCAATTTAATTGACCCTTAACGGAAAGCTGGATTGCCTCCTTTACAACTCTGTTGAATCTTTCAACTTGGCCATTGGCTTCAGGATGGAACACAGCAATCCTATTGTGCGAAATCCCACATTTGGTGATAAAACCTTGAAAATCCTTACTAATAAACTGTGGACCATTGTCCGTCACTATCTCTTCTGGAATTCCTTCCCTGCAAAATACATCATCCAAGAACTCCACTACGTTCTTGGTTGTTATCTCCTTAACCATCTTTACCTCAGGCCACTTTGAGAAGTAATCTATTAAGACCATTCCAAATCTCTCACGCTCAGGTAGAACAGAAAATGGACCGATGAAATCAAGACCTAATTTCTGCCAAGGACCAAGAGGATATTCCACAGGACAAGGTTCAGGACGCAAAGGAACGGCAGACTTGTCACTGTTGACACATTCTGGACATTTCTGGACATAGTGTTCCACACAACCATCCACTCCTGGCCACCAAAAGAAATCCTTTACACGTCTCCTGGTAAAAGAAATTCCTAAGTGACCTTCATGGGCAATGCTAATAATAGTATTTCTTAAAGCAAAAGGAGGAATGAATTTGTCACCTCGCATTAGAACCCCATTTTCAACCGCTAACTCATCTTTGATTTTGGCATAACTCATCATATCGCCAGAAAACCTCCTTTGTTCAGGCCATCCTTGTAAAATGTAATTCTTAACCTGAGTCAATTCAACACTCTTCTCCATTTCTCTTGCCCAGGATTCTTTACTCAAATCACATTTCTCCCCAAACACTAGCATGATGTCTTGCGAAGTGAACGCAACCTCACACTCGTCATTGTCAGGTGGAAGATCGCAGGGTGTGTGCAACCTAGACATACAATCAGCATGAATGTTGGTTTTCCCCTTTACATACACCATCTCAAAATGAAAAGACTGTAGCCTAGATGCCAATCTGGCTAAGCGAGCAGATAAAGTTCGACCTCCACCCGGTGCCATCATGTAAATGAGAGGTTTATGGTCCGTCTTGATGACGAATTTTGTTCCCCACAAAAATGTTTTAAAATGTTCGGCTGCCCAAACTGACGCCAATAGTTCTCTTTCGATAACTGAATAATGTTTTTCAGCGTCCCTCAAAGCCCTTGAAGCATAGGCGATCACCCATTCTTTTCCACAGTCATTCTGCATAAGCACGGCTCCTAGCCCAGTGCTACTTGCATCTACCATGATGGTACACTTTTTCCCAATGACGAAAGGACTCAAACAAGGTGCATTCACAACATACCCTTTAAGATTCTGAAATGCCTCTGTCATAACATCAGACCATAAGAACCTTGCGTTCTTCTTTAGAAGTGGTCTAAAGGAATCAACTTTGGAAGAAAAATTTGGAATAAATTTGGCATAGAATTCTATTAATCCTAAAAAAGCTACTAATTGTTCCTTTGAGACGGGCACAGGAGCTTTAATGATGCTCTCTATGTGTTTTTGCTTAGGTCTGATCCCAGAGCCACTTATGGAATGTCCCAAATATTCAACTTCTCTTTCTCTTATTTTACACTTATCAAGACGAAGAGTGAGACCTTTAGAAGACAAGGCAGAAATGACATTCCTTAAATTAATATCATGCTCCTCTACATTTTTCCCAAATACAAGAATATCATCTTGAAAGGCGATTGCCCCTGTCAACCCTTCAAGTGTCTCTTTCATAAGTCTTTGGAAGACGGAGGCAGCACTAGCCAACCCAAAAGGCATGCGTTTGTATCTAAAGAGACCTTCTGGCGTAATAAAAGCCGTCAAGTTTTTTGAATCATCATCTAGGACGACTTGATGATAGGCGCTTGCCAAATCTATACATGAAAAAATCACAGCACCTCCCAGTGTTGAAACCATCTCATGCAAATTCGGCAAGGGGTGAGCATCCACCCAAATGGAGTTGTTTAAACTGCGAAGGTCAACACAGAGTCTCAACTCGCCGTTGGATTTGACCGAAATGACGATCGGGGAAACCCACGGGGAGGACTCAATGGGCTCAATGATATCCTTGTCACACAAATCTTTGAGAAGCACCTTAAGTTTATCCCTGTAAGTAAGAGGGACGTTCCTGACTCTGTGCCGAACAGGAACAACACCATCGTTAAGTTTAATAGTATGTTTAAAACCCAAAAACTGACCGAGTTTTCCACTGAAGACATGAGGGAACTCAGACTTTAGGTTATCAACCATGAGTTCACGATCTGGATCGTTAGCGTTAGTAACAGAATAAACAGGGGGGTTAGCTCTAGGGTCTATCTTAATGCCCAATTGATCTTGATGTGGCCATCCTAACAAGGGTTGGCCAGACTTAGCGACGTATATTTTACCATATGTGGATTCCCCTGAGAAGGTGATTTTCCCCCAAAAATAACCTACCAATTCAATCCTGTGTCCGGTGTAACCCCCAGGAGAAATGTCGGACTCAAGTAAAATTTTGTTGGGCCAATTTTTTTTTACAACATCTAAGCCCAATAATGTGTACCATGCACAGGTGTCCACAAAAATATTAATTGTTCTCCCCTCTATGATCACATCACAGGATGGAAATTTACTTACACCTTCACTACCACAAATATTAATAACTGTGTTAATATCATTATCATTAGAATCGTATTCATCAAAGTCTTGAACTATGTTGACTTTTTTCGTAGTGGATTTACAAAACTTTGTTAAATGCCCCTTCTTATTGCATTTCATACACACTTTATCAAGGGCAGGACAAACTTTAGAATTTGCTAAATGGTTTGGACTTCCACATCTGAAGCAAATCCACTGAGTGTTGCTCTTCTTATCACTTTTGGTAAACTTAAATTTTGAGTCACTCTTATTACTAGCGAAATCACTTCTAGAAGTAAATGGTTTCCTGAATTTCTCTCCATCTTTGGAAACGCTAAAGACATCTCCCTTCTCATTCCCTCTTATCTCCTTTACAAACTTCTCGGAATGTTCAATCGACCTTGCAATGTCTATGGCTGCATTTAGGGACATATCCGAGGTTGTCCAAAGTCTTTCCTGGACTTTCTTATTATTTGTTCTCATCAGTATTTGGTCTCTTAGTACCTGTTCATAAGTTATATGTTCAAAATCACATGTTACAGCAAGAGATCTGAGAGATGATACAAAGTCATCAATTGGCTCATCTGCAGATTGTTTGCGAGAATAGAAAATAAATCTCTCCATAACGACGTTCTTTTTCTTTCCAAATCTAATTTTTAGTTGTTCTGCTGCACATTCATACACATCTTTTTCTCCAGGATTAGTTAAGGCTGGAAGAGTGACGAATTCTTTTAGTCCAATTCCACCTAGGCAATGTTTTAAAAGGGATAATTTCCTCTCAGGTTCACATTCAGTGCCATCCATAACCTCAACATAGGCTAAAAAAACAGGTTCCCATATTTCCCACTCCATGGGGGGATCACCTTTATTAGCCAAAAACGCAGGAGGAGGAACAATTCCACTCATGTCAGAATTGTTGATGTAAAACAATTACTTTGATGTGTTAAAGAAATTATGTTCTGAAAATCAAATCTGAAAGTCTAATCAAAAGTACTTTTAATATCAGGAAAATACCTTTGTATGGAGTCGAGTTGAAAGACGATCGGTTTGAATGTTTTTCAGGAGACAGAACGACTTGGAAATGAAAAAAAAACGGTGAAGTAAGAACAGTTCGATGATGGTTACCAACTTAAGATGGCCGCCGTAGAAATCGCTTTCTCTTTAAAGGAATTTGCCCTTGTCTTGGCAGCGTGTGACGTGAGGGCGCCTTCGCGTAGTGCGCGCATGCGCGCGTGAAGTCAAAGGCTAGTGATGTCGGCAGATGCACGCGCTGGAAACTCGCGCTAAGAGACAACACCAGAGCCTGAGAAACGCTGAAAATGCGTTTAAATACCTCCAAACAGAGAGGCGAGTCGTCGGAGTAGCTGCGGCGAGTCGTCGGAGTAGCTGCGAAGAGCCGCTTGCGTCGCTGCAAAGATCTTCAGAACGGGTAGGCCAGGGACGTATTTGTTGAAAATCCTCTTCCTTCCCTTTTTTTTAAAATTGACGAAATTTCAAATAAAGTGATGAGAACGACCATTCACCCTCGTCGCCAGTGTAGGAAAGACTGGAGGACACGAGGAGATGAGTTGTAGCAGGAGTTTATTGGAAACACGTCCTGTTAAGTCTAGTGTATCAGTTCATAATGCCACAATTCCAAACTACAGAACTCAGCAAGTACATTCAAAAGATGCTCCATAAAGCATGAGCACAACAGCCAGAGACAGCCACGAGATGTCACAGGCAAAGCCACAGCCACGTGCCATCTCGTGGTCACAGATAACAATGTGGGCAGTGTACAATATACAATACAATATACAACACATGTGTACAAATTTCAAAATAATAAAGTATCAGAAAATTTACAGCACCACTAATACCATTGTAGGGTGTCAGAGCACTTTACGTCACACATATTACACAGATACAATCATTCATATGTGTGTAAATCGCTGTGTAGGAAATGTTACATAAGACAAAGGACTACAAGGTGTAGGAGTCACATGACAATCATACTAGTAGGCAGCATAGCTTAATAGTGATTGGTCTGCAGAAACACAAACTCCAGAATTAAAAATATAATACCATGGTTGGGGGTTCTCTTTAATAATCAGAATTGATTTCTACCCACATGAACTCTTTTTAGCAACATTAGGATAACCGAAGTCTGGGGAAAAAACATAACGCTCTAATTTATACCTTGGAGTTTGCATGTAGCTCTTACATGACAGTTAATAGCTCACTGTTCTATGTTAGGATTTTAACTAATTAACTGCAAGTAACATCAGGGTCTCTCTGACAAAAGCAGTAACCCACTGACCTATTCACATTATGTGCACTCTGTGATCTGCATGGCACATGTTCTTAGCAGCATGCACATTACACCTCTGTCATTCCTTTTCATGAGTCAAACCTTCCACTAGACAAAACACCATCTCTCTCTACTAAGAACATTTATCAATACATTTCTATTGTTGCCCAAAAATGTTGGAGGCCAGGAAGGAGGCAGCAAGTGCTTTTAAAACCATATTATACTCACAAACACGACGCCCCCTCCTGAAGTTAGCGCCCGGTGCGGTTGCACTGCCCTAGAGCCAGCCTGCTCAAGGGTATTGTGACCTCAGTGACAGAGTCATTGCCACTCTATGGTGTGCTGCTTCATAGGTCTGTCCCCAAGACTGGAGGTGAACTTCATGAATAGTGGTGGAAAGGCCTTCAAAGTTAATCCATACTTGCCACTACTAGGGTGCACCTGCTGGTGCTAAGACACCAGGGCTTTTACGATCTTGCGGCGCCTTCTAAGGTGTAGCACAGGAATGTGCTCCCTCAGGAGAGTGGTCTGGGAGTCTGTTCATTAAGGCTGAACCTAGTTCACCAGTTCCACTTCAGCAGCTCTGACCATAGCACCACATCTTCTCCCCCACTGAACACCATACTGCCCCACTTAGAGAAACCTGCACTGCACTGACCCGCTATAAACACCTGGAGGTGACTCAATTCAAATTACGCACTAGACAAGAGCAATATGCTGCCTAAAAAAAATTAACAACATCCTAGCAAAAGCAAACACTCATAGGGAATGCAAGATTAAGTAAAGCAGGAACAACATGGTTACCTTTTTCCTTTTACACTCATTATTCTGAAATTAGTGAGTGCTTTTGCATGGAAAGGTAAGGCCAGGACTACAGGCCCGAAAGGGACCTGTTTCAGTGCCCATTGCTTATATCCTTTCAAAACATAGGCAGTATGGTTTAAAAAGACCACATTCGTAAACACACAGTCGCTGTACACATTTTGTTTTCCAATTCACCCATCAAGCAGGTATTTCAGTACCTCCAAGCAAGGTGCACTTTCCCACACAGGGAAAACCATGTTGTTCAAAGAGAGAGGAGAAAACAAAAGTATCACTTCACTGGCAAACACTGTAAAGTTGCGCTAATGTATTTAGGTGTAAATAAATCAATCTGGCCACCTTGCAACCACTCTGTCTTGCTTTAATTAGTTATTTATTTTTCACATTTGGAATGTTTTATTTCTCTCCACCTTGAGGCTGCACTTGTGTCAGTAAAAGACAACGTTTCCAGCAAAAATGTTTTTCTTTTTTGGATCCATTGCACAGGGGAGCAAATAAATGAAAGGAGGAAAGAGAGGGTAATACCCGTTTCTTGAAGTCTCGGTTTTCACTGAGGAACGAGACAGAAAGAGTGGGAAGACTCGGAGGCTTATAGGCCGTCACCGTGGCGTGCGCGTACAGTTTAATTTATGGGGACTTGGAGAGGCAGTGCGTGCAAGAGCACAATTTTTGCAACGACTGAAGAGGGTCGCTTGCAGGCGCAGTCATCTCCTTCTGCTGAGAGTGAGGGGGCCCCTAGAGCGTGGGGCCCCCACGCACCGCAGGGACTGCTGGGGCCTGTGTTAATCCCCTGATTTCAGAAGCTTTTCTGGGGCCGAACAAAGAAAAATATAGGGGCATATTACCAAGCAATATAGATAATTATCGCTATTGCTTGGTTAGCGTGAAAAAATTATCACCGAGCTGTGGCGATTTTTATCCCAGATAAACCTTGGTATTACCAAGGTTTATCGCAAATGCGATAAAAATCGGCCGCAATGCACGAATATCGCTGAAAAGTCAGCGATATTCATGCATTAGCGAGCTAATGCTCTTAGCCATGTTATCCACCTCCCATTGGATAACATGGCTAAGAACTGCTCAGGGCAGGTGTTAGCTTTTGGAGAAATTCGCACTTAGCGCGAATATCCCCAAAAGTTGGTAATAGGAGATAGCGATGTTAGCGACTGTTTCCAGTCGCTAACATCTTGGCACGCCCACTTTGCATGTCAATAGTGATAAATATCACTGACATGCAAAGCGGGGCCCAAGATGGTCGCTATCTCCTACTAGCTGTCGCTAACTGGTGTTAGCGGCAGCTAGGTAATAGGGAGATAATTTTATCTCCGCTTTTTTGGCTTTTAAAGCCAGAAAAGCGGAGATAAACCCCCTTGATAACATGCCCCATTGTTTTGCTTGTTTTGGATTTGAACCTGGCTTCTCCGTTTCAAAGTCGGCAGTTCGTCCATTACACTACATCACCTCTGCACCTCTTTCCATGCTCCTGACTTTAAGATAGCAAGCACCAAGTGTAGAAACTGTGAGCTCTGTAATCTGTAGCATATCCACAGTGGCATAGGAAGGGGCGTGCGGGCCGCCCCGGGTGTCATCACTGAGGGGGGTGACAAAATAGCACAGAGGGGTAGGGTTGGGGGTGACAAAAATGGCAAAATATGTGTAACTATCTTTTTCTTCCTTATTTTAATAATTTCAATGTGGGCGGGGGATGACAAGAAATGGTCTGCACCGGGTACCACCTCACCTTGCTACGCCATTGCATACCCAGGGTGCCTGTGGCAGAATAGCTTCTCCTCAGTCTGGCCTTTCAAAAGCATGACCACTACTCCTCGCACTTTCCCCAGAAAGTGACTGTTTTTATGCCGTTCATCTACATATGTATGTTTACGTATTGGTTGAGGAATGGACTCTTGGTGTTGTGCATGCTTTGCAAGTGTTTGTGCTGGAGGAAGGCCTTGTGCGTGCAACCGTGCATAGTAGAGGGAACTATGGTGTTATGTTATATTATGTTATTAATATTTTTATAGCGCACAGCTGCCCCAGCAAAGGGGCGTCCTGGCGCTTAGACAGGTACTATAACATAACACACAGAAGGAGAGAAAAGGGGGGGGTGGCTACTCAGAGACAGGGAACAAGAAAGTTTTAATAGCGCGCCTGAAGGTGGACAGGTCATTCAGAGCTCGGATGTGCACCGGGAGCGAGTTCCACAGCCCCGCAGCAAGCACCCGGTAGGAGCGGCCACCCATTCTGCTAAGTTTGAAACGGCGGCAGACTGCCAGATGAAGAGCCTCTGATCTTAAAGATCTCGAAGGGATGTAGGGGATAAGCAAGTTGGTAAGAGCCGGCGGCGAGGAAAGTTTCATGATTTTAAAGGCCAGACAGAGCGCTTTAAACTTGATCCTCTGTCTGACCGGTAACCAATGGAGGGCAGAGATGGTGGCCGAAACAGAACAATGTCTGGGAAGACCAACAATGGCCCGCGCCGCGGCGTTTTGTACCCTTTGAAGCCTAGATGCCTCCGAATGATTTACCCCTAGCATCAGCGCACTTCCGTAGTCCAGCCGGGATAAAACCGAGGCTTGGACCACGAGCTGCCGGGTCAAAAAATTTCAGGACCGGCCTTATGCCACGCAAGATACCGTAACAGGTGGCTGCAACCCTCTTCGTGTGGCCTATGAAGGTGAGCGCGGGATCCAGCCAGATTCCTAAGTTTTTCACTTCGGAAGCTGGGATGGGAGTAATGCCCAGCTCCGGAGGCCACCACTGGTCTCCCCACAGCTCAACATGTTTCCCCAAGACCAACACTTCAGTTTTAGTGGCGGTCAACTGTAAGCAATTGGTACGAAGCCAACTCGCTACTGCCACAAGTCCAGCTTGGAATCTGGGGGCCTCCACTCCAGGGTCTCCACTCAGTGTCACCGCTAGCTGCGTATCGTCAGCATATGAGGTCATCGCCAAACTCACTGTTTGACGACTGCAGCTAGCGGTTTCACATAGAGGTTGAACAAGGTGGGGCTCAACGAGGAGCCCTGTGGGACCCCCAGGCCCAAGGGATGAATAGTGAACTGGCAGGGTGGTATTGCCACTTTAAAGGTTCGATCAGAAAGGAAAGATCGAAACCACTGAAGAGCCGTGCCTGCTACTCCAGCTTCCTCTAGGCGCTGAATCAGTATATGGTGGGACACAGTATCGAAAGCAGCGCTCAGATCTAATAGCAGGAGCGCTGCCGTACGTCCGGAGTCAAGCACCAGGCGTAGATGCTCGATAATATGGAGCAAAGTGGTCTCGGTACTGTGTTCTGGCCGGAAGCCATTTTGGCTGGAGTCCAATATCTGATTCCGGGCAAGGTGATCAGACATGATCGAGTTAACGTGGGCTTCGGTGACTTTAGCAGTCCAAGGCAGAAGAGATATGGGGCGGTAGTTCTCAGGCAGAAGGGGGTCAGAATTTGCCTTTTTCAAGATTGGGGTAACTACCGCCTGCTTCCATGAGGAAGGGACCGTCCCAGTTGACAACGACATGTTGATTAAGGTGAGTATTGGAGCTCGACACAGCGGGGAAAGCGTACTGATGAGAGCTGGCTTCAGCGGATCCAGAGGAGAGCCTGATTTAACGCTGAGGCTAAGTGGTTGGTGGCTGGTGCAGAGTAAGAATACTCTGCCTCTAGGCCCTCTGGTGCCAAAAACAAATTTGTTTATTAAACTGGACCGGGGAGTCACAGTTCCTTTAAAAAAAACTAGAAAACACAAAGCAGTCTTCAGTACTTTTAAAATATAAGCCTGGCAGGGTGAGGTAGGACCTGAAGGGGGGGGTGACACAATGTTATTTTTCAGTGGAGGGGGCTTGCCTTTTTGGAGGCACCAGGGTCCCCCTCCACTGGACATGTTCATTTATGGTGAGAAGGGCGTGTGGACCCCCTCCTGGAGCCTTTAAAAGTCACTGGGGACTACACCACCTGGGGGCCATAAACATATTTAGGGGAGGTTGTGTGTGTTCCCATTTCCCGGGACAGACTTTGTTATTGTTGGGAGTGGGATGTGCAGCCCCCCCCCCAAGCTGTAGATCAGCTCCTTGGACCCCAGCCCCCATGGTCTGTTCGAAGCAGTCTCTCAGAGACCACATTCCCTGAGACACTGCTGTGTTTCCTTCTTGGGAGAGTGTGAGCAAGGAATGTAAACTTTATTTCTGGACTGCACTCTCCTGGGCAGGGAACACAACTTTGCTCCCGCCCATGGGATCAGAGAAATAAGCTGCACTCACCCGGGCGGGTGCAAAGGATCAGCCAGCTTCTGCCTGGAAGGGGCCGTGGGGATCCAAGGGCTCCCTTAGTGGCCCGAGCTTAAAAAAAGATGTGATTACCCCGGGTGGGCATTGATGGCTGCCTTTTGCCAGGGTGCTGGCTGGGGAGCTGTCAGGTGCCATGGAGTCCTTGGGCTCCCTCTGTGGTCTTCAACTTAAAAAAAAGGATGTAGGTGCCCCGGGTGGTGGGGCACCCATAAAAATATACATTAATTTATTATTCACTACGTCTTGAAAAAAGCATCCCATAATGCAATGTGAGGGCTTTTTAAAATTATATTTTTTCTTCCTGATGGTGCCTCTTGAAGGGGCACGAGTATCATCAATAATTTCTTTTATGTTGTAGAGGCTGCAGGGAGCACAGCAGCACCTCATGAACTTAAAAAAAACAGTACGCCTCTTGAGTAATTGAATCTGTCACCCAGGAGAGCTTACCATATTTTGTTTATGCACTCCGAGTTGTATCTGTATGCTCTTTGGCTAGAGTGCAAGGTCTCCTTGTGGATGATTATACAAATGCAATTTGTGGCCTACAAAATGTTCATAAAATACTCGAAGACATGTTTAATGCTGATATTTATTTTTTAAATATGCTGTATTTATAACATTTTGTGGCAATAGGTATTATTAAACATTGCAATATGTGACATTATGAACAAAACATTTGATTGTGGTCATTAGTGATTCTTTGATAAAGCCAATAGGTCTGTTTTATATATGTTGATGTGTTGACCCCTTGATAAATCCAAAAGGCCTGCTACTTTTATATTTTGACAACTCAGTAGGTGTGTCTTACTTAAAATGACACTCTTTATATTGTTCCTACCCACACACAAGTCCGTCTGGCTATGAATGTTCAAGCCTCCTTGCATGTTCTTACTTTGTTTTGGATGAACATTGTTCTTAAGTATAGGCGTCTTGGGCTTACCAAGGCTAGACAGCAACAGATAACATGCTCTGCTGATTCTGTGTGATATTGACATAAGCGACATCCTCTGTTTCCAGCTGGTGTCGTTTTCCAATGTGCCCTGTAGAGCTGTATTGGTAAAGTTAGAAGCCTGGTCTTCAGAACATTTTGAAGAGCTTGTCTGCCCAGACCGGCTTCCAGGTATGGTTGGCATAGAGCGACTCCATGTGAGTGGGCAAGGCCCTCTGCGCCGCGGATGGCTCTGATCCTTTGGATGTCCTGGTTCCTTGAAATGATCTTTCCCTGCTTTTTTAGAAGGTTCTTTAAGCTGGCTGTTGGCAGTTGAATGACCATTGTAAGATCAGCTGTCAGGCACAGCGTACTCTTAGCTGACACAAGGTACCTTGCCCATCGACTAGTATTGTCCGTGAAGACTATTTGGAGTGCTTCTCTCAAGGTACTTGGACTTGCCTTAATCACATGATGATACAGTTTCACTATATCTTTTTTACATTCTATGTCCATTGCTGTTAGATTAAACTCAAGTCAGATCAGTGTGCCCCTTGTCGAGAGTGGTAACCTAAAAACCTTTCTGAAGGCCATTATGAGCAAATGCTCAAATTTATCGGACAATAAGCCCGGGAAAGCTAGATGGTCATAGCTTATTGTTGGAACTAGCTTTGCTTGAATTACTTTTCGAATGACCTCCTTTGAATGGCTCACAAGCTTCTGCTGTAATTTGCATAGGGCGTGTTTGACCTTGACTGCTTTTGCCTCCAGTGGTTTGGCCTGTAGTGTTGTTCTGTCAGTATCAGAATTGTACTCCCAGGTAGGTATACTTGTTTGTGGTGGCAATTCTTACTGGCCCGATATGCCAGCCCAGCAGGGATTTTTTTGGTTTATGTCCAAAAACGAATACCTTAGTTTTAGTTGCATTGGTTTGGAGTTTGTTTTCCATGTTATAGAGGTTTTTAAAAGTGCAAATCCCAGGTCCGCAGTATATAAGTTGAACAATGTTGGTGCTCTGTTTTACCCCTTTGTTTGTGTAGATCTTGGCAGTTGTCTGTGCCTGTGTGAGCTTAGTGCAGACCCAAGTGCCGGTGTAGACCGACTAGACAAAGTGGCTCTGGGGAAGGGTGGAGTCAATAGGGTACTTTACAACAAACGTAAAACCTGAGTCCTCATGGGCCCAACGGCACACACAATTCGTGTCTGGCACACAGTAATACGGCACCTGGGCTGGTCAGACAGACTAACGCAACACACTCCACTGTGGGACACAGGCAAACTGGGCAACCTGGGAAAGAGCAAGGGATTGAAAAAATGGGACCTGATAGGGATCTCCCGGCTGGGGGACCTCTGGCACAATGGAGAGGTTGTGAGCTTTGCCCACCTACAAGAACAATACATGATGGCTCCGGGGGAAAAATTGTGATATATGCAGAATAAACATGTGGAAATACTCCCCGTATCATCCCCTTTAGAGGAGCGACTACTAACTGACTATTTGACAAAAATGCAACCTCACTCACTTACAGGAAAATTATTAATAACCCGACGGATCCTCTCGACCGACTTAGGGCGCTTTGGCAGACAGCGTTGGGGGATATGGACAACCCTGCCTGGGGGGACGCGATTGCATCGCCTAAAAAGGTGGCAATCTCCTCTAGACTATGGCTGGTACTGCTAAAAATACTGCACAGGACCTATTACACACAGGTAATACTGCATAAGATGGGAAGAATCCCCGATCCACATTGCTTACGCCTCTGCCGCGCCAAAGGTACATTTTATCACACCTTGTGGGAGTGCCCACTGCTTACACCATACTGGGTAGCAATGATAGACACCATTTCAGTAGTCAGTGAGAAGCAAGGCCCGCTCGAGCCTAAATGCTGCCTCCTCAACATATGGGAACCAACAGACCTTAACCACGCTGGACGTCAGTGGGCAACGAAAGGCATGATGATAGCTAAACACAATTTAGCTCAAAAATGGGGGTCGGCAGGTGTACCAACTTTACTAGAATGGTGTAGAGATATGGATATGATTATGGTAGCTGAGATGGCCACCTTCATTCACAGGCGATGCCCAAAGAAATGGGGAAGGATGTGGGGCAAATGGAATATCTGTAGGGGGAACTTCTGTACAGCTCCGGTATTGGATCAGGATTCGTACAATGAGATATAACATTATTGTAGTCATCATAGAGTTGGTGTCTCTGTGGAAACTGGGTATCGATTGGCTGTGTGTAACTATCCTCGTGACTGTAACACTGTATATGCAGATTGTCCTTTATTTCAATAAAATGTTTTTTTTAAAGATATGTCTTAGTTGCTGTTTTGGCTAGATGTATTTGTCTTTACATATTCACTTTTACCAGAAACCGTCAATGCCCAGTAGAGTGAAAAGGCAGAATGTTGATATCCAATCTCTCTGTTTTCTCTCTTGGCCCATTTCCTGTTCCCAGTTTTCACTATAGCCTATATGTTCTTACTCTGTGGGGTTGATGGTGGATGTGGTGATGAGTAGAAGAGTGGATTACATCCATTGGATCCAAAAGTTAGTACATTCGGACACATCGTAACACATGAAAGTTTAACCCAACTTTTATGAACCCCCCTTGATAGACTGAAACTAGCACTGAGTGATACCGCGTGGAGGGTAAGTATAATTTATATCACGTATACAGAAAACCTTAATGACCAAGAACATTATCGTTTAGAAAACCTTTTGGAGTCGTAGGCTTTTTTCTAAAACAGAAATAATGGAGGAATTCAATAATATTATTTTTCTTAATATTTACTCTCTTAATAACAATGATTGCACCAAAGTACTAAGTGATGTTATTGTGGCATTAACTAGAGAAACTGAAAATATTTATGTAAAACTTAAAATGTGTGTCTCTTATTTCTTCTTTCTCACTTGGAAGTGGCTAAAATAATTGAACTGTAAATACATTGGGGGCAGATTTACAAGCCCCTTGCACCACTTTTTCGTCACTTTTCCCATGTTAAAAATAACGCAAAAGTGGCGCAAGGGGGTTTGTAGATCTGCCCCATGGAATGTATACCGCAGGTGGCTCTATTAGATATACTTGTAAAGTAGTAAGATAGTTTCCTGTTCAAATGAAAATGAAATGAAAAAAAACTCAGTACAAACCGTTAGTCTATTTTTATAAAACTCAGGAGAGATGAACTTGGGAGCATATGTATCACTCACTATATAATTAGTTTATTCAAAAGCACCATTGACCATACACACTTTCAGGATATGTAATTACACCCTGCAGTCTGAAACTGAGATTCCTATGTATTAGCCCCGTTGCACACCTATAGTTTGCTTTCTACGATGTTATGCAGCCCCATTGTTTCCCAAAACTACAGTGGCCATGTTATACTTATTACCCATGAGTTTGGACTTCAGTCTGGAAAGACAGCTCTAGTACTGTTACATGTGAAAAAAACATTAAAATAAATAATACCCCATTTCACTACTGAAATGTGAATAGTGGAATTCAGATCCGTGGAGTTGGTAGGGGATTGACTTCAAATTTTCTGTGTATGAATTCGATCATCAGAAGCACAGATAGCTTGAAAGCATCAGAGAGCACCATGCTCAATATAGATAGGAATCAGGGATGTTTGTGTTTTGCACTAGGTCTGATGTTAGCCAAGGCCTTTTGATTTTACTGAAATTATACGTATAATAGGCTTACTTATAGCGGTTTTCAGCAATACCTCTTCAACCTTTCGTCTGTTATTGTGTCATTCACATGTTTCCAACCTATACAGCATACAGCCTGAGGCAGTCTACTTTAGCCCTTGGCTAACTTGTTAGGGTGTTTAAATATCGATTACAAAAATATAGTTGACAAAAATATAGTTGTATAAATATCGTTTACAAAAATATCGACACCCGATACCTAAACAGGTAAGTACATAAATATCTACTCAAAAATATCGATGTAATAAATATAGATGCTTAAAATATCGACTTTTTAAATTAATTAAAATTACATTAAATAATTAAAAAATATAAGTACTATTAACAAAATACATTACTTTTATATTTTAACTATTTATAACAAATTAAGTAAACTTTTTCATTATAAACTTAATAAATGTGTACATATACATATATTTAACACATACAATTATATAACAACAATAATACATACATTTATTTAATATATAAAAAATATTATTAGTTAAAACATTTAATAGCGAAGGGGCAAAAATTACTATTCCCACTCCAGAGGGTACAACAGTAGGGAAAGCGTTGGATAGCGTAGGGGTAAAAAATACTATTCCCACTCCAGAGGGTACAACAGTAGGGAAAACGTTGGATAGCGTAGGGGTAAAAATTACTATTCCCACTCCAGAGGGTGCCACAGTAGGGTAAGCGTTGGATAGCGTTGGGGTAAAAATTACTATTCCCACTCCAGAGGGTGCAACTGTGGGGAAAACGTTGGATAGCGTAGGGGGAAAAATTACTATTCCCACTCCAGAGGGTGCAACAGTAGGGAAAGCGTTGGATAGCGTAGTGGTTAAAATTACTATTCCCACTCCAAAGAGTGCAACAGTAGAGAAAGCGCTGGGTAGCGTAGGGGTAAAAATTACTATTCCCACTCCAGAGGGTGCAACGGTAGGGAAAGCGTTGGATAGCGTAGGGGTAAAAATTACTATTCCCACTCCAAAGGGTGCAACAGTAGGGAAAGCGCTGGATAGCGTAGGGGTAAAAATTACTATTCCCACTCCAGAGGGTGCAACAGTAGGGAAAGCGTTGGATAGCGTAGGGGTAAAAATTACTATCACCACTCCAAAGGGTGCAACAGTAGGGAAAGCGCTGGATAGCGTAGTGGTAAAAATTACTATTCCCACTCCAAAGGGTGCAACAGTAGGGAAAGCGCTGGATAGCGTAGGGGTAAAAATTACTATTCCCATTCCAGAGGGTGCAACAGTAGGGAAAGCGTTGGATAGCGTAGGGGTAAAAATTACTATTCCCACTCCAAAGGGTGCAACAGTAGGGAAAGCGCTGGATAGCGTAGGGGTAAAAATTACTATTCCCACTCCAGCGGGTGCAACAGTGGGGAAAACGTTGGATAGCGTAGGGGTAAAAATTACTATTCCCACTCCAGAGGGTGCAACAGTAGGGAAAGCGTTGGATAGGGTTGTGGTAAAAATTACTATTCCCACTCCAGTGAGTACAACAGTAGGGAAAGCACAGGAACTCAAAAAAAATAGTAAACCATCTGTCAAATTTAGTATTAAATTTAATGTAGATTATAAACTTATTTAATATATACATTAAAATATATTATTATTAACAAACACCTACACACCTAAAATTAATTACTCAATTACATTTAATATTTACGAATTAATTATTGATTAGTATTGTATTTTCAAAATATTTACATAATTAATTAATTGACAGCTTTCACACCATATACACTTATAAACACCACAACACAAACTAAATTTTATTTACTCGTTTAAAAAAAATAATTATTTAATTATAATTAATTAATCATTAATTATTTAATTATTCAATTAAAATGTAATTACTTCACTACATTTTCACCTAAAAATTCCAGTACACACACCTAAAATTAAACTATTACCATAATTAATTTACGTAATTAATTATCAATTAACTAATTGAAATTAATTAACTAATAATTATTAAACTATTTATATTAAATTAACACATTAATTAATCAATTATTTAATTATATTTAAATTACTTCCCACCCTATTCCCCTATAAACCCACAACCCGCTACGGAACTATTAACACTAAATTCAACATATAATACATTATTATCTAATAAAATGCTGCAAAATATACTAATTTCACAAACAATACTCATTAAAAACACTAAATTATTAAAAAAACGATATTTTTGTAAACTATGTTTTTGTAAATGATATTTATTACAACTATATTACTGTTATCGATATTACTTACTTGTCTGTCGATATTCTGGTCAAACTATATTTTTGACAACGATATTTCTTCTTGTAGATATTTCTGCGGCGATATTAAGGTAACTCGATATTTTCCCGTCGATATTCCCGCTCTACACCGGCTAACTTCCCTATGAGCTGCAGCATTGTGTCCTTTCACAAGGAGCACATTCACAAACAAAGTAGTCCACTTCAGTGCCAGGTACTACTATTGTAATGTGTGCTTTTTGAGAGCCAAAAATATTGTAGCTTTTATTCAGTGCTTTTTCTTTTTTATAATTAATGAGCTCTGCTAACCTCGCTGTAAATGGCATGCCATTCTCAATAAATGTTCATTGAACCATATATTATTGATAGTGGAAGAACACGTTAAACACAAGAACAATGTATAAAGAGATTTGGATGGAAATAAGAAAGAGACTGTTTGTTTTCTTTTGTAAAATGTTACAGATAATTTATTCCCCTGAAGAAGGGCTACAGCCCGAAATGCATTGGGCAATCTGATGTACGATTATACACAGAAGTTTTCTGTTATACTTTCATAATTTACTGAATCAAAAGTATAGGCTAAAAAAGAAATTTCATGAAAACAAGATGAATAAGAATTAAAGTTTGATTTCAAATCACACCGTTTTTGGAAGATTTTGTACCTTCACTACATATGTTGATCTGAGTGCGAGTGGGGGACGCCCCTCTATTGTGGAGGTCTGTGCATTTACAGCGTATTTGCCATCCTTTCACTCAAAAGGATTAACCCACCAGCACCACCTACCTCTTACAAAGAATATACATTCAAGATACCCTGGAGTGCACTGGACAATATTCTACATTTCAGATTTTACTTGCTAACCTCCCCAACAATAGGGTTTTGCACCACAACAAAATAAAACAAATATTGACAAAGTCAAACAGCTGACAACTAATGCCAGACCTATTGGCTTTACCAAAATTGCACACTTGAATATTGTGGCACACTAGTATCAAGGGCAAAAATATCAAAAGGTTATTGCATACAATAAATTATAGATTTCCTATTCTTAATTCCAGTTCTAAGTACAATCACAATCTATATATTGTGAAGGTGCATATATGTTTGGTTAGGTATAGAAAATCTATACATACTCACCTTTTGAAATCTTGTACCTCTATGTCCTGGACTCGATACTCAAGAGCTACATCCTTTGCCAATGCCAGTTTGAGGCTTGTATTCACATCACTCTGGTGGGGGGGGGGGCCTGTTTTGCACTGTTAGTGTAATAATTTCTTCTTTTTTTTGTGAAGGGGAGTTTTATAAGGTTCGAACTCGACCCGAAGATATAAGAGCTCTTTACAACAGCATCAGTTGCGTTACAGGCGGACACATTCTTTTTTTTGTGTTAGGCATGTGGAGATTAACAGCTAGATTCATCAAAAAAAATGGGCTCGCAAAGGTCTAGATTCTGAGAATCTGGCCCTTTGCGAGCGCAATTTTTGCATTTAGGATTCATCATCCCAAATGCAGAAATCGCTAATTGCGAAATCGCTAAATTGCGAGGAATTGCATTTAAGTAATCTCTATTTGAGATTCCTTAAATGCAATTCATTAACCATTTTTAAATTGCAAATTTGCTATTTTTGGCCGCTATTTACCGCGAAGTCAGACTTCGTGGTAAATAGCGAAAACTTAGAAAAATGCACTTTAGTGCATTTTTCTAAGTTGGATGTTACACACACACATGTCCTTTGGACATTTGTGTGCGCAACATTATTATTATTATTATTATTATTGCAGTTATTGAGCGCACAGCTACCCGAAGGTTTCCCGGCGCTTGCCTTGGGAACCCGTCCTGGCTTTTCCCTGTGAGATAGCCCCTACAGGGCATCCCCAAGGTGAAAGCCAGGTATCCCGCCGCAGGGGGGCCGTTGTGGAGATTAAGCAAGCTTAATGCCCAGAGTTGCAGAGTGAGAACCCATGATTAGAGCAGGCACCGAAGCGAGAATTATCGAGTCCGTGGACATTTGAGCTCAAGACCCTGCCGCGTCGGGAATTGAACCCTGGTCCCGGGTCTGACCTCAGCTTCCGGGTCTGCCTGCTCTACATCGCAAATAAGGAATGACTCCCCATTCCTTCCTATGGGCCTTTAGGCCCATAGGAATGAATGGGCCCATAGGAATGAATGGGGAGTTATTCCTTATTCGAATGACTCCCCATTCATTCCTATGGGCCTTTAGGCCCATAGGAATGAATGGGGAGTTATTCCTTATTCACGATTAGCAATTTGCTAATCGCAAATAAGGAGGCTGTAGAAATCGCAATTTATTTTGCGATTTCTACATGAATCCCGATTTGCAAGTCCTTAATAGCGATTCTCTAATAATCGCTATTAAGGACTCGCAAATCGGGACATTGTTGAATCTGGCCGATAATCCGTAATTATAAGGTCAAAGAGGTCATCATAAAACATTAATTCCTGGTTAATGTCGAACAATAAAAAAGGGAAAAGCTTAAATTTTACGATCAGGCATAAATATTTGTCTCCGACTAATTAGGTATACAAACTTTCAGCTAAATAACACTTCGTTGAGTGGACAAAACGAGTTACTTGGTTACTGGAATGTTAGACTGGAGTCCTGCGTGCATTACTAGCTTAAGATGTAAAACAAATTTCAGTCTTACTTAGCAGCTTCACAATTTCATCCTCTAGGGGATGGTTCAGTGTTGAGAGAATGACAAGGTCGGTAAAAACGTCATTTTTGACTTTAAACATTTTTTTATTTTCATTTTTAAAGTTTTCATATTGCAATCACGTAAAGTGCCTGGTGCGTTGTGTGGTTACCATAAAAAGGAATAAAAAGAAGGGATGGTGTGTGTGGGGGCCTATTTCAAGAAGTTTTAAGTCCTGGTTAAAAGCTCTGTAAAAGTAAGGGACAGTCCTGTACTCAGTTGATCTTTGCACAGCCGTAATGGTGTTTTACTGTTGGGCCTTGTGCTCCATCTTGTAGAGTCGAGTTCTAATCATTCTCATGTCCCAAGCGGCTGTGTTGGAGCCCTGATGTGAGGAGCGTGAGGCTTAGAGGACTCTAGAGTCCAGGGGGAAGTTCTGGGTTTTAAACGGGGTCTGAAAGGTGTATGGCTTGCTGATAGGGTTTGAGGAGGAAGGACCTTCATCTAAGTGCTTATGGTTCACTGCACAACAACACTGTGATATTCTTTTGTGTGCAGTGATTGCTGGTCGCTTGTTCTCTCAGGGACATATTATCAAGGGCCTTATCTCTGCTTTTTGCTTTTTGCTTTAACAGCCAAAAAAGCGGAGATAATGTTTTTGCCCTTTTAACAAGAGGGTGATAACATTTATTAGCGCATGTTACCACCCTTTTACCCTACGCCTCTCTTTGCAGTTTTCACCAAAGACTTACGTGTACAAAAATGCTGACTTACCTATACTTTGTATTGGAGGTGGATTATGCTGATACGACCACAGGGTTGAATCAGCAAGGTTATCGCCGCTTTCCATGGAACATCGCTGGAAAACCAGTGATGTTCCATGGAAAACAAGCTAACCCTGGAATAATTGTCGCCATTGCTCTAGGCGTGGTTAATACAACGCTAGCATGGTGATAATTATCAGAGACAATTGTCACGCTAAGAACGACCAGCAATAAATATCGCTGGCTGTTGATAATATGCCCCTAAATTTCCCCCTCCCCCCCTTGCTTAAAGCTGTTATGAGTCCCTGAGGTCACCCAGAGGTCCTCAAGGCATAGATGATTTATTGATACTGTCAGATAGCCCATGGCTGCTCATTCCTTCCTTGAGTGCATGTCGTTCCATAGGTGGGTTTTCAGTGTTCCTTGTTTGGATTTTTAATCCTGTGCCAGCACTTGACATAGACACCTTTGCGAACAATTTTCTGGGTGTATAGGCTGAATTCCAGCCTGATTTGGGTGGGCAAGACATAATTGGGTAGGTAGAATATCATTCTTACTGATCTTGAGACTGTACTGTCCAGAATGTCCGTGTCTCTCCCCCTCAGGCAGTCACTCCCGTAAGTGATAGCTGGAATGAGCTTTGCTTATAAGACCTGTAACAGTGGGGCAAGGCTTGGACCGGCAGTTTTATGTTTGATGGATTTTTAAAGCTACTGCAATTGAGTTGCCTCTTCTCTTGATGGCTTCTTTTTGTGTTTTGAATGTACCTTTGTTGTCTATTATCCCCCTCAAATACTTCTATTCTTCAACTGTTTCTATTAATGTGCCTGCCAAATGACAACGGTGACTTGATTTTTTGGAGGTTTAGTCGCATTACCTTCGTTTTGTCAATTGATAGTTAGACCGTTGATAGCTGAATAACTGCTGGCTGTATCTTGCAGGTGTTGGAGACCGATAGGGGTTCAGCTGGTCAGCACAAGGTTGTCTATGTTCAGCAGATTGGAGAGTGGGAACCCTCCCATCCTTGGAGCACGTGATTTACAGATGTTCAATTCCTTCGATAGATCAGCCATTTACAAATTGAAGAGTGTCAGAGCCAACACACACCCTTATTTCAGCCCCTTTGTTTTTGGAATTTTTCTGGACAGGAAGTTGCCATTTCCTAGCCACGTGTTGGTTTGTTTAAGAATTATCTGGTTTAAAACAGCAGATGGTACTTTCTTTTTCTCAAGTTTGGCCCAGAGTTTATTCCTGTACGTTCAGGAAAAGAGTCAAGGTAGTTCCTATAACTTTATGTTAGCATCAACAATTCACCACAAAACAGTTCCGAGTAAGTTCATCAGAAACACAAATTTATTTTAAAATAGAACATTCATTAAATGCTCTTGTAAATCAAAGCATTAATGTTAATCCATGTAACTACTTCAGAACACAAATATATTTTAAAGTAGAACATTCATTTAATGCTCTTGTTAATCAAAGCATTAATGTCAATCCATGAAACTACTTTGAATATACTTTAATTGCATGTAATATTTACAGTGCTCTCAGTGAAATAGAGAAAAGGAAGGTTTTGAGGGAAATGGGGGTGATTAAGTAGGTGAGGAACTGGGTAAAGGTGGTGTGACATAGGCACAATTGCATTTTTGTACAGTAGAACCTGTACAGCCTAATTTAGGTCCATAGTTCCCTATAATCATAGCACATAGGTCAAGACAAATCAATTTCTTCTATTCCTATGGTTTGAGGGTATGTGGTAGTCTATGTTTCGACCCATGATTATGAAGGGTTGTTAATTCCTCATTGTGGGGTCTTCGTCAGGACAAGATGGTGTGTAGAGTACCTGAAATTATAAATTAGATTCAGTGCGTGCGGTGAAATGTGGCGAATCAGACAGTGGGTAACCAAAAAAGTACCTACTTACGAAGCGGCTCACAATGACCGTCCCCGATGGGCAGCGCACCGCTCCTTCATATCTGTAATGAGATATGTAATCTACTTGTTACATATAGGGACATTATGTGTCCTTGGGAAATGTTGTGTATTTATTAAGGGGACTTACTAAATAGGACGTTAAACATATGGGGTGATTATTCTCCCAATGTGTGTCAGGCTTCCACAATATCTGGAAATGAATAAACTGTAGTAACTAGTACCAATACGGTGGCAATGATCTCCCGTGATATGTTGCTGATTAGTCAACAAATAAAAGTTTGTAATAGAACGAAATGGATGTAAAATTGGAGAAAATGGTGCATACAACATATTTAAATAGTCATCTGCTCTATTCTCCCATGTTGATGACATTCCAAAGGGTAAAAGAGTCGGTGAGCCCCGCCTTCATAATTACCAGTATGCTCACAATTGATTTTACCATGCGGCACGTTTCTAAAATTGTTACTCTCTGAATGGAAAATGCACGTGTCTTAGATTTTGCAACCATGCTCTCTATTTCCAGATTCATAAGACGGCGTGTGCATTAAAAAACATCTGTGTTAAGTAAGGTAAGACTGGAGCCTGTCTACTGCGCACGTTAACGGCCAAGACTATGCCAGTGGGCGTTAGTGCGTGAAAATGGTTGGCGTGTCCTTCAGGTAATTAGATTAAATTGGATTATGCCCCCACGCTCTATTAGCATATTTAAAGTAGGAGTGTGCATCAAAACCTCCATGGCAAAATAAGGTAGAACTGCGGATGTATTCACAAAAGATAATATATACAATAAAATCTGTTCTAAGAAAACTTATCTAGCAAACCCCCTCTGAGTCCAGAGTCAACAGCGTGTAGAGGGATCGCTACAATATACAACGGATGAGGGACCCGTTCGGTCTCTAACCTTTCTCCCTTCTGTGTTCCAAATGACAAGCAGAGCTGTCGGAACTCCTGTTTAAAACAAAAGGGGGCGCGGCTACGTCACGCGGTGCCGCCGCTGGATACTAGTTGGGGGCTCATCAGTATGGCGACCAATGGAAACCTACTGTGGGTAACCATGGAGATCAGAGTAGTTATACTCCATGGGTGGAGTTGGAAAGGGGTGGAAAACGGTTCTTTTCAAAGATAATGCAAAAGTACTAGTAAGCCTAATCTAAATGCCCGCAAAAACTTTACCTAGACATTCAGTGTGTAAATGCTGTTTGAAAACCGTAGATATCGATTCCTCAGGATTTTGAATGGTTCATTGCACGTAATGTTATACTATGCTAGAAAATTACATTTTGTGTGTAAACCACCTTCTGGTATATCCATGACGGAAAACACATTCAGCCAGATTCATCAAGCTAAATTGCGCTCGCAAAGGGCCAGATTCTGAGAGTGCAATTTTTGCATTTGGGATTCATCATATTCAGCATATTTGCGAGGAATTGGATTTAAGGAATCTCTAATAGAGATTCCTTAAATGCAATTCATCAACTAATTTGAAATTGCGAATTCGCAATATTTGGTCGCTATTTACCACGAAGTCTGACTTCGTGGTAAATTGCAAAAAAATTGAAAAAAGCAGTTTAGTGCATTTTTCTCTTTTGCATGTTACACACACACATGTCCTTTGGACATGTGTGTGCGCAACACCTGTGTAAATGTGCATTTCAGGGGTGCTACAGGGTGTCCTTTGGACACCCCTGGCACCTTTGAAATCGCTATCTTATTTGCGATTAGCTAATTGCTAATCGAAAATAAGGAATACTCTCCATTCATTCCTATGGGCCTTTAGGCCCATAGGAATGAATGGGGAGTTATTCCTTATTTGCGATTAGCAATTTGCTAATCTCAAATAAGGAATGTGTAGGAATCGCAATTTATTTTGCGATTCCTACATGAATCCCGTTTTGCGAGTCTGTAATAGCGATTCCTTATAAATCGCTATTAAAGACTCCCAAAACGGGTCTTTGATGAATCTACCTGATTGTTGTTCTTGTGCGCGTTAAAGCATATTGCGTTCTCAAATACGACCAAATGGACCCTGGTATTGATGCAGCGCTCCTCAGGAAATATTTTCTAAAACCATATCACTTTTCCCTGAAGTATATTTTCTAACATATTCTCAATCAGTGGGCCCATAACACTGTCAATCATCCAATATCTACTTACACTCTACTTCATGGATCAGTGAAATTCAAAGAAGAGCAGCTGTATCATAGTGGAGTATCTAAAACTAATTTGCATATTTTTATTCTATTTACACCTGCAGTTTGGATGCGTTTACCATGGTTTTCATAAATACAACATTTATATAGACACTGGAGTCAATGGATCTGTTAGTAAAAAATTAGGCGTAGGAAAACTCAAGACCAGCTTGATTCTCTATTTATCTAATTTTTATTAACCCCTTCAGTGCTGCGCGAATTCCGCTGCGGTGCTTAAGGTTCTAAAGAACCTATGGACTCATGACGGAACGGTTCCGTCATGAGCACAGGCCAACCGACGCTCATGACAGAACCGTTCCGTCATGAGCACCGAAGGGGTTAATAGCAACTTCAGCATGTCTAAGATTTATTCATCTCAATTTATTTATTTATTTCAGAAAAATCGACATTTAAACATAAGAATTTTACATTCAGGACAACTGACATCAGTTATTTAAGAAAAACTCCAGGATACATATTTCATTATTTTAAATACCAAGTATTAGCAAAAGACAGATAGTTCCCGAACTAATCATCTATTTCCCTAACATCCCTAACTAAACTCTCAGATAAAGTGCATTTCCCTGTAAAAAGAAACAGAGTTAGGCAGGTTCTTACATATCAGGAAAATCAGCATTCCAGCAGCATCCCCGGAGGAAATCAAAGATAATTTTTTTTTCAGTAAAATCAGCAATATTTATACCTTTTTCACTAGCTCTATCTATCTAAAAATGTAACTCTTAACCTAAATACGAGTTCTGATTGGACAATGTTGGGGTGGATGAGCATCATTTTCTCATCTTTTCTTCCGTCGGCTAGATTTTAAAAGGGTCTTTGTTTTGGGCCATGTCCGGCCTAATCCTGTTCTAAACTAGCAACTTCATGAGATCTTCTCATGTTCAGAACCTTTGTGCTCATCCTTTTTGGCAGCCATCTATATTTCCAGGCCAGTCTGTCCTTGAACTGTAGTCACTCCAGGCACAAGCTGCTTGCATTCAGACTCGGGCTTTGCCTACTCATGCGCACTTCTTTTGTGACCACAATAATCGAGTGACTCCCTTTTCTTTTAGGCCTCACGAGTCAAAATGGGAACTATCACAGAAACAAACACAAATAAATGTTAATTTAAATAATTTAACCCTTCTGTTTATCTCCCCCTTTACTAAGGTTTTCCCTGTTAATAGTTACCTAGCAAATAGCCATACTTAAACGCGATATACTTACTTTAACCTCGCGTTTTGTCACAAAAACACATAAACAAAAGCACATTTATGCCGCATTGCATTATATTAAAGCTGCTCATTAGGTTGGAACATGGCAATTAGTTGATCATAGTTGCAACATAAGCAAGATTAATTACCCGCTTGTATTTGTGCAGGTGCATTTCTTATTCTATGTTGGTTAGTCATGCTTGGCATTCCATTAGTACGAGTTGTTATTATTGAAGTATGATTTCAGAAGGGGTACACACAATTTTGTTTCTCCACCTTGCTCCATCAACTCCCCCCATTGCTATGTCTAAACTTTAGTATCCTTTTCTCTTGTCTCTTTAAAAATCTTTTCTTGAAACTCTTCCATTTCTATATCACCTTTTTCTCTTTCTCTTTCTCGTTTCTCCTTGATCTTCTTCTTTAATGACTTTCTAACATTCCTTCTTTTTCTATATATACAACATAACCATATCATTAAAATGACTAATACTATTACTGTTACTGGAATTAGTATTTTACCTATAATTGAACTACCTATTTTTTTAAACCAATGTTTAATTGCTGTTAAACTTTTACCAAATCGTTCGAGAATACCATCACCCTCCAGTGGATCAATTTCTCTATGCAATTCCGTAATATTTGTAATATACTTTACAATGTTTTGACTTTTATCTGGAATGTATGTACAGCAATGCTGTACCTTCAAAATTCCACAAACTTCTCCTTCTTTTGCTAATATAATATCAAGTGCAAGACGATTTTGCATTACCATAGTTCTCATAGCAATCATTTCAGTGTTTACCATTCGGAATCCACCAGCTGTGTCTGCTGACAAACGATCTACCATCGTTGACAATCTTCTAATTCGATTTGCCTTGAAAGATATTCCCACTGCTGGTATCAGTGCTCCAAAAACATCCCCTATTATTTCAATGACACTTTCTCTTTTTCTATGACTTAAAGGTTTACCTATCTCATGAATTCAATTAGTACCTCTATCTACATGAAAAGTTTTAGGAAAGACCAAACCCACATAACATTTCCCGTACCAATGGGCAGGCAATCTATAATAAGCTTTGTTACCATATATAAAATATACACCCATAAAAACAGGATCATTTCCTCCTTTAAATCCCCATCCCCCTTGGATTTGGTAAGTGACTTAAAGTGATTTGACTTGCTCCCACAAAATAATTGTCATACATTGTCTCTCCTAATACAAATTTTCCCTAAAAGTGGAGTGTCTATATTTATTGCTACATTCACATTTCTTTCATCAATATTTTCATCATTAAATGTCCAATATTTTGATTTTTCATGCTTTATTTTCTCTTTACGTTTATATGCAATGCGTCTTTCTTCAACCATGTCTAAGAATGCTTTTTCTTCTGCTCTGATCTTACAAGTTAAATTGTTTTTAAATGCATGGTCATGACTCAACTCATCAACTTTTAAAAAATATTCTCCCATAACTGTAGCAGGCTTTTTCTTATTTAGTGCACTATCTATTTTCAGTCTTGCAAACACTTCATCTGAATTGGAATAATGAAACTCTAATTTGTCTGTTTGATAAAACAAGCTTGCAATTACACTACATGTAATTCAATATGTAAGTGGGAGATGATGGCAGGTCACCTCCTCAGAAACAGATTCAGGCAATTTTACACACAATTGCAGTCGCTGGCATCCATTGTCCTAACATATTCAGTTAATAATCTTGAAAAGGTATTCTTTGTGAAATCACTTATCGAACTATCTTGATGTAATTCTGGCCTATATACATGCTGCTTATTTGGTTTCAATTCCACATCTTTTTCAGTTGTACTCAAATTTTGTTTCAACTTCGCTAAGTTATCTCGGAAAGGTATAACAATAGCTAAAATTATCCATATCAATATTAATAGTCCAGCACAAAACAAGCACATTCTAGACCATTTTCTAAAAATAGAACATTTTGTTTTATGTTCGTTAGTAACCATTTTTTATTTTTTTATTTTTTACACAGCGAGTTTTACTAACAAGTTTTCTTCGACCTTATGTCACCTATAAGTTCTAGTACTTCCAACAAGTTTTCTTCGACCTAATGTCTTTACAAACTTTTGTTTTCTAACAGATTTTCTTTGACCTTGTGTCACTTAACACAATTTTTCTTTCTACTTGCAATGCCCCTTTCCTTTTCTCTTTTGTATTTCAGATTCACTTTCCTTTTTGTCCCTCTTGATTAATTACCACTTTCCTTTATAGCACAGTTCTTTACTCACTTTTTCCATTTGTCTTTGGGCAATTTAAGTTTTCCTGACTACTGTTTACCTCTTCAATTGGAGGCAACACAATATAGGACCACTCAGGTGATTTATACTTTTGATTTGGTCTTCTTACTCTCTTTGGCCTTTGAACAACTTCTATTTTCTTTTCCAATACTTCCTTTTGACTGGTTATCTCATTAACCTGCTCTTCTTGTTGTCTTTCTTTATTAACCAGTTTAAATTTCAGTCCATCATTTCCTTTAGGCTAATTATCTCCTTTTCAAAATCTCTTTGTCTTAGGCTCCGTGGTATTATATTCCACTCTCCAAGCCCTTTTCCTTGAACTCATTGGTTGTTGTGCTCTTGAGGCGGAAGCCGGGAGCGAGTCACTATTTTTAAAAATTCTGTGTCACTTAAATACTTGTGTTTTTAAATACTCACTCTTTCAGGGAAACACGTTGTCCTAAGCAGCCGAGTTATCACTGTTGCGGCACCGCTATCCCTAACACTCCTTGGCGCCATCTCGCTAAGACCGGAGGCCATGCCCCCTTCCGAGGCCACGCCCCCTGCCAACCACTACTTAAGACGCCGATTCAGGGCGCCGGGTAAATCATTGGTTGTTGTGCTCTTGAGGCGAAAGCCGGGAGCGAGTCATTATTTTTAAAAATTCTGTGTCACTTAAATACTTGTGTTTTTAAATACTCACTCTTTCAGGGAAACAAGTTGTCCTAAGCAGCCGAGTTATCGCTGTTGTGGCACCGCTATCCCTAACACTCCTTGGCGCCATCTCGCTAAGACCAGAGGCCACGCCCCCTTCCGAGGCCACGCCCCCCTGCCAACCACTACTTAAGACCCCGATTCAGGGCGCCGGGTAAATCATTGGTTGTTGTGCTCTTGAGGCGGAAGCTGGGAGCGAGTCACTATTTTTAAAAATTCTGTGTCACTTAAATACTTGTGTTTTTAAATACTCAATCTTTCAGGGAAACAGGTTGTCCTAAGCAGCTGAGTTATCGCTGTTGCGGCACCGCTATGCCTAACACTCCTTGGCGCCATCTCGCTAAGACTGGAGGCCACGCCCCCTTCCGAGGCCACGCCCCCACGGTCCCTACCTGAAGCTGCATAAATTATGTGCATATTCCGGACGCGCAGCGGAAGAGCGCAGCTGGCGCAACGTTTGTGCGCCGAAGGCGCGCCAAAGGTAAGCCCGTCTGCGCCCGTCCGCGACCGCACAAGGCTAGAGGCCATTCCCCCTGCCCATTCATTGAGCCAGACCATCACTTACAGCTCGCACTCCCTTCAGCAACTATACCAACTACCTGAGCCATCCTGTCTACACGCATGGGATCCTTCAATAAAACATCCTGCATGCAGTAACTGCGGCTTTCATTTTGCCCCTCACTCCCCTATGAAACCCACAACATACTCCATGCTTCTGCTCAACTGCCGTTCACTTCCCAAACACTCCATGGAAATCTACCTAATACTAGAGGAAATAAACCCAGACATCCTCTTTGCCACAGAGACGTGGCTGCAGGAACATTCGGAACCTGATCTGGTACAAGCTCTTCCGCCTGGATATCAAATACTCCGCATTGACTGCAAAAAAGGAACTGGAGGTGGCCTAGCAGTAATCCATAAAGCAGATTATGAAGTTACTAGCACCCCTGTGCACCTCCCAGACAGTGAATGTCTTTCTTTCTCTATAAAATTCAGCCCCATTCATACCTTCTCCGGCATGCTTATATACCGCCCGCCAGGATCTCAAGGTCTATTTCTTTCAAACCTTGCATCAACAGTTGCAAACCTGGCACTCAGTTCTGCCAACTACACAATTTTGGGCGACATTAACATCCATCTGAATGATTTGACCGACCCCTCTGCCAGAGAACTTACATCACGCCTACAAGCCCTGGATCTACACCAACTTGTCCTCGGGCCCACACACCAAAAAGGGCATCTCCTAGTCCCCATTTTCAGTAACTGCCCCAACCTTCTTGCCAAAAACCCCTCCCCACTGCCCTGGTCTGACCATTTTCTTATCCCATTCACTTGGACCCTCCCCCATCACCCCCTCCCGAAACCCCGATGACTCTGCAGTCACGGAACTGGCAAAAAATCCCCCTACCGAAATGGCAAACCTCCTTACAATGTAAAAAATCCTCTAACTCATCTAACCCTATCCAGAGTAACGATAACTACAACAGATGGATCACCAATTCTTTAGACCTCGTACTCCCATTGAAAAGCTTCCATCCCAAGCGGGGCAATCCAACAGCCCCATGGTACACAAACGATTTACGGAAGGCCAAACGTGCCTGCAAGCGAGTGGAGAGAAAATGGCGCCTTGACTACTGCCCAGCAGACAAAGTCAGTTACAGAGCAGCTATTAAAAATTATAAAGCAGACATCCAACGAGCTCAGGCCACATGTTATGAACAAAAGATAGATAATGCTGCGTCCAAACCCAAGGAGATTTACCGTATAGCTGAATCTCTCCTGCAACTTCCTGAGACCTCTAAAGCCCACAATAACACCCAGATCCATTGCGAGGAAATAGCGGAGTTTTTCCATCATAAAATAGAAATGATCAATTCCTCCTTCCCCCATTCTGCCACCTCGCCCAGAGACCCCACCAACACTGACCCTACGGCAGTTCCACTCAGTGTTCTCAATAACTTCCCAGCTCTTGACAAAACCAATCTAGAAAAGTTAATGAGAATGGTCAAATCTGGATCACCAATTGACCCAGCTCCTCCTAGGGTTCTCACTCAAATAATTAGCCAGATATCACCCACCATCCAAGACCTGCTCAATTCCTCCCTCGACACTGGCATTGTCCCGCCCCTATGGAAGAGAGCTATGGTCAAAGCCCTATTAAAAAAAAACAGCCTCGACCAGTCCAACCCTTCCAATTACCGACCCATCTCCCTTCTACCCTGGCTCAGTAAACTTCTGGAGAAGCATGTTAACTCTGTTCTGACAGACTTCCTAGAATCCAACAATATACTGGACCCCACCCAGACTGGCTTTAGGCCTCGCCATGGAACTGAGACTGCCCTGATTGCCGTGACGGAGGTGGCAAGAAGGATCCTGGACGGTGGCGGCTCCACGGCCATCGTCCTACTTGACCTGAGTGCCGCCTTCGACACTGTAAATCACAGCATTTTACTCCATTGCCTTGGTATGATGGGAGTGTCAAGAACAGCACTTACCTGGATGGAATCATTCCTTACAGACAGATCCTTCCAGGTATTCGAAAAGGAGTTCACCTCCTCTAGTAGACCTCTTAACTGTGGAGTGCCTCAGGGCTCCTCCCTGAGTTCGACCCTTTTTAATGTTTACCTTAGTCCCCTAGCTGATGTTGTCCGCCCCTTCGGGGTGAAAATTGTCACCTACACGGACGACACTCAGCTGGTGGTAGCGCTGGACCCTCCTTTCAACTCTCACCACAGCCTACATAAATGCCAGAAAGCTGTTGCATCCTGGATGTCGGACTCCTATCTAAAACTTAACGGGGACAAAACAGAGGTAATGCTCCTTGGAAATAACATCACGAAATCCATTGATAACATCTGGCCCCTCTGTTTAGGGAGCCCCCCTCAACCCAAGGACCAAATTAGGAGCCTAGGGATCTGGCTCGATCACAATCTCACCTTCAATTACCAAGCCACCAAACTTGCCGCCATTTGCTTTGGGTTGATGAGATTGCTCCGCCTCCCATTTCACTCAAGACGGATCATGGTCCAAGGACTAATCCTGTCGCGTCTCGACTGCGGTAACGCCCTATATCTTGGCGCCCCACAGTCCACACTCACCAAACTACAAGTTATGCAAAACTGCGCGGCAAGAATCCTGCTGAACCTCCCTCGTCGATCCTCAGTCAAAGCCAGATTGAAGGATCTTCACTGGCTCCCTGTGAGAGCTAGAATAGAATTCAAGAGCATGTGCGTTGCGCATCGCTCTTACTGGGGAACAGGCCATGCCATAAATCATCTCTTTGTGGAAGCCTACTGTCCCTCTCGGCCCCTCAGATCCGCAACCTCCTACCTTACCTCCGTACCACGCATAAGAAGAGCCAGATGCGGAGGACGCTCGCTCTCCTACAACCTGGCTAAGATCTGGAACTCTCTCCCCCTCTTAATCAGATCAGAACCTAACCTGCTTACCTTTCGAAAACTTTTAAAAACTTGGCTTTTTAATAAATCCCACACCTAATCCTTTCCTCTGCTTCCCACACTCCCACCCCTTCAGCTCAACTCATCAGTTTTTTCTACAGCGCTGGGACGCCCTTGGGTAGCCATAGTGTTTTACAAATTCTCATTTCATTTCATTCCATTCCATTCCAACTTTTTCTTAATGGAGTTTCATCTTCACTTTCATCTGTTTCAATTTCAGTGCCTTAAACGGTTTCGTTGATAATGATTTTCACAGCGTCTTTCTCCTTTTCAGAGTCAGTTTTCTCTTTCGACAGTTCTTTCACTCTGTTAGGAACATTTCAATAGCTGGTACTTGGAATTTCATCTTCTTCATGAGTTATTTCCTCCTTCCCAGTCTCAGGATCTTCGTTCCTGCTTCCAGAGTTTCCAGTCTGTCTTTCAAGATTGTTTTCTTCTTTACCAGTATTATTTTCACCTTGTTCAATGTCTTTACTAGTGTCAGTCTTTACCAATTCTCGATCTTCAGTTTGATCTTCAGAATTCGGTATTTCAAGACTTTCCTCCTCTCCTTCAGATGCTGAACTAGTATCTGACACTTCCAGATATCGACGTTCCTTCGATCTTCAGTATCTGGATATTTCTCTGGTTAACCTTCTTCCAAAAGTCCTTGATCGGCTCCTACTACCTGGAGCTTTCCACATCCTCAAGTCTGAGCGCGAATTCGCCAATGACACTGATCATATTGTACTAGTCCCAATACGTACTCTTGAAGGGCCTGCAGTTGCAGGCAATGGGGTACTTCCTTCTACTGGCATCAAATATGGTCCACTTCCAGTTGCAGTGACCTTTCCCCCTTAGTTGTCTCTTTCTCCCTTTCCTACCTGTGGCTGACTACTGTATTCCCCTTGACTTGGACCATAAACCGAAACTATAGGTCTGATAGGGACAGGCACTGTAAGAGCTTCCGATAACAGCTTAGCAGGGTTAATTCTGCTCATCCCTGTGTTTTCTGCTGTTCTCCTCACTCCTTCAATTCTAGTTGAAATCTTTCCCACTACTTTCGCACTAGGGTTATTCTGCGGTACTCCTGTCTCTTCCCTGTTCACAGCATTTACCAACGCTTTTCTTTGCTCATCTGAATCTGGATTGTATGGTGGGGGACGCTCTGCAGGCAATTTGTCTAACAGACTGTCATTAGTGTCGCTATTGTCCTCTACCTTTCTATTCCAAGCACCTCCTGTTTTTACCAATAAAGGAAATAGCCTCTTTCCCTCAATGGCGTCTATCCTCCACTTCTTCTACTGTATGTTCCATCACGCATCCTGATATGCCTTCTTCACTCACTTCAGCCTTCCCTAACTTCTTTCCCTGCTCTTTGCCGGTGCTGCTCTCATCCATGCATCTAATGCCTCAAACTGTGTTGGTCTAGGTAAAGGTCTCAATGAAGCCTTCGCTCCCCTCAACTGATACAGTACCTCTAATTAAATGAGCCGTAGCGTGGAAAAGCCAAATCTCCCTTTTCAGTAATCTTATGCCACTTGTGAAGGCAAACTTTAGTATGGAGTCCTACATTCGCTGCCATGTAATGTGCTGGCATATCCTCAGGTGGTGCCTCTTCACCCACTTGATTACCCACTCCCCTCTCCACTGCAAAGGTCTCATAATACTTTAAAGCATTGCATGATTGAATCAAAACTCACCGCCAAATATTTTGGTTTCAACTTCCTAATGACAACCTACCAATCCTAGCACGGTGTTATACCAACCGACCTATCGCAGCTCAGCTCACTCCAATGTCACTCCTCCTCTTTACAGAGGTTCACCCTCCTTTACAACTTTTCTTTTCGCATTCACACTCTCATTCATAGAAACAAGTATCTGTCTGTCTGTCTGTGAAATGACCGGACAGTCACATAAATAAGTAATGGTCTGCCTCTCTTCAAGTAATTGTCTGTCCACTAAGCAAGCTAATAGTCACATAAATCAATAAGTAACTGTCTGAACGCAAGATGACCTGACAACACCGTGACCCATGACCTGCGTTGGCCACTTAAGTCTATACAGTCTACCTTCCTGCACAAGGCTAACAGATCCACTCACCCACATTTTCCGAGGTGGGTTGTCAATAGCGCTTCATGACTTCCCAGATTCCCTGGTCCGACAATTACCTCAAATCAGTGTCTTCTACACCATAATCTATCCCGGGATCTTAGGCTACTCGTCGAGCCTGACATCAAATCAAATCATCGGCATGGACCACGCAGTTTCGGCCTGAAACCACATTAACTTGACTCTCATCCCAACTCCACAAGACATCACGCGATCAAATCATAACCACAACATAACACACCACATCCCTATTCATACTCATCCCGCCGTTCATTGCTGTTCTCGCTGCACCGTCACTCTCCGTTGGTCTCCGCCAATCTCTGTTGTCCTCTGCTCTCAATCCTTTGGGCTCTCATTCTTTGGGCTCTATGGACTTACTTTTTCCTAAGCTTTTCTGGATTCTTCCCTTACTTCAAGAGGAAACCATCCAACAGTGCTACCAACTGATGGGGCCGGCTTCCCTGCCCTAAATTTTTTCGGGAACCCCTGTTCAATGGACTGCTGGTTCCTGCTTAAAAGTGTAGAAGGGAGAAATATCTTACCAATTAGGTTTCACAGTTCAAATAAACCATGACTCCAACAAATGGCAGACTCCAGGTTCGAGATTTAGCTAATTTATTACAAAGCCAAAAATAACTGGACAAACAGACACCTCAAGATGAGGGTGTAGAAATACATTGGTACTAATACAAAGCCCAACCTACATGCAAAATATAGTCTATAAAGCATACAAAGAATTACCAATTTGAGAATCAAGACGCAGAATATCACTGCGCCAACATCAAGAGTTTTCTTCTTTGGTCCCTACACTACCGCTATCGTGACATGCCTACTTAGCATTGTTCTCCAGTCAAGATCAAGGAAAGGTGTCAGTGCGCGAAGACTTCCTAAGAAGTACACTCATGTTAATTGGGTCAATTAGCATAAAGCTACAGAGTTTGTTCTTAGATGCCCTTCTCCTTTCCTAACTAACTCCCCCCGGGGCACTGTCCCTAATTCCAACACAAAAATCTCAAGACGACTCCTAGTTACATTAGGTGATCACGCCATTCAACTGGGTCGTAAATTAGCAGCAATGGGTTAGCGTTAGCAGAAGCCATTTTGTATTTCTGGCAGCCATCTTGTCTGCCATGTGCTGCCATGTGCTCACCATGTGCTTTGTCCTACCTTCCTGTTAGCTGCGCCTGAAGTCTGCCCAGTAACAGGATAATTTTAGCCTCCTCCACTTTAACGAATGCTCAGACATGCTCGGTAGGGTCTGCAGCTGCTACTGATTAGTTTCAGATAGGAATGTGTTTACTATGTTCTGAAAACTGTTAGCTCCTCCCACTTGGTTGAACAAAGAGAACTTGCTTGTCCATATTAGGCATTTTTGTGTGCTCGCATGAGCCAGGACTGCCCCTTGCATTTATGCTTACTATGTAACTCTAAAACATATATAAAGCCCCAGGTTTCTGCATTCTGCAGACTGCCTCATTCAGTTGCTATGGCTTCTGTGCGACGTAGTCTCAACTCATGTGAGTTTAATAAATGTTTCTTTTGATATTTCAGTTTCTGTGCCAACTTTTTGTTCAGCTTTTGAAGGACTAAGTATCAGCGAGACCCCTGAAAAGGAATTTTGATTTCCTCAAATGGCGCCCAACGTCGGGCTCATCAGAGAGGTGGCTATCTGAAGTAGTGATCTTGTCAGGAGGCAGAAATCTATGGAGGAAGACAAGACAAGTTTCTACTAAGAAGGTACTCTGTGCACAGGAGATTCTGGGGATTCTTTGTCTTTGCAGCCCAGTGTGTTTCTGATTTTCCTGATTTTGATCCTCCACATGATGTCACCCCTGACTGAGAACATTTTTGGCGTGAGTATATTAAAAAGACCGTTAGGTCATTCAGAACTTGGCAGTTAGAACCTGGACGCGCTGGACTGGTAAGAACCGTTCTACGGTACTTGCAGCGAGCTTTTGGAAGCATTGATTGGCAAGGCAGTTTTAGGATACACTTGCTGCTGCTATTTGGTTTTGTGGGACTAGTCATATTTGGTTTTGGATTTGGGATATATGCGTTGCAACACATATAGGCAGGTAATGAGGAGATTTTTCTCTACTTTGTATGAAATTTGAGCGGTGCATGTACGAAGGGTACTTTAAGCACTACTTTGGGTATAATATTGTATATTCTGCAATATATTTGGCATGCCTGTTTTCACGCTCACATCAAAGAATGTGTTGCTATTTGGAAGGTACCATAGTGAGATGTGAATTAAAATTAGCTAGCTCCCCTAGAGGGAATACCTAAAATCGGTTTAGGTATCAAAACATATTTCTTCCTTGGTGATTTTGTTTCCCCAGGGAATTAAAATATGGACATAATACATATAAGGATCCTTTGTTCTGTGCAATTTTATGAATGGAGAAATGCAGAGCGATATTTGGTGCTCTGCCAGTCAAAACTGGTGAATTGAGTGTATTTTGGCTTCTTGGATACACAGCAGTCTGTTGGACTGTTTTTTGCAGTCTTTTGGAACACTTGAGAAGTGTTTCTTGTAAATATGACTTACAGCTAGTATTTACAAATGGTTTGGTTTAAGTACAATCTGTAGGCTGTCCTTTCTTTCAGTCCTATGTGTTGATCTGTGGGTTAAATGTGTGTTTAAATGTCTATGTGGTTTTTCCTATTAGTGTAACTTCTGTAAGTGAATAGCGATGGCGCAAATTATGAAACAAATGGCTAAAGCGCTGTATTGTGTGTCCTGAGTGTTTGAACCCTTTCTGTTTATGTCTGAAATGAGCTCAATGTGTGTTTGTGGGTTCTTGATGTTTTCAGTCTGTTAAGTAAAATGTTAGATTAATTAATATTAGGTAGAAATTAAATAAAAATGCAGCAATTTACCATGTCACATGCTAAAATCGCTATATGTTGCTTTTAATTTATAGACTAAGCAAAAACGCATATGTGCAAAATGTTAAATGCTTAAAATAGATAAAGTTAAAATTCACATTCACTAGGAATATGAACGGCCTCAAAAAAAATTGTGTGTTTTGTAGAAAAATGAATTTATAGCATTTTTTTACTTACATGCATTGTATTACATGTAAACAGGCAAATACTTCAGCTAAAGGGAATTTTTGCTAGATTTAAATGCATCTTATTGCACACACATTTTAAAACTCGAAATTTCTGTTTTAAGTAAGATTGCCAGCGTGATCAGATTTCAACACTGTGCAGGGATCTGACTGCCGTTAAGGAAACAGATGTTGTTTTTTGAAGGCAACGAATAACATCGGAATGTTTATTCAGCCATGACTTAGCCGTTAGTTAATCACGGTTGGAATTTTGCATTTCAGAATAGTGTTTTACAGGGTTACAAAAATAAGGTTTTAAGCATTCTTGGTTCTCCTGCTAAATAAGAAAAATCCTTTTTAAAAAAGTGGCGCGAACATCTGTCTTGTTTTAAGTTAGGTTTTTGTGCTTAGGCTCATAAATGACTGCGTCTAAAAATGACAGGCAAGGGATGCAGCTTGTTTTTTTTTTTTTTTTTTTTTAAAACCTTTATTGTGCATGAATAAAAGAACAAATACGGGCCCACAACCGTCAGGCCGGCCACGATACTTTTGAAGCACAAGTGCAAGCAATGCAGTTCCCCAGCGGCATCAGGTGACATAGCAACAATCGGTGGACGTTACACAGAATGGAATCATGTCGCCGAGGAGAAGGAGCATTTAAGGTTAATTTTTAAAGTTTTTTCGGTCTAAATATAAATCAGTGAAGAATAGGAACGAAGGAGAACTGAGTCCGTACATTAGCTTCACGACATGAGCAGGCAGCATCATCAATGGAAACAACAATGGAAGTTAACACCCCGGGCAGTATGGCGGTACAGAGTAAAACAACAAGAGCATCAGTCAGCATTTACGCACCACCCACAGCGCCACCCACTCCCTGCTAACCCCTATCGCGGACCCAGAACAGAAACAAGTCAAGAAAGCGCAGAGAATTCGAAAAAATAAGGCCCATAGAAACTAAATGAAGAAAACTAAATCTCTCCCCCCACCCTACACCAATGCGGAGGCTACGGCCTACCCCCCCCGCCCCCCCGGCAGTGTGTCTGTCGCCCATTAAAGAACCCAAAATATAGACCAAGAAAAGAAGGAAAGAGAAAAGGAAGATGGAAAGAAAAGGAAGAAAGAATTTTAACACTTGAAATATAGGGAGTAAGAAAAGAATAAACTATTCTACTACTCCCAGAAAAAGGGAAGGCGGGGAGGAGCCCACACAATATCAGATCTCCCGGACTCCCCAGCCATATACAACTCCTACGCCGTGTGAAGCAATAAAGTCGGAAGGCATAGAACCAAAAGAGGAACAGAATCAGTCACACCCAGGTCCCGAGTCAGCACATGAACCACCACCCCATCAGTAAAAACAGGACATGTACATTTCCACCCCACATACGAAATTGCCACAATAAACAACAGTAACAGAAGAAAATGTGAGGAGTCATAACTTCAATACGCGCCGAGGAGGCGTCCCAGTCCGAGATCCCACCAGACAGACCAGCATAAGTTATCACCCGGAAGCCCCTAGCCCTGACCAGATCGCAAACGACCACTCAACCATGACACCCGGCAGGAGTTCGCCTCAGATGGAACAAAGAAACAAGATGGCCACCCTAGGTAGTATAGAAACAGATAAGAGCAAAATGGACGCCACCCGGTACAAACAGTTCCCCTGTCCCAATGAAATATCGTTGGCAGAGCAGACAGGCATCGCAAAGCATGTAGCAGAGCCTGTAGATCACAATTCACCAGGATAGCCAGTTGTAGCGCCGACTGCGCCGTAGACAAAGGCTGCAATGCCACGAAGGAGGTCTTTGATGCGAGCAGAGAGGGAAACACTGTAGCGTTGCCAAAAGAGCTATCCGCCATGCGTTTAGACGGCAACATTGTATCCCAGTTGGAGCTCCGTGGAGGCGGATCAGCATAGCAAGGGGAACAGGTCGGTGGCAGAAGCGCCGCTGGAAGACCCACATCATCAAGCTTTCCACACAGTACTTGAAGGTTCTCATACAACGCAGCCCTCAGATCGGCAAGCGCTACCAAAACAGTGTTGTAGGTCACATCAGGGGAATGTACCACCCTGTCCGCAGTTTGAGGCGCGGTTCGCCACCCAGCATACCGATCAGTTGTCCGTTCAGCGTCACGATCCTGGGTCACCGTGTAGGTCATCATCGCCTCTATGGCGCCTGCCATCATTGCCACCCGCCCGGGAAAGCACAAGAATGTGCAGGCGAGATCCGCGAGGGAGACAGGGTCCCAGGCTACCGGGATAATCCAGGGCCGCTAACGGCGAGCGAACAGGAAGATAAGCCTCCCTTAGCAAACTCAGGGTGGGGGCACAACTGGAGGCAGGCTCCGCTAGTCGGCTATACACCAGTACGGGGGGGGGGGGCACGGCGCGTCTCACCTGAGCTCCCCTCAGAGCGAAATACCAATAAGCCAGGAGAAGACTTCGCAGAGGGGGCCAGGAAGTAGCGTCGCGTAGCACGTAGTGAGGCAGATCGCCGGCCTCCCCCCAGCTCAACTGGGTCACGGTGCTGCAGCAAGCGCCATCTTAGCGGGGCCGCCCGGGTCTCAGCTCCAGGTCCAGGGGCGGCCGCCAGCGCAAATCGGCCAGGTCTCAGGCTGGAAGGCTGGCAGGATTCCCGGAGAAACAGCAACAACCTCGGCGCCCTTTCGCCGTCTTCCCGCAGCCACGCAAAGTCAGGATAGAAGGCAGGATTTATCAGTGGGAAACAAAGGCTCGGAGAGCCGGGAGACTACACGTCCGTCTCCGTCGCCATCTTGGCTCCTCCCTGCAGCTTGTTTTTATATGTGGATTTATCACAAATGGTTGTGTTTAGTAAAAATAATTATTAATTATGAAAAATAATCATTAAAAAAAATAAGTGCTTCTAAATTCGTTTTTTAATATTTATAAAGCTTAATACTCATACTATGACCTCCTAGCATTAAAATTTAATTTCAGTTGTGTGTTACTGCATAATCAGGACATTTACATGTTGGTTTTCACTTGGCGCAGGCATAAAAAATCATTTTTCTAAGGAATTACATGAGATATGTCTAATGTCCAATCTTTGCAATCCGTAAAGAACATTCTGAGGATGCTTAATAAGTAATGCAATTGTAGGATCTTTATTTTTAAGTGCCCCAGATATCAAAGTCGAAATTGAGTTAAATAGCCTTTTAAACAGTATTCTTGCCATTTATAATAGCTTAAAAGTGTCTCAGGCTTCAGTAAATGCATACATTTGTGTATAATGCAAACTTGCAGGTTGTTATTATTTGAGGTTGCTTTTCATAGCTCAGTGAGCCAATGTGCCCGGTGCAGAGATTTTTGTGTTTAATATCAGGGTTGAAGGTTCTAACTTTAGCTGGGCCTATTTAGACGTTCATCCATTTAAGGTTGATGAAATGAGTACCATTGCATAGGGTGGTAGCAAACATTTGTTCTAAAGCAGGTATGTTATGTTATTATGTTCTGCGAATTATTCACAGTAAATGTTTTAATAATCTAAGAATAAATTAATTTTAGCCCCTAAAAGAAGTCATTTATATAACATGTGTTTTTCAATAGGGTTGATTATTGTAAGTGAGTTGGGAAGGCTTTTTGTCTTTGTCAGCTCGAGTGAGGGAATAGGAAGGGGGGCTGAGGAGCGCGCAGTGCGCCAGGCAGATTTTGACCTTAAGGTCAGTGAGATGGGGGTTTAGAAGTAAGTGAAAACAGTTGGAGAAATCACTGCTTGGTAAAGCTTCTCTGAGGATCAGAAATTAAAGCTTGCACATTAGAGGGCTGTGCGAGGCTTTCACGTTGACATCTGCCGTTTATTACATTAGGGCTTTGTCTCCGAGAAGTGCATTCCTGGCCAGCCTTGAAGAGAGAAAAATAGCAGGGCCTTAAAGGGGGTTGGCGCACAGGACACGCAGAGTGTCTGTGAAAGAGTTTTTTTTTTTTGGACAGTCAAAATTAAGGTGCTTTAGCATGTATAAAAAAGATGGTTGGTTAACAGTTGAGATTTTGTGTGTTATGTGCTGTGTCAGCAGTATGTTGAAAGGAGATGTTTTTTATTATGACTTCTTTGAAAAGAAATGTTTGTTTATTTTTTCATGATTTTGCATTTTATCCTTTTATGAATTGTTCCTGCTGGTCCTGTGTGTCAGAAGCGACACAGTGTTGTATTTGACAGCTGATCTCCATTGACTGGTGATCTGCTGTCAAACGGCCGGTGAGGAACGTAAAGGAAAGTATTTTTGGTGTAAGTCTGATTTTAAGCCTGACAAATTAAGCAGGCCAGAATATTGGGTTTTGGGCTGCAGGTTCACAGTGCATAAAGTGCATGCAATGGTGTTGTGTGTCACCGCTTATTTACATATGCTATTGTACTTTGTCTATGCTTTTTGTGCTTGATATACAGCGCGTATATCTGATGGCTTGGCATGTGTGTGTTTTTTTATCTTATGCATGTTTTTGTTTTATGTTGTTGATTTTGATCCTATTACAAGTTCCCCTGTGTTGTGAAGGGATTTTTCATGATGATGCATAATCGCTGCACAACAGTTGGGTAAATTTGTGCTGATACTAAATTTCACAGATATGATTTGTTCATGTTGTGAACAAGACAGACAACACTTTACCAGTGTATGTCAAATTTGGCTATAAGTATTGAAGAAAAATAAAAAAAAGATTTACAGGATCAAATTGTGTCACCTGTAGTCACGTTACTGCCCTCTCCCTCAAGGAATAGGCAGGCCTAGATTTATGTTTCCTTGATTGGACCTAAGGATGAAATTATAGATTTGTGGCTCTTGCTAAAGGTGACCTAAACTTTTCATTTTTTTCCCTTGAAGAAGGAACTGGACCATTAACTGAGATTACCGTATATGGTGTAGGGGCCAGCGGTAGAGTTCAAATTTCTGCACTACTGACTTTTGTGTATTACCCATACTCTTGGTATTATGTCACAAACTTGATTTGAAATTTTTTTGTCCTTCCTATAGATTTTTCTTTTGCCGCTTCTCCCCTGACTGATGTTGCATTGTGCCTAGTTATTGGGGATTTTAGCTGTGTCCTACTCCTATTTCACTTTTCCGTATTCCTTTCACCAGTCAACTCATTTTTTTAAATTGGTGTATTGTTCAGGTTCACACTTCCAGACTGCAGTGATGTAACAGGGACCACCATAATATGTATAATTCCCTTTTGTATGACCAGCCTGGTTTTCAAGAGTTTTCTTTAGGCCTACTTTGATGTTTTCCAGTCTGACTGTCAGGGTAGTGATAGATTGGTTAACTGACTTAATAGTATAGTAAGACAAGTTTTCCATCTCAATAGGAGATATCTTATGTTTATAGTTTGAATATGACAAATTCAATGCCTAAGCTAATTTATTTCTCAGGTATTTTTTTCTGCTGCTTTAATCTTTGATAGACCAGATGTGTTTTAATAGTGGAAGCACCAGGACTCTCTGGTTCTTGTATTTTTGTTTCCACATTTTGATCATTGGCCTTTGTGTTGCATGAGTGCACCTAGTGCTCAGTTGTTGGTGGGTAGGTATCTATATGTTCCTGATAATCTGTATTATGTGATTTCGCTTTTGAGGTGTCCTAGATGAGGAATTTAGGAACACTTAGACTTAATCATTGAGAAAAATGTTTACTCCATTAGATGTCACTATGTGTAAGGACATCCATTCATATAGAATTCTTATGTGGTTATCTACCCATAGATGGTAGAGGATATGCTCTCATATGGAAACCCAATTGAAGAGGCTAGAGTCATTGTTTTGCCTTTGTCTTTGTATTCTATGAGAATGACAGTGTATTTTAGATCATAATAGTCCCATGGCATATGGCCACTCCTTTGAAGATTGCAGGCCACCTGTTTGCAGTCCCCTTGTTAAATATTGAACTGTTTTTGTACTAAATTGACGAAAACTAACAACTGTGTCACATTTCCTACATCACTAGGTTCTGCAGGATCTTCCAGAGTCAAAGGGAGAATGATACCCTGCAGAACAGGTGATCAAGACGAATCCTAACTCCTATCAATGATAGCTACAGATGAAAGCAGGAGGTCTTGGCCTACAGTCCCAACACCCAGAAAGTAGCAAGGAGCCCGCACGCCATCAATGGTATCTTCAAAGTATTGTGTTTGCTTCATCAGACAGCGTTGAACATCAGAGAAAAAGGAGGATCTGGTTTTGCCACACAACCAGTTTCAATGGAAAAGAGCAAAAGCTACCTGTCATGTGCTGGTAACCTCTGACAGTGTGCAGTCCCTTGAGCCCTTTGGCCTGAGTTTTGGCCACACACTTCCCCTTTTTTCCTTTGCTCCAACAGAAGGGCGGTGCACCGGAGAATCCAAGATTGGCAAGAGGCACTACATTATGGTGCCCTTGAAAGAGCAGCCTGAGCGTCCTCTGACACTGAATAATGAGTGTTGGAGCTTGAGAATTTAGACCCGAGTCTACACGAGATCGTCTGCACGAGATTATCTGTGCCCATGATCAATAAGGAGTACACTATCTGTAGTGTCTGCCGCAGAGGAGAGACACTGGTGCACTGCATTGAGACATTGAGACTTTCGAGTGAGTGTTTGCCAGGAGGGCACTCCAACGGATATTTTCATGGAAGGCCTGAATCCAGAGGCCCATGCAACAATGGAAGCAGGTTTGATGGACGATAGAAGCCTGCCAGAGAGGCTTTGAACGGACTCTGGGCACAATTGTGGTTACATAAGAGGTTTTCGTGCGATTGCATAAAATGGGTGTTAGGAGACTGATTCTTATTGTTTTGCTGGCATTGTTTTAGAGTAGTATTCTGTTTAGTAAAGGCAGAATAAAGTTAATTCTCTGTGGAAGAGTATCCCTATTCAACCTGAGAGCATTGAAGGATCGCCACTGTTTCATCTGAGTAAATAGTGTTTACTGAAAGATTTTAGGATTTGCTTTTGCTTAGAGTTGTGAAAAAGGCTAATTTTGTCTGTAATAGTGGTCATTACTTTCTCCTACTGTCTGTATGTATGTTTATGACCCAATGTCCCGTTCTCTTTTGTATTCCTGTTCATACCCTTAATGAAATGTTTAGAATGGAAAATGCTTATCTAGCAATGAATTAGGAAATTGATGAAATTGTGAAAATTAATGAGCACATGTTTTCTATGTTCCTACTGGATCATGGGAATGACTTCAGCTAACGCTAAAACGGCCGTCTGTCATAAATGGGTTAGCGTTAGCAGAAGCCATTTTGTATTTCTGGCAGCCATCTTGTCTGCCATGGGCTGCCATGTGCTCACCATGTGCTTTGTCCTATCTTCCTGTTAGCTGCGCCTGAAGTCTGCCCAGTAACAGGTTAATTTTAGCCTCCCCCACTTTAACGCATGCTCATATATAAAGCCCCAGGTTTCTGCATTCTGCAGACTGCCTCATTCAGTTGCTATGGCTTCTGTGCGACGTAGTCTCAACTCATGTGAGTTTAATAAATGTTTCTTTTGATATTTCAGTTTCTGTGCCAACTTTTTGTTCAGCCTTTGAAGGACTAAGTATCAGCGAGACCCCTGAGAAAGAGTTTTGATTTCCTCAACTGGACACCTCCTCGTAGATAACTTTCCATTCTGCTCGATCTTTCCAGGCGCTGGCTTGATTACCTTGATTCCCAGGCCTTCTCAGTGAGAAAGAACACCATCCCACATTATCAGCACCTTTCATTCAAATGTATCCTCTCTTCCCTAAGCCTAACTCCTTAAACAAAAGCGTTATTCTAACTTAACAAAGCTGCATTTCTCCACCTGCAACAGAAACCTGAGAAAGGAAGAATTCTATTTGCACATGAACACTGCGAACATTTCAGTTTCAGAAGCAGGGAAATACACAAGCAACCTACAGGAAATTAGCTAACCTAAGAGCCAATATGGGCCTCGTTAGACACAATTGCGCACAACTATTATTACTGTGCACATTTGGATCTGTACATTACGAGTCAAAGGATCAGATTCTGATTCATCACTATTAAATGAACATTGATCTTTTTCCCTTTAAAGCACGGTCACAATGTTAATTTCTCCCGCTATGCAAAATAACTCTTCTCCTTACTTTACACGTTATTGAGTTGCACATTCTAATAACCACATGTTAATACGACAATGGGATATATGCAAGTGCAACGTACCCATGATTATATTGCACCCCTGTAAATTTAGAGCACCATTGCGCTCTATCAAAAGTTTATTGAGAACAAAATTCCCGCAATACGTATAGTAAGTGAAGACACGGTTTATAATACAAATATGAAATGTAATCCAAACTGTGAACAAATTCATTATGAACAATAATCTGAAACCAATGAAATGAGCATATCATGAAAAAGGGAGGCGATTGAAAGGAAGTAATGAGGGAAATGGGTCAGAGAGAAGGGAGGGAGATGGAGAAGGGGATAAAAGAGAATATGAGAAATAATATACTTGAACCTATGCTCATTAATTTAAAATAAAATTTAACAGTGCATGCATTGAAAATGTTACCTGGTAGACATTATTGTACTAAAAAGCTGAAAAGACAAAAGAATATCTAGCACAAATGATAGAGATAAAAAAAGTTCACAGATCACTGAGGCATATCAACTTCTTCAGCAGAAATATGTTTACATTTATATGACAAGCTAGACATGTTAATAAATATTATAATAAGAAGCTTCAGTTTTTATTTTTTAACAACAAGCATTAAAGAATTTTCATGACCGTTATCTAACCTATGGTTATAACAAGCAGCAAACCGTCAGGATTTGAAGTTTACAGTAAAATTCCAGTTAGCAGTGATTTGGTGAAATACTACTGCTATTCATAATGTGAAATGAAAATATTATTTATGTGAGACCAGACCTTTCTCATTTATATAGGAATAGGAAAATAAAATAAGCTTAAGATAACTGTTTGTCTCATTACAGCACCAACATTTGGTGGAAGGCTCCCCGTTAAACTGTACCAACGTTGAAGGGTTAATCAAAATACGAGTCAATACAAAACATAGTGTTTGGGTAGTATTAGCTTCATGTGATGATTTAAACATTTATAATCAAGTTTTATCCCAGGAGTTAAATGTTTCCCCTCATGTAATTACATTTTTGATTTTGATCATTGAAGACCTACCTTCCTCCTTCGCTTGTTCTGACCTACATTTTTCTGGCATTAGTACTCTGTGCACTTTACCACTGCTAACCAGTGCTGAAGGGCCTGTGCTCTCTCCTTTTAACATTCTAAGATTGGCTTATCCCCAGTTAGCATATTTAATTTACGTATAAGCCCCCAGCAAAGTTGCACTACCTGTGCCTGTAAATTAAATGCTACTAGTGGGTCGACAGCAGATTGTACCACCCACTTACGTAACCCTTTAAACATGTCTGAGGTCTGCCATTGCAGAGTCTGTGTGTACAGTTTTAAACTGCCATTTTAACCTGGCAGAATAAATCTTGCCAGGGCCAAACCTTCCTTTTTTATACATATGGAGAGAGGAGTTGGCCTAACGGCTAGGGCGGTCGACCTTGAATCTGGGTAACTGGGTTCGAGTCTCGGCAATGACGCTCAACATCCTATGATTCTGGGCAAATCACCTAGGGCCATATATAGGTAGGTAAATACCGGTCAGTAATGGCCTAAATTAGGTAGATTAGCCGTTACCGACCGGTATTTAGGAATTTGAGATGTAGGAGGCCAAAAATTAGGATTCGGTAATTATGAATCAGTAAATACAGATTCATCATTACAGAATTCTAAATTACCGATTCGGTATTTACCGAATTCTTATTTACCGAATCGGTAAATAGGAAACGGTAAAAACTAGAAAAGAGATGTAGGTAAATTCAGTAATACCGAATTTCATGAAATTCGGTATTTAAGAGTCGGTAATTAGCACTGACTGGAAGCAGGTGGTAATCAGCCACATTGTATATAAGCCATTCCAAAATGCAGCAGTGTGATCACTATGGCGACTTTCTATGTGATTGCAAGGCGGCTACGTCTACAGGCAGCAGGAGTCAGGATCTGGAGACGGGAGGAGTGCATTTACAGACAGCACATCACACTCTTCCAACAGACTGAGGCTGAGATCCATGAAAGGTACATGCTTCACCCCCACACCATCCTGGACTTGATAAGGGACCTGCACCCACTCCTGGAGCACCCAAAACCAAGGGCGCAAGCCATACCACCACAAGTGCAGGTGCTCTGTAGCCTACATCTGCTCGCATCTGGCAGTTACCAGGGGGTGATAGCTGCGGTAGGTGGGGTGTCTCAGAGTTGCCTGTCCCGGTTCTTCAGAAAGTTCCTGGATGCTATGATGCAGAGAATGCATCACTACATCAGCTTCCCACACACACATGCGGATTTGCTGAAAACCAAGACAGACATTTACCAGATGGCACAGTTCCCACATGTCATAGACTGTATTGATGGCACACACATTCCAATCTGCCCACCAGCAGCCACTGAGTATATCTACAGGAACAGAAAGTCCACCCACTCCATAAATGTGCAGGTAATCTGTGATGCTGCCATCATTATCACTGACATTGTGGCGAACTTTCCTGGGAGCAACCACGATTCATACATCTTCCAGAACAGTGGGATCTACATGAGCCTGGCTGCTGGAGAATTTGGAGAAGGATACCTGCTAGGTAAATCACTGTGACACTCCCTTACACTTACTGCATATGAATGTGTATTGGTGTGTGTGATGAATAGCACTCTCATTTCCACCTAGGCGACAGTGCATATGCCGTGCGGTAATTTATCCTCACTCCCTACCTAAACCCATCAACCCTGAGTAAGAGTCGATACAATGTGGCACCCAAATCAACCCGGAACGTTATGGAGTGCACGTTTGGACTGTTCAAAAGCAGGTTCCGCTGCCTCCACAAAAGCGGTCAGTACACACCCATCATCTGCTGCAAAATCATTGCAACTTGTGCAATGCTGCACAACCTTGCCACAAAGAAAGGTACAGAAGTGGAATTAACTGATTAGGAGGACCATGATGAGGAATTTACACAGCCAGAGCCCAACGCAACAAGAGTGCCACCAGCAACAGATGGGAGACAGAGACGGGCAGTGATCACATGCAACTATTTTTAAGTAAGTAAGGAGACACAGCCAGTTGTTGAATGTAATGACGTAGTTTAATTTGTGGGCACTACGCCACAACAAATAACTCCAATTTGTGACATCCATAGTAGCAAGTAAGGGGTTACTTCACCCAATGATGTCCTGAAAGTGTGGGCTGCATCAACGTCTGCGGCCACGCACAACAGTGCTGGATGGCATTGCCTGACTTTCCTCACTGGCTGTGGAACCAGTGGTGGCCCAATGCCGTCTGCTGCTCCTCTGGGTGTCTGTTACAGGGGGGGTGATGCTGCTCCGACTGGTTGTGTCTTCGCTGTCCGCAACCTAGACAGCACCAGTAGTGGCAGTAGTGGCAGAGTGACTCGTAAGCAGAATCCAAAATCCCCTACCAGACTAGCAATCAGTGTCTCATTGGTACTAAGATAACCCCAATGATTTAGACAACTCAGAACATGGACTTAGAACACCACAGGTAACGTGGAACACATGAACATTCTTTCGTTATACTAACATATCAATCCAGAATGAGGAGTCAAGGATGACATGTGCAAGTTTGAAATGTTTATTTCTAATGCAGTGTTCTCATACGCAGTATCTTAGCTAATACAAGCAAACATATTATTAAGATCAAGGTTAAAAACATAGGCCCACATGCATCATTGTTTCATTTTGCACTTCCTAATTTGCGATTTTTAGGAAATCGCAAATTAGGAAATGCAAAATGGGATGCATGTACATTTTCGCAAAATATTTGAGAATCGGTAAAAATCGCAATTTTTACCGATTCTCAAATATTATGCGATTAGCAAAGTGCAAATTCGCAATTCCTATTCATTCCTATGGGCTAAAATGCCCATAGGAATGAATGTGAATTGCGAATTCGCTATTTGAAATCGCAATTCAGCAATGCATTTCAAGGGTGGAGAGGGGGGTCCAAATGACCCCCCCTTCACCCATGAAATGTACTTTTGAGTATAAGTTACATACACACATGTCCTAAGGACATGTGTGTCTGTAACTTTACAGTTTAACAAATGCATGTTTGTGCTTTTTTAAACAATTTCGCAAATTACCACGAGGTTCAACTTCGTGGTAATTTGCACTTGCAATTTCAAATTTCGCAATTGGAACTCAAATGATGCATAGCATTTTAGAAATCGCAAAATTGCGATTTCTGAAATGCTATCGCAATTTTAGAAATCGCAAAAAAGTTGCGATTTCTAAAAAAGCATGATGCATCTCAAAAAGCATTTTTGGAATCGCAAACGGCCGATTTTAAGGAATCGCACCGTTTGCGACTCCAAAAATGCTTGATGCATGTGGGCCATAGTTACTATTCCATAAAAAACAAAGGGAGAAAGCATGTTAAAATGCTAAAGGAAACAGGACAAAATAGAACCTCAGTTTACCCTCCCTAGCTAGTATATTATATCTACAGAAGGTCTCTTTGGGTGTAGAAGGGTGGGCCCACACCTTTAGGTTCAGTGGAAATGGATCGTATCATCTCCTACACCAACACTCTGCATACAGATATTCATTAAGTTTGTGTCTCCTGCCTTACGCAGTGCAATATCATTCGCGCCTAAAACCCAAGTTGGCCACAGCTGCATCCCTATTATGTCTACACTGTGCGCTGATCAATCCAAACAATAAGCGCTGTGTTGAGATAACCTTGAAGGCCTCGGCACCCACTGTACAGACAAAGCTTACCAAGCAAGACTGATATTATAAGCAAACATGTTGTTCTCGTGTAAAGCAAAATACCTAACTAGGCGAAAAGCATTAATAACAAAATGTGTTGTGTACAGAGGCAGCAGGAAAGGAAAAATGGTGTTTAAAACTCTAACTAACACATGCCAACTTAACACAGTGCAGAGGTGAAACCCATACACAAGACACTTTCCCTTCGATCCAAGCACTGATAGGACAAGTATAAAGGGGCTATTTAGGACTGCAGAGTTCAAGTTTGATAGTTCAAACACAAGTCTCCAATTTGGCTCTTAAAAAATCGAAGGAGATAAAAAAATTGCAATAGTCGTGAAAAAACTCAGCATTGGACATTGATAAAGTCAATAGGCAATCTTTTCAAAACATTTTTTGAGAGTCCAAAAAAAACCCAAATCCAATGAGATGTGCAGGTCAAAAACATGAGACTGGAAACCCAGTTCATCCTAATAATGAATAGGCAAAATAAGCAGGAACCGCCTCCAACAGGAAGTCACTGTTATCATCTGAAAACAGATCAGCCATCCAATTCAACAAAGGGAAAGAACATACATGCTCTTCGATTACCGGAGCCTCTTGCACCATCAGAGGACAACTCGGTGGGTTCTCGGGGAAACTGCGAGCCAAAAAAATCCTGCGCCGCTGCGAACACATTCTAACGGCCCATAACACCATGCATCGCTGCAAAGGCCATAATCCCTCCATCAGAACAAAGCAATTCATGAGCCACTAAGCGACTCATAAGCTGATCATAATCCGCTTCGGGAGATACCGTATTGCAGAGACACAAATCCAGGGCCCATTCGAAATCGCAACTCAGGCAATGGATGTAAAGTTGGAAAATCGAAACGATAATCCATACGCTGCACTCAGTGTGGCAAGCGGCAGCGCACCATAGTACTCAAGCATCCGGGCGCGAAGAAGCCCTGGCCGAGACAGCCCGTCTTGCAACACAGGATGTGCATCCATTTTGAAATAGACAGAACAGCAATAGTACGCCAGCTGCAAGAGCCAGTAGCAAGGGAAATCCACCAAACAGGCTGGAGAAAATAGAATGGAAGAAAGCTGGAATGACTCCGAAAATATTTTGGAAGGAAGTCACTAAGCCACTGCTTACAACTTTAAAAAAGTGAGCCAGCCCCGAAGTGGAGGACACATTGAAGACACATTGAAGATTGTATGAATTAATTCACCGAAGTGCAAGGGCAGATCAGTGTTTAACAAGGCATGTACTGCTGTGCGGGTGTTAGCCATGTGAAGGACAAATGTTTCACCCGCAGATGTGAGGGCAACTTCTTTCTGGGACAATAAAGCTCCTATGCGACTCATCTTATTGAACTCTGCCTTCAAGATCGGATTCTTAGGCCAGATGGAAACACCAAGTTTCCCATGCGGGGGAGGATACAGTACATTCTTGCAACAAATTACACGTTCATTGACTGTAACAACATAAGCAATCCCTTTAATTTACCCACAGCAATCCTCATTGTTTAAAAGTAAATAACTCCCGTTAGCCAGCAATGTGAATGTGGGAACTATTGCAGGCACGGTGTACCTTTCAAAACACATGCTAAATTAGGCTCTTCTTGGTTGCAAGAGCCATGTATTTGGATATGTCGACACATCAAGGAATGATCTGGTGCTTCAGTGCATTCTTCACCATTTAAATAAACTTCTCTTCCTTCCCTAAGACATCTGTATGTAAAAGGCAGCGATAAGGCTTCATGGAGATAAGAACTGCCTAGAGGCTCGTATCTGCCAATTTATTTAATTTATTTAAGGTTTTTGTAGAGCGCGTAGTAACCCGTGAGCATCCCAGCGCTAGACCTAGTAAATCAAGAGGAGGCGGAAGTCAAGGTTGTACAAAGAGATCAGGGGAAAAGAAGGGTTTTCAGAGATTTCCTGAAGTGGAGGAGGTTAGGTTCTGTTCTTAATTTCCGAGGTAGAGAATTCCAGTGCTTCGCCGTATTCACAGAAAAGCGTTGTCCACCGGCACGGGCCAATGACAAAGTACTTCACACAATTCTTAAATGCAAATAAAGGAAAAGGAAGTGTAATCAAACCATGAATAAGCCATGTAGCAGCATTTTCTTCAGCCACAGAAAACGGTAAAGGTTCTAACTTCTCAATGTGCAACATGGAAAAAGAAGCATCCTTCATTGATAGTAAGTGTTGATTGTTAGTCAAATTAAAGGGGGCAAACAAGGCAGACAAATTCAAGTATTGCCACGGCACCTTAGAGGCTTTAAGTGTCTGCAAGGCCCATGCAAACTGCATAATGGAACGTAATTGATTTTGACCATGGTACAGGGTAGATACCTCATCTTGCACAATATCTACAACAGATGACACAATATTATCTAACGTTTAAATGCGAGAAGAGAGAGTGTTAATGCTGTTATCTACAACTGCTAGCACTTTTTTGCTAAATTAGCTTGATCAATAGCCCTAAGGCGGGTAGCCGCCTCCATCTGGGAAGCTTTCCAAATTTCATTATAAACAGCATATATCCATCTTTTTTATCTTCCTTTAGTCCAGGCCTTTAATAAAATCATTCAGATCAACATCATCAGTCAGTTTAGATAAATGCAGTTTAACTGACGCCAAAGTAGAATGTCTGAGCCAGTTCTGACACAATTTTCCCACAGAGTAGGTAGTAACAGAATGGCCACTTTCAAAACGGGGATCTACCCTGACCTGTGTTTAACCGGGAGCTAAATCCAGAAAATGATGCTGGCATGACTCAGCACTTCTGTGCCAGAGCAACCAGCCTTAGGGATCCAAACTGGATATGTTAAAGGAGGAATTCATTAACAGAGTTTGTAACTCTCTCATGGAATATTTTGTAAAATTACCCCAACCAGAATATTCTTCTAAGTCAGGAAAGGAAGGAACATTCAATCTTTTAGGAGTAGCCAATCCATAGAATGTTGTTTGTGAAATAGTAGAATTTAAAAACAACATATGGTTCGGGATGAGGCATGCTCGGTGCAAAACCTCTGTGCCTTGCACTTGCCAACTTTTAGAACCCCAAACTGATTTAAGGTCAATTGTATCCTTCCACAACTCGTAGCCCCAAACAGCCAACTGGTCTACAAAGGACTTCGAATACAGTAATGTAGTATCGGTAAGTCTAACTTTGGAAATTGACTTTTCAGCCATCTTAAAATAAAAAGCCTTAGGATTAGATTGATTAAAATCTGTAAAGTAAGTGAACCTTTTCAAAAAGGTAGCAGAACTGCCTTGTATAGGGGCTGGACAGTGTTCCCACTGGGTGTAATTTACAGTGAGTCTCCTGGTATTAGCTTTATGCAGGTAATGATTGCCAAAATGTTGATAACAATACAAATCAACGTTATTTGCAGACTCCAAGTACAAATCTTCAGCATCAAAGGCAGCATAATATTTCAAATCAGAGAACAATGACTCAACGGCCAATCATCAGAATGTATATTTTGTTTAACCACATCCCCCATTGACACTCTAAGCACATTGGGGACATTTATAACCTCAGTGGGCCCATGAATTCGAAATCGAACCGCATCCCACACAATCCCATCTAGGACAGGCCAAGCTGTGATGTTAACAAAAGCTAAGTCTCTTTGCACTCTGTGAGGAATGGGGAGCCAAAGTTCCATTAATATGTCGAATGTCAGTTCTCTCCTCGACATAGTGCACATTGACGAGACGGAAAAAATAAAATAAAAAAACAATTGTCATAAAAAGGTAAAACTAAAAAAGCACCATCCAAATATAAGCCCAAGGGGGAATCAAAAATATTTTTTTAAACAGTCTTGCTAAATTAGAAATTTTCGTGGGCTTATTAGATGTGTGTGATACAGTGTCAAATGAAAATCTGGATTCTGTAGTCAAGCGAGTTTGCAAATCAGACATCGATAAGTCAGTAGGAGAAGTATAGTCAGTTTCATCATGTTGAGTACCAGGCAGTATACTCAATAAAGGATTGGAAATTGCATGCAACTCAGGAGCAACATCAGGCGCAGGATTGGAAACCGAGGCCAAAACAGAATTTCTCAAGATCGAAGGACATGAGACTGTCGGTGTCATACTAAGAAGAATCGACCACTCTGTGTATTTTGACATTGTCAATGGAGATATACCTGTTCTCCTTACAACCTGGAAGTGGTGGTAAAATGACTGTTCTTGTGCCCTTCACACCAAGCACTGGAACCGGAGCTTGATAAGAGGGACCAAATTCTTTCTTGTTATCGATCTTCTCACAAACCAGTTCTCCAACTTGGGGTAGCCAGCCAACTACTGGGATCTGCAACGCATCATCCGAGGTGGAGGGCAAATGTTCCTTTGCAAGACTGAGTCTTTTGTAGATCCTGTAAAACATTGCAATGTTCATCTAGGTCAAAGGAGGCGGCTTGAGCCACCGAGTCTGGACCGTCAAGGTCCGGTACATACATCTTGATACCAAAGAGCATTTCGTATGGGGTCCGCCCACCCAGAGACCTTCTAGGGAGATTATTAAGAGAACGCTGCACGCCATTGAGATGGGCCAGCCAGTTCCTGCCAGTGCCTATAACTCGAGCCATCAAAGACTGCTTTAAATCTCGGTTCATTCGTTCCACAATACTATTACCCTCAGGTCTGTATGGAGATGAAAACTTGACTTGGACCCCCAACGAAGTCATGGCATCCTTATACTCCTTAGAGGCGAAAGCCGGACCCTGATCCGAATGGAAGGTACCACAGGCAAAAGTCCCTACAAAAATACGCAAGTCTCTTATGACAGTCCGTGAATCAGCGCTGCGGTGAGGCCAGACCCACACAAAGCATGTACATGAATCAACTGCTACTAAGATGTATTTATACGCAGTATCAGAAGAAAAGGGACCACAGTGATCTAAATAAACACACCCAAGGGGTTTATTAGAAATGTACAACTGTGTTTGGGGAGCCGCGCAGCAGTTGAAGGCTTAATCTGCTGGCAAATGTCACATTGAAGGACATAATCGCGCGTCTGTTTGTACAGCCCTTGCCACCAGAAACGTTGTTGTAACTGAGCCACAGTAGCCGAAGTGGCCGCATGCGCAGAGGCAACACCTTCATGGGCTGCGGTAATCATAGTAGGCCTGCGGTTCGCGTTGGGAAGTAACCTCTCACCAACGTCAGGAATTTTCACATAAGGAACTTTATCAGGAGTTAAGTGGTATGAATACTTCGAAGGGAATGCTTTTGGATATTTGCTTCCCTTCTCAGTTGCAGCAACAGCTGCCAAGATATCATCATCAATCTTACTTTTGGAACGAGGAACTGCTGCAACCAAATAAGTCGATACCACTGATTTTGCTGCCTCATCGGCAAGCGAATTGCCAACAGCGTAGACTCCCACGCACTGATGACCGAGAGTATGAATCACAAACATGAGGGGCAACTGCTCTTTAAGTTCAGCCACTCAGACCCAGATCATTTTATGTTTTATTGTGCTACCCTTGGAATCACGAAAATCATTCTGAATCCAAAAGAACAGGTTTTCATTGTAAGACTGGACACAATAGTAAGAATCACTCACAATAAGAGTTATCACACTAGGATCAGCGTACTCCAATGCAAGCATCAGAGCACAAAGCTCTGCCAATTGTGCTGTGCAGTCCCCAAGTGTCTGCGTGTTCACGACTCTGGACTTGTACTCATCATTCACCATGGCACCTACCACAATAGCGCAAGCGGAAACGTATGCGTGTTTAGACCCATGCGCAACCTGCGCTGAACCATCAGTGTATATGATGCAATGGAAGTCCTCCAAAGGCTGAATAGCCAAAGGGGCAGGATGAACAAACTCATACTACAAAAACTCCTGCGACGGTAAGGAGGCATCAAAAATAAACGTGACATCCGGAGACGTCAATGATGCTGCCCATTGTATCCACCGTGGGTGCAAAGCTTTAGAATTTGGCACACTGGCTTTCGTCACTGCCTCTAATGCAGGAAACAGGGTTACAAACAACATGCGTTTTCCCTGCGACAGTGCACGTTCCTTGAGAATCGCCATTTGCCCTGCTGTCAAAACTTTTTCCACAGAGGAAAACCGCATTTCAGCAGCAGTGTACAAGTGTGACGTGTAAGCAATAGGTACTATGTCTCCTTTGTTAAAAGTAAGGTACGTGAAACCCACCGCCCCAGGGAAGATTCTTATCACCAGGTTGGTGTGGTTATCACGAGTCAGTAAGAATTTAGATTCTAGAAGATCAGCCTGCAAAGATTGTAAAATAGCTGAATGTTCCGGCAGCCAGCAAGATTTGGTAAAAGTTGGTTGTATCAAAGCAAACAAAGGCTTGATACGCTGGTAATATTCGGGAATATAAGTATGCCCGAAATTCAAAAATCCCAGCAAGGACTGTAATTTTTTCAAAGTTGTAGGAGCGCGCAGTTGTGCACATTTCTCCAAGAAGTGAGGAGCCAATCCTCTACCTTGATTGTTGAGCTCGTAGCCCAGTAACCAAAGTCCGCAAAGTTACAAATTATGCGGTCAACGCTACACAGATGCGCCCAAAGCTTGTGGTCTGTGAGATAAATGTCATCCACATACGAACAAGCATCAGTGTCTATCCTCTCTAAGAGAGAGACTATACCTGCAGCAAATACGCCTGGACTATTCTTATAGCCCATTGTTAGTCCCTTTGCTCACCTGCACATCCTGGTAGTTCTGCTGAAGAGACGTGAAGACAGTCCGTACCCACCCGTAGGCCTCTGATCTCACAACACTGAATATAAACAGTGTGGAAAGAAAAGAAACCCAAGGGAAGGGGGAAGTGGATAAAATAACAAAAGAGAGACAAACACGACTCAGCACTGCTTCACTAGTGAAGATCACCGGTATGATGTTGATGATCTGATGGCTGAGTTCACTGATATGACTTCTGGTCTTTTCGTCACCAGAAATGGGTCTTGCAAAAAAGAAGCGTTAATCTATGAAAACAAATATGAAAACAATGTACTGGTTATTGTTTGTCAGTTGACCATGGGCAAGAAATACAATTATGAGGGAACCAGATTCTCAACTCACTGTTCCCATTCAAGACGCCTGCTATGAACTGTTCTCTGATCTTCGATGAGCCAAAAGATGCACACAAAGTCATAAAGTTCTTATACTTTCTCTTCACCTTCAGGGAAACTAATCAGCGAATGATAATAATAACAAATAACTGAGGAATTCCAAATGTTCCTTTGAGGCACGATATAAGTCTATATTGTCCGCTGTATCAATGTCTTTGTAGTTCTGTCATCCAAAAATATGAAGCAAGTGCACTTACTTTTAGGTGTTGTTTATTTCAGTGATCGGCTTGCCTGATGTTGCTTTTTTCTTTGTTGTCGATAGGTCCATAATGATCCGAGGACCGGAAGAGGCCGGGAAACCTGAGGATGCGGACCGGAAGCGCTCGGGAGCTCAGGGCGGAAGGCTGAGCCTCCGAAGAACCAAGCCAAGCTGCCGGGATCCGGAGGAGGCTCAAATCCAGGCTCAGGATTGCAGGTAGGTGGAAGGTAGGGGACTGGAGCAAGACGCGGGATAACAGGTAAGCGGGAGAGAGGAAATGAGCACAAGCAACCGCAAGTGCTCGGAGTTCTCTTTTATAGAGAAGCAGCGGGTGGGGCTCACATGCGCTGCACGTTGTACCGTGGTCGGTTGGAACATGTGCAGCGCTCCTCGAATATTCTTCTGGAAATACTGAAAACGTGTACACTGCTTAACCGCAATATCAACAGGCAATACAAAACATAAAGCAACAAACCTTGGTAAAAACAATGGCTGCTGATATGCCTATTTACAGTTTATTCTGACATATTAAGGCACATAGTACAAATACCTCCCCATTAGTGCATGAAGAAGGGACAGGCTCTTTGTATCACCCAATTCCCTACAGTCGCCCCCCTCAAAGCCCCCACTACAGGGCATGGTTTACCGGGATTCCTTATATAAAATTGTCTAATCAATCTTGGGACATGTACGTAGGAGGCTGGCCCGCAGGAATTTTCTATTTCATCATATCCTTTCCAGGCCACTAAATAAAACAAACGCCCATGAATTTTTTTAGCATCTAGAATACTACGAACTTCATATTCAAGATGTCCCTTGATTAGAATGGGTGGGGGTTCAAGTCGGGTATGAGGATTTTAAGGTTTCAGCAGGGATACATGAAATGCGGCATGTACTGGATAGTCATCAGCTAACTCTGACTTTACAGTTACAGGATTTATGATTGTAGTTATCTTAAAGGGGCCGACAAATCTGGGTTGCAATTTTCGAGATCCTTCTATATTTAGATTTTTTGTGGAAAGCCTCACTTTATCGCCAATCTGGTATGTTGGTGCTTCTGTTCTGTGTTTATCGGCCTGTTTCTTCATGCGTTCTTTGTAAGAACAGAGATGTTTCCTAGCTTTTTCTTGTATTTCTGTGAGCTTTGTTAACCTTTCTATTACCTTTGGGCGAAGAGAATCATCTACAACAATGGGTAAGGCTCTGGGGTGATGACCTTGAATAAAATAAAATGGGGTACAATGTATGGCCGAATGTTCAGAATTATTGTAAACAAATTCGGCAATTGATAAGGCCTCTAACCAGTTACTGGAAAAGTCTGCCAACAAGCAGCATAACGTCTGAAGTAAAGTTTGGATTAGTCTTTCCGTTTGTCCATCTGTTTCTGGATGGAAAGCAGAGGACAAAGCTACCTTCACCTTAAGTTTTGTACAGAGGGTTTTCCAAAATTTAGAAATAAATTGGATTCCACAGTCAGAAATAATTTTACTCTGCAAACCATGTAAGCGAACAACTTCTTTCATAAAGATGTCTGCGAATTCTACTGCAGTTGGGAGCTTCAACAAAGGTACAAAATGCGCCATCTTAGACAGGTAATCTACAATCACTAATACAGTAGTGAACTTCTTTACAGAGGGTAAATTACCCATAAAATTCACACTTACTGTATGCCTTGAAACAGTGGGGACTGGCAGTGGTATTAACAAACCTGCTCGTGCTTCGTGTAATGTTTTCTGACGAGCACATATAGGGCAATTATCTACATATTGTTTTACATCTTTACTCAAGGTGGACCACCAGAAGTGTTTTTTAATATTCTCTACTGTTTTTACCCAACCTGGATGTCCAGCTAATACTGATGTGTGGTGCCAAGCTATAAGCTGTTCCTGTAAATCTGTGGTTGGTACATAGAGTAGGGAACCATGATGAAACAAACCCTGTTGAATCGTATTCTGGAGCTCCTTTAACCAGCTTAATGGGTCTACTTGCAAGTGTGCTGTATATAAGTCTTTCATGAAATTCTGTGTTAGTATTGGTGCTAAGATTTTGTGAGGAGCTATAATAGGTAAGCCTTGTTTCTCTTGTTTGTTTTCTGAAGTATGCCCGTACCTAGATAACACATCTGATGGAATCTGTTGTGTGCCTGGCCTATATGTTATGACAAAATCGAATTCACTAAAAAAAAATTGAGCCAGAGCATTTGTCGTGGTGTTAGTGCTTTTATAGAGCTAAAGAACTGGAGGTTTTGTGATCACTGAAAATGGTAACCGGGAATTTGGCTCCCATTAAATGGTACCTCCATTCTGAAAAAGCCACCTTGATGGCCAGGAGTTCTCTCTCGGCAACTGTATAGTTTTGTTCGGCTGGCAATAATTTTTTGGAATAGTAGGCTATAGGATGCAATTGTCCATCTACAGGATCTCGTTGGGAAAGGACTCCTCCAATTGCTACCTGCGAAGCATCAGCTTCAACGTAAAACGGAAGGTCAGGATCTGGGTGTTTAAGAATAGGTGCTGTAGTGAATTTGTGTTTTAAAAGCTGAAAAGCCTGAGAAGCGTTAGCATCCCAAATGAAACGTTGCCCTTTCTGCAATAGTTTGGTAATAGAAGCCATAGTTTCTGCAAATTGAGAGATAAATCCCCCCCAAAAATTCGAGAAACCTAGACATTTCTGCACTTCCTTTAAGGAAGTAGGTTCGGGCCACTCCGTAATTGCAATGACTTTCTTTTTATCCATGGTGATACCCTGTGGAGAGAGGCAGTATCCCAAGAAATCAACTGTACTGGTATTGAAAGTGCATTTCTCCAGTTTAGCAAAAAGACTATGGGGCATATTATCAAGGGGGTTTATCTCCGCTTTTTTGGCTTTAAAATCCATGAAAGCGGAGATAAAATTATCTCCCTATTACCTAGCTGTCGCTAACACCAGTTAGCGGCAGCTAGTAGGAGATAGCGACCATCTTGGGCCCCACTTTGCATGTCAGTGATATTTATCACTAATAACATGCAAAGTGGGCGTGCCAAGATGTTAGTGACTGGAAACAGTCGCTAACATCGCTATCTCCTATTACCAACTTTTGGAGATATTCGCTCTAAGCGCGAATATCTCCAAAAGCTAACACCTGCCCTGAGCAGTTCTTAGCCATGTTATCTAATGGGAGGTGGATAACATGGCTAAGAGCATTAGCTCGGTAATGCATGAATATCGCTGACTTTTCAGCGATATTCATGCATTGCGGCCGATTTATATCGCATTTGCGATAAACCTTGGTAATACCAAGGTTTATTTGCGATAAAAATCGCCGCAGCTCAGCGGTAAATTTTTGTCTCTAACCAAGCAATAGCGATAATTATCGCTATTGCTTGGTAATATGCCCCTATGTTCCTTCAACTTAGCCTACACGGACCTAACATGTAGTGTGTGTTCCTCCTAATTTTTAGAACAAATGAGAATGTCTTCAATATACACTATGACGCATACTTCCAGGAATTTGTGTAGAACCTCATTAATAAAGAATTGGAATGCCGCTGGGGCATTACACAAGCCGAACGGCATCACAGTGTATTTGAATAAGCCAAATTTGGTTTTAAAGGCTGTTTTCCATTCGTCATTTTCTTTGACGCAAACCAAATGGTAGGCTCCAAGTAGGTCCAATTTGGTATAGATGGTAGAATGTCTCAACTGATCAAGAAGTTCAGGTATTAAGGGAAGCGGGTACCTATTTTTAATAGTGACTTTATTAAGTCCTCTATAATCGATGAAGGCGCGAAGAGACCCATCCGGTTTCGGTATAAAAAAAAGTGGAGATGACACCGGAGACGTGGAATGACGAATGAAACCTGAGTGCCTAAGCTCATCCAGATAGGTTTGTAGGTATTTGGTTTCTTCTTCAGTAAGAGCATACACTCCGCTATTCGGCAGAGGTGCTCCCGGTATTAAGTCTATACGACAGTCGTATGTTCTATGTGGTAGTAACACACTAGCTTTCACTGGATCAAAGACATCCCTATAATCTAAATATTCAGGAGGAAGGCCTTCTTGTACTTGTGTCACAGTGGCACAATGTACTACTGTTTACTGATCACTTCCTGCTTCTTGGTAAAAAGTAGTTTTACAAAAGGCAGAATCTATGGTGACAGTCCTGGAAACCCAATTAATCTTTGGATTGTGAGTAGTAAGCCAGGGTAACCCTAATATCAGACCAAAGTTAGGGGTGTCAATCAAATCAAAAGTTATGAGTTCTGTGTGTCCATTCGGACAGACCATGGTAAGAGGACTAGTTTGGTGTGTGATTATTCCTGACGTTAACTCTGAACCATCAACCGCACACACTGACTCAGGACAGGTTTTCTGCACAATTGGAAGGCCTAATTTCTTTGCCATGGTATTGTCTACAAAGTTGCCTGTAGCACCAGAATCTAGGAGAACTGGGAGGGAATGTCTTAACTGAGTACTCACAATCAAGATTATATGAATTAAGAAATGCTTGGGTACGTGTGGAACCGTGTAAGCAGCATAGTTTGAGGTCTGAGTCATAGGTTTTTTCAAAGAAGTGACCTCTCCCCTTGTTGAGCTTATTCGTTTTCCGAATCCGAAGATGTTGTGGTTAAAGCATTAACCTTCTTTGAGCTTTTAGGTTTTATTGGGCATTCCTTAGCGAAAAGACCTGCTTTACCACAATACAGGCATGAGTGAAGTTTTCTTCTCCTTTCTTTCTCTTCTGCAGATAAGGGTCCCTATCTGCATAGGTTCCGGCTCTGGCAACTTATTGTCCTCTTTTTTATCATGCTTCAGAAAGGTCAATCTTGATTCCATTTTGGCTCTATCTCCCTTCCTTTCTCCTAACCTATGGTCTAATTTGACCACTAGGTCTATGAAGTCAGAGTAATCATCTGGAAGGTCCACTATGTGAGCCAGAGCGTCTTTTAACTCATCCTTCAATCCCTTGTAAAAGAGAGAGACTTGCTTTTCCTCTGGCCATTGTGTTTCTGCTAATAAACGGTTAAAAATAGTTAGATATGTTAGTAAGTCTTTATACCCCTGTCTTAGATTTAAGAGTTTATTGTCACTCGCCTGTATGTACGTGTGCTTAGCAATGAGACGGGACATTGTTCTCTTAAATTGACCCCAGTTATGGAGAATTGGGTCATCCTGATCTACATAAGCTATGGACCAATTTGCAGCAGTTCCCCCCAAATATGATAATACAAAGGCCACCTTAGTGGCGTCGGTAGGAACCTGTTGCGGCTTACAAACAAAATGTAACTGGCACTGATTTAAGAAGACATGACATTTACTGCTATCTCCATGAAAACGTTCCGGAGCTGCCAAAGGCACTATATTTGGAACATTCACTGTTATTTCCATGGGGGAGGAAGTAGCAGTGGTGTCTTTTGCTTTGGCACCAGTTTCAAAAGAGTTTTTAAAGGAAGGAGAAAAAGTAGTTCCCCAGAGATTTTCTCGGGATTTATATCGAACCAAATCTTGTCTCAAGGCGGCATTTTCCATTTTCAACTTTTCTAATTCTACTTGCATTTGACGCACGAGTACTGTTACCGACTCGTTCTGAACTAAATCCTCCCCTAAAGCCTGTGCCATGTTTGGGGGAATCTATTCCAAATGTTGCTTCCCCTGTATTTATCTTTTCAGTAGAACTATGAGTTATGAGGCTTGTGCTTCTGTTAGTCCCTTTGCTCACCTGCACATCCTGGTAGTTCTGCTGAAGAGACGTGAAGACAGTCCGTACCCAACCGTAGGCCTCTGATCTCACAAGACTGAATTTAAACAGTGTGGAAAGAAAAGAAACCCAAGGGAAGGGGGAAGTGGATAAAATAACAAAAGAGAGACAAACACGACTCAGCACTGCTTCACTCGTGAAGATCACCGGTATGACGTTGATGATCTGACGGCTGTGTTCACTGATATGACTGCAGTTTATTGTGTTACCTATTGAATGCGAGAATAGATAGCTATTACTGTTCAATACACACTGTTCTGCACCCTCAACTAACTAGTCTTATGTCCTTTTGTGCCTATCTAAGTCTCATGACATGTTAATGACATAGTATGAACAGTGCAATAACATTTTCATGAATACCTCTCTTAATTCTGGTCTTTTCGTCACCAGAAATGGGTCTTGCAAAAAAGAAGCGTTAATCTATGAAAACAAATATGAAAAACAATGTACTGGTTATTGTTTGTCAGTTGACCATGGGCAAGAATTACAATTATGAAGGAACCAGATTCTCAACTCACTGTTCCCATTCAAGACCCCTGCTATGTACTGTTCTCTGCTCTTCATGAGTCAAAAGATGCACAAAAAGTCATAAAGTTCTTAGAGTTTCTCTTTACCTTCAGGGAAACTAATTAGCGAACGATAATAATAACAAATAACTGAGGAATTCCAAATGCCCGATCCCCTCCCCGCTCCCGCCTCCCAGCTGCTCCTCCCTCCCTCCAGACTTTTAAGTGGTGGTAGCGCGACGGGGAGCTGTGACCTGACCTGACTCTGGTCAGTGATGGTCGCTCTACCCGCCGCGCGCCTCCCAGTGAGTGTGCCCGGTGCCCTGAGCTTGTTTCCTCTGTCTCCCTACCTGCCTGTCCCTGCTCGCTCCAGTGTTTCTTTCCCTGAGCTTGTTTCTTTCCCTTCACGGGGCCGTCTCCTCGCTGCTCCCCTGCGGCCCCCGCGCCCCCTTTTGCCGTCTGCCCGATCCCCTCCCCGCGCCACCCCGCTCCCGCCTCCCAGCTGCTCCTCCCTCCCACTCCGCCCCTCCCACTCTGCCACTTATGACGGAGTCCGCACGTACGCGCAGCGTTCACGCGCAGCGTTCGCGCGTAGCGGGTGTGCCCTTTGCGCGCGAAAGGCAAGCCCGTCCGCGCCTGGACGGCGCCCAGCGCCAGGACCCCTGGCCCCCACTGACACCAGCCCACCCGCCGCACCTTCGACGCCGCCACACTCTACGCACTCAACACTGGCCCGATCCCTGGCTGCCACCTAGCCACCCCCGGATGCACCCACGGACCCTTCGCCTGCCCATCCTGCAAATTCTCCTGCATCCGGACCTGCACCGCACCCGCCAAGCCAAGCACCAGCAGCAACCACCTGAAGTGCATCCTGCTAAACGCCCGCTCCGTCCACAGACACGCCGTGTAACTCTGGAACCTGCTCGACACCACATCTCCAGACGTCGCCTTCCTCACGGAAACATGGATGAACGCCTCTTCAGCGCCCGACATCGCCATCGCCATCCCGGACGGATACAAGATCACCCGGAAGGACCGCGTCAACCAGACAGGAGGAGGCATCGCCATCATCCACAAGAACACCATTTGCATCACGTCCAACTCCGACGACACCCTCTCAGCAGCTGAACATCTTCACTTCCAGATACACACCGACCCCAAGACCACACTCAGAGGCACCCTCATCTACAGACCCCCAGGACCTCATGCACAATTCAGCGAAGACATCGCAGACTTCATTAGCACGCAAGCCCTCGCCGTCCCCGACTACATCCTCCTAGGGGACCTCAACTTCCACCTGGAGAACAACAGCGACAACAACACCACCACCCTACTGGACAACCTCGCCAACCTCGGACTCAAGCAACTGGTGAACACCCCTACCCACTACGCCGGACACACCCTATCTTCTCCTCCAGCAAGTACATCTCCTTCAGCCACGCCACTGGACTCCACTGGACAGACCACAGCTGCGTCCACTTCAGCTTCAGAAGAACCACGACTCACCACCACCCACAACAGGTTCCCTGCAGGAACTGGAACAAGATCACCACCGACCAGCTCACCACATCCCTGAACCAGAACCCGCCCGCCAGCTCAATGGACCCCAACCAAGCAGCCAACAACCTCGCACAGTGGATCACCAACTGCGCTGACGACCTCGCACCCCTGAAAAACCATCCCAGCAGGCCCGGCAGAAGAAAGCCTCCTGGTTCAACGACGACCTCAAGAAATCCAAGAAGAACTGCCGTACCCTCGAGAAAGCCTGGTGCAAAGACCCGACTACAGACAACATGACCTCCCTCAAGCACGCCACCCGCAAACACCACCAGCTGATCCACACCACCAAGAAGACTGCATTCAAGGAACGACTGGACGACAACGCAAACAACAGCAAGGAACTCTTCAGAATCATCAAAGAGCTCTCCAACCCCTGCGCAGGAAACAACAACATCACTCCCTCACAAGACCTCTGCGACTCCCTCGCCTTGTTCTTCCACAGTAAGATCGCCAACATACACAACAGCTTCGGACCACAGACCACGCACCCAACCACCGAGCCGACGCCCCCCACCAGCACCCTCCACGCCTGGACCCCAGTCAGCACCGAAGACACCATCAACAAAATGAACACCATCCACTCCGGATCACCAACCGACCCATGCCCCCACCACGTCTTCAACAAGGCCGACTCCGTCATCGCACCCTGACTCCGGGATATCATCAACTGGTCCTTCAATACTGCCACCTTCCCGGAGAGCTGGAAGAACGCCGAGCTCAGCACCCTCCTGAAGAAACCTTCAGCAGACCCCACCGACCTCAAGAACTACCGCCCCTTCTCGCTCCTCCCCTTTCCAGCCAAGGTCATCGAGAAGACCGTCAACAAGCAGCTTGCCGCCTTCCTCGAGACGAAGGGATCCCTTGACCACTCGCAGTCCGGCTTCCGAGCCAACCACAGCACCGAGACCGCCCTCATCGCAGCCACTGACGACACATCCGAGCCCTACTCGACAACAGGGAAACAGCGGCCCTCATCCTCCTGGACCTCTCCGCAGCATTCGACTCCGTCTGCCACCGCACCCTAGTAGAGCGCCTCAGCAACATCGGAATCCAAGAGAAGGCACTAGGGTGGATCATCTCGTTCCTCGCCGGAAGAACCCAGAGAGTTCGCCTCCCCCCGTTCAGATCCGAGGCCACCGAAGTCATCTGTGGCGTACCACAAGGATCATCGCTCAGCCCCACCCTCTTCAACGTCTACATGAGCCCCCTCGCAGCCATCGCACGCCAACACAACCTCAACATCATTTCCTACGCCGACGACACCCAACTGATCCTCTCCCTCACCAACGACCCAGCCACCGCCAGAACCAACCTACATGAAGGGATGAAAGACGTAGCCGAGTGGATGATGAACAGCCGCCTGAAACTGAACTCGGACAAGACAGAAGTCCTCATCCTTGGATCATCACCCTCTGCCTGGGATGACTCCTGGTGGCCCCCGCCCTGGGCAGCGCACCCAAACCAACGGACCACGCACGCAACCTGGGTTTCATCCTGGACTCCTCCCTCTCGATGACCAGACAAGTCAACGCCGTCTCCTCTTCATGTTTCAACATCCTACGGATGCTCCGAAAGATCTTCCGATGGATCCCCTCCAAAGCCAGGAAGACGGTGACCCAGGCACTAGTCACCAGCCAACTGGACTATGGAAACACCCTCTACACCGGAACCACAGCCAAACTACAGAAAAGACTGCAACGCATACAGAACGCCTCCGCACGTCTCATCCTGGACATCCCCCGACACGGCCACATCTCCAGACATCTGAGAGACCTGTACTGGCTCCCCGTCAACAAGAGAATCACATTCCGACTCCTCACCCAGGCACACAAGGCCCTCCACGACCTGGGCCCCAGGTACCTCAACAACCGCCTAACCTTCGACACTCCCACCCGCCAGCTACGATTAACCAGCCACGCCCTTGCCGCCATTCCACGCATCCGAAGAACCACCATGGGAGGAAGATCCTTCTCCTACCTGGCAGCCAAGACTTGGAACTCCCTCCCCATCCACCTACGCCCGACCCAAGATCACTTCTCCTTCAGGAAGCAACTCAAGACCTGGCAGTTCGAGTAGTAATATACCCCCCTCCCCCAAGCGCCTTGAGACCCTCCGGGTGAGTAGCGAGCTATATAAATGCCTTGATTGATTGATTGATTGATTGATTGATTGATTGAATGTTCCTTTGAGGCACGATATAATTCTATATTGTCCGCTGTATCAATGCCTTTGTAGGTCTGTCATCCAAACATATGAAGCAAGTGCACTTACTTTTAGGCGTTGTTTATTTCAGTGACGCGGGATAACAGGTAAGCGGGAGAGAGGAAACCAGCCCAAGCAACCACGGGTGCTCGGAGTTCTCTTTTATAGAGAAGCAGCGGGTGGGCCTCGCATGCCCTGCACGTTGTACCGCGGTCGGTTGGAACACGTGCAGCGCTCCTCGAATATTCTTCTGGAAATACTGAGAATGTTTACACTGCTTAACCGCAATATCAACAGGCAATACAAAACATAAGGCAACAAACCTTGGTAAAAACAATGGCTGCTGATATGCTTATTTACAGTTTATTCTGACATATTAAGGCACAGAGTACAAATACCTTCCCCATTAGTGCATGAAGAAGGGACAGGCTCTTTGTATCACACAATTCCTTACACTCGCAGGTAAACGAGTATAGTGGCGTTGTTTGCCGCCACAGGTAAAAGTGGTCTATTGGGAACTTAGTCCGTCCAAATTGTGGGCAAAAAAACTGTTGGATATGTCAAGTTTGGATATGTCAAGTGTGGTTTTAAAACATTTACGCACAAGACCATCCACTAGAGCAGAGCTGTGAGTATTCTGTACTGTACTGGTACGGCAATGCGAGTTCAAATGCCGGTAATCCAATACCAACCGGTAAGGCCGTCAGGCTTGGTCACAGTAAAAAGAGGGTTTTCATCGGTGACACACAAGTTTCAATCACACCTTGATATTCCAATTGTTCGAGGATTTCCGCGACGGAAGCCTTAGCTTCTCGTCGGATGGGATATTGAGGTTGAGGCTGTGGCATAGACCGTAAAGGAATCTCATGGTGTGGAGAAAATTTATCCCAACCACACTGTGTACGGTACAAAGCCGGCGCAAGAGCCTCAGCCTAGTCTTTTGCAAAATTCAGTGCATGCTCTTTTGAGACCGTGTGCGCGAAACTAGGGAGGATCACCTCCTCCCATCTCGGAGCTGCCAGCACAAAGGTGGGGGCCAGTCAGCCTCCGCTAACAAAATGTCTTATGTAGTCGTAAGATTTTCTCAAAATACCCCCTTGATTGTACATTGTATGTCACCTTCAATTAAAAGGACTATTTCATAAAGTCTATCAGGGGGAGCTACTCTAGTATCAGCTGTCTCCACAACAACATATTGATCAGTCGCTGTCACCTTCAGTAGCGGACGCAGGACCTCTCGCACTATGGTAATCTCCGCCGCGCTGTCCAGCAAGGTCAGAGCCCATGTCTGATTCCAAAGCTGCGTTCTCACTATCTGTGGCATATCTCGCTGTTAAAGCGGCAACTTTCTTTTTCTGAAACTGGGGTCTCTTCGGTGTTGAATCGTCCTGCTTGCCTTTACCGTCTTTAGGGCAGGACTGGTCGCGTCCCTGCTGGCCACCCCGACATCTGCCACCACTTCCACCACAGGTCGATGAGGCTGATGAGTCCTGAAAAGAATGAGGAGAGCGTTATTCAGAAACCTGAAAATGATCAGGTGATTTTATCATCGCGTGATCGCGCAAGTCATAAATACGTTCTGTAGGCGCAGGCACTGGAGACGCAGGACGAGACTCCTGTTTCTGCTGTTGTTGTTTACCCTGTTTTTGTTTTTTCCGCCAATTTTGGTTTTTTGGTCTTGGGCTGTTCGTCATTCTCTGACTTCGGCCCTTGGGGTTGCTTTTTCTCCTTAGTGGAGAATGGATTGACTCCCAACGCCCCACGTTCCTTTAAGCCGCCACAATAATCCTCAGTAACTGTCAGGGTTTGTCGGCATCGAGAACCATCTGCAATGCATTGGACACCTGAAAGTTCACTGCATCTCCCTTGACATTTGCAAGGATGAGATCGGAAACTACATCAAAGGAGCCGCATAGGCACATACCCAATTCAACCGCCGCCTCAGGTCCGTGCTCATCCTGAACACGTTTAATGACCGTTGGAAGGACAGTCATGGACGGAGTGCCGAAGCACCTCACCTAAACTGCCGCAAAGATCTTTCCCCAAGACTCACAGTCATCAATTTCAGGGGTCAAGTCCTTTGGCATGCTAATTGTCAGAATCCTGTGTTTTTCACCAGGAGTCGTGTTAGGAAATACTGCTTCCAGCTGGTCAAACTTCTCAGCAAGCCAGAAAAGGAAATTCATCCTTATCCTGGAGGCGCTTACCCATCACAGCGTTGACCATTACAGGACTAAGATTCATTCCGCCCTGTCCAGCAGGAAGCGCTGCACCTCCTGGGGCCCCGCCCAGGAGATTGTGGGTAATGTATTGCACTAACGACCTAATCATGCTCATCGCGACTACATGTCGACGTCTTAAGTCAGCAACGGAACATGCTCCGTGCTGAGGATGAGTTGTAAATCCAGCCAAAACAGGCCATGTCGCGCCTGGAATGCACAAGGGACCTAACCTTGGAGCTGGGAAAGAGTGGGGTAGGATGCCATTAAACCAAACTCGGTGCTGCCAAGCATCAGTCGGAACCTCCTGTGTCGTATATGGAGCATAGTCCTGTGGCACAGCAGTGGGAGTGTACGTGTCGAACAAATTGGTATTTACGTTCAAAGCCGGGAAGGTCACCCACGAGTAAAAAATCTCGTATGGGTAAGCCACCTCTGCACTCACCACCATAATCACGGACATGACATCCACAGGGACATGATAATTCTGCAAGTGATTGCGCACCGCAATGCGACTATGTTGCAGAATGTCCACCGCGGCCATAGTGACACAGAAAGAAAAAGGTACAATGAAAAGTACGTAGCACAACTGGGTAGTAATTAAAGGAAACCGCTTTGAAAGAATCAAGCTTGAAAAGGCCTACATCAATATAGGCAGGTTTGTCCGACACCACTGTTTTCCGGAAACAACAGTGAAGGTTGTTAAGGACCGATATAAGTACTACTCAATTGTCATGTAATAAGACCACCAACGATTGGGCGCCATGTAGCAGGGATTTCTGCTCATATACAGAACTGTGCATAGAGACTTGGAACCTCAGTGAATTAGGGTGTGCCAAAACTCACCTCAGCATCCAAAATCCCCTACCAGACTAGCTATCAGTGTCTCAATGGTACTTACAAAACCCCAATGATTTAGACAACCCAGAACATGGACTTAGAACACCTCGGGTAATGTGGAACCCATGAACACTCTTTTGTTATACTAAAATATCAATCTAGAACGAGGAGTCAATGAGGACACGTGCGAGTTTGAAAGGTTTTATTTCTAATGCAGTGTTCTCAAACGCAGTACCTTAGCTAGTACAAGCAAACATATTATAAGGAACAAGGTTAACAGCATGGTTACTATCCATAAAATACAAAGGGTGAAAGCATGTTAAAATGCTAAAGGAAACAGGTCTAAATAATACCTTGGTTTACCCTCCCTATCTAGTATATTATATTATATCTACAGAAGGTCTGTTTGGGTTTAGAAGGGCGGGCCCATACCTTTGGGTTCAGCAGATATGGATCACATCATCTCCTGCACCAACACTCTGCATACGGATATTGATCAAGTGTTTGTCTCCTGCCTTGCGTAGTGCATTATTAATCTCGCCTAAACCCAAAGTTGGCCACAGCTGCATCCATATTATGTCTACTCTTTGCGCTGGTCAATCCAAACAATTAGCGCTGTGTCGAAACAACCTTGAAGGCCTCAGCACTCACTGTACAGACATAGCTTACCAAGCAAAACTGATATTATAAGCAAACATGTTATTCTCGAGTAAACCAATATACCTAACTAGGCGAAAAGCTGTAATAACAAAATGTGTCATGTGCAGAGGCAGCAAAAAGGAAACCAGCCCATGCTAACTTAACACAGTGCAAAGGCGAAACCAATACACAAGACAGAACCTGTGACCATGAGGTCAAACACTGGCCCCTGCAATGGACACATTAGTCCACTGAGCCACCGCACCCTGAGGATAGTTTCCCTGGTGACGCACCTACGTAGTCATCACGACGCCGCAGAAAGCCTTACGTGTAGCTGTCAAATGCTGCCAATTATGCATTTGCAATTGTTGTGCAATTTGTCCAGTGTTCTTGACATTAATGTCAGTGACGCCCCTAATGTAAACTTTCAGGGGCATATGTACAAGACCCTATCCCCTCTGGAACGTCACTTTTTACGATGCTTAACGCTGCCTTGTAAATAAGGCCCACTTTCACGCTACGCTTAGCGTGAAAGGCATGGCCAGTGGGGGTTCCACCGCAACACCATGTTTACAAGGGCAGCGTAAATAGGAGGCAGTGCCAAAATTAAGAACAGGAAAAACTTGGTCCTAGTTGGCGAAACGAAGAGAAATGCATGATTTCTCCTCGTTTTTGCTTTTTCTATGTGTGCTGCCTTGTGCAGCACGCATGGAAAAAGCAAAACGCCTTGGATTGTTTATGTACAGGAAGGTCCCCCATCCTGTGCATAAAAAATCTTTAAAAAAATTCAATTTTGTGGCTTCTATGTGTGCTGCATTAAACAGCACACATAGAAGTGACAAGATGGCATTTAAATATTGTTCATGTGCAGGAAGGGGGACCTTCCTGTACACAAACAATCTTTGCCCTGCACACAGACACCCTTGCACCGAGGTGCAAGTGGATTTGCGTTGGCGATACACTGCTAAGTGTAGCGCCAGCGCAGGGAGATGTACCATATTGTTTTAAATATGGTGCAGCCTTGCGTTTCTAAAGTGGTGGCGTGAGACGTTAAACCATAAAGCCCTGCGCCATAAGGAGGCGTTCCTGCGCAGGGGGGGCGTTCCTGCGCAGGAACGCCTCCTGAAAGTGTCTGAGTGAAATCTATGAGATTTCACTCAGTCACTTTCAGGCCAATGCTGCGTCAAAACCCTGCGCCTGCTTGAAGCAGGCGTAGGTCTTGACGCAGCATTGTAAAGATGGGGCACCCCCGAGCCTTGCTGGAGCTGCGTCGCGCTTGCGACGCAACTCCAGCAATGCGCCACCTTTCCGGCACAGATGCATCACGCATCTGTGCCGTTTTTGCACCATGGTGCGCCGCATTATAAATGCGGCGCACCATGGGTGGCGGAGCTGTGGCGCACATTAACTGGCGCATCCCTGGGGACGCGCCAGTTAACATAAATCTGCCCCTAAGTGCTTATTGGTGGATGGTTGCCAGATCCATGTGCGTTCATTTTCTCTAGAAATTCATTATAGCAACAGGTATTAATGTACTGCTGAAAAATTTATCAAAAAGATCTAAGAAAAGTTTTAACTTTGTGCACAATCGGACTTAATACATGTGTCCTTTGTAATAAAAGATAGAAATGTCCAAGGCATGGAAAGCTGTGCCCTCAGGTGTCCTATGTAACACGTCTTCACAAAGCTGCGTTTTCACCTTTTGAACTTGTGATGGCCTTCATTGCCTGCGGTATCTCGGCGCCATTTATTGATGCACACTTGTACCCTGCTGGCCAGTATCTGGAAATATATCAGAAGAATCTATTTAAAAATGCATGAGTCTTGCCTCAGGCTACCTGGAGGAGGCCGCGCAAGGTCTCTAGCTTATTTTTGCTTCTCGGATGTAATGCTCCAAAGGCAGCGCACACGACAATCCTGCTGACATCACTCCTTTGAGCCCTGGAAACCTTCATATCTACCCCGAAATCCCAACGTTCCCTAACTTTCATCACAGCCTTGTGCAGAATGTGCCACCTGACATCTAGTGCCAGCAAGGCAACCTCAAAGAGAAACCTGACGAAAACAAAACATGACTATTTCTGATGGGTTGTCTGAATACAGAAATAAAACGCTAATTGCAGTGCAGCGGGCTGAGGCTTTCTGGTTAATAAACTAACCAGCACGAACATAAATCATTACTGCACGCTACTTTCATCATAGCCAATTTATTTGTCCCGACTATAAATACGTGTTTCTCTTCTAAGGTTTGTCAAATGATAGTCAATTTAGAGTATATACCGAAGTGTCCCTGTTCTCCAATTAACTTGTTTGTTCTTGGCTTTCATAGCCATTATTAAAGAGTGTGGGATGTGGCTGCTGACTGGCTGCTTTAGAACAGACAATGAAGGCGGAAGTGTTGTAACGTGTGACAGAGAGTAACTGATCGTCATTGTATTTTTTTCCAACCAGTCCATCTCCACCTTTTCTCATTAAGAGGTGTACACCTGATTTCAGGCACATACATGCTTGCAAAATGTTGCCTGATGCAGACTAAGGGGTTATTTAGAGTTTGGCAGACAAAGGACCTATATCTTTTAAAAAAACAGGAACCTAAATCCAATTTTTAAAATATATATTCATATCTTCACATGCCCAAAAGACACACAACACACACACAAACGTACACACACACACGCACACACGCGCGCACACGCACACACACTAATGCCTTTGACAGCATTAGATAAATCTACATAAAGCTTTAATTAAAAAAGGATAATATAATTTGGAATTTGTGTGGTAAGTTTCATGATAGTAACATTTCCCATTTTAACTCCAGTAGCAATCTATACTCTCTGATACAGAAAAACATGGTGAACAGAATTACACCAAACTTGTCCAGGAAAATAGGACTTTATTAAAGGAGCAGTCTTTCCTTGTTTTGTTGTAAATCCATTCAGCAGTTTTAGAGAATTAAGCATTTAAAAATGTTTCTCGTAGACCTGAAAAAGCTATAAAGTTGAAGATTTTGAGGTGTCACCAAACATGGGTTAGGAGATGATCCTTGAAGACAAATTTCCAAAAGCAACACATCCTATTGGCCGAGATAGCTTTCTCCATAAAGTTTTCTGAATTTCTGGCTTCAAGAGAGAAAAATGTGTTGCAGTGCTTACAGGAAACCAGGCTTGGTCCCTGTGTCTTGATAAAAAAAACATGCAGGAGCCGCAAGTCAACAGGAAGCGCATATTTGACCCCCTTGCTCAGTTGGAGAGCCGAAAGGGTACCACCTCTTTTAATATTAAAAAAGAAATGCTGATTTTGATGTGAGGTTTGCTGGGCTGAGGCAGGCTTTATCAATCCCAGCAAGGAAATCAGTCTCTGGATGGCCACTGAAAGGCCTTGCAGGCAGGGTGAGGCAAGTCCTGGACACAAGCCAGGCTCGGTGGCCAACCATCACTCCTTTGCAGCCGGATTTAACTGCCCTTGGCAGGTGGGGGGGCCAACTTTTGGATTTGATACATGACCAAAATAAAAAACTGGAATTCACAGAAAATACAAGGTTAAAGTGGTCATGGAAAAAACTGGGTCAATTGAAAGCAAACGACCCTGTACTATTCAACCTTGTGTATGGTTTTAGAAAATAAGAAGTGTAAAGATAATTTTTTTTCTATTTGTCATATGATTTTAATTGAACTTTGAGTAAATGGATTCAACCTATGAAACCTATGTTTGAGAACCTACGTCAGATGTAAAGTTCTGCACTGAAAAATTATCATAGTAGAGTGAAGTTATGGTTCCCATTGGTTATTTATCAAAAAGAATGGGGGAGGTAGAGGTTTTTTCGAGCTAGGTCCGCCCTCCTTTATTGTGCTATAACTGCACCCTGTGTATCTGAATCTCTAACCCATTATAGTTAGGTTTTCCCTGTATCACCCCATTTTAGACATACCAATCTAAGATCAATAAAAAAGTATTTTGCCCCACTAGCAAGGTATCTGTAATCACTATAGCCCCCTCTACCACATTTTCTCCACTACACATAGTCTTCCACATAAGTTCTCCTACGTAATTTCCGCAAGTCGCAGCATGCCCCAGTTCGTAGAGAGCTGGGATGGCCCCTATGATGAAACATGTCACCATGGGGAAACCCTGGTGAGTGAGAGGACTCAAGAAATACATTTTTCTTTCTTGAAGGCCTTTCCTGATCTCACTGATCAGATGCCCTATCCTTAACCTATGACTAGGTCCTTTTACCCGACACCTCGGGTTTTAGTTATACCATTGGTTATAACAACTTAACATATGTTTAAAAAACGTAGTAAGTCATTTAAAAAGACGCAATTGAAGTTCGGTTGTTGTTACAAATCAGAACTGAATTTCGGAAGTTATTGTTAGATGCACAATCCAAAACTCTCACAACTGACATGCAGACTATAGGTTGCAACATATACTCAAACCAGATATTAATACTACATTTATACTGGTCTCTTTCATTTTGTTAAGGGTATTATGATATGCAATCTCTGATTTCTGATTTTTTATAACATTTCTAATTCCATTTATCACATCGAGGGAGAGTTCCTAAGCATTTATAGGAATGTAGAATTGTAGAATAAAAAATCCTCTGGTTTGTTAAAAAACATATTATATCTGTAGAGGAGATTGCTGAAACTGCCATGTAAGGTGCAGCTAGCAATAGACACTGATTACAATTAAAATGTTCAAATCTTGATCACCTTCAATGAAGAGAATGTTGAATAATCCATGGACCATAATAAAGTGCTATTGAGTGGTTTGGGGGTGCCGTTAAGATGATGGAATGCATTTTTCACAGGCATCCATGAAATAACCTAGATAGAAATATTTTTCATTCTTGAAGGGTGCTGGCGAAAAATTTCTTTTAAAATGAATTTTTATGCAACTGCCTTTTAAAAAAAATATATAAAAAAAATAAATGCATCACTTCTTTAAGGGAACCACCAGGCTTTTAGTTAATAATCGGATAATCATTCTGGCCTCTGTTTACCAGTTCTTCAAATATAGGGGGTATACTCACAAGAATGAGTGATAACTACCACAAGAGTAGCGTAACACAGCTTTCAACATCGCAGGCAGGGAAAATAACCCTGTGTAAACGTGGAATTCACAACAAGGCGCTAGCATGCAATAGACACCAGATAACGCGGAAAATGTCCGCATGAAAATCAATGCCACGCCACTAAAATGCGATACGCGAATGCTAAAAAACATGCAATGAGGCCAAACGCTGTACAAAATGTTGTGCTAAGCAACCACAGGCTGGCAAAACCCATGCATCTGGCGGGACAATGCGCCATAAAAAACACAGAAAAAATACACCAGAAACAAGCCAAAGCACATAGCAACATGGATGCACCCTGACCCAGCGCATGTCAACTCGAACCCCACAACCCCCACGGAGTACTACAAGCAAGGAACAATGGGGTCGGGGAAGGCGGAGGAGAAGAAGGAGAGGAAGACTGGGTGTAGACTGCAGGAAAACAAGACCAGCGCCACGGAGGTGACAGAACACTACCAGCAACTGACCCACTAGCAGACCACCTGGATTGAAATCGGAGTGCAGAGGAGGCAATCCAGGAGGCCAATAGGTGCCGGCATGACATGACTACCTAAACCAGGCACCAACCCGCTGCCAACAGGAAGGCAGCAACGGCGACAGGAGATGGTTGTCCAGCGCCACCGGAGGAGTTGGAGGAAACCCAGGCCACAGTCATCAGTGTGGAGATGTACAAGGAGTAGGGAGTACGGACACAGCTCGAGAGGACCTGACACAACATCAACAGGGAGTGCCACAAACAGGGACTGGATGGAGGGGGAGATGGGCACAATTACATACATGCAAAACAAGGCGTAGCACACTGCACACCCACAAACACCCAGGATCATGTCCCAGATTCCATTGGCACACTGCAGCGCACACACATAGCATGAACAGCACACCCACATTGACGACAACGTGGAACAATGCACATAGCTGACACTGCAGAACAGAGGACACAACTGGCTCCGCACATGCACAAAAACATGCCCACTGCATCTGACAGTGCTGGAAACAGTGAAGTGGAAATGTGCGTGTACCACCTCACATCCGTCAAATAGTCCAAATCTACACTGTCCCGCAGAAGAATCTAGCACCCTTTCAAACAGTCACAATGTACATTGCCATACAGTCTGCATGCAAACCAGCACAATGCGCCAACACATTTGTCAACACAAATGCCACACACACCTCCCCTTCACATCACAGAGGGGCACATAACACCTTCAGCAGAGCACAGAACACAACACATCAGTGATGCTGGAAAGGACCACCACACCGTTGAAACCGGCGCCCTACAACAGCCCATGGATATCTCACACAACCCCACACCAGGACTCAAGTTCACCCCTGAGTTACTAGCCAAGCAACTCAGGGGTGAACACAGAGCCTGCAACAGACCCCACAGCAGGAAGCACCCGCAAGCACAGCTGGCTCACGGCACTTCACCCACCCACACATGGCACCCCAATGCCATGTGTCAGCAGGCCAAAAGGAGGTGGCCCAACAGGTGTGGGTAGGGGCCGAACCCATGGAATGTGAACCAGGACACATACGTAGGAGTCCATCACCCTTCAGGGCCCACCCACACCCCACTAAGGAGACCCACACTGCCATAGAGACACATGCTGATGCACATTCACAGCACGGAACCATGCCCAGAGGCGCTCAAATAGCAGTCACACACCCATGTTGGCTCTGCGCACGATGGCCCTGGCTACTCCCTTAACGAATTTAGTGGGTTATGACTAAGCTACATGTCCAAGCTCCAACCTGCTGCCTGCTGTGACATGTCTGCAGCCGAAGTACACAACACAATGTAATGTCATAGGGCCCAGGGCCCACATGCATACTACAAGACCACAGGGACACACACAGATATCATGTAGAACTGGCTACGGGCACATGCGCACGTCCCCTTTATTGTTAGGGCCACATGTACTGTGACGCCTGTGCTGGATGTGTGTGGGGTGAGTGTAAGCCATTCCACACGAAATGTCTGGTGCTGGCAACCACTTGAACATTGGACACCAGTGCAACAGAAACAGAAAACACATGCAATACAGAGTCAACTGCTGAGCAACATGGAGGGAGCCGGAGAAAGTCCAGAGGACAGCCAACATGCAAACAGAAGTGTCCATGAGTTGCAGTGCACTGGGGTTGGGACACTTGAGATGAGCGCACTCATGGGATGAAAAAGTCTGGGATTGTGTCCCTTCGACATATTCCTGATGCAGATTCAGTGGAGTGTGGTAGATCTGCATCATCTTTCCCATCAACGTCTCAGGGCCGTCACACTATTTGAGGTGAGATACCTGCACAACCGCTCCACAGCACAAAATACAATCCGCAACGGACAATGGCACCTGGAGTGCTGAGCAGGGTATCAGGCCGATGATGGCATCCACGACAGGCCTGAGCAGCTACGTAAATCTGTCAGGACCACCGTTTCAACTCTAGCAGATGGCGGTTGGAGGTGGTCCTTGCGGTGGTGGTGTGTGCCTCCTGCGGTGATTGCTTGTCAAGGACGGTTTGGACTTGCTTTGGTGTGTGAACCCTGGTGGGATGCATTTGGGCCTTGAGGCTGCGTACAGCGCAAGGCCACAGAGGAATGGCATTGATGACCCCAAGGCCTGCGCCTTAGGGGCCAGCCAATGTCTCCGGAGAAAGGGTCTCGGACCTGACCAGCACAGAGTTGGTGGCCCCGGATGCACTGCGGCCGGCACAGGCACCCAGCCACGGGACGGTGCATTGCAGTGCAGTCAGATGGGCCATGCGACCTGAGCGGGTCACCTTCAATGTCCGAGGTGTATGTAGCACGTGTCGCCGGCTGGCGTTGAACAGCGTGTATGGCAGCACGTGTCGCCGGCTGGCATTGAAAAGGGTTTGTGGCACCACGTGTCACCGGCTGGCACTGAACAGGGTTAGTGGCACCACGTGTCGCAAGATTCCCATAAGGAACTATGCCTCACTGATCAAGGGGTCTGGTGCTATGGCCACTGGGACGGATTTGGGGTCACTGCCATTCAGGAGCCAGGACACAGTTACACATATGTGACCCACTGGGCAGCGGAGGAGGCCGGTGGAATATGTCAACGAGGAAGGAGTAATGAGGGCCCGCGGTGGGGGGCCAGCAATGGTCTGAGAGGCTGGCACGGTCCCGGGCCTCTGGCTTGGAGCTTACACAGGGATGTAGTGGGCCCTACATGACACACGCCGGTGTTGGATGCAGATCAGTGTGGCCTGGCTGCGTAGACGCGGGCCTGATGGGTTTGTGGCCAGCGGGCCGGGGTATGGCAGGCGCACAGGATCTCAGGCAACTCCGCTAACAGGGATGGCGTTGGCCTCGTGGGGGGGGGGGTGGGAGGTGCCGCCCTGGCAGAGACATTGGGCTACGTGCTTTTTATTCACACCCCTATGCTGGATTGAGGTACGCCGGGCCATCCCACTCCGCTCATGCTTAAGGGGGGGCGTAAAAGGCAACATTTCGGCGAGGACCCCCACTGCCTTGGGGATATGATTGTGCCCACTGTACACTGCACTCCATACACCGGAGGTGTATCACGCCGTGGATATGGGTGTGTTCCGTATACAGCAGCCTGTCCAGCACTTTGCCACCAGTCTTGGCATTGTGTACTTTACCAATCATGGTTCTACTGCATCCTTCACACATGCCTGGTTGCCACCTCTCCCCACATTCAACTATTTTGTGGCTGAGGTGCCATGCTGTTGATTGGTCATGTTCACTGCTTGCCCAGGTTGCCATTGTAAGTTGTTCTATTGTGTCTGGTGGATGGGCATATTGTTGTGCATGTTGGTTCTGAATTTGTGACGTGTGAATTGCCAGAGTTGTGGATTGCATGGTTGTGGAGTTGAGGTGAGTGGGGTGTTCATTGGGAATTTGACAAGGGGCTGTGCATTTCCCTGGGTGCCATCCTAGGAAGGCTGTGTATTTGGAGGGGACATTGGTGAAGGTCCCATGGTGTTTTGATGTTGCCTGCACATTGATGTGCGATGTGTGCTTCCTTATGCACTGATTGTGTGCTGTGTCACCAGAGGGCACAGGTGGGACATGTGTGCAATGGATTGCCCCCAACATGTGCATGCATCCGGCTATGGCGAATGGTCCTTGCTTGGTCTCCAGCGGTTCCTTCGCACTGTGTTGGACGTATGGGGCCTGGGGTGCTAGGGTAATGGTGCTGTCCAGGACAGGTGTGGGGGACTTGGATGTGGCTGGCTGTGAGTCTCCGTCGACTCGGGCTGGTATTGGTTGGGGTGTGCCAGGGGCCAACAGGTGCAGCACAGCCAGCAGCTTGGTGCAGGTGGGATGCTGGTTGTCCGCTGTGTTGGTGACATAGGCCTGTTAGTCGATGATGGCCAGGAGGCGTAGGATAGCTGTCCCTTTCGGCCTGTAGTGGACAGTGACATTGTCAGATGTTGGGCCTGTGAGGCAGGTGCATTTCCTGGGGTCTGCGCAGCCTCTGTGGTGGTCAAGGGGGGTGTGTGCGGGGTGGGTGTTGTGGCCCTCTTGGGTGTCCGGGCTGCATGATGAGTGGCTCCCTGGCATCTGTTGCCCTTCCGATGACGCCCTGGGCTGGGATCCCTTTTGTGGTGCAGGCTGCCGTTCAACTTTACACCAGGTCAGAGCATGTGTAAATTTCCTGCTGCTAACGCACCTTATTGCGTGTTTTGTGTTCTTATCACCGATCTTGCTGGTCGTTGTGGATGTTGAGGTGTCGTGTTGTTGCTGCTTTTTGCACGGGAACGCCTACTTTGCATCTCATTAGCGATAGCTGCGGGGGTCCTCTGTGGCGATGTTTTTTGCGGCTACTATCGTGGGAAAACTGGTGTTGTGGGCTGTTAGCACTGGCTTGTGAATAGTGGGGTAAATTTATCACAACTTTGGCTGCGATATTGTGCCATTAATTCGGCGATAGCTTCTTGTGAATGTGCCCCCTAGGTTTTCTAGTCTTGACCTTCCACTCATATGATGCACCCACATACATTTCAACTGCGAAGCATCACACCTGGGAAATTGTTTAAAATGCTCAATCAAAGGGTACAAATCCATTGATTTGCTAGATATAATGTGTCCAGAATTTCAGGACCTAAAATTTCTCCCAAGTTGGAAAAGGAAAAGTCAACACAGGTGGAATTATTACCTATGGATATATAAGTCAGACATTTTCCTGCAATAATGAATGCCTGTGAGTAACGAATTAGAGTAGGAAAATTCCACTTAGTGGTATAATTCAATTACTGGACTGGGATTTAAGATTTTGTTTACACATTCATCTGTGCTCCTTATTTTAACTTATTTATTAAGTATCAAAAGAGAGAGGATTAGAGAACTAGTCCTTATCCCCAAAGTTAATATATATCATCAAGAGGAACTAGTCTGAGGGTACATGATATCGAAACTGTATGATTTTTGTAATAAAAAGAAAACACTTTTTTCTTTTTATCAATCCCTCACCCACCAACCTAGTTGGTGGCATGCTTCATCATCGGGCCTACCTGGTGACACCGAGTGTGGCCCGGGTGTACTATAACGCCTGATTTACAGCGGAACATGTATATTTGCTGAGTGTGCAGTGAAGTGATGTGAAGGTGAAGTTTAAAAACTGTACAGTGGTTCCATTACCCAAAGGGTTTATTTGATGTTTGGGCCTCTGGCAGTAATAAAAACAAGGCTGTGGATGTGCGTGGAGTGGTAATTAAGAGCTCCTACATCCAAAAACGGTCTACATGCTTCATCTAGGCCTTGAAAGTGTCCTGGCTTTCCTCAGGACCTAGAAATATATGTGAAGTGTGAGATCTAAATGTGTTGCACGCATTAAGGTGCACTATGTGTAAGAGGGGAGTTCACTCTTAAGGCATTCCTGTAATTTAAAAACATATAACAGGACAAACAAACAAACATACAGACCAATTGCGAGTTTTAGACAAAGCTGATATAAGTCACGTACATAAGTATTCTTCCGTAGTGTCCGTAGGGAATGCGACAAAAACGGCAGTGTAATACCGAGGTGGCGGCAAAATGTGGCAATTACCGGTATATGCGTTACAGTGTAAAAGCTTGTGCATATCGGTAAATAAATATGCTAGTTATATGGTTAACAACCTTTTTTACACTTGCGATTAGCATAAATGCCTCATGAGATTCCGGCAGGGGTTCTGGCTGTTTGTTAAAATCTGGGGGGAAAAAAGGAGAAGGAACGGCATGGTGTCCGGGGTAAACGCTGGAAAGGAAAAGATTACCCTTGGAAGTAGCGGAAGAGCGGTTCCCTATTGCCCAACTTACTACGTCACAGCTCAGGACCCTCTTAAAGACCTAGTCGGGTCTCTGTTGATGGTGATGGGTGACCAGGGTCTGCGAGGCGCTTATATGTATCCTGTGATTAGCAGATGAATCAGGTGTGCTCAATTTCGAGTAGTGTCTGTGGAAGAGAGAGAGGGGAGGGGACATTGAAAACAGACTATTAGAAGCCCTCGTGTGTGAGTATGGCCCTATTGGATGACAAGGAACGCATTGGCCCAGTTGTAACGGCAAATGTCTTAAAAATAATACGGGTTGAGATCAAGGAATATTTTTTAAATAAAGAGATATGTAGTGTTAAGCCCTTGTACAATGGGGCAATAGCGCTTACAGGAAGTAAAGCACTTACGGAGATGTATAAAAGTGGGCTGAGTCACCGGGTATGTCAGGTCTATATGGAGTGCATTGTGTGACTATTCTGTGCCAGAGAAAAGTCCACCATTAACATGCTCATATTGTGAGAATCAGAGCGTAAAAAGCGCGTCAGATTTTTTGAACCTGTTAAAAAATAAACACGAGTCTGGATGGGCAACCATTCATGTAGAAAGTTAATAATTAAGGCTGTGCCAGGCAATAGAGTTGTTTAATCCATGGAGCTGAGTGGATAGGCGATAAGTCCACCGCTGTTCCTTGCTGAGAAGGAATTTTTCATTGTTAGTGTTGTTGTGATTGAAGTTTTCAATCACTGGCCAGGACACGTCGTGTGGTGTGCCGTAATTGTAGGTAATGATCTGTCAGGCGACTGATGTTTTTCTTACACCATATTGTGCTGCGGTGTTCAACCATTCTGGTCCTGACTTTTCGTGTTGTCATGCCTATGCAGCGTAGGCCGCATGGACATTCAATTAAGTAAACCACGTTGGTTGAGTTGCAGTTAGTATGTTGTAACTGCTTCCAGGTTCCAGGTCGAGTGATTTGGATTGGCGTGTGAGATGGCACACGCTCCAATTATTGCATGGATATTGTGCTGTGATTTTGGGGAGAGTGGTGGTTCCCAGTTTCTAATGCCTGAATTCAGAATACTCTGATCAAAAAGGGGGAATGATCACTTGTCCTGCATAACCTCGGGTATGCCGTAACGGTTCTGACTAGTCCCAATAAAAAACCCTCATGCACGTTTTATGAGTTTTGCGATGTTTAAGCGGTATATCTTGGTTCTCCGCTGTCCCTCACACGTGTCTGCATAATCATAGGGTTTAGTTGTTTATGCAACCTCCATCCAGGAGGTGATACCCTCAGTTAAAAACAGTAGTGATCAGTGATAGTGACTGTGACGTGAAACAGTGAAGGAAATGATAAAAATGTCTCTCTCATCCAGAAAAATTACTTTTATTCATTCCGTTTTTTTGGAGGCAAAAGCTAAAATTAAATACTGGTGAATAAGAGTGTTTATGACTCACACTATAGTTGTGGTGTAGGTCGACATGTTTCAGCCCTTAGGTTGCCAGAAGGTCATGGGGGCTTTCATCAGGACCACGGTGCAAGGTGTTTAGAGACCTCTCACGTCTCTAACTGTGAAAAGAAAAATGAATTTGTTTCTAAAGGAACAAGTCGTTATGCTGCTCCTAATAAGGTAAATAGTGTACCTGTGGAGAAAAAGAAAGGGACATACTAGACAAAGGTAAGGGTATGGGAAAACACTGAAAGACTAGTCTACTGGAAAACCGTAATGTCTCTGATTTTTCTTTGACTCCCAATTGAATCCTTATCCGTTGTTGTAGGGAGCCTCCCTGACCCACCAGGATCCTGAAGCGGCCTAATATTGCCACCGTTCACGGCCACTCTCCCCCGGGAGTTCACCCACAGTGGCCGTTTCAGGCTCCACTGATACCGAACTGGGGATCCTGGGGTTGCTGACTCTGGGATGTTTCCGGGGAGGTCCCTGTGGCTCCGAGCCCTGCTGTTGAGCCAATACCCTACTCTAAAACAAATAGCCCCTCGTCCTCATCACAAATTGAGGCTACAGCCGAGTTTGTAGAAGAGCAAGGGGAGATCGGGGCACCTTTTAACCTGCTGGCTAGCCTCCCTGGTGTGGGTGTTTTGGACACACCGCTCCCTGTTGAAGATTGTCGCATTACGGCTGTGACGGACCCCCCGGTTAGGGTTTTCAGCTGGAATGTGGCGGGCCTCGAGAGGAAGCTAGCACTGCCGGACTGGAACGAGCTTGTGGAGCAATATTCCATTTGCCTGTTCCAGGAAACCTGGAGTCGGGTGCCCCTACACAAGGCGGGATATTCCACCCACTTTCTGCCGGCAGTACATAGTGCAAGTGGTAGGGGCCGCCCTTCGGGTGGCCTACTTATTTGGGTGGCTTCAAATCTTAATTGCAGGGTGGTGGAGCGGGACACTAATTGCCCGGATCTCCTTAATATATTGCTGAGAAATTCCCAGGGCAGAGTCATCTTAAATATTTTTAACATCTACGCCAGAGGCACAAAGGGGGGTAGAGAATCCTCAGTAATAGCTTGTCTGGAGGCTCAGCTCCGCTTATCTTCCCACAGGTCCTGTACCTTGTTGGCGGGTGACCTGAACTGCACTTTCGAGCCTCTGGATCTAGAAATCCTAACAGACCAAGAGGAACATGATAGTGGGTGGGGGATTCCGCCCCTCGAGCTTAGTCCTATTAAAAAGTGGATAGAAGTGGCCCTCCAGATCAACTCATTAGCTATGGAGTTCGGTCTCAGGGCTGCTAATGGCAGGACAAGGTCGGATAAAGCAGGGGCCCACACCTACAACAGGCCAGGGCACATGTCACGGATCGACTATTTTCTCCTTGACAGACACCTGTGGAGCATGGTGGAGGACATGGTGATTGTACCATCGGTAGAGAGTGACCACAATCTCCTGTCCCTCACCCTATCCTACAGGTGTCTCAACAACACCGCGAGTAGATTTCCTAGTAACCCCGCCCCGGACCTGTCAGTGGTCACAAACTGCGGACGACGGCTAAAGTGGGCGAAGTTGGCACTTTCAGAGGAGAAAACTTCTGCCATTAGGCAGCTCCTTGCCTCAGCCCTAGTCAATCTCGACCACCAAGACGAAGGGCTGATGGAGGTGGAACCTAGGTTCTGTGTCATAACTAAGGCTATTAGTGACCTCTTTGTAATCCCAGCTAATTCGAGCAGAGGGAAACAAGGTTCACGAACGGGACAGGGCTGGTACAACCAGAAGTGTAGGGAGGCGAAGTCACTTCTTATTGAGGCAGTCAAGTCCAAACTACCGTCCAAGGCTAGGGAGGCAAGAAGATACTACGCACTCTGCCAAAAAAATGCGAGGAGGGAGTGGGAGGAAAATTTCTGGCAGGACCTCCTGGCTGCCAGTCGTGGGAAAGATGCCAAAGGTTTCTGGGATTTGGTGGGCAAAAGGAACCGTCCTGACGACACCCGGAGGACCTGTACCATTAATGCCCAGACCTGGTTCTCTCACTTCCAAAAACTTTACTCTGCTGTTGAAGGCCCACTAAACGACTCTTTTAACCTCCCACCCTTTACCCTAGATCGTGACCTGGAACTTTTCTCTGTTTTGGACGTAACAAAGCAGATCAAAACCCTGGTTCCATTGAAAGCAGCTGGTCCGGATGGCCTACCAGGCGATATCCTCCGCGCTTATCCGGAAGAATGGGGGGTACTAATCACTGCACTCCTGAACGCAATCATTGGGGGAGGCCCTGTGCCAGACTCCTGGAGAGGTGCGGAGGTGGTACCCATCTATAAAAAGGGCAGTCGGGATTCACCCGGGAACTATAGGCCTATAAGCCTAATAGATTCTAGCCAGAAATTGGCGGGGAAAGCCATTTTGGGGAGGATCTCCCAATGGGTGGACGATAATCACATCCTGTCCGATATGCAAGCCGGGTTCCGTTCAGGTACAGGAACCATCGAACAGGTCTTCAGGCTCTTGCTAGTATACTGGAAGGTGGTGGTGCTGGCCAAAGGCAGTCTTTATTTGGCCTTTATTGACCTCAAGACTGCCTTTGACCTGGTACCTAGGGAGGAACTCTGGAGGGTCCTTTATGGTTTAGGGATGCCCCCGTATATATTAAACCTCCTTATTAACCTGCACACCAACACCTATGCCCAGGTCAGATGGGGGTTGAATGGGGAAAAGACCGACAAGATCAGGGTCGAGAGGGGAGTAAGGCAGGGTTGCGTTCTGGCCCCTACCTTATTCTCCCTCTACATTAACGGGGTGGTAGATCACCTATTGGTCGAACCAGCAGACGCTCCCACCTTGGGAGGTGTAAAAATTTCAACCTTGCTGTTCGCCGACGACACCCTCCTCATCTCTAAAACCCCCCAAGGTCTCCAGACACTGCTGAACCGCTTTCAGGACTTCTGTACCACTAAGGGCCTTGTTATCAATGTAGATAAGACTAAGTACCTAGTTATACATCCACCTCGCAAACTTGGCCGCCCTCCCATCCTGAACTCTATACCCCTAGAAAGAGTGGCAGAATTTGATTATCTGGGAATCCGACTGAACGATGTGATGAGCTGGACCGCCCACATTGATAAAATGACATTGGCCCACAAAAGGGTGGGTGGCGCCATTCTTAAGGAGTTTAACAACTCTTCAAAACATTGTGTTGCCCCTCTACTTGAGATATATAAAGCACGTGCGGTCCCTGCGTCACTCTATGGAGCGGAACTGTGGGGTTCGGGCAAAGTCGACTCACTGAGCAAGGCTGAAAATAAATTCATCAAGGATCTCCTTGCCATTCCATCGAGTAGCCCGACCATCCCAGTGCTCATGGACACGGGCTGTAAAGCCATAAGGGACCAGGCTCGGCTTCGACCCCTTTTGCTTTGGGCACGTCTGTGGAGGGTCCCGGAGCTAAAATCCTATGCCAATGGTCTGGCAGAGGTGATGCATTCTGACGGTTGGCGTAGCATCAAATGGCTGAAGGATATAAAACAACTTTTAGGGGACCTAGGCCTGGACTCTTACTGGCATAGCCACTCCGCTCCTCCAAAGGAGACCTTAAAAAAACTTTTCTGGGAGTGGGTCTGTACGAAGCGCTTGAGAAGCCAGCAGCACTGCAAAACCACCGCAGCTTTTCTGCTGTTAAAAGACGCTGTCATGTATGAGCCGTACATGGACATTATATCAGTGGCTATGGATAGGTCCCTGTACATAAAATTTCGGTTAGGAACCCTACCCTTGGCCGACTTCTGTTCGAGGTGGAATAAATCCCAGTCTACATCATGCTACTGTGCTCTTTGTCAAGACAAGCCAGAGACGGTGCCACATTTTCTTTTTGAATGCCCGGACTACGGTCGCCCCAGATCACGTTGGCTCGGTCCCATCTGCAGAGAACTGGGTACTCGTCAGCACTCCGTTGCACTCCGGATCCTCTTAACTAACACAGCCCCTCCCATTGTTTGTGCTGTCGCTAAGTTTTTAAAATGGGCTTGGTTGATTAGAATTAGAAGACTGTCCATATCAATTTAATTCTCTTTTTATCTAATTTATGCTGACCTAATGTGTCTTATCCTTTTACTAAATGTACAGTCTTACTTTTTTCGACATGCTGTTTTTATCTTTTGTACTGCTTTTATGATATGTGCATATCGAAATAAAGCATCAATCAATCAATATTGCCACTAACGAAGGTACGTGTGAGAGTGATACATTTGGATGAGTACTCTTCATGTAAAGGATAACTTCCTCAAAATACGCCACGTCTTTATACCTATGGGGTACCATGAAGAACTACGCTGCGTGTAAGGGAATCTCCTTTTTATAAAAACACCACGATTCAATACTTATGGGGCACAATGTATTCACTAATGAGATCACCTTGATGAGTGACACAGATGAATGCGTTGTGCATGGAATGCTGAGATAAATTACAACCAGACTACCATTCGCCAAGCAACACAAATACAGTCATAGACATGAAAACCACTCACAATCCGCCTTTTTCACATCTAGTAGAGTGAATTGATTACCAATACAGAACCTTTGTGAACAGTTCTGATACCTCAATAACTACCAATAAGTTCTAATCAACAATATAATGATCCGTTCAGTTGTCACGCTAACAATGAGAGAGTTGACCCTAATCTGGGGTGAGGGCAGTCAGAGTGAAGTATTGCCATTTATTAGTTGCGACGCCAATGTGCGGTATATATGTTCCTGGTAATTTTTACCAGTAGACTAGTCTTTCAGTGTTTTCCCATACCCTTACCTTTGTCTAGTATGTCCCTTTCTTTTTCTCCACAGGTACAATATTTACCTTATTAGGAGCAGCATAACGACTTGTTCCTTTAGAAACAAATTCATTTTTCTTTTCACAGTTAGAGACGTGAGAGGTCTCAAACACCTTGCACCGTGGTCCTGATGAAAGCCCCCATGACCTTCTGGCAACCTAAGGGCTGAAACATGTCGACCTACACCACAACTATAGTGTGAAAGAGTCATAAACACTCTTATTCACCGTTATTTAATTTTAACTTTTGCCTCCAAAAAACCGGAATGAATAAAAGCAATTTTTCTGGATGAGAGAGACATTTTTATCATTTCCTTCACTGTTTCACGTCACAGTCACTATCACTGATCACTACTGTTTTTAACTGAGGGTATCACCTCCTGAATGGAGGTTGCATAAACAACTAAACCCTATGATTATGCAGACACATGTGAGGGACAGCGGAGAACCAAGATATACCGCTTAAACATCGCAAAACTCATAACACGTGCATGAGGGTTTTTTTTGGGACTAGTCACACCGTTCCGGCATACCCGAGGTTATGCAGGACAAGTGATCCTTCCCCCTTTTTGATCGAGTATATAACTATAGGAAATTGGTTGGATCACATATTCCTTCCTTCCCTCCACATTGATCTTGGACTTTAGTAGCCCTGGGCGTAGTGGGCGTAGTGGGGCTTCGCGGAGCTACGTGAAGTGGGCGAGAAACTACGCCCACCTCCGCACTCCGCGTAGCCCCACTACGCACCTCAGGCCTCCCTCCCTCCCGCCCTCCCTAAATCCTTTAATTTAAACATTAGTAATCATTAAAAGGCACTTACCTTGGGCGCCGCTGCCCGCCGCGTCTCCGGGGCTCCCTCTCTTCATCTGTGCCGTCTTGTGTACTAATGCGCATGCGCGGGCGGCCGCGCATGCGCATTTCTCGTGAGAAATGCGCATGCGCGGCTGCCCGCGCATGCGCATTAGTACACAAGACGGCGCAGATGAAAAAAGGGAGACCCCGAGACGCGGCGGACAGCGGCGCGCAAGGTAAGTGCCTTTTAATTATTACTAACGTTTAAATTAAAGTATTTAGGGAGGGCGGGAGGGAGGCGGGTGGCGGCCAGCTACGCTCCGTCTGCGGAGCGTGCGTAGTGTCGAATTCTACGCCTGCTTCGCAAAATGTGTAGAAGCCAGCACTACGCACACTCCGTGCACGGAGCGTAGCTGCTCGCCCACCCTTAGACTTTAGCAGCGTGCAGCTGTGGGAAATACTGGTTGCTACTTGCAATCCCCTCGAAATAAAGAAGGGGTTTAAGCATGGCAGACAACCTCGGATTGAGTTACTCAACAGCAGAAATTGATGAGATACTCGCTCGACCGCCACTACTTCTAGACAAGGACCTCTCTCAGACCTTGGCAAACAATGATGAATGGGATGAACTTTCTGATCTCAAAAAAGAGCAAGTGAGGACAGCTGTACATGGTATAATCATGAAAGAATACCTTCGAGTCAATGCAGCGCCCAAAGGTTTATGGGTGACGAATGCAACACGTATTTTTCTAAAAAATTTGGCATTCCGAAAGGAATTGGTCAGCAATATCGTGGAAGTGCACACGGGACTACCTAGTGCTAATAATAAAGAATGCCACTAAGATCACAGAAGAACTAACCATTAAGATCCAAATTATAGAGACCAAACTGAACAACATGGTCCATGTTACCATTTATAAACAACGATTGGAAGAAATAAGCAAAGAGATGAGCCAATTCCAGGAATTCCTGACCCAGCAAAAATTACAAAAATTGGGTAAAGAACTGAAAAAATTCTCCCTAGAACGCATACACCCTTACAGCCATAAGGATTATAATCCAAATGACAATGCGTCTAATATCAGCTCCAATAGCGGGTCTTCAACAGATGGCTCCGACTGGAGCGGAGATGAATTTACCAACAATTACAGAGGGAAGAATCGTAACAGAAGAGATAATCGACGAGGACGCAACTATTGGCGAACACCTCAATATCTATTAATCCACCAATGATCCTGTTTCCTCCATTCAACCCACATTTTCAAGGTTGGGTAGATCCACACTACCAAGGTCCCCCCCAAATGAATCACCAAATGCAACAACCTATGAGAGGCAACTACCAGCAAGGATCGCCTTTTTTAGGGAGAGGCCAGAACAATCGAGGACCAAAACAAAGAGGTGTAACCTGGCAGGATCAAGCACGCCAGGTCCAAACCAGGAGTGTGACCAGAGGAAAAGCAGGAACCAGCACAACTCCCTCGTTGTGAACCCTACAGATAAAATACTGACGAAAGAACAAGAAGAAGTTCTCAACAAGGGTCTTGGTTATGTCCCCACACCGAGTCTTGACATCTTCAAAATGAAATGCGAGATTGCTGAATTCTGTAGGAAGCTAAAGCGTAAAGCCTTCTTCAAGAATCAACCTTCCCAGCCACCTGATGGTGATACCGACCTACGAAAAAAGTCCTCATTCTGCCCTTTGAATACGCAGGTACCAATTCAGATAGTTACGTTCGAGCAAGCCATTATGAAAGAAATAGATGGCCTAAAGGATAACACCAACAAACCTTTTCAGAACCTGTCCCGAGTTGAACTACAGGCTTTGAATGATCTGAAAAATGATGAAAACATCATCATAAAACGAGCAGACTGTGGTATTCCATGACTTGATGTCATTTGGAATTACTCCATGTCATTTAGAATCACCCTATGTTATGTAGAATGTTTTGCCTTGACTTTGTCGGTTTTGCTGTGGAGTTGAAGCTGTGAAGACCTATCTTTCTACCTGTGGTTGTTAAGCTGTTCCTCTGGAATACATCTTCTTGGAACCTACATCTTGTGTAATGAACTTACTACACAATTACTGGTGACGATTGGGGATCCAGATTTCAGAAGGAAACAGCGTTCACTTCTTTTTCTGTTAGATTGGTCATATTTTTCATTTTTTTTTTATTCTCAACTCGAAGAAAACTTTGCTTCTTCAATTGTGTGAGAAACCTGTTTTTCTGAAAATGTAAGAAACCTGTTTTTCTGAAAACGTGGACAAACGTAAGTTTTCTCATTGACTATTTTAAACTTTAATTGCCAATTACTCGATATTTATTGCCTCTCCGACCGCATTATCGAGCGGTGTTTTTCTAGGCATTACGAACTTTAAATTAAATATTGCAGATTTTGTTCACTTTTCAATGAGAGCGTGTTCCCCTAGTTGTTTACATTTGAAGGGACTCACCTCGAGCGCCTTGCAGTTCGTTTATCTTCTGAACTCCTCACGAGGCATCGCTCGAGCCTCCTACACTTCGCTCCATCGTCATTGTTTACACGGAGTTGCACTCTGGGATACACGCGTCATTGCGCACGTCATCGCGCATTGCTGACGCTCTTGGCGGCCATTTTGGTAAAGGCTGAAGCGGAATTTTCGTATTTGTCTGAATATTCTGAAAAGGCTTATTCCTGCCTGCCACTACTTACAATTTATAAGGCGATTTAAAGCGATTTAAAGAGAGATAAACGCTGATTTAAAGAGAGATTAACAGTGACTTAAAGAGAGAAAAACGACGTTTTAACACCTTAGCTGCGTGTAAACATTTCTCCCCAGTGCTGCGCTGTCCATTACAACTAGTGCTGAATGGACGTTCAATGGTCGTGCGCAGCACTGGGGAGGTAGCGCTGCTGACGACCATTGGCCGTCAGCAGCACTTAAGGGGTTAAGATAGAAAAATTCATTTCAGCAAATCCATTACTACGGTGATTTGCACACCAATTACATTAATATTCTTAGTTAGACTTGTACATTCTTAGTTAGACCTAGTTTAGGACACCCCCCGTGCCGCACGGCCACCAGCTGCTGCGTGTGCCTCCCGCCTGCCTGCCTCGCTGCCCCGGCCGCCGCCGCGTGACCACGCCCCCTGACACCGAGCGGCGTGGTCTCCCACGGCGTTGCCCTTCTGCACTGTTGTAGTTTATTTTATTGTTTTTACTGTTTTTGTTGATAATCCTGCCTGTTTGCCTGTTCTGCCCCCGTAGCACGTAGCCCCTCTGCACTGTTTGTATTTTTTGTATTCACTGTTCTTTGTTGTAATTCTTGCCTGTCTCGCCCCCGTCTCCTCCCTACCCGCCTCCCGCTTCCCGCCACCGCCGCTGACCACGCCCCCTTTTTCCTTTCTGTACCCTCCCCGCTCCCGCCTCCCAGTTGCCCCGCCCTCCTTTGCACTTCGCCATATATGGCGACCGTGCGAACATGCAGCGGTCACGCGCAGCGGGAGCACCGATTGTGCGCCGAAGGCGCACCAAAGGTAAGCCCGTCTGCGCCCGTCCGCGCCTGGACCGCGCCCAGCGCCAGGACCCCTGGCCCCCACCGACGGAAGACGACCCAACTGTCCTACGACGCCACTGAACTCATCGCACTCAACACCGGCGGGATCCCTGGATGCTACCGAGCCACCCCGAGGCGCACCCACGGACCCTTCAGCTGCCACGCCTGCAAGTTCACCTGCATCCGGACCTGCCCCACTCCAGCACCCGCCAAGCCGAACACCAGCAGCAACCACCTCAAGTGCATCCTGGTCAACACCCGCTCCGTCCACAGACATGCCATCGAACTCTGGAACCTCCTTGACACCACGGCTCCTGACGTCGCCTTCCTCACGGCAACCTGGATGAACGACTCCTCAGCACCCGACATCGCCATCGCCATCCCAGAGGGATACAAGATCACCCGAAGAGACCGCGTCAAACAGACTGGAGGAGGCATCGCCATCATCCACAGAGACACCATCCACATCACGACCAACACCGACGACACCCTGAAAACTGCCGAACACCTATACCATTCTAGATCCGCACCGACCCGAAGACCACCCTCAGAGGCACCCTGATCTACCGACCCCCGGGACCACGCACACAATTCAGCGAGGACATCGCCGACTTCGTCAGCCCACATGCCCTCCCCTCCGCCGACTACATCCTCCTGGGGGACCTCAACTTCCACCTGGAGAACAACAACGACCGCAACACCATCACCCTGCTCGACAACCTCGCCAACCTCGGACTCAAGCAGCTAGTGTCCACCCCCACCCACCTCGCCGGACACACACTCGACGCCGTCTTCTCATCCAGCAAAGACATCGCCTTCAGCCACGCCACTGGACTCCACTGGACGGACCACAGCTGCGTCCACTTCACCTTCAGAAGAACGACGATCCACCACCACCAGCAACCGGTTGCTCGAAGAAGCTGGAACAAGATCACAGCCGACCAGCTCGCCGCTTCCCTGAGCCAGCACCCCCCCGCCAGCTCAGCGAACCCCAGCCAGGCCGCCGACAACCTCACGAAGTGGATCATCAACTGTGCGGACGAACTCGCCCCACTGAGGACCCCGCCTAGCAGACCCGGCAGCAAGAAGGCCCCTTTGTTCACCGACGAACTCAAGAGCTCCAAGAAGAACTGCCGAGCCCTCGAGAAAGCCTGGAGAAGGGAACCAACACCGGACAACATGACCGCCCTCAAGCTTGCCACCCGGAAGCACCATCAACTCATCCGCGCCACTAAGAAAACTGCATTCAAGGACCGGCTGGACAACAACGCACACGACAGCAAGGAACTCTTCAACATCGTTAAAGAGCTCTCCAACCCCAACGCCGGAAACAACGACATCACCCCATCGCAAGACCTCTGCAACTCCCTCGCCTCCTACTTCCACAACAAGATCGCGGACATACACAACAGCTTCAGCACTCAACCGACGCACGCCATAACCGAACCACCACCCCCCACCACCACCCTCCGCACCTGGACTCCGATCAGCACCGAAGACACCATCCACATGATGAACTCCATCCACTCCGGATCTCCGACCGACCTCTGCCCTCACCACGTCTTCAACAAGGCCGACGCGGTCATCGCACCCCACCTGCGGGACATCATCAACACCTCCTTCGACACCGCCACCTTCCCGGAGAGCTGGAAGCACGCCGAACTAATGAAACCTACAGCGGACCCCACCGAACTCAAGAATTACTGCCCCATCTCGCTCCTCCCGTTCCCAGCCAAAGTCATCGAGAAGACCGTCAACAAGCAGCTGGCTGCCTTCCTCGAGACGAATGGATCCCTCGACCCCTCACAGTCTGGCTTCCGAGCCAACCACAGCACCGAGGCCACCCTCATCGCTGCCACCGATGACATCCGAGCCCTGATGGACAATGGGGAAACAGCGGCCCTCATCCTCATAGACCTCTCCGTGGCTTTCGACACTGTCTGCCACCGCACCCTAGTGCAGCGCCTCAGCAATGTCAGAATCCAGGAGAAGGCACTGGAATGGATCATCTCCTTCCTCGATGGAAGAACACAGAGAGTCCGCCTACCCCCGTACAAGTCAGAGGCCACCAAAGTCATCTGCGGCGTCCCTCAAGGATCCTCGCTGAGCCCCACCCTCTTCAACGTCTACATGAGCCCCCTCGCAGCCATCGCACGCCAACACAACCTCAACATCATCTACGCCGACGACACCCAACTGATCCTCTCCCTGACCAACGACCCCGCCGCCGCCAGAGCCAACCTTCACGAAGGGATGAAAGACGTAGCCGAATGGATGACGACCAGCCGCCTGAAACTGAACTCAGACAAGACGGAAGTCCTCATCCTGGGTTCCTTGCCCTCCGCCTGGGACGACTCCTGGTGGCCCCCCGCCCTGGGCAGCGCACCCAAACCGACAGACCACGCACGCAACCTGGGCTTCATCTTGGACTCCTCCCTCACCATGACCAGACAAGTCAACGCCGTCTCCTCGTCATGCTTCAACATCCTGCGCATGCTACGGAAGATCTTCCGGTGGATCCCCACCGAGACAAGGAAGACGGTCACCCAGGCCCTCGTCACCAGCCGACTGGACTACGGCAACGCCCTCTACGCCGGAACCACCGCCAAGCTCCAGAAGAGACTCCAGCGGATCCAGAACGCCTCAGCCAGACTCATCCTCGACATCCCACGTCACAGCCACATCTCCGGACATCTGAGAGACCTGCACTGGCTCCCCGTCAACAAAAGAATCACCTTCCGCCTCCTCACCCACGCACACAAAGCCCTACACGATCAAGGCCCCAGCTACCTCAACGACCGCATCAACTTCCACGTTCCCAAACGACATCTCCGATCAGCCAGCCACGCCCTCGCCGCCGTCCCCCGCATCCGGAGAACGACAGCAGGAGGAAGGTCCTTCTCCTACCTGGCCGCCAAGACCTGGAACTCCCTTCCGACCGACCTGGGCCTGACCCAAGACCACCTCTCCTTCAGGAAGAAGCTCAAGACCTGGTTGTTCGAGCAGTAGCAGCACTCCCCCCCACCCTAGCGCCTTGAGACCCTCCGGGTAAGTAGTGCGCTATATAAATGTCTATGATTGATTGATTGATATTCTTACTTTTCAAGTTTCATGTTTATTTAATTGCTTATATTGTTTGTTCTGATTTTTATTTACAAATGTCTAATATTGCTGCACCTCCTCATTTTCTTCAAGTTGCAGGTGATCTTTCTATAGAATGGGATCTTTGGTACCCCATGTTTATTGCATTTGTAGAGGTATTAGAAAAAGATGGATGTTCTGCTAAAAGAAAACTTGCTCTTTTGAGACATTATCTTGGGGGTGCTGGAATTAAAGAATTTGACAATTTAACACCCTTAGAAGATGCTGGTGATATGGATGTTTTTGATAAAGCTGCCAAACAAATGAAGATTCGTTTTGGTAGAAGAATAAATACTGTAATGGAAAGATTCAAATTGTATTCTCGTGAGCAGAAACCTGATGAAACAATTGAGGATTACATTGCAGCATTACGTTCACTTGCTTGCACCTGTGCCTTTGAGACTATATCTTACGAACAAGTTCTTAGGGATCAAATAATGATGAAGACTAAAAGCAAAAAGATCCAAGAGAGACTTTGGTTAGGAACTGAAACCACATTATCTGCGGTAGTGAACATAGCTAAAGGCATAGAACACTCAGAATATTTGTGTCTGAAATAAGGGGGAAAAATCAGAAAACACATGTTCCTGATGTTGAAGTAGCTATTGTTAAAAATCAACCTACTTCGAGTTTTTCCAGTAGCAAAACTAATTTTAAAAAAGAATACGTAAAGAATGCCAATGATAATAGGAATTTTGTCAAAAAGAACACAATACTTTGCTACAGATGTGGAAGTTCCAACCATGTGGGCAATTACAAAGGTTGTCCTGCCTGGGATAAAATTTGCGTAAAGTGCAAGAAAAAAAAGGCATTTTGGTAACGTATGCAGATCAGGTCAGAGAATCAACTATATATCTCCTGAAGAAGAGGAGGTTCTTAATTTTTTGAATTGTATACTTTCTGTTGATGAATGTGTTCAACAAAAATTTCCTTCTTGTACTATTTTTATGGATGGTAAACCTGTTCAAATTTTTGTTGATTCTTGTGCATGGTACACCATTATTGGCAAGAACATCTTTGAACAATTGTGGAATCAAAGAGAATTATTAAGCCCAGACATTTATCCTGGTGGTTACACAGGACAAAAAATCGCTTTAGAAGTTTTTTTTTGGGCTAAACTATACTTTAAGAATTGGGATATCGAGGGAAAAGTTTATGTATCTACTAAAGGGGTATCCATTCTTGGTTGGCCTCATCAACGTAGTTTGGGAATCAAATTAGATCCTAATGCTAACCCTCCAGTTTATGTTGATGAACCTCGTTTTCAGAAGTCAATCACTGATTCCATGGTGAATTTAACACTAGATGTATCCAACAGTAGTTTCACTAAATTAGTACTTGAGAAATTTCCTGAAATTTTTAACGATGAGTTAGGAAAGTATGCCGATTTCAAGCACAAAATTATCTTAAATGATAACGCTTTGCCTGTTAGACACAGAGTAAGAAATGTTCCTCTAACCTACAGACCTAAATTGAAAGAAATCTTAGATGACTTAGTCAAAAGGAACATAATTGAGCCTATTGAATCTTCCCCTTGGGTTTCGCCCATTGTAATTTCTCTTAAAAGTTCAGGCGAACTTCGTTTATGTGCGGATCTTCGCAGCCTTAACAAAGAAATATGGATAGACAAACACCCTTTACCAAACATACACAAACTTATTTTTGCACTGTCAGGCGCTACTGTCTTTTCTTCCATTGATTTAGCCAGTGCCTACCATCAGGTGGAGTTACATGAGGACTCCAGGAAGTTGACTGCATTTGTCACTCCAGAAGGGATGTTTCAATACCTGCGCATGCCCTTTGGTTTAGCAAGTGCAGCCTCCGTTTTTCAGCGACTTATGAAAGAACTATTATTGGAATGTAAGGGGGCCATAGCCTTCCAAGAGGACATTTTGATTTTTGGGAAAGATTGCATTGAACATGATAAGAATTTGTTTTCTGTTTTGGAGAAAATTAGATCTAAGGGCCTTACATTAAAGTTCACTAAATGTAAATTTAGACAGGATAAGGTTGAGTATCTTGGTCATGAAATTTCGAGCAATGGTATCAAACCAAAGGTAAATCATGTTCAGAGTATTGTGAATGCATCTGCACCTAAATCTAAAGAACAATTGCTTTCTTTTTTAGGCCTGACCGAATTCTATGGCAAATTTGTAAAAAACTACTCAGACATTGTACATCCTTTAAGGATTCTACTGAAAAAGAATGCCAAATTTGAGTGGAACAAAGAGCAACAAGATTCTTTTGAAACTCTGAAACATAAAATTGTTGAGGCTCCATTTTTGAAACCGTATTCCGTAGGTAAGGAATGCATTGTCTATGTTGACGCTAGCAATGTGGGTCTAGGTGCTGTATTAATGCAAAAAGACAAATCTGGTGAGTTTGTAGTGTCGTATGCCTCTAGAGCTCTACGCGACGCTGAAAAGAATTACTCAACTATTGAGAGGGAGCTACTCGCTTGTACTTGGGCATCTCAGCACTTTAGGCAATTTTTGTGGGGAACTAAATTCTCTCTAAGAACTGACCACAAACCATTGATCACCATGTTATCTGCTGGTGGTGGTAGAGTACTCACTGCTCGCTTAGCAAGGTAAGCGGCCAAGTTACAAGAATATCGTTGTGAGGTCGTGTATGTTCCAGGACATTTGAATGTTCATGCAGACTGTATGTCACGTTTTCCTGCAAGTGTAACTGTTGGTAAAAGTGTTGATTGCGATGTTGCATTTTCATTTGCAGATGTCAATGTAATCTTGAGTCAAGAGAGTTCTTTTGTTTTTTCTGAGAAAGACTGGTTAGAAGCTATGAGGAATGATCATGTCTTGAACCAGGTTAAGGAGTTCTTGATTAAAGGTTGGCCTGAAGAGAGGAAACTTTCCGGTGAGTTGTCATCATTCTACAAAGTTAGGGATGAATTGATGTTGTCACAGGACATTATTGTTAGATCTGACAAAATTATTCCTCCTTTGAAACTAAGAGAGATTATTTGCAAATTAGCACACGAGGGACACATGGGTATGTCCACTACTAAAAGGAGGATTAGAGAATATTACTGGTGGCCTGGTGTCGATGCTATGGTAGATAATTGGGTCAGGAATTGCTCTCCTTGCTCTCTGAGCGACAAGTCTGTAAAGAGTGTGTCTGTTGACACAACTCCCATTGAATATGCCAACGGTCCTTGGCGTAGACTAGCCATTGATATTATTGGACCTTTTAGCTACCAGTCTGGAAAAGAATTGTTTGCATTAGTTCTTATTGATTACTTCTCTAAATGGCCTGAATTGAAGATTGTTGAGAGAACTTCCTCTGAGTATGTCATTGAATTTCTTGATGAAATTTTTGCTAGAGAAGGTCTACCAGAAGAACTTGTTTCGGACAATGGTCCACAGTTCATTAGTAAGGAATTTGAAGAATTCCTCAGTAATTGTGGTATTATACACAAAAGAACTTCAAATTATTTTCCACAAGCAAACGGCCAAGTTGAGAGGTTCAACAGGGTCATTAAGGAATCTTGCCAGTTGGCTGTGAAAAGTGGTTTGAAGTGGAAGAAAGCTCTTCAGGCGACCTTGTTGACCTATCGTTTGTCTCCCAATTCAGTGACTGGTTTGTCTCCTTTTGAATTATTACGTGGTAGGAAACCAGGTTCTAGGCTTTTACCTTGGTAGCTAAGAGGTAACTCTTCTTATGAGGTAGATTTTAAAGAGTTGAATGATAAAATTGGTAAGTACCAGAAAAGAATGATTCAACATTCTGAAAAGAAAAAATACAATACTTGCAGTATTAAAATTGGTGACTTTGTTCGAGTTAGGCGGACTATTACACAGGAAAGTCTCTAAATGGTCTGATCCTGTCAAGGTCATTGAGATTTTTAGCAAAGCTGTCAGAGTGGAAGGAGGTAAAATATGGAATTTGAGGAGAATTTCTTTATGCAAGACCACTACCACTATTGTTCCTCCCACTCAAAAGACTACTGTTTCTGAGAAGTCCTACTTAGACCATAACTCAAATGGATTTCCTGGTACACATGAGGTATATGACAATTTAGAGAATAAGTTTGTAAATAGTTCTGATGTTGGGACCCATTCTGACATTCTACCTAATCCTTCTGTTGAAATTGATAATCCTTCACTGAATGTTGACTGTGAAGAAACTTCCTTAAGACGCAGTGAGCGTATCAAATGTGTTCCTTCAAAGTTCAAGGATTATGTTAGATCTTAATTATTAACCAATCTTTCTTTCATGTTTTTTATATATTGTTTTTTTTTTTATTTAAAGGGGGGAGGTGTGTGGTATTCCATGACTTGATGTCATTTGGAATTACTCCATGTCATTTAGAATCACCCTATGTTATGTAGAATGTTTTGCCTTGACTTTGTTGGTTTTGCTGTGGAGTTGAAGCTGTGAAGACCTATCTTTCTACCTGTGGTTGTTAAGCTGTTCCTTTGGAATAAATCATCTTGGAACCTACATCTTGTGTAATGAACTTACTACACAGACAAAGGGGGAGGAGTAGTTCTCCTCTCCAAAGAAGGCTATGATCAACAATGCCTAGATCTACTTTCGGATCGAAAATTCTACAAAGAAATAAACGTGGACCCTACACCAAGACTACAGAGGAGTATAACATTGATGGTTATTGAAGCCGAAACGAATAATTGGATCTCCAAAAAGGAGGCAGAATTCCTGGAGACTACTAACCCACGGATACCCTACTTTTACTCCTTACCCAAAGCACATAAAACTCGCTCACCACCGCCTGGGAGGCCAATTGTGTCGGTATTGGATCAGTCCTTGAACCTTTATCACAATTTGCTGACCAATATCTCAAGCCTATTGTTAAAAAAAACTCCAACTTATTGTAGTGTAGTTCCTAGTTTCCCACTAGGCCCTGCGCATTGGAATAACATAAACAGTAGTATCGACGTAGAAGTGCGGATCTTCCAGGCCTCCACTGACTATGCTAAACTTAATTGGGTGTGTTACCAACTAGCTCAGAGGTCACTGGAAACTTTCTTCTCTGCATAGGAAGTGATCAGCTTCCTTGGCACAGACAAGAAGGGATTCAGCTTTCCAACAACCGTGCAACATGACAACTTTGCTCCTCAGATCAAGAGTCAATCTCTAGGGTCGTGTGAAACAATAGACATGTATTTCACTCAGTCAGGTTAGTGCAGTTTACTTTCACAAGATGTAGAGAATAGAGAGACGGGCGTTTGTCAATAAAGGGTTAACATTTATTGAACAGTCTTTCTTCTTGTACAAGAGAAATGTATTGCCACAATTGCAAGACTTGTTATTATAAAAAGTACGTACAGTAAGATAAGGATTGCGAAATAATACTGTAAAAGCATTGATATGGTTTCTTAGCCATACAATGGTTTAAAAGTAATAAAACATATATACAGTCATATATACATTAGGCTAAAATACTCAACTGGTGCTTCTAACTAAGCCTACCCCAGTGTGCCTGACCTAAGCCTAACACGTGGAAGGGGAGTAAGTAAGTAGCTTTAAGTTAAGTTGGTTTTGCCAAGGTTTGCTTCAAGAATTCTCATCTAAGGGTTTAGTCAACACCATACCTCTGAATAGAATGATGGAGGTCTGATATCTCCTTCAGGAGGCACTCGGTATCCCAGTCACCCGCGAGGGCAGACTAGAAACGCTGGCGCTGGATTTCTCAGCAGAAGAAATGCAGCGTCTCTCTTCAGCGTGTCGAGGAAGGAGGGGGGACAGCGTCCGCGGGCAGCTTGGCATCTGCTGGGCTCTTCGCAGAGGGACGGCTGTTTCAGCTCCTAAGCTCACCACACCATCGTTCGCGCTTTAGCAGCGATAATGGTATCAGTAGCTTCACCACCAAAGGGACAGCAGCAGCATCAGCGTACTGCATACAGCATACAACAGCAATGGGACACCAGCAATTGCTTAAGGCAACGTTGGTAGTATTTATACCTGACAGGTACCTGGTTTGACGCAAGTTTGCTGGACATAAGACGTCAATTAAAGATGTCACTAGGAAGTGATAGCTATCAGTTGCTCATTAGAGTTCCATTACTAATCAAAACACAGCAAGCGGGGATTTCCAGGTTTGCTGAGTTTTTATCTTGTTGAAGAACTCGGAGTGTTAATCTAGGAATATCAGATAGTGACTTCTGCTCTGTCATTGCAGTAATTGGTTGCAAAGGAAGTGGCAGAAAACTATGCTGGAATGTGGCTCTGTTCGTGTGAGGCCAGAGATGACTTTCTGAATATCGCACTTGAACGGTTATGCCAATATAGGGAATAAATGGATTTATAGCCGAATAGGGGCATAAGGTCACAGTATCGATCAGGAACCTAGATAAACACGCAACACCCACTCCACGTTTTCATGTCCATCAAATTACTAAAACTAGAGCAATAAGATGCATGTGTAACATTGCCCACCCCAAAATACATAAATGCATTCGAAATAGGCGTATAATGTAATACGTGAAATTTAGGTACTGTATGTTTTTGAAGCATAGAAATCATTCAAAAATTATTGCATATGAAATCAATGAACGATTATGCAAAAAGAATTACACATGAAACATCTCTGAAACAGAAGAAGGGCGAGATAAATCATCACATATAAATGCATTGCAATAAATGTGAGCTAGAGGCTGATGTAAGTTGTTATGTCTCTAGATGTGTTTAGAAATAGAAGTTTGAAGCTTCTGTTCTCTAAGAATAGTTTTTACGTTAAGCAAAGAATTGTTTGTGCCAAAAAAGGGTCAATATTAAAAAATATCAATTCAAAAGAATTATTGCTTGAACGGGGAAATAGAGTTCCAACGCTTTTTGCAGTTTTTGTTGATCAAAACTGAAGGCCGAATTCAGAGTTCATGGGAACGCTGTGTGTCGGAAAGCTTCTCAAAAGTTATTGTTTCTGTACGGGTGAGAACATCGTATCAGACAGGCTCTCAAAGAATTGGTCTACAAAATCAGGTGACAGTTCAAGCAAATTCGATAGTGCTGTAACTTGGCAGGTGTGAGAATGATTGCTGTCATCATAGTCGGGTTCAGCAATGCTCACAGAAGGTCGTACCTGGGTGATGTTGCTTTTGTCACTTGCTCCACTGTTACCACCTAGTCGTAGTACAGGAGTCTCAACGAATGCTGTCATCAGGATTGGTAGCCGCTGGGGACAACACAATGCGTGAGCCGTTATTGGACTGAGCAAAGTATCGACGTCCATTGGTACTGCTGATGGAAGTGAAAGACAGATGTCCAACACGCATTCATCTCCGCATAGCATACATCGAAGTACCGGTAAGATACAGTTCTGCCATATAGGTCTGAATGAAAGGAACCAGGTCATGTTTAGATCTCTCAGCCTGGCCAATCCGAGGACGTTAGTTATCCTGTCCCGGTAGCGCATTGCTAGGATTGTCTCTTCCATTCCCATGGGAGCTATGTCTGAGTTTCGGCTTGCCATAACGAAGCAGGAGAGTCAAAAATAAAATCCCTGCAACGAGTCCCAAAAATAGTGGTATGCCGCCAAAAACAGAGTGAACAAAATTAGGAACGATTCCCAAAATTGCTTGAAAAGGTGTTAGCAGTCCCGTAAAAATCGTCTTAAATATGCCTGGGATGCTCGTGGCACTAGACATGTTAAGGAGTTGGCTGAGCATTTCTACAAAATGCACGGGGCAATTTGTTGATAAAAGTTCATGAACTTCAGTAGCTGTCCTTGCAACTAGAAGATCATACGTCTCTTTTGATGACGTTATGGGCACTGTTGTCTGCAAAAGCACAGACTTCATTTTGCTTAAAGTATCAATTCGTATAGAATAGAGATTCAGACGAGGCCAGATGGGAGTCACTGTGTCTGCAAGCCCACTCGGGAACAATGCCTGCATACAGAATTTGACCATGGATGTTACACTTACTAGATAACTTTTCCCTGGTACAAGGCCACAACATCTGTGATCCGTTCTAAGAATGTAACTCCCGTTTGCAAGTTGCATAAAGAAGGGCTCTATCTGAGTTGCAGGTGTGACTAGCTGGTGGCATGAAAGGTTGTTAGAATTTCCATCACATGCTCCGTGTAAATTAATACCCTGACACAAAAGTATACCGCTTAGTGAATGTTTACAATTTTCACCACTAAGAAATACATTTTTGTTGCTGTCACTATAGCAAGAATGTGTGTATGGTAATTTCCATTCTGATTTTACATATCCTTTACCCAATTGTTCATACTGGCCAGCAGGTATGTACTCAAGGCACTTTTTAAATCGGAAAGTTGTTATCGGAATGGTGATAATTCCGTGTATTATCCATTCAATGACAGAACTCTCTGACATTGTCAATGGTAATCTCTCAAGTTTTTCGATGCTCAGGATTGTATAGTCTGCTCCTTTCTGTGCCAAACTGATCTGTTTATCAGTAAGGTTAAAAGTGGAAAATAATGACGTTGTGTTGATTAAACGCCAAGGCACATAGCCTGAACGAAGATTTTGCAGCGTCCAGCCTAATTGTATAATAGAACGTAATTGAGATTGGCCATGTTGTAACATTAGCAAGTCTCTATCTATCACATCAAAGGCAGAGGATACAATATTGTCCAACGAATATATTCTGGAAGACAGAGTCATTAACCCATTGTCTACTACAGAAAGTGATTTCTCCAAATGAATACGATCAATTTCTCGTATTTTTTCAGCTGTTTCAATTTGTTTGACTTTCCAAGCCTCGTTGTAAGCAGCATAGATACTGGTCGCTATGAAACGCTTTTGACGCTGTTTGCGTGGTCCAAGAATGAAATCGCGCAAATCAGCACCATCTTTTAGTAAAGACAAGTGTTGCTTAATTTCAGCCAGTGTGGATGATGTTAGCCATTCAAGGCAGAGTTTCCCTACACTGTATGTTGTTATTATCCCTGGATGTTGTCTCTGGGAGTATCTCGGGTCTAGTCTGGTCATTTTTAACCCCTGTGTTTTATTCAGGAATCTATCTTGACAGTTGTTTGTGTCAGTAGGCCAGATTAACCACTTTTTCCAATCAGGATGTGTTCTGTTAAAATTTAAAATTTGTGACACGTCTAACTCAATATCTGTAGTTGCATTTTCAGGTATTGGCTTTGGTATAGACGGTGTTTTAAGGTCTTTGATCTTAGCTAGGCCAAGATAGGATGTTTGGTGTATTGTGTCATTTAAAAACAACATTTGTTCTGGTATCATGCAGGTTCTGAATAGTGCTTCAATGCCTTGTACCTGCCAATCTTTTGTACCCCAAATTGTTTTCGTTTCAATGTTATCTTTCCAATAATCAAAACCAAATGTCATCATTTTATCATAAAATGCTTCAGAATATATCAATTTAGAATTTGTCAGCATTGTTTTCATTCCTGTTTTATCTAACAGTTTGTAATAAAATGTTTCTGCATCACTGGTGTTAAACCCTGAGAAGTATTTGAATTTCTCAAAAAATGCTTTAGAACTGCTTTTAGGTGGTGTAGCACAATGTTCCCATTGATTATACATAAAAACATTTCTAGGCTGTGCAGATTTATGCAAATAATGGTCACCATAGTGTGTGTAACAGAATAGCTGCTCATAACTAGATGAACCTTGTAAATAATCATGATCTGTGAATCTAGCTGACATTACTAAATCAGACATCATGTCATTAATACTGTTAAAGTCCCAATCATCAGATAATGTACTAGGTGTTACAAAGTCACTTAAGGAAACCTTCAGTTGATGAGGATACTTCAGGATTTCGACCGGACCATATATCTCATAGTCAGTTTTCTCCCATACTACCCCACCAGGTATTGGAATTGCTGTGACATTTACTGTTGACAGTTCTCTTTTCTTCACGTGTGATGATCTGTGTGGTTTCAGGACTAGGTTGATGTTCTGACTTGCTGTGTCCATTGTAATATATTTTCCCTCAATGAATTTTCCCAAACACAGTACCATGATGAGCCAAAGCAGGAGGAAAAATACACCTAGACCGAACCAGAACTCTAACCAAGGTGAAATAAGGTAGATTTCCTATAGTTGATGAAAGAGTTCCGTTGCTTTTTCTTTAAAAGTCTTTTTTGTTTCTGGCATCACTTCGGGGTCGTTTTGATCTTCAGAGAAGTTGTCGAAGTTGATGAAATAACCAGAGGCAGTTCTGTCAATTGATGGGATTGTTCTTTCAATCTGTCTCTCGGTAGCACTTTCTGATGCCACATTAGTGTAGACTGGTGTTGTTTCTTGACGAACTGTTTCAATCTGTGTCTCAAGAGGCACGAGTTCCATGGCATTATTGCATAGTCCTTCACCGTGCACTGCAGGCTGATCGAATGTGATTAGTCTTTCAGTTTGAACCTCTTGGATTGTTGCAAGTTTGGGTATTCTGTTGTTTCTTGGGAGTCCACTGGGCCTACTGTTGATTATAGGCCACATGCTTGTGGTTTTACCAGGTCGATAGACACGACTCTGTTCTCCTTTTTACCAGCAAGGGGCGGTAGTACTACTGATCTTGTTTCGGTGACTGCCAAGACAGGTACTGCTTTTCTGTAAAAAGGCCCAAATTCCTTCTTCACCGCGATCTTTTCTCTGACTAGATCCCCAATCTTTGGAATCCAGACAGGCCTTGCTGGGGCTGTTGCTTGTGGTGCCTCGTCAGTGGTATCTGGCTGTTGCTTTAACTTTATGTTGCTTAAGGATTTTCTTGTTTCATTCAGTTCCTGTAAAACAGCCAAACGATTTTTGATGTCAAAGTCTGTTGTTTTTTCTTGTACCACTGACATCTGACTATCGAGGTCCTGAATGTTCATTCTAATTCCGAACAATAGTTCGTATGGGCTGAAACCTTTTAGAGAATTTCTTGGCAAGTTATTAAGACTAGTTTGGACACTTATTAAATGTTTGACCCACCCAGCGCCTGAACCTAATACCTTAGCTGTTATAGATCGCTTTATGTCCCGGTTTTTTCTTTCAACCACACTATTCCCTTCGGGGTGCGACGGACAAGAATACCGCAACCCAATTCCCATGCTGGCCATGGCCTCCTTATAAGCTCGAAAGCTGAAAGCAGGACCCTGGTCAGAATGGAACGTGGTCATTGCGTATGTGCCGATATGGACTCGCAAATCTTTTATAACAGTTCTAGGCGTCAGCCGAGTGCTGGAGGCCACATTTTTAAGTGTGTTTAGCCTTAACTGTGTACAATGGGACGCGCTTCTCTTCTTTGATTGCGCAGATAGACCGCCTTATGCTGTCTAGCAGGGTACCTGAAACTACACTGGCCTGTTCATTACTGCGATCTCTGTTGCAGTCTTCCAAATTTTGAGCAAAACATTGAATATCTATGCTCATTCCTGGCCACCAGTACTCTGATTGTAATTCTTTCAGAGAGTCTTTAATTGTTTGGTGTCTCAGACCCAACCCCATGTGTGCTTCCAGTAAGAGGAAGCCCCTCCTGCTCCTGTTTGGAATTAATCTGTCCCCCACTCCAGGGATTCGAGCAAAAGGAACGGAGTTTGTATCGATTACGTATGCATAATTGAGTGGATAGTTTACGGGTAGTGCTGCACAGTCGCCTTTTACGGTCGTTTTTACTGCCAGCATGGTTTCCCCGTCTATGTATTTTTCTGTACGCTTTTTTGTGGCTACGGAAGCCGGTTTAGTTGCTTCCGCTGTGGCTGTATTAGCCAATGAATTCCCTGCAACGTGAACGCCATCACGTTGAAGACTCTGTGCGTGAATCACGTGAGTCTTTTGTAGTTCTTTGTATAAAAGAGCTACCTGTTTCCAGAGCATTTTATGCTTTATTGTGGCACCTGTGTCATCTTTGTAGTCGTTTTCAATCCACCTCTGCAATTTATTGTTGTAAGAGTTGACGCAAAAATGAGAATCGCACACTATAAGTGTCGGGAATTCACGTTCTGCATTTTCGAGCGCCATCTTTAAGCATCTGATTTCAGTTCTCTGAACCGAACAGTACTTTACTGATTCAGTTTTTGTTACTTTCGGTCTGAATTTACCGCACAGCCAACGACCTTTAATAATCGCACAGGCTGCATCGTAGGATTTTCTCTCTACGTTGAAATGCTGTACAAATCCATCTGTATAGATTATACAGGCGTACTGTGGGAGAGGCAGAATTTCGATTGGCAGAGGATATTCTTCTTCATATTCTAAATCATTCAGTTCTTTGAATTGCGGGGCGAAATAGTATTTCACGTCTTCCGCTCCTAGAGAATCTATAAACTGTATCCATTTCGGATCCAGTGACACTGTAGGCAGGTTTACTGGGCTGAATAGCGCCTCGAAGGCGGATTCCGCTGTGAGGATATTAATCCGTTTGCCGTGTGCTAGTTCTCGTTCATTTGCTAATGCGATTTGCACTGCTTTCACAGTTCTTTCTGTGTGACTGAATGTTTTTTCTGCTTGTGTGTACAAGTGAGATTTAATTGAAATTGGTACCTTTTCTCCCTCATTAGAGGTCAGGTATGTGAATCCGCATCTTCCTGGGATGACTCGGATTACAAGATCGCGTGTGTTGTCACGTGTATCTAATTTTGTTTTAGCTAACATGTCTGTTTGCAGTGATCTCAAAATTTCTGTGTGTTTTTGAGTCCAATTGATTTGTTTAAAATCAGGTTTAATTAGTTCGTAGAGAGGTTTAACCCTCTCTGCGTAATTGAGAATGTAAGTTCTTCCGAAATTCAGAAAACCTAGAATGGATTGTAAATTCTTCAGCGTTTTTGGAGCTTGGAGTACAGCGCACTTCTCTAAGAAGTTGTCCGCTAGGCTTTTCCCTTCACTTGATAATTCGTACCCTAAGAATAGTACTGTCAGATGGGCAATTCGGGACTTTTTAAAGTTGAATTTGTAACCCTCTGCTGCGAACCCAAGTATAATGGTGTTCACTCTTTTCAAGTGAGTATCCAAGTCGTCGTCTGTGAGATAGATATCATCTACGTAAGATAATGCCTCATCATCATATATTTGTAGTAACTCTGTTACCCTAGCTGAGAATAGTCCTGGGCTGTTCTTGAAACCCTGTGGGAGTCGACAGAATTTGTTCTGCGACCCAAATGCGGAGAAAGTGGCCAAATATCTGCTTTCCGGTGCAATGTTTTGACAAAAGAAACCATTAGATATGTCTAATGTCGTTTTATATTTTTTCCTAACTATGTTATTCATTAGGGCTGCACTATGCGAGTTTTGTACTGCAAACGTTTTACAACATGTATTAAGGTGTCTGTAGTCCAAAACTAGACGATATGAATTGTCTGGCTTGGAGACAGGAAACAAAGGATTGTTCATTTGAGAGGTGCATGTTTTAATCACCCCCTGGTACTCAAGTTGATCTAAGATCTCCCTGACTTGTTTTTTAGCTTCTTGCTTTATGGGATACTGCCGTTGGGCAGTTGGTTCACTTTTTAATTGGATTTTGTGAGGAGTTGAGTCCTCATCCCATCCTACATGATTTTTATATAATGCCGGAGCCTGGGCTACTGCCCCTTTCCATGCATATGTATATTTTTTGTGAATCGGAATGTGATTCGAGAAGGCAGGCATAATCACTTCTTCGCCACAAGGGAATGTATTCATTCGTGTCCGCTGTCTCCAGATGACTCATCAAGATCTTGCGCGCTATACTGATTTCTGCTGCACTGTCCAACATTGTCAATGCCCACTCCCCGTTTTTCAACGGTGTCCTCAGTATTCTCGGCATGGTTGATTACTCTAATACTGGCTACCTTCTTTTTTGGAAATTGAGATTTTTTACTCTGAGCAGGTTCCTTGTCTTTGGACTTGGTGTGCTCTCCTGGGTCTGACCGTCCTCTTCTTTCCGATTTCTGCGAAAAAGATCGAGAGGTACGTGTATCAATACTTTGATATCTATCAGGTTTTTTCAGATTATCCCTATTTCTAAGGTTATATCTTTTCTCAGAGGGCTCCCTCTGGGGAGACTGGTGTTCTCGAGTCGGAGTTCATTCCCTCCGTCGAGGAGACCTTCCTCTGGACTGGAAAACTTTTTCCTTGGGAGTGGATTGTTTATTTCCATCCCAGCTCTTTTTAGGAGTGTTTGAATTATTTTTAATAAATAATTTTTCAGGATTTTCGAGCAGTTGGGGCTTAACTGGTTTCCCACCCAAGCTGTCTCTACCTAATTCTTCATAGCATTTTTCTATGATTTTGGCAAGCTCAATTGGATCTTTTATATCTGTTTCCTTCAACTTCTGGCGAATCGCCACAGATGCTGCTTCTCCTTTAATGTTGGCTAGTAATATAGCCGAGACCTGCTTGAAGTCTTTCAGTAATTTCATACCTAGATTTAAAGCGGCCTCTGGACCGTATTCATTTTGAATCTGTTTTAGCACTTCTGGTATTACCGCCATAGACGGAACACCGTGTGTTTTTGTGTAAATGGAAGCAAAGACTGTACCCCAAGTGTCACAATCCTTCACGTGTGGTGCGATTCCCATAGGAAGGCAGATGGTCAAGATTCTGTGTTTCTCTATAGGGGTAGTATCAGGAAATTCTGCCTCTATTTGAGTGATTTTCTGTGCTAACCAGAAAGGAATTTGTTCCCGTTTTACGGGTGTTTTACCAAGACATGACTGTATGTTCTGAGGTGTGATTTTATTAGTGTTCCCCTGATGAGGGGTCAGCTGTGGTACATTAACAGCTGGCTGGACTGTTGCAGTCCGCATTACATATTGGACTAATTGCCTATGTATTTTAATTAGTGTTTTTAGCTGTACTAACAGGTCTTCTCTAGACATTCTTGCAATGTCAGGATGTGGTGTGTAGCTGGCTAGAACAGGCCACGTTGCTCCTGGTCTACCTAGTGGACCGAGCCTGGTAATGTGATCATTATGTTTTAGGGCGCCATTAAACCAGAGCAGGTGCTCTTGAAATTTAAGTGGAATTTCAATCTCCTCGAAAGGAGCGTACTCTTCCGGAGGTTCCTCTATTTTGTAATAGTGAAACTCTTTTGTTCTAGCGTTTGGCGCTGGAAAATTTATCCATGAATAGAATACCTCTGTCTGCCGATATTCGTGAGCCTCTATCACGAAAATTACTGTACCATCTTGTGGTGTCAGTCCGTTCTCTATAAGTTTTAAGGTTATAGATTTTCTTAAGTGTACCGGGATGATAATTGCACCCGGGTCTGTGTGTTCGGGACCTTGCTGAGTCGCATCTACTGCCGCCCCAGTGGTTCCGTTTTCTCCTGGCATTGTTTAAATGCAAGGTTTGCAGAGTTGGTCTCCAAGGAGACAAAGATTAGGTGCACAATATTTTGGAACACTGTATCCTTCAACGTTGAATAAACCAGAGCTTTACATAGGAATCTCTTCCTACTAAGGTCGGGCGGATTTTAACCTTTCACCCACTCCAGACGTCTATTGGAGTATTTACGGGAGAAAGGGGTCTGTGTGAAATATGCACGACTGAGTTACTCTAACGTCTTGCGTTAGTTTATCGCCTTACCAAACGTTTGGGCGCCATGTAGTGTAGTTCCTAGTTTTCCACTAGGCCCTGCGCATTGGAATAACATAAACAGTAGTATCGACGTAGAAGTGCGGATCTTCCAGGCCTCCACTGACTATGCTAAACTTAATTGGGTGTGTTACCAACTAGCTCAGAGGTCACTGGAAACTTTCTTCTCTGCATAGGAAGTGATCAGCTTCCTTGGCACAGACAAGAAGGGATTCAGCTTTCCAACAACCGTGCAACATGACAACTTTACTCCTCATATCAAGAGTCAATCTCTAGGGTCGTGTGAAACAATAGACATGTATTTCACTCAGTCAGGTTAGTGCAGTTTACTTTCACAATATGTAGAGAATAGAGAGACGGGCGTTTGTCAATAAAGGGTTAACATTTATTGAACAGTCTTTCTTCTCGTACAAGAGAAATGTATTCCCACAATTGCAAGACTTGTTATTATAAAAAGTACGTACAGTAAGATAAGGATTGCGAAATAATACTGTAAAAGCATTGATATGGTTTCTTAGCCATACAATGGTTTAAAAGTAATAAAACATATATACACTCATATATACATTAGGCTAAAATACTCAACTGGTGCTTCTAACTAAGCCTACCCCAGTGTGCCTGACCTAAGCCTAACACTTGGAAGGGGAGTAAGTAAGTAGCTTTAAGTTAAGTTGGTTTTGCCAAGGTTTGCTTCAAGAATTCTCATCTAAGGGTTTAGTCAACACCATACCTCTGAATAGAATGATGGAGGTCTGGTATCTCCTTCAGGAGGCACTCGGTATCCCAGTCACCCGCGAGGGCAGACTAGAAACGCTGGCGCTGGAATTCTCAGCAGAAGAAATGCAGCGTCTCTCTTCAGCGCGTCGAGGAAGGAGGGGGGACAGCGTCCGCGGGCAGCTTGGCATCTGCTGGGCTCTTCGCAGAGGGACGGCTGTTTCAGCTCCTAAGCTCACCACACCATCGTTCGCGCTTTAGCAGCGATAATGGTATCAGTAGCTTCACCACCAAAGGGACAGCAGCAGCATCAGCGTACTGCATACGGCATACAACAGCAATGGGACACCAGCAATTGCTTAAGGCAACGTTGGTAGTATTTATACCTGACAGGTGCCTGGTTTGACGCAAGTTTGCTGGACATAAGACGTCAATTAAAGATGTCACTAGAAAGTGATAGCTATCAGTTGCTCATTAGAGTTCCATTACTAATCAAAACACAGCAAGCGGGGATTTCCAGGTTTGCTGAGTTTTTATCTTGTTGAAGAACTCGGAGTGTTAATCTAGGAATATCAGATAGTGACTTCTGCTCTGTCATTGCACTAATTGGTTGCAAAGGAAGTGGCAGAAAACTATGCTGGAATGTGGCTCTGTTCGTGTGAGGCCAGAGATGACTTTCTGAATATCGCACTTGAACGGTTATGCCAATATAGGGAATAAATGGATTTATAGCCGAATAGGGGCATAAGGTCACAGTATCGATCAGGAACCTAGATAAACACGCAACATTATTTGAAGGACACCAGGGACCTTCTCAATCTCCTAAGGAACTTCACCTACTCAGAGGAGAACATGTTTCTAGTAGGGCTCAATGTAGAGAGTCTCTACACTAGCCTGCCCCAGCAAAAAACACTAGAGACCCTTGAAAACATAATCTGCAATTTGGATTGGGACCATAAAACACCTAGACACTTTGTTTTAGAGTGTTGCAGGATGGCTCTTACCGAAAACTATTTCAAATACAATGATACCATGTTCCAGCAATGCCATGGAACTTCCATGGGAAGTACATTTGCGCCTAGCGTAGCTGGGCTATATGTAAGCAATTTTGAAGAGGAATATATCAACAATCCTATGAATCCCTACCAAGAACAAATATTATTTTGGCGTCGCTATATCGAGGATGTCATCCTCATCTGGAAAGGAGACCTCGACAGTTTCATCGACTTTCACACCTGGATTAATACCTGTGATGAATGGCTGAATTTCACTTATACAGCTCACAAAAAAGAGATTGATTTCTTAGACATCACCATCTACGCAGAAGGACAGACCCTGCAGACGAAAACTTATTCTAAACCTACATCAAAGAACAGCTTGCTTTCTTTCCAGAGCTTTCACCCCAGACCATTAAGGGAGAACCTCCCCTATAGCCAATTTCTGAGGTTACGAAGAAATTGTAGCAAACTAACAGAATATAGACAACAAGCCAACGAACTGAGTGGAAAACTTGAAGAAAGACACTACCCTAAAAGAATAATAGATAAATGCAAAAAAAGAGCTTGCAATCAACATAGGGACAGTCTTCTTGAAACCACGCAGAAGGAACCAGAAGCTGATGTGACGACCTGTGAACCACATATGGCCCAGCAAGCAACCAATTGAAAATGGGCGGAAAATCCGTTTCGCTCGCGGATTTTGCGGATTTTCGGTAAATTCGCAATCCGCGAGATTCGCGAATCTCCCGCAAAATCCGCAAATCCGCGAGCAGCTGTTCGCGTGAGTTCGCGGCTTTCCAGTACAACTTCGCGCCCCGCGAATAAGCGCTAAATTGCAGAAATACGATCTTAGCAAAACTGAAACTACTTACCAGGTTCAAAAGTTCAGGCTCATCATTAGTAGCCATTTCCTGTAGTGCTTCCTGAGGGGCCCCTCCAGAGTTCAGTTGCCAGTTGCAACTATTATGTGACCCTGCTCTGAACCTCAGAATAGTTACACATATGCCACAAAGGTCCTGAATTACAGCTAAGCGAGACAAGCAGGAGCCAGGCTGGAAGTTCAAATCCATTAATCAGCCCCTAATTCATTATTGTCAGTTGGGGCAGGGCAGGTGTTGTAACTAATTTTGCAACAATGAAAGCACTTAGCAAGTGCAAAAGATAACTAATCAGGAAGCACTAAGGAAGCAGGTGCCAGCTAAAAAAATATTCTGTGACACATTAATCAGCCCCAAATTAATTCAGGTCACTTGAGGCAGGGAAGGTGTGCTTTGCTTTGCCATAATAATGTAAAACTGGACAACCAGAGGGTGCTGTGATGAAACAGAGGGTGGCATGGGTGGGCCAGAGGGTGGCATGAGTAGTCAGAGAGTGGCAGTGGTGACAGAGAGTGGCAAACACAAAAAAAAAAAAAAATCCGCAAATTCGCGAGAATTCGCGGATTCTGCGGATTGCGAGATTCGCAAAATTCGCCATGCTTAATTGTGAACAAAAATTGGAGGATCTTGACTTCAGCCAACATCCAATGGCCTAAACCAAGGTTTGCTAATAAGAGAACTCGCAACCTTAAGGACATTTTGGTCCATACAAGACCTCCTCCCAGAAAACCATTGGCCATCATGAACTCACCATGGGATATGAGCCCTGTAACTGGCCATTACCCTTGTGGGACCTGTTCAGTCTGTCCCTTGACAAAAGCTACTAAAGAAATACAATTACTCCCCAATTTCAAATGGAGACTTCAACACCACACAAACTGCAATACGAGGCATGTTATATACATGATCACATGCCCATGTAACAAAAGCTACATAGGGATGACATGTAGAAAGATTAAATAACGTATGTGTGAACATAGGAGTAATGTGAAGTGCAACAAAATGACAACAAAGATGTCGAACCACTATTTGGAGGCAGGACACACAGTCAAAGATTTGAACTGGATAGTCTTAGAAACGTTACAAAACAAAGACCATAATGCAGAAAGAATTCTCTTAGAAAAAGAGCAACGTTGGGTACACAGACTAGGCACGGACCAAAATGGACTAAATGATAGCGTACCATGGGGTAACGTTTACAGATAATGAGAATACACCTGGATATCAAGTGGCCAGTAGCAAAACATAGAAAAAATGTCGGCAAATAACAGAGACCAATATAAGGAGTCTGTCATCCAGCCTTGCCTCTATACCTGCCCACAATTAGAACCATAAGGCAGCATCTAGAAATCAGCAAGCGATCCAGGAGATCTTACAAGTGGCTCATCCGCATCCAATACCACAAAAAGCTAAACCCCTACTTTCTTTGAATGGTCTACAACAATTCCTGGTATTGATGAATTGAAGACACAGGCATAATATGTGAAATAATGAATTTTTGACACCAGGTTGAATCAGACCGGCCAAATGACCATAGCCAATTTCAATTTCAATTTTAAATTTATAGTCTGATTCCTACATTTTATGTGCAAAGCCAATTTAGATCATCACCATCAACTTTGCAAACCTATTAGGATCAATGCGACAATTCTGTGCGCATTAATAATAACACTGTTAGATTTTTCCTACATGTATTTTAAGAGATTAAGAACAGATAAAACAGACTGAATAGTATATGCGGAAGTCTTTTTTCCATCTAATTTTTGCTCAAGACATCATATACGCAGTCCCGGAACAACAACCTCTTTCCGGGACCAGCGTTGGCAGTGTCAGAACAAGTTACTGACGGAGCAGCTGAGGTAGCGCGAATGCCGCGAACACGACGTATCTGATTTTTCTTTGACTCCCAATTGAATCCTTATCCGTTGTTGTAGTGAGCCTCCCTGACCCACCTGGATCCTGAAGCGGCCTAATATTGCCACTAACGAAGGTACGTGTGAGAGTGATACAGTTGGATGAGTACGCTGCATGTAAAGGATAACTTCCTCAAAAATACGCCACGTCTTTATACCTATGGGGTACCATGAATGAATACGCTGCGTGTAAGGGAATCTCCTTTTTATAAAAACGCCATGATTCAATACTTATGGGGCACAATGTATTCACTAATGAGATCACCTTGATGAGTGACACAGATGAATGCGTTGTGCATGCCTCAATAACTACCAATAAGTTCTAATCAACAATATAATGATCCGTTCAGTTGTCACGCTAACAATGGGAGAGTTGACCCTAATCTGGGGTGAGGGCAGTCAGAGTGAAGTATTGCCATTTTTTTGTTGCGACGCCAATGTGCGGTATATGTAATTTTTTACCAGTAGACTAGTCTTTCAGTGTTTTCCCATACCCTTACCTTTGTCTAGTATGCCCCTTTCTTTTTCTCCACAGGTACACTATTTACCTTATTAGGAGCAGCATAACGACTTGTTCCTTTAGAAACAAATTCATTTTTCTTTTCACAGTTAGAGACGTGAGAGGTCTCTAAACACCTTGCACAGTGGTCCTGATGAAAGCCCTCATGACCTTCTGGCAATCTAAGGGTTGAAACATGTCGACCTACACCACAACTATAGTGTGAAAGAGTCATAATCACTCTTATTCACCAGTATTTAATTTTAACTTTTGCCTCCAAAAAAACTGAATGAATAAAAGTAATTTTTCTGGATGAGAGAGACATTTTTATCATTTCCTTCACTGTTTCACGTCACAGTCACAATCACTGATCACTACTGTTTTTAACTGAGGGTATCACCTCCTGGATGGAGGTTGCATAAACAACTAAACCCTATGATTATGAAGACACGTGTGAGGGACAGCGGAGAACCAAGATATACCGCTTAAACATCGCAAAACTCATAACACGTGCATGAGGGTTTTTTATTGGGACTAGTCAGAACCTTTCCGGCATACCCGAGGTTATGCAGGACAAGTGATCCTTCCCCCTTTTTGATCAGAGTATATAACTATTGGAAATTGGTTGGATCACATATTCCATTCCTTCCTTCCCTCCACATTGATCTTGAATTCAGAATACACCAATTTTTGCGAATGATATTAGACCCTTTGTTGGAGGCCTCATTATAAGTGGTAACACAGGTCATGGGTGGATTGGAGGTTTCCCATGCTGCAATTTCCAGAAGTGGTCCCTATTCAGGGAGAATACAGTGTGATAGATACCCATACACTAGAATAGAATGTATGTCTTTTGTCCAGCCGGCTTAATGGCAGAAAGTCCTGTTGGGTGCTGTGTGCCAGCTGTAGTGTGCCCTAACCAGTCCCTCTTCGCTTTCTACCGATAGCATGCCTTAACCAGCTCTGCCTCGGCAAACCGGAAGTCTCCATTGAAACTCCGAAGCAGATGCGGCGATACTGCCCACACTAACTGAAGTAATGCGATTGTGCATTTTCCTACAGCTGGCAGACAGCACCCAACAGGACTTTCTGCCATTAAGCAAACAGAATTGATCCTGCTGGTGCCAGCAACCCCCAAAGTCCAGATGCTGAGCGCCCTCGCGCCTATAGTGAACCGTTGATTCTCTGCCACCTTAGAATTGTAAAAAAGGTGTGATACATTATTATCAAGACAGCAATGCATTATTTGTTTGTCCTGAAGATGATGCTCTGTATTTAATGTTGGCATTGAAACGTCGTCGACACCCAAACACCCTATGCACCAGACTCAAGCTATAACACATTGTGCAACGGTGTTAAATGATTAATTTGTGTCTGTCTATACTCAGTACAAGTGTACAGACCCATTTTGGCTTGCCTTTTGGTCAATTCTGTGTTCGTTGTTCTGTCTTGTGTTCTGTGGGTCACGGCTGTGCCCACTTGTCATCTGAATGTTTTATTTGATACTACTTTTGAAAAATATTATGAAAATAAATTCTTGTCTGGCTGGACAAAAGACATACATTCTATTCTAGTGTATGGTTATCTATCACACGGTATTCACCCTGAATAGGGACCACTGTTCTCTATAACATGAAATTGCCCAAGGTCCCTGTCTAAATTTCCTTTGGGTTCCCTTGTTCTGTATAATAGTGATTTCCAGAAGGGCTTCACGGTTTCGATTGCGAGCTTGTTTTTTTGTTTTTTGGCACGATTTTACGTGGGTATTCATGCTCATACAGTTTGGAAACTAATGTTGCCGACTGTTTGTGATAATCAGCTATTTGACCGCAATTTCTGCGTATTCACAGAAATTGTCAGAAGGGGAGGTTTTCCCTGAGGGCTCGAGGGTGAAAACTATTAAATCGAAGGAGGGAATTCCTGGCCATAGTTTTTAGTAGGTGGTGGTTTTTAAGGTTCCTTCCTCCGCTGTTATGCTGAGGTCCAGGAATGCCAGAGTGGTAGAGCTAGATGGGCTTGTAAATCTTAGAAATGGATCCCTTTAATTTAACCACAATAGGAAGAATGTCAGAGATGCTGGGGTACCTGACCAGATCATAAAAATGTTGTCAATGTAACAACGTCACAATTTGATGTTTGAAGTGTGTGGGTTGTTGGTTGGGGATATATGTGTCTGTTCAAAGTGGTGGACATTGGGTACTGCCACGCTGGGGGAAAAAACGCTCCCCATGGACGTACCGTTGGTCTGGAGGTGGAACTCGCCTTTGTATTCATAGTAGTTGTCCTTTAGAGCAAGAGTGGCACACTTGAGAATGAATTCTCTAGGAGTGTGGTATTCCCAAGGTGTGTCCATTAGTATGTCACGGAGAACTTGTAAGGTGGCATCCTGTGGGAGACTTGTGTAAAGGTTCTCGATATCCAATCCCACTAATAGTTGGGAGGTGGGATCAAAACTTAGGTCCTTGATGATGTTGAGGAGATGTTTAGTGTCTTTGATGTAAGTTGTTGTTTTTTGTACCAGGAGGTTCAGGAAGAAATCACAGGGCCTGGATAGAGGTTTCAAAAGGGAACTGATTCCTGAGACGATTTGTCGCCCTGGTGGGGGTCTTGCTTCTTTATGAATTTTTGGTACGATATAGAAATATGGTACCTTTACATTCTTAGGGGCAGATTTATGAGTTCTGGCGCATCTCTGCAAATCAGCAGGGATGCACCAGAACTGATGCGACACACAATTCCCTTCTTGCGGCACCACAGATGCGCTGCATTTACAATGCGGCGCACCATGGTGCAAGGAAGGGCAGATACGTGACGCATCTTGTGGTGTACGGGCGGCGCATTGCTGGAGTAGCGTTGCAGTGCGACGCAACTCCTGCAATGTACAGAGGCCACCCATACATAACGTGGTGCGTCACTCCTTACGCCTGCTTCAAGCAGGCGTAAGGATTTGACCCAGCAGCGTCATAAAACTGACTCAGTGAAATCTTGTTGATTTCACTGCGTCAGTTTTACGGGGCTTTCCTATGAGGGAACGCCCACCCTGCGACAGAACGCCCACATGAAACCTGATGCAGGTTTCATGTGGCGCAGGGCTTTACAACATGACGCATCTGCCTAGATGCGTCACGTTGTAAATAGGTCGCAGGGATGCGCCACGTTTCCGCACCGTTGCGTGACGAAACGGCGGCGTAAACGTGGCGCAAGTCCAACATAAATCTTCCCCCAAGTACACAGATAATCCGCTTCCTGTTTTGAAATGTGCTGGGCCTCTTCCGCTTGCTCCACTAGGGCTTTAATGGTTGCTTGCAGGGTCTCTGTTGGATCTGCTTTCAAACGTTTATAGTTCTGTGAGTTGCTCAGTAGTCTGCGGCATTCATTGTCATAGTCTATTTTGTCTTGCAAGACAATGCCTCCGTCATTGTCTGCCGGTTTTATAATTAGTGTGGGGTTTTCCTGTAGTTTCCGTATGACCTCTCTGTATTCTTTGGAGAGGTTATTATAGGTTTCTGTTTTATCCATTTTTTCTATGTTGTGGTAAACAGCTTGTTCGAACGTGGTGATTTCCACCGGGATGCTAGCAGGTGGAGAAATAAAGGTAGATTTTAGTTTCAGACCTGTTTCGTTGGTCTTGATGTTGGTAGAGTCATGATTTGTTTGCTGTTTCTCGAAAAAGGCCTTAAGCTTGAGTTTCCTGAAAAACTCAGCTAGTTCCACGTGAAGTTTGAATGTATCCAGTTTGGTAGTGGGAACGAACAATAGGCCTTTTTTGAGTACTATTTCCTCTTTGGGTGATAATGGAGTGCTTGACAAGTGGAATACCAATGCGGAGGGTTGTTCGATTTCCCTTCTCATATGTGCCCACTCGGTCCGGGTTGTTGCTCCCATGTTTTGTTCCATGTGTTGGCACTCACTGTGAAGATTCGTATATCGGAACATCGAAGTAACATCCGATGTAAGAAAACCAACACTAAGATGTGTCGGCACTTTTTGGAACATAACCACACTGCCGACTCCATAAGGTGGCTCATCCTTGAAATCCCGAATAAAAAATCAAAACAGGATTTATTCCACAAGGAACAGCGGTGGATACACAGGCTATCTTCAGACAAGCGGGGACTTAATGAGGACATCCCGTGGAGTAGCCTATGACTTTAATGATGCGAAATTATATCTCTATATGGGGTTACATTTCAATCCCATGCCCTGCAGTGTGCATCCTGACCTCCTTATGACTCCACTAATTTCTAGTCTGTAAACAACCCTTACAAGATTACTTCGTCCACAATAACAACGATGTGCGCCTTCAAGCGTAGGGACACTCACTGACAATGCCTCTTGAAATACTACGTTGATCAATATACAATGATCTCAATTAATTCAAAACATCCATCTCTGTTTATTGAAACAATATAGTTGATTCCCCTTTCCAAGATGGCCCCCACGTTAGCGCTAATAGTCACATGACATACCAGGCGCTTTTGACAACGTCCCAAACTTTCAACAACCTTCACCATTACAACGATGTGCCCCTTCAAGCGTAGGGACACCGACTGACAATGTCACTGGAATTACATCGTGGATCAATATACAATGATCCCAATGAGAGTAAACATGCAATCACGTTTGATTCCCCTTTCCAAGATGGCCCCCACGCTAGCGCTACTAATCACGTGATATACCAGGTGCTTTGGCTACGCCCCAAACTTTCAATATAATCTCCAGAGAACCGGGAACCCGTTACTATCCGGATCCCGATAGCGATGGGTAGGCAAAATAGCCCTGACCAAGGCCTCGAGAAGTAAGTACCCGGCGCTTGCGACCCGCCAACTGCTGAGGGTCCATTGAGATTGAACCTTCCGTCCCGATACCGGGGCACTTGTGGGTTTGCGTAGTGTCTGAGTTTGCTTTGCCGTGTTGTAAACGCGCTTGCACTGCTGCCTCTAATCCCTAGACTTAGTCACATTAGGGGCCGGGCATCATTATGACATCTACATGGATGCTTTTTTCACCTTGATGCAAGCAATCCGTGACCCAGACATACACATTGTTACCTTGTGGGCACTTGGTGTTTAACGTTTAAACGCGGTACTTTGAATGCGTATACGAGTATCCCAGCACCTTAACCAACCATCAACAGTGCAACTTGGAGAGCACTTGGTGTACATTAAATGAATGAAGCTCGTTTTAACTTTACTGATGTGCTCCTTAATATTTAGAGTATGCTTTTACCATATAGGTTGCACAATATCGGATGGATGAATGAAGGGACAAGTATGATTTAACAGTGGAATTGTCCTAAACTACGAGTGTGAATCATGAGACACACACCGTTTTAGAACCTCAAGTTTTATTGGCTCTTAGGGACTACTGACAAACCGGAATGGCGTGTATTTGTCTCCCTTTTAGCCATTAAACCCCTTTTGGCTCTCCCCCTTGAAGTCACACCTACCGGGTACTGTTGACACCCGTACTCCTTGACCTTTAGGTGAGTAACTAAGTATCCCACAGTAGGTTTGCGAATCAGACACGATGAAGAAACTGCTGCTGTTTTAATTTCAAATTTTAATATAGATTAACTTTATTTGAATTGTGAAAGAGGTGACATGTGGTAATGTGATTGTAGCTGATACTAGATGATCACTGTGCACAGAATGTCACTGCCACAGAGTCACTTTCTCCACATAACCACAGTGTGTTCACGGTCAAGAATGGGAAAATGTTGTCTTTTTATTTTGGTAATTCTTTCTTTTGTCTCCCATAGGCAAGAGCAGTCCAAACCAGGTAGTACAACAGTGTATATATGTATTATAGGTTGACACTTTACTAGGTCTCCTCTTGTGATAGATGTAAATATATTAGGTCCTGAAGAATCGCCGCATAATTGCATAAGCGAGAAACATGTCGACCACACAGAACGCATTGTAGTCCTAGATCGTGATACGGAATCATAATTTCTGGCGATCATAGGCTACCCACTGGTTTTAATATATAGCATGGGAACCACCAGGCCGGGCTTGCTTGAATCCAGTGGCAAAGTGAGCAAGGGACTCACGTCTGAGCATACCCTGCCAACTTAGGGCGAACAAATAAAAACCAAAGGGGATGATGGACGGAGCATTGACAATAAAAACACTCACCCCCAGTCAACTGATCTGGGTTTAACCCATCACCGTTCTTTAGCTCACTCCGCCACCCCAGTTCATACATGGCCATATGCAAATCAGTCTGACCCTGTGCCTCATGGGAACAGCCCAGCCCAAGCTGCCAAGCCATGTCTTCCCTGGACCGGAATCAAGCTTCCCAGGACCGGTTTCTGGCATTACAGCCATCTTCAGCTGGGCTTGCTTGAATCCAGTGGCAAAGTGAGCAAGGGACTCACGTCTGAGCATACTCTGCCAACTTAAGGCGACCAAAGAAAAACCAAAGGGGATGATGGACGGAACATTGACAATGCACTGTCCATCAATTGTTGTTTTTGCATTTGTCACCCCGAGTGGGATGGGTATGCTCAGATGTGAGTCCCATGCTCTCCACACCACTGGAGTCAAGTTATCCTGGCTGAAGACGGCTGATAGCCAGAAACCGGTCCTAGGATGCTTGATTCCGGTCCAGGACAGACATGGCTTGGCAGTTCGGGCTGGACTGTTCCCATGAGGCACAGGGTCAAGGCTGATTTGCATATGGTCATGTCTGAACTGGGGTGGTGTGGAGTGCAAAAAAACTATGGACTTAGGCCCAGATCTCTGTACTGGGGTGAATGTATGACATTGTTCTGCATTCTGTCCATCAATTGTTGTTTTTGCACTTGTCAACCCGAGTGGGATGGGTATGCTCAGACGTGAGTCCCATGCTCTCCACACCACTGGAGTCAAGTTATCCTGGCTGAAGACGGCTGATAGCCAGAAACCGGTCCTAGGATGCTTGATTCCGGTCCAGGACAGACATGGCTTGGCAGTTCGGGCTGGACTGTTCCCATGAGGCTCAGGGTCAAGGATGGTTTGCATTTGGCCATGTCTGAACTGAGGTGGTGTGAAGTACAAAAAAACGATGGATTTAGGCCCAGATCTCTGTACTGGGGTGAATGTATGACATTGTTGTGCATTCTGTCCATCAATTGTTGTTTTTGCATTTGTCCCCCCGAGTGGGATGGGTATGCTCAGACGTGAGTCCCATGCTCTCCACACCACTGGAGTCAAGCTATCCTGGCTGAAGACGGCTGATAGCCAGAAACCGATCCTAGGATTCTTGATTCCGGTCCAGGACAGACATGGCTTGGCAGTTCGAGCTGGACTTTTCCCTTGAGGCACAGGGGCAAGGCTCATTTGCATATGGCCATGTCTGAACTGGGGTGGTGTGGAGTGCAAAAAAACGATGGATTTAGGCCCAGATCTCTGTACTGGGATGAATGTATGACATTGTTCTGCATTCTGTCCATCAATTGCTGTTTTTGCAGTAATGAAAACAAGGCAGTGGATGTGCGTGGAGTGGTAATTAAGAACTCCTACATCCCAAAACGGTCTACATGTTTCAGCCAGGCCTTGAAAGTGTACTGGCTTTCCTCTGGACCTAGAAATATGTGTGAAGTGTGAGATCTAAACCAGACTTTGTGTTAGATCTAAAATGTGTTGCACGCAGTAAGGTGCACTATGTGTACGAGGGGAGTTCCCTCTTAAGGCATTCCTGTAATTTAAAAAAGTATAACAGGACAAAAACAAACATACAGATAAAGCATCCTCAGTCATAATGTTGCCCTGTTATGTTATGTTAATTAAATTTATGAAAGTGCGCGATTACCCTAGGTGTCCTGGCGCTGAGCTCTGCTTAAGCAATAGTTGGAAAAGGCTCAATGAGTAAGGAGCCAAGTTTTCAGACCCTTTCTAAAGGAAGAGAGGTTTATGGCATTTCTCAGATAGAACGGTATCTCGTTCCATGCCTTGGACGTGCAGGTGGTGAAACCCTGCCTCCCCAACAGTTTTTTTAACAGTGGGTTTGGACATTTTTTGCTCCTTTAGACCACAAGGTCGTGGAGGGAGCATACCATTTGAACTTTTGCCTCAAATAGTCGGGGCCAATACCATGGAGAGCCTTAAATGCAATGCATAAGGCCTTAGAACAAACCCTTTGCTTTACCAGGAGCCAATGTAGCCGGATTAACTCTCTTTTTACCGAAATAAAGATGTCTCGCCTGAAGAGGGCCCCGGGCTTGTACCACTTTCTCCTCCATGATTCCAGTCTGCATTCGACCATCGCCACGCAGAATCTAATTGCATTACCTGTTTGAGGTTAGTTTGTAAGCAACAGAAATCTCACAAGAGTGCTCGCAAATACGTGAAGAGATGCCACAACCCTGTCTGCACTGATTGTGAATTTGAGCAACTAGCTTTGTCAGAGGGGTGGACAAACATTAATTATGCAGTCGTGCTGAGAGCGAATCAAGCCCCAAACTTTCCATGGCCCACTGAGATGCTGGAGCAAGCTCAGGCCTGGGGACGCTTGACGCATGTGTCCCGCCCACTAAAGTGAGGCGTTAAGGACAAAAACACAAAGGTCAAAGGAATGTTGGGCAAACTTTTCATTGAACAATAAAAAACATATGAAAATGCATATAAAATTGCATATCCACTTACAAGACGCTGCAAGGGTGTAGGTCTGCAGAAGGAAAATGACAGGATGCGAGGTAGCACTTCCTCCCTCTTGTTTTGCCTGAAGGGTAATAGGCAGCCATATTGGGAGGATTTTTTATGTCAGCTAGGGAACTGGTACTGCAGGACGGAGATGTAATCTCGCAATTAAAGACTGTATCGGGGAGGATGGAAGAAGAGGTAATGAGGATTGGTTCCCAAAGGTCTTCTCATGAGCCAGCTGCCGGATCTACCGCATGGCTCTTTAATCCATCACCAAACCCTCCCTGCCCCTTTATCTCTCTCTTGAAGGTTCCTGTTTACTCTCTTTGTGACAGTTTTCCTGTCTTTCTCTTTCTACATTGTTTGTGTGTTTTCTTTCTTATGCTCTAGGTAAATGTCTGATTCAGAAAAATAAGTGCTGGGTCTCAAAAATGAGTGCCGGTGGCCCCCATTGGCAACCACCGGCTCAAAGTATGGGCTCAAATTAAGCACTGCTTACGACATTCCCATTCCACGGGAGATCCCATCCAAACTTCTCTAATTTGATATAACGAGGAACTCCATGACAAGGCCCAAAAACACGGTTTGTTTCTTCATTTATACTCCAATAAAATCCCTCTTCTCGTATAAAAAGAACCTGGGAGATACCCTTCTTTTTAAAATATCTCCCTGTTGATGACAGGTTATTTGCCTAATCCCTATGTTTAGCCATCTTCAAAATCCTTTAGGCCGAAGTATTAGAGAAAACATACTAGAAATAAAATACATCATACTCTGTGATTTTGTTTTTTATTTGAAAATCGCAATAGTAAATATTATCCCACAAAGTTATGAAGGTGATAGATAAGGAAACATTGATTAAAGATTGAATTGTGCTTTGTTATCTTTAGGACAGTTATTAAACCTTTTGTATGTTGCCCAGCATGTATCTCAAGTTTTCAATCACTCTAAGTAGTTCAGGCACTGTTAAACATGACAGCCTTAGGATGAACAGCAAAACACACAAGGTGCTGGACGGAATGTGGCACATTGGCAAAACATTCACCCCCAGTCACAGATCTGGGTTTAATCCATCGTTATTTTGCTCACCACGCCACCCCAGTTCAGACATGGCCATATGCAAATCAGTCTTGACCCTGTCCCTCATGGGAACAGTCCAGCCCGAACTGCCAAGCCATGTTTTCCCTGGATTCGAATCAAGCATCCTAGGAACGGTTTCGAACTATCAGCCGTTATCAGCCAGGATAGCTTGACTCCAGTGGCGTAGTGAGCACAGGACCCACGTCTGGGCATACCCTTCCCACATAGGGCTAACAGCAAAACACACAAGGTGATGGACGGAATGTTGCACATTGGTAAAACAGTCACCCCCAGTCACAGATCTTGGTTTAATCCATTGTTACTTTGCTCACCACGCCACCCCTGTTCAGACATGGCCATATGCAAATCAGTCTTGACCCTGTCCCTCATGGGAACAGTCCAGCCCTTAGGATGGTCTTCTCCCAATGTTTTGCCTGCCCCCTCCATTTTTCTGAATTCCGTTTTGCTGGTTTTAGGACTCTGCACACTTTACCACTGCTGACCAATGCTAAAGTGCTTGTGCTCCTTCGCCTAAACATGGTAACATTCACTTATCCCCAATTGGATAAATGTAATTTACTTATAAGTCCCTAGTAAAATGTACTACATGTTCCATGGGCCCGGAAATTAAATGTTACTAGTTGTCTTACAGCACTGATTGTGCCACCCATATAAGTAGACATTTAACCATGTCTCAGACCTGCCACCGCCTGTGTGTGCAGTTTCACACTGCCCTGTCATCCTGGCAAGTAAACCCTCTTGTCAGGCTTAAACCTTCTCTTTTTATACATATAAGTCACCCATAAGGAAGGCCCTTAAAAACCTACAGGGCAACGTATTGGAAAGGCAAACATGTACTTTCAAACTTTACATGTCTTGGTAGTGAAAAACTTCCCCATTTGTGTCTTTCAAAACTCCAAGGCATATCTCTCCCTTAAAATAACATTGGGATTACCTTATCACATCTTTTATCTGTAACTCCCAATTGTGAAGAGATAGGCTTTTCAAGTTTAGGGTCACTGAACTCACAATTTAAAATAACAACTTATGGCGAAGTTGGATTTTAAATTCCAGTTTAGCAAATGCCACTTTTAGAAAGTTGTTTTACAAAACAGAGAAACCCACACTTCACGTTATTTCAAAAAGTCTTATTCAAGTGAAAAAGAATGAACAAAAGCTAATATGTTCATCTCAGCAATTATTTACGCCTTTTAATCGTATTTTGGGAATGATAAATACTGTTTTTTTAGAAAGAGAAGACAACGTTCTTCACATACATAACCACACAATCTTGTTGTCTTAATTATACAAACACATATATACAAAAGAATGAAACATACAGTTATTACAATTCATTTCATGTTACACAACATTATATACAAAAAATTAAAACAGGGGGAAAAAAGGTGAAAAAGATGTCAAATTATTTCAAATGAACATCATCAGAATACTAAAGCATAAGTACAATTCTTTTCTGAATACTGAAATGTCACCAATCAATGTGGATACTCAGTATAAAGGTAGATGTCAACAATGTTTTCAAGAGATAAGGCTTAATCCCCTTTGTCAATAGCGTTTTCAAAAAGTAGGATTTAATCCTCTTTGCCGACGCGTTTCGAGTGTGGGTTCCTTGTCCCCAGACTCTCATCAGGGCCAAATCAATCCTTTTCCCAATCCTTATCCTAATAATCAAAAAACAAATTGTACATACTTATTAAGACAGCTTCCCTCAACCTTCTCAGTCTATTTGTTATCTACATGTTTTGCACTGAGGTGCCTTACCTCAAAATTGTAGAGGTAAAGCTCGCTCTTCAAGCTTGTGAATGAAGCTGTGTGCACGCTTCTAGAACAAAGATTATTGTGTATTTGTTAGCTAAGGTGACTCTACATTCATTTCTTTTAAAATTTACAAAGTGGGGGGCAGGGCGTTCATACCTGTGACTGAGTGTCTCAAAAAATCTGATGTATGAGCTATTTTTTCTCATCATTTTGAAACGAGACCACTTGTAATTCCAATTTTGTTTCTTTCTGTGAAAAGAGTAACCAAAGTGGCGCGTTATGGCTGTCTTTACATTTTGGTTCTTAGCCATTGTTCTCCTAAGGGAACCGCTGAACTACTCACCGTGAGCTTCCTCACGTTGGTCGCGGTGTCTCGCACCAGCCTTGACTAGCGGTAACCGTTCACTGACAGCGAATCTGTAACATGAAAGAACCCGTTAGGGCCGCTGTGTCGGTGGCAAGGAATGCGAGCGTTTGGAAACAAACCAGGGATCCACGCTTACCTATTTCTTTCGCTAGCTTTCCTCTCAATGCGCTCCTTGTTCTGAATCACCAGTGTTGGTAAAACAGGCAGCCGCCTGTTGGTTTCTTTAAACTTTCTTGGCCAATCCAATGTGAGCATTACGGTGAAGCCACGGGAGTGCATTCTGGGAAATGTAGTGAATTGAACGACTCAAATTGAGTTATTATTAGAGTCTGTTCAATTTGCTCATGGAATTGAGTCCTTTGTTAATGCTGTCGAATCTCATTATTAGGTACGCTTCCTTGCGCAACAGCGCCTGCTCTACATTTGGTGATCTATGTTTTGGATCAATGCTTGACAAAACCGTCCAAGTGAATTCGGTCTCTTTGTGATTCAAAGTCACACAATGGTCTACCATTCGGGCATTTGGTACTCTTTTCTTTAATCTCGATCGATGCTGTGAAATTCGAATGTTCACCTGTTGGCATGTTTTGCCGATGTATATTTAATTGCAAGCACATATTACTGCATAAATGACGTTCTTGCTTTTGCAATTAGTGTGCATCTCATGTCTCCATTTGATGCCGTTATGGCAGAATTCATTTCCTTCTATAGTACTGCTGCAGGCGACACACATACCGCATTTGTGGTGTCCAGTGATGGGTTTAAGTTTCCACTGTGATATGAGGTCACTCTTAGTTTTTGGAACATAGCTATCTGCCCGGATGATTTGTTGGCCGATACTGGGATTTTTTCTCATGGCGAAAATTGGTCTTTCCAAAGGGTATTCGAGTCCCTCTAGCAAGTGCCAGTTTCGCAGGATGATTTGCCTGAATTTATTAGTATGCGACCCGTAGGTGGTCACACAGACCAGTTTGTTTAGTTCCTTTTTTGGTTTAATTTTTAGGAGCTCTTCCCTAGGAGTGTACCTCGCTCTTTTTTTTTAATGCTTTAACAGTTTTTTTGGGTAACCCCTCTTGTTCATTTCATCACAAAATGAGGCTGCATGTGTATCAAAATCAGTTATTTCAGAACAATTTCTTCTAATCCTCAGCAGCTGGCCATAAGGTAAATTTTGTTTCAGACACTGGGGATGCGCACTATTGTAATGTAAAATAGTGTTTTTATCCGTCTCTTTTTTGAATAAAGAGGTTGTAAACCTGTCTCCTTCAATGCCAACTTCCACATCCAAGAAAGTCATTCTCTTTTTGCTTGAATCAATTGAGAATTTAATGTCTGGATGTCTTACATTCAACCAGCCATAGAAATTATCGAGTTCTACCTGGCTCCCCTGCCACAGGAGCCAGATGTCATCGATGTATCGTGCCCACTGTTTTATGTTGTCACTGTATGGGTTGTTCCTATAGATGAATCTTTCCTCGTACTGGGCCATGTACAACACAGCCATTTCTGGCGCGTAAGGACAACCCATGGCCGTGCCTTTGATCTGAATAAAAAACGAATTTTCAAATTTAAAGTAATTACTCCTCAAGGAGATTTCTGCCAATGATATGATGAAAGCAGTGGGGACCCTATGGGGTCTCTCCCGTTGCTCCAGATAAAATTCCATAACTTCTAGGGCTTCATCCTGTGGGATCTGTGTGTATAATGAATTGACGTCCATTGTGGCCATCAATTCAGTTTCAACGTCAACTGTCATGTCTTGTAACTTATTGATGAAATCAATCGTATCTCTTAGGTATGATTTTACCTGTGGTAAAAACGGTTTCAAGAAGAAATCAATATATTTGGAAATGGGTTCTAATGCTGAATCACACCCGGAGACAATTGGTCTTCCGGGAGGTGCCTGATGATTTTTGTGAATTTTTGGCAAAAAGTATAGGACGGGCGTCCTTGGTGATTTTTTGTTTAAAATTTCGAACTCTTTAGGGCCCAGGAATCCTTCTTCTAATCCTTCTTTAGTTAGTTTAGCGATCTTATTTTGGATTTCAAAAACCGGGTCGACTTTTACAGGTCTGTACCATTCCCTGTTGTCTACATGTGCCCTGCCTTCAGATAAATACATAGACGATTGTGTGGTTATGTATGTGAAGAACGTTGTCTTCTCTTTTTAAAAAAACAGTATTTATCATTCCAAAAATACGATTAAAAGGCGTAAATAATTGCCGAGATGAACATATTAGCTTTTGTTCATTCTTTTTCACTTGAATAAGACTTTTTGAAATAACGTGAAGTGTGGGTTTCTCTGTTTTGTAAAACATATATTGGGCCCTACCCCACTTCTGTCCATAGGGCCACACCCCCCTGTTTTTCAAACTTTTAGAAAGTTGGCATTTACCTACTTCAAACAAAAAATAGACGGAGAAAGAGGATAAAAACTGGGGCCTTCCTCCAAACATAATTCGCAACAAGAAAAAATAGGCACCCAGCAGTTAAGGAAAGTTTAACTTTCACCTGGGAGATAGCACAAAGTTTTCCGTAAAACCCTCAACCACCAGGGTTAAAGCTTGGTGGCATACTTCATCATTGGGTCCATCGCGTTCTGCTGCAGAATGGGGCGTGCTGCGACCTACAAGTTATGCTGGAGCACTTTTAATGACTATGTTGATGACAGATGAGATAAGATGATCTAGGAGGGAGGAGAGGGGGATGGGGAAAACTTATTTTAAACATACCTGGTTAGTGGGTTTGTATTTTTGTATTCCGACTCCTAGTCGGTATGGCTAAAAACAGGGGAGATTTTAGGAAAAAGGGGGTAATGTTCCTGATTCCTTATGGTCGACATGTTTCTAGCCATACACCTATTGACTGCTCTTGAGGACCTAGGGAATTCACTATTTACTACAATTGTCAACTACCTGGTTCCACTCCTGTTGTCAAACACTGGACAAACATTTCCAAGGCATGTTATTAGGAAGGCGCATATACTTATACCACCTGTCTTGTGTTCGCTTTTTGAGTTACTGGTAAAATTCAGCTATTGCTTCATAGTTCCTCCTGCGGAGAGTGAAGTCTGTAGTCACACTCTCTTCAAGGCTTCTACTCTGCTGTATCACCTACTTGGGAGCCGCTGGAGAACCGCATATTACCTACTTTAGCCATTTGGTGCCTTCTGCCTGTCTCTCGAATGGACGTCTGGGGTGGGTGACAGCTCGCTTCCTGAATTCCCTATAGACAATCACACACAAAGGAAGGGTAGGTGTGTCTAAGAGGCAGATAGAGCCTCCTAAGCAGGATGGTAGGGAGGAGCTGACACCTACACCTGAAATGAGCTGCGTCCTATCCTCAGAGAAATGATTGATTACCCTCCTGTAGGGTCTGAAGCCAGGGTAGGAAAGGAGAGCCTCTGTGCGCTTCAAATCTTTCTTTGAAGTCTCCCTCACTTCAAAGGCACTACTAGGTATAGGTACTGGACCAACGGCACTACAAAATCAGTAATGTTCTGGACCTGTGACCTCTCTGCCAGAAAGAAATGGATCTGCTGTGCTTCTAAAGAACTGCCACTCTGCTGGAACTGCTGTTTGCCGAACTCTTGCCGTGCTGTGTTGCACTGCTGCCTGCTGCTCCCTGCCTGGATGAGAAGCACTGGAGCTTCATCACCTGAACCCAGATAGACTCCAAGGGTTTACTGGCTTGCCTCCTGTTGCCTAGGTCCCAGAGACACAAAAGACTTAGAACCCTCCTGTTCCAACCATTGAGTTCATCTGCTTGTGAGTCTGTCCTGTCAAGTGGTGCCAGCCCGGTCCTTGACCCTTTGAAGTGGACCTAGGGTTTTTTCCTGTGGAATTGAAACATCCTCCACTGAGAGAGTAGAATCGATGCATCCCCACTGTTGCTGGAACTGGACCGGTTCATCGTTGTAGTTGCGTGGAGAAATTTGGCACAACACCTCAACTGCATGAGAATCGGCTTTGCATCTCGGTGTTGCGACCAGGATCAAGGTACTTTTGCTCGTACTCCAGCACAGTCACCCTGAACTCTTGACTTTGTCACCAGTCCAGGGTGATCAAATAACTCTTTAGGAGCTACTTGCTTCTAAGCACTGTAGTTTGCCTTTAATCTTTAGAAATTCATATCTCAACTTCTACACATTGGATTTCTGCAGTTTCGGTCTTATTTTATTTATAAAATCATAATCTATTTTTCTAACCTGGTGTGGAATCTTTTTGTGGTGTTTTCACTGTGTTGTTGTATGAAGTCTTGCACACTACTTTACACATTACCTCTTAATGTAAGCCTGACTGCTCTGTGCCAAACTACCAGAGGGTGAGCACAGGATACTTTAGGTTGTATTGTGACCTACCTTGACTAGGATTGTTGTTCCTCCTTGGACAGGGTACATACATCTGCCAACCAGAAATCCCAATTTCTAACAGGAACGTTAGACCCTCGCTGGGACAATGTGGTAGAAAATGGCTAAGAGAATTTTTTTTGTCTCCTTTGAGGTTGCGTATCCATTCTTTTTGGAGCCAGACTTTGGACTAGCTGAGCCTTCATGGATCCTTATTAATGAGGATGTAATCTGTGACTGTTTAACAACAAGGGGTGGTGATGGACAGAGTTTCTGAATTAAGCAGAATACTCTCACCCAGTCAAGAGATCAGGGCTAGATCCAACACCGTTTTTTAGCTCACTGCACCATCCCAGCTCAGAACCCGGCTATATGCAAATTAGTCTGTTCCTGTCCCAGTGCATGATGGGAACAGGGCAAACCAAAGTACCAAGCCAATTCTTACACTGGGAAGGAAACAAGCTTCCGGGGACCGGTTTCTGGCATTTCAGCCGTCGTCGGCCCAGCTTGCTTGAATCCTGATGGTGCAATGAGCAAGGGACTCACATCTGAGTATACCCTTCCACGCTTAGGGTGGACAAAATATTTAACAACAAGGGGTGGTGATGGACAGAGTTTCTGAATTAAGCAGAATACTCTCACCCAGTCAAGAGATCAGGGCTAGATCCAACACCGTTTTTTAGCTCACTGCACCATCCCAGCTCAAAACCCGGCTATATGCAAATTACTCTGTTCCTGTCCCAGTGCATGATGGGAACAGGGCAAACCAAAGTACCAAGCCAATTCTTACACTGGGAAGGAAACAAGCTTCCGGGGACCGGTTTCTGGCATTTCAGCCGTCGTCGGCCCAGCTTGCTTGAATCCTGATGGTGCAATGAGCAAGGGACTCACATCTGAGTATACCCTTCCACGCTTAGGGTGGACAAAATATTTAACAACAAGGGGTGGTGATGGACAGAGTTTCTGAATTAAGCAGAATACTCTCACCCAGTCAAGAGATCAGGGCTAGATCCAACACCGTTTTTTAGCTCACTGCACCATCCCAGCTCAGAACCCGGCTATATGCAAATTAGTCTGTTCCTGTCCCAGTGCATGATGGGAACAGGGCAAACCAAAGTACCAAGCCAATTCTTACACTGGGAAGGAAACAAGCTTCCGGGGACCAATTTCTGGCATTTCAGCCGTCGTCGGCCCAGCTTGCTTGAATCCTGATGGTGCAATGAGCAAGGGACTCATATCTGAGTATACCCTTCCACGCTTAGGGTGGACAAAATATTTAACAACAAGGGGTGGTGATGGACAGAGTTTCTGAATTAAGCAGAATACTCTCACCCAGTCAAGAGATCAGGGCTAGATCCAACACCGTTTTTTAGCTCACTGCACCATCCCAGCTCAGAACCCGGCTATATGCAAATTAGTCTGTTCCTGTCCCAGTGCATGATGGGAACAGGGCAAACCAAAGTACCAAGCCAATTCTTACACTGGGAAGGAAACAAGCTTCCGGGGACCGGTTTCTGGCATTTCAGCCGTCGTCGGCCCAGCTTGCTTGAATCCTGATGGTGCAATGAGCAAGGGACTCACATCTGAGTATACCCTTCCACGCTTAGGGTGGACAAAATATTTAACAATAAGGGGTGGTGATGGACAGAGTTTCTGAATTAAGCAGAATACTCTCACCCAGTCAAGAGATCAGGGCTAGATCCAACACCGTGTTTTAGCTCACTGCCCCATCCCAGCTCAGAACCCGGCTATATGCAAATTAGTCTTTTCCTGTCCCAGTGCATGATGGGAACAGGGCAAACCAAAGTACCAAGCCAATTCTTACACTGGGAAGGAAACAAGCTTCCGGGGACCGGTTTCTGGCATTTCAGCCGTCGTCGGCCCAGCTTGCTTGAATCCTGATGGTGCAATGAGCAAGGGACTCACATCTGAGTATACCCTTCCACGCTTAGGGTGGACAAAATATTTAACAACAAGGAGTGGTGATGGACAGAGTTTCTGAATTGAGCAGAATACTCTCACCCAGTCAAGAGATCAGGGCTAGATCCAACACCGTTTTTTAGCTCACTGCACCATCCCAACTCAGAACCCGGCTATATGCAAATTAGTCTGTTCCTGTCCCAGTGCATGATGGGAACAGGGCAAACCAAAGTACCAAGCCAATTCTTACACTGGGAAGGAAACAAGCTTCCGGGGACCGGTTTCTGGCATTTCAGCCGTCGTCGGCCCAGCTTGCTTGAATCCTGATGGTGCAATGAGCAAGGGACTCACATCTGAGTATACCCTTCCACGCTTAGGGTGGACAAAATATTTAACAACAAGGGGTGGTGATGGACAGAGTTTCTAAATTGAGCAGAATACTCTCACCCAGTCAAGAGATCAGGGCTAGATCCAACACCGTTTTTTAGCTCACTGCACCATCCCAGCTCAGAACCCGGCTATATGCAAATTAGTCTGTTCCTGTCCCAGTGCATGATGGGAACAGGGCAAACCAAAGTGCCAAGCCAATTCTTACACTGGGAAGGAAACAAGCTTCCGGGGACCGGTTTCTGGCATTTCAGCCGTCGTCGGCCCAGCTTGCTTGAATCCTGATGGTGCAATGAGCAAGGGACTCACATCTGAGTATACCCTTCCACGCTTAGGGTGGACAAAATATTTAACAACAAGGGGTGGTGATGGACAGAGTTTCTGAATTGAGCAGAATATTCTCACCCAGTCAAGAGATCAGGGCTAGATCCAACACCGTTTTTTAGCTCACTGCACCATCCCAGCTCAGAACCCGGCTATATGCAAATTAGTCTGTTCCTGTCCCAGTGCATGATGGGAACAGGGCAAACCAAAGTACCAAGCCAATTCTTACACTGGGAAGGAAACAAGCTTCCGGGGACCGGTTTCTGGCATTTCAGCCGTCGTCGGCCCAGCTTGCTTGAATCCTGATGGTGCAATGAGCAAGGGACTCACATCTGAGTATACCCTTCCACGCTTAGGGTGGACAAAATATTTAACAACAAGGGGTGGTGATGGACAGAGTTTCTGAATTAAGCAGAATACTCTCACCCAGTCAAGAGATCAGGGCTAGATCCAACACCGTTTTTTAGCTCACTGCACCATCCCAGCTCAGAACCCGGCTATATGCAAATTAGTCTGTTCCTGTCCCAGTGCATGATGGGAACAGGGCAAACCAAAGTACCAAGCCAATTCTTACACTGGGAAGGAAACAAGCTTCCGGGGACCGGTTTCTGGCATTTCAGCCATCGTCGGCCCAGCTTGCTTGAATCCTGATGGTGCAATGAGCAAGGGACTCACATCTGAGTATACCCTTCCACGCTTAGGGTGGACAAAATATTTAACAACAAGGGGTGGTGATGGACAGAGTTTCTGAATTAAGCAGAATACTCTCACCCAGTCAAGAGATCAGGGCTAGATCCAACACTGTGTTTTAGCTCACTGCGCCATCCCAGCTCAGAACCCGGCTATATGCAAATTAGTCTGTTCCTGTCCCAGTGCATGATGGGAACAGGGCAAACCAAAGTACCAAGCCAATTCTTACACTGGGAAGGAAACAAGCTTCCGGGGACCGGTTTCTGGCATTTCAGCCGTCGTCGGCCCAGCTTGCTTGAATCCTGATGGTGCAATGAGCAAGGGACTCACATCTGAGTATACCCTTCCACGCTTAGGGTGGACGAAATATTTAACAACAAGGGGTGGTGATGGACAGAGTTTCTGAATTGAGCAGAATACTCTCACCCAGTCAAGAGATCAGGGCTAGATCCAACACCGTTTTTTAGCTCACTGCACCATCCCAGCTCAGAACCCGGCTATATGCAAATTAGTCTGTTCCTGTCCCAGTGCATGATGGGAACAGGGCAAACCAAAGTACCAAGCCAATTCTTACACTGGGAAGGAAACAAGCTTCCGGGGACCGGTTTCTGGCATTTCAGCCGTCGTCGGCCCAGCTTGCTTGAATCCTGATGGTGCAATGAGCAAGGGACTCACATCTGAGTATACCCTTCCACGCTTAGGGTGGACAAAATATTTAACAACAAGGGGTGGTGATGGACAGAGTTTCTGAATTGAGCAGAATACTCTCACCCAGTCAAGAGATCAGGGCTAGATCCAACACCGTTTTTTAGCTCACTGCACCATCCCAGCTCAGAACCCGGCTATATGCAAATTAGTCTGTTCCTGTCCCAGTGCATGATGGGAACAGGGCAAACCAAAGTACCAAGCCAATTCTTACACTGGGAAGGAAACAAGCTTCCGGGGACCGGTTTCTGGCATTTTAGCCGTCGTCGGCCCAGCTTGCTTGAATCCTGATGGTGCAATGAGCAAGGGACTCACATCTGAGTATACCCTTCCACACTTAGGGTGGACAAAATATTTAACAACAAGGGGTGGTGATGGACAGAGTTTCTGAATTAAGCAGAATACTCTCACCCAGTCAAGAGATCAGGGCTAGATCCAACACCGTTTTTTAGCTCACTGCACCATCCCAGCTCAGAACCCGGCTATATGCAAATTAGTCTGTTCCTGTCCCAGTGCATGATGGGAACAGGGCAAACCAAAGTACCAAGCCAATTCTTACACTGGGAAGGAAACAAGCTTCCGGGGACTGGTTTCTGGCATTTCAGCCGTCGTCGGCCCAGCTTGCTTGAATTCTGATGGTGCAATGAGCAAGGGACTCACATCTGAGTATACCCTTCCACACTTAGGGTGGACAAAATATTTAACAACAAGGGGTGGTGATGGACAGAGTTTCTGAATTAAGCAGAATACTCTCACCCAGTCAAGAGATCAGGGCTAGATCCAACACCGTTTTTTAGCTCACTGCACCATCCCAGCTCAGAACCCGGCTATATGCAAATTAGTCTGTTCCTGTCCCAGTGCATGATGGGAACAGGGCAAACTAAAGTACCAAGCCAATTCTTACACTGGGAAGGAAACAAGCTTCCGGGGACCGGTTTCTGGCATTTCAGCCGTCGTCGGCCCAGCTTGCTTGAATCCTGATGGTGCAATGAGCAAGGGACTCACATCTGAGTATACCCTTCCACGCTTAGGGTGGACAAAATATTTAATAACAAGGGGTGGTGATGGACAGAGTTTCTGAATTAAGCAGAATACTCTCACCCAGTCAAGAGATCAGGGCTAGATCCAACACCGTTTTTTAGCTCACTGCACCATCCCAGCTCAGAACCCGGCTATATGCAAATTAGTCTGTTCCTGTCCCAGTGCATGATGGGAACAGGGCAAACCAAAGTACCAAGCCAATTCTTACACTGGGAAGGAAACAAGCTTCCGGGGACCGGTTTCTGGCATTTCAGCCGTCGTCGGCCCAGCTTGCTTGAATCCTGATGGTGCAATGAGCAAGGGACTCACATCTGAGTATACCCTTCCACGCTTAGGGTGGACAAAATATTTAACAACAAGGGGTGGTGATGGACAGAGTTTCTGAATTAAGCAGAATACTCTCACCCAGTCAAGAGATCAGGGCTAGATCCAACACCGTTTTTTAGCTCACTGCACCATCCCAGCTCAGAACCCGGCTATATGCAAATTAGTCTGTTCCTGTCCCAGTGCATGATGGGAACAGGGCAAACCAAAGTACCAAGCCAATTCTTACACTGGGAAGGAAACAAGCTTCCGGGGACCGGTTTCTGGCATTTCAGCCGTCGTCGGCCCAGCTTGCTTGAATCCTGATGGTGCAATGAGCAAGGGACTCACATCTGAGTATACCCTTCCACGCTTAGGGTGGACAAAATATTTAACAACAAGGGGTGGTGATGGACAGAGTTTCTGAATTAAGCAGAATACTCTCACCCAGTCAAGAGATCAGGGCTAGATCCAACACCGTTTTTTAGCTCACTGCACCATCCCAGCTCAGAACCCGGCTATATGCAAATTAGTCTGTTCCTGTCCCAGTGCATGATGGGAACAGGGCAAACCAAAGTACCAGGGACAGACTGATTTGCATATAGCCAGGTTCTGAGCTGGGATGGTGCAGTGAGATAAATAACGGTGATGGATCAAGCCCTGATCTTTGGACTGGGTAAGAGTGGTCTGCTTAATTCAGACACTCTGTTGATCACCACCCCCCTTTCTGAATCGTTTTTGGCCACTATAGGTGTGGCAGGGTATACTCAGACATGAGTCCCTTTCTCACTGCACCATCAGGATTCAAGCAAGCCGGGCCGAAGAAGGCTGAAATGCCAGAAACCGGTCCCCGGTAGCTTGTCTCCTTTCTGGTGAAGAATTGGCTTGGTAGTTTAGTCTGCCCTGTTCCCATGATGCACTGGGCCAGGGACAGACTGATTTGCATATAGCCAGGTTCTGAGCTGGGATGGTGCAGTGAGATAAATAACGGTGATGGATCAAGCCCTGATCTTTGGACTGGGTAAGAGTGGTCTGCTTAATTCAGACACTCTGTTCATCACCACCCCCCTTTCTGAATCGTAATCTGTGACTGATCACTGATTCAGCCTGAGTTGAACCTTTAAAACAGGCAAGAGAGCCAACAAAGATTTATTCAGTGCTTTATCTGGAAATACGCATGTGCAGGTACTCTCTATTCAAAGTACCTATTTGCTCCTGAGAACTGCGGGTACTCCTGCTTTAAATTAATGTAGCAGTGCTGCAGAGTTCTTTCCCTTTCAAATTAAAGAACTGCAGGAACTCCGGTGCCTGCTCACTTATAGCACTGGGCTTATGATTGCTTTTGCAATAATATATCTAAGAAACTGTAAATTATTTGAAGGTGTATGTAAATACGTCCAGCTCCCACGAATGCCCCTTTGAAAAGTGCCGCAAGTCTATCATGAGTTTTTATTACTTCTAATTTACTCTGCGATGGTTTAAAGCAGACTACTTTGCATATGAAAAATGTTTGCATTGCTTTCCTTTAGCTGTAAGCATTACCCCTGGGATTCAAAGCACCGGGGTTAACCCCTCTTTACATGTTATTGTGTTGATTGTTTATGTTTAGGCATGCCATGATTCTCAGAGCATACAAAGTTGTACAAAGGAGCTCTTGCAAACGCGATTCAACTCAACATTTCAATAAAAAATAATAAGAAATGAGGCAGTCGATTGAAAATAGTTTAAAAACAACTGATATTGTACATCTAATCAATCAATGAATTAGTTAACTATTTGTACCTCATTTGCTTAAGGAATCAAGGTTCTGTAGAAGTACACATAACTGCAAAGTTGCTAAACAGTTTTATGCTGCTGTAGCTCTGCGCGCATCAAGTGCAAATCATTAATAGCAACAAACAGATTCTATTTCAGACCTCCCACAACAGCACAACATGAGTGAGTATTCGGGGACACCTTTCTTAGCGTTAGCATACGCTTTCCGCATTTCCAATTCCATTTAATATATATTCATGGGGGGGGGGGGGGGGGAAGCATTATCTGCCATAGCTATTGCTGTTGCTATTACCGTCTGAATCAAAAACGGCGCCACCAGAGCATTATTCTTAAACTGAATCACATTGGACTAAACATCAATTTTGGGCCCTCTCTCGTTTTCAGTTTAACCCATCAGTCTTTCTTTTGTTTCGCAAAGCTGCTCCATGGCAGGCAAGGCGTACATGGCAGCTGAAATTACACTGCTGCTGGATTTATATACATTCATAACATAAAGCGCGCAGCCCTTCCACTGGCCTACATTGAGATGCCGACAAAAAGGTCACTGCCGTCCCTATATTGCAATTTAAATATAGGAATTGAATTTTCCTTTCACATTCCCAGACACGGAATTGGATATACTGAAGAAATATTACAACATGGCCGAACAACAATTCTTCATTAGGGTACAGCAATGGAGAGGCTTGCTGCACATAAATTGTTTTAGTCTTTTAAATGGCGATTTGAAGCGTTAGCAAATAGCTGCATTTAAATACAAATGTATTGAAAGTGTTTCTCAGTGGGCAGTTGGTACCTCTAGGTCCTGTTGCATTGTTATTGCAGTTCCAGCTTCTTCTGCCTGGCTCTTCAGCTACCCCGTGTGAATCCTTGATATAATACTAAGTTATGCCGAGCTGTAGTAAGTATTTGCCACAGCACCCCCCCTCCCCGCCCCCCCCCCCCCCCAAAAAAAAATAGGGCCTCTTTTAGAGTTTGGAGGGAAGAGAGAATCTTCCAATATTTGGATTAGGGATTTACTAAGCACGAGTTAGAATACTTGAGTACTGAATTTCCTATGCAGGACTACCCCTGTGGTGGGTGAAATTCAGAAAAACACCTATAGAGAAAGAAATTGCTCTCAACTCCAGATCCTCATTGTATTTTGGGTGTATTAAATTCAAATGGATCTATCCTACAGGTCAAATTCAAATGGATCTATCTACAGATAGTTCTGTTTGTAATTGCACTTCTTGTAATTGTAATCCCTGCTGAGTACAAATCAAATCCAACACAAGGAGATGATGGACGGAGCGCTGACACTTTTCAGACACTCACCCCGAGTCACAGATCTGGGTTAAATTCATCATCATTCTTTAGCTTACTTCCCCACCCCAGTTCAGACCAAGCTATATGCAAATCAATCTTAACCCTGTGCCTCATTGGAACAGCCCATTCTGAACTGCCAATCCAGGTCTTCCCTGGATGGAAACAAGCATCCTGGGACCAGTTTCGGAGGTGACATTCCTCATTAGCCAATGCTAGCTTGAATCCACTGCCAACTTAGGGTGAACAAAGCAAACACAAGGAAACGATGGATAGAGCGCTGAAACTTTTCAGACACTCACCCAAGTCACAGATCTGGTTTGAACAAACTGTAACAACCTCTTGTCAGACCTGTCTGATTCAATTATTGGTCCTAGCTCTACTCATAATATTGTAGTATATAGCACAGATACATGAAAAAGAAACCAGGATTCACTTTCATTTCTGTTGTATTTTATTTATCAAAAAACATTATTTCTCTCTTTTTTTGTTTCTCTTTTTTGTGTATAAAAATATTATTTCAAAAGATACAAAACATGAAATTTATTTACAGTATCATTCAAAGATAAGGAACAAACATCACTTTCTATTATTTCTCTATTCACAAATGTTTGTGTCAGTTAATACCCTCACAAAAAAGAAAAGAAACAATAATAAAGTCAAACTCATTCCCTCATCCAACCTATCTCACCATTCATTCCTCTCAAGCATGCTACCTCTCATACAATCATACAATGTCAAACATTGGATGCGATTCATCGATGACATTTTCTGTATATGGGAGGGTGATATCTCCAGCGCACACCAGTTTGTCAAAGCTCTCAACACTAATAACAGTAATTTATTTTTTACATCCAATATAAGCAGACAATCAGCCCAATTTCTAGATGTCCAAATCGATATTGAAGGAGTCAACATCATGACATCACTATATCGCAAACCCACGGCCGGCAATAGTATATTGCACGCCAGCAGTGGACACCCCCAACATGTAATCGAAAGTATACCTCTGGGGGAACTTTTGCGGTTGAAAAGAATCTGCAGTAGTACTGAAAAAATTTATGAGGGAGCAACCTTGATGTTGAAGCGTTTGAGGGCCAGGGGCTACAGTGAGTCAACTCTTTCCAAAGCAATAATTAAAACTAAGGAAAGATCAAAAGAATCTCTCCTCATGCCCAAGCCAGCTGAAGCCGACAGTGGTGACCAATCCCCTAGGCTGATCATCACTTTCAGTCAGCAACAACGCCGGATCAAATCCATCATTAATAGACACTGGTCCATTCTCAAAACAGACAGTGTATTGTGCCCGAGAGTTCCAGACAGACCAATCATTACCTTCAGAAGAGCCTTTAGCATGCATAGCAAACTGGTGAAGCCAAGTCCAGAGCTGGTCAGTGGCAGTCACTGGCTCAACAGGAAAGGCTTTTATAAATGCAGTTCTTGCCGTGCGTGCAAGTTTGGGCAAAACACCACTCACTATGTCAGTCCTTTTTCTGGCACAAAAAATGCAATTAAGGGCAATTTCAGCTGCCGTACGGAGTTTGCCGTGTATGTTCTCACGTGCACCTGCGGCTTTTGCTATGTGGGAAGCACGAGGTAGCAGGTGCATGTGAGGATACTGCAGCATCTCCGGCCAGTTGTAAATCATGACCCAGCCTACCCCGTGGCACGGCATTTTAATTCAGTGCACGACAGGGACCTGTCGTGCTTGTGTTATTATGTCATAGATGCAGTGCCCTCAAAAAGAAGGGGTGGAGATAGGGACAAAATGTTGAGAAAGTTAGAAACTCAGTATATCATCGCGTTGGACAGCAAACAGCCTTATGGGCTGAATGCGACTGAAGATCTCCATAACTTTCTGTAAATATCCCTTTATTTGTCAACTTGTAGTTCACAGTTGGTTTATATCAATTTTTATAAGTCCTGGTCCACCTGATATGTATTTTAGGGCCAAATTGTTAATCTGTGCTTATTACTAACAACCCATAAAGCATCACATAGGTACATATGGAGGGTGTATTATGAAACCAACATACCTGATTAAGTACTGTATGTGTCAATGGATTCCTATCTCTCTTTTTGTAAATTTTGTACATAGTTCGTAAAATATATACTTTGCATCAGCTTTTATATTTTTTCACAGTGTTTTCCCTTTTTTGTTTTCTCACTCATTAGTATGCACATGTACAGAAAAGCACATATACTTTGGTTTTTAAGTATATAAATTGTAATTACGTCTTAGTATTTATGATGTATATAATTAATGAATTTTGAATTTTTAATAAATATTTAGGACATGAGCTTGTGGGTATCAAGTTGGTATGCCACCACACATATATTAAATGTCACATGATTTGAGTTTTCCAGGGCTGGAACAATTTTTATCTGATTGTTACTCCATATCAACCAGCACTAGTCACTTTATATACCGAACAGTATATGCATTCATGCAGCAAAGATAAAGCACCAGTCACTTTATTAGCCTTATGGGTATCTGCATTCATGCAGTTATGATAATTGTTGAGGACGTCAATGAGATTTGCGCAATCTTTTGAATGGAAATAATTTTTTAATGTAATTTTATTCATTATAAAATTACAAGACGGATTGTAGTTTTGAAAACAAGATTGATTTGTTTCATAACTTGCATTGGTTTCAGGCAAAAAGTCCTTTTTCAACTGAACACAACGTGAAATATCGTCTGTTTTTGTATTCCATTTGCAATTTGTACCTTTTCTATGCCCATGGTCAAAGGTGATGTGATGCACATTAGGAGGTGTGGCCCATAGGAGGGGTCAGGGAATCATAGCATTTAAAAATAACAGGCTGACCGATTAACCGGTGTGTGATCAAGAGTACACGTTACTCGAAACGCGTCGCCAGAAAGGTTACAAATAAAAACGAAACATTTTGCCTGAAGCCGTGGGGTCTGTCTCCTTCTTTTGCCCCGCCGTGCGGTGTGGAGGTTTGAGGATTTCCTTTGATATATATATATATATATATATATATATATATATATATATATATATATATATTTTGCTCAAATCCTCCACGTAGTAAAGAATTACCCACACTCACGGGATTTTCTATTATTATATAGAATTATATATGGAAACCAAATCCTGGATTGAACTCCTTCACCAGGAACGGCCCACCACAAAAGGTTTTTAAATTCAGTGCAATTTATTGAAGCCTTCTCACAACATATATATATATATATAAATATATACATATATATATATATATATATATATATATATATATATATATATATATATATATATATATGATATATATATGTGATATATATATATATATATATATATATATATATATATATATATATATATATATATATATATATATATATATATATATATATATATATTAGACCTGGCACCATTGGCGTGGGTCTCCCTTCCATTTTTGCTATTGCCTCGTATTTTTGCTGGTGTTGTCTGCTTTGGGCACTGTGACACTGCTATTCAGTGCCACAGTGAAAGTGCTCCCTATTGTACATTGGAGCCGCTATTGACACTCACTGTAGTGATGGATTATGGGAACTGGAGTCCGGGATATGTGAGCTGCAGCTGCTACCAATCACTTGTGACTCCAGCTTGACTCCCGCCCATGGGAGGGCCGTGTAGCATTTAAAGAAGGGACTAAGCGATGCTCAGTGCAAAAGGCATCTCAGGAAGGCAAAACCCGACAAAATGCATTATGCCCTGCACTCTGTGAAATAAACGGCTGCCTGAATATCCGGATCGTTTTTCTCCTCATATATATATATATATATATATATATATATATATATATATATGAGGAAAAAAACGATCCGGATATTCAGGCAGCCGTTTATTTCACAGAGTGCAGGGCATAATGCATTATATATATATATATATATATATATATATATATATATATATATATATATATATATATATATATATATATATATATATATATATATATATATATATATATATATATATATATATATATATATTCCAAAGTTCCAAAGTAACAGGTGCTCTCAGTCCGCAAAATAACACAACACCACTAAAGACTCCAAGGGTGTTTATTTAAACTAACAACATGTTTCGGCTGCGGACAGCCTTGATCACGTTAGTTTGAAAGTGAGCAGTTTCCGGTAAATAAAGTCAAAGTTCATGGTCATAGAAACAGGACTTGGTAACACATATCGTAAATACAAAGTTTCACGGTTATAACATACATATATGACGTAATTAGCTGTGTCAAGTAATGTCCAACACAAATTATGATTAATAAAAAGTGCATCTTTACCATCGTACATACTATGTTGTAAATAAACAAAATTCGCACGTGCCCATTTTCGTGCACTCTCCTGTTACCTGCACAGAAGAAAATGCCACTTTGAATGCATTCGCCCCAATGTAACCGAAGTAAATGAATCGAAACGACCACCGCCATAATTGTGGCCAGGCAGCAACACGGAACTACACGTTGCTATGCCAACCAGGCGTAGGAAAATATCCTAACCCAACTCCTGAGTGCATTGCCTGGATAAGAAATCTAACAGACTGCGAAGAAGTGTTTCTTCACAAAATAACTACGTGCAAATAGTAAGTACACATCAACCAACATGCAAAAGGAATTTAAACAAGTTAGTTAAGAGCAGTCTGCACATGTTGACCTCAAATCTATGGAGAAGCCACAGTAAATGCAATCGCATAGGTATGTAGATTTAAACCAACATGCAGCGAACAATTTACATGCATCTGATTGTACTTGGTGCAAATTGACCACAAGTCTATGTCTGTAAAATACATGAGGACAATGTGGCGGAAACCAAGATATCTGGTACGCTGTACAGGTCAAATACCACAGTGCCCAAAAGGGGGCTTTCAAAGGGAAATGTCAATGTACCAAGTCCAAGGTATAAGGTTGCCCCCCGCAATGGGGCCTACCTTATCGGAAACTGCCTAGATGTCAAGTGAAGAGAAGAAATAAAGTGCTCCCAAAAGTGACCGTCCAAGTAATGGCAGGACGAGTGAAAAAAGTTTATTGCTGTTGAATTCATTGTGGACCCAAATCTGTAAAAAGAGACATGAAATGCCAAAGTTAAGTGCTTAACATATTTGAGAATCTCACTAAAAACATCTTAAATAAATAAACAGTGCATGCTGTACGAAGGTCACTAACTTTGACTATGCCCAAACACGAATAGATTTATTTCAATTCCTGCGAAAACTTAAACTACAGAAATATTTCTGGAATTGTGCGAGAAAAGATGTTGAAAAAGAACTGGGCACTGAAACAGAACAAACGCTAGCTATTTCTGATATGGCGGTTCTAAGTGACATGATTGCTTTGGAATACGATGAATCGCTTTCACAACTACCAGCAGGCGACATAGCAGCGCAATCTAACCTAAGTACCAATGTGGCTGCCAAAACTAACTTTAAACCTAAATCTGTGTTCATGCCTATGCTACTGAAAGATGGTTTAGATTTATTTTCGGGAAATGTTATAAAAGAACTAAAGGAACTTTCACTTTTGAGTACTAATAATTTCTACCAGACAGACATAAAAAAGAGGTTCAAATATAATAATCTCATGACAAAAATCAAAAGCAGACCGGATATAGTGGTGAGATGGTCTGATAAAGGCGGTAACATTGTTTTGTGGCCACTCAAAATGTATAATGAGGAAGCAATGGCACAATTACAAGACCGTGAATGTTACTGCAGGATTAGCCCTACCGCAACTGTAGGAATTCAGGAACGGTTTCATGCTGAATTGTATAAATAGAAAAGTGCTACTCTGATAAATAAATCAGAGTTTGAATTCCTTAAAAATGACTATCTGACAATGCCTCAATTGTATTTAATACCCAAGATACACAAGAATGCAGTGAAACCCCCAGGAAGACCTATAATCTCTGCTATAGGCAGTTTATTTGAAAAAACCAGTGTATATGTGGACAGTTTCTTACAAGTGTTTGTCAAAAATCTTCCTGCCTATGTACAAGATAGTGGTGATTTTCTACGTAAAATTTATGATCTTGAATGGAATGATGATTATGTTTTCATGACCCTAGATGTACAGTCGCTGTACACCAGCATTAGACACACAGATGGGCTCAATGCACTCCAATACTACCTCAATCAAAGACCCATTGCACTACATGACCACAGGAATATGCTCCTACAGATGGTAGAATGGTGTTTAACAAATAACACCTTCATTTTTGATCGCCTCCATTACAAACAGCTACAAGGTTCGGCCATGGGTACTTGCTTCTCCCCCAGTTATGCTAATTTGCATATGGGCTGGTGGGAGGAGCAAGTATTGGCCGTCACCCATTCATCTTGCATGGAGGAAAATGTTATAATCTATAAGAGATATATAGATGATATTTTCATCTTGTGGAAAGGGTCAGAAGAGAGTGCAGAGAAATTTGCACTGGCAATCAATGAAAACAAACTGAATCTGAAATTCACATGCTCCACTAGCAAAGAGAGAATACAATTTCTAGATTTAGAGTTGTTCGTAGACAAAAATAAAATTCAGACCAAAACATACCGCAAGCCTACGGCAGGAAATGCGGTTTTACACCCTCAGAGTTTCCACCCAGTTAAACTCAAAGAATCCATCCCATACGCTGAGTGTCTACGTATGACAAGAAAATGCAGTACTCAGGCAGGAGTGAGTGAAGCCAAATCAAATTTATTTGACAGACTCAGCAAGAGAGGATATAGTGCTCAAACCTTATCTCGAGCAGAAAACAAATGCCGTAATGTAAATAGAAGGGACCTTCTATTTTCAGAAAAGAAAAAAAGCACACAAGAGAATAAATCTGTCCCCAATATGCCTAGATTAATCACTGGATACAATGCCTATCACAATCACGTGAGGAAGATTTTGCAGATACACTGGCCTTTGATACAAAATGACCCAGTAATAGGGAAGTGGTGTGACAGAAGTCCCTCAATCACTTTCAGGAGGGCCAAATCGATGCGCAACCAGCTTGTAGTCAGTGCACCGACTATCACCAAGCCACCCATTTGGTTAAACAATCAAAGAGGTTTCATCAAGTGTACAAAGTGCAAAGCATGCAAACAAGGTATTAACACCAAAGAGGTTCCTGTTCCCTTTAGAAAAAAACCATATACCATCAGAGGCTGCTACTCATGTAAAACGGAGTACGCAGTTTACGTCCTTGTTTGTAAATGCGGCAAACGGTATGTTGGCAGCACTATCCATCCGGCACATGTCCGCATATTGCAGCACCTGCGAGCAATAACTAACAATGATGAAACCTACCCTGTGGCCAGGCACATACACAAAACACATGCTGGTAACAGTTCTGACATCAAATATTTTGTCATCGATAATGTTGCAAAAAGCATCAGAGGGGGTAATCGCAGACTTGCCCTAAGACGTCTGGAATCAAGATATATTATCTTGTTGGATTCTAAGATTCCGAATGGGCTCAATGCCGATGAAGCATTAACTGTACATTTATAAATTAATGCAGTATACTCCCGCAAGTCCCCTTTTCCCACTCATGATACACCTACACCATTACTTGTTTTAATACTTTGATTCCTCTGTAACATTTTAATCAAATTTGGTAACTATCTAGTTTGGCAACGTTAAGTTTCAAACCGATATGGGTGAGATATCGGGGTCATTCATGGTGCACGCTTCTAGGGATGGTAGGATGTTAATCATAACTAGGCTTATGACTTTGGCTAAAAACTTCATGTGACATACACATATATTTTGCTCCACTTGGAGACGAGGTTCGCGTGAGTAACCTTTGTGTTTACTATGCAACATCGTGAATGGAATTTCCTATCTTCATGGATATTATTTACTTCATTTATGTTTAACCTATTGTCATTTGCATGAGAACATCATTGTCTTGTACGAGGGAATGTACCCACAAGCTCTAGATTCTGATTTACCCGGATTATGTTGATCACAATCATACAGGGTACTACATAGATTTTCCTGAATTTCTGTCAGTTATTATAGTATTTTTGCCATGACTCCATGTTAATTCTCACCCGGGTTTTGTTTACATACAATGCTATACAACGCCATCGTAAAAAATTATGTCTTGTAAACATGCACATGATATTAACTTGTTCATTTGATTCTGTATTGCAAAGTTATTTATGTTTTAAACTTGCAAGTTCAGATGGTTTTTCCCTTATCCAAAAAAATATACATTTGCACGAACCTTTGGGAGGGTGTATAGGAACTTTTCTATGTCTGTTGCCTTATCACATGATCAAACTATGTGTCACCATGGTAACTAGATCCCAATCACAGTGAAGCAACTGTGTCTGGACAGAGGGATATATGTTTTGCAATCACATCTGGGTAGGTGAAGTGAGCAAGGCGGAGGCTTCCGCCGAAACGCGTCTTCTAGCAGCTTTGTAAAATAAAACTTCAACCTTGAGCAAACTCACGGAGTCGGTGCCATCCTTTATCTGGAGGAATTGTGCTTGGTAACAAATATATATATATATATATTACCTACTGGCGGTCGCCAGTAGGTATATATAGTTAGGATTTTTTCCCTATGGGATTTCTGAAAATTCTATGTCTAATAACTTTGGCGTTTGTGGACGGAATTGGCTGAAATTTTCAGGAAAATGGCACATTTTGTTTCTGAGCAGCCCTTGAAAATTTGGGGGGGTTTCATCAAGGGGGGGCCGAGAAAAAAGGGGGGTCCCAAAACGCGTTTTTCCCATGTTAATTTCCATAGGGCGGTTGGACTCACTTTTAGCCCGAACGGCTGAATGGATTTGCACGAAACTTGGCAAAATTGTAGGGACTGTTAGGCCGATGTGCCTTTGCTAGGTCTCAATATATGTGCTCCAGTGGATTTTGAGAAATTAACGTTTAAATCAAGATATATATCTGTAACAGCGGTCCGGGCAGCGATCCGGTTCGCGTACTTTTCGCTTATCGGAACTTTGCGCACGGAAAGCTGATTGGCTCTTCGGTGTTTGTCAACATTCTAAACAGTCCGGTGCAGCCGCCATCTTCTCTCTCGGTAGGATCGAGAGACAAGAGGAGGCCAAAACAAAGAGGGAAATTTCCATAAGGGGGCATAGTAGATCCTCCCTGACCCCCTAGGTTTTATGTGGTGTTTTTAAAAGGGCCCAGCAGGGTCCAAAAAAATATATATATTTTTTTTTTTCGCGATGAGCGTCTAGTACGCGAACCGGAAAGCGTTCTGGGCAGCGTACTATAAGGATAATAGAATGATACACTTTTCAAAGACTGTATGTTAATTGTTTGGTTTTTTTTCTTTTTTTTTTTTGTTGTCTTTATTTTTAAAGTTATTTTTGTTATTTTCATTGTTTTTCATACTTTATTAAATTTTCTAACATTTCATTGTCAGAAATGTCATAATTTATTATAGGGTGTAATTGTTTTTCATTTTCAAGCAAGTTGTCTACTGCTTCAACACATTGTAGAAGTTCGTGGTCTCTACTGTCATCCATAAAGTCATCAAGTTTGTCTTGGCTGCTCTCCTTCAGTTCAATCGAAAATGAAATTTGTTGTTCGCCTTCCATTTTGCCTGAAATTTTGAATAAGAAAATATATATTAGTAGAGATAGGGCACTGTTGGGATTAATTTTAGATAGTCATTTTTTATCAGTGAATTTATCTTTTGGCAGTGTATAGTATCAGAGTGGAAATAGGACTATAAAAAAGTGTATGTGATTTAACCAAGACAAGCCTAACTCCATTCATAACTATAACAGAGAAGTCTATCTAAATACATTACTACTACAGAGGGATAGTGTATACGTAGCAGAAAAATTCTATTATATTAAGTTATAGTGCACAATATATTTCGTTTTTAAAAATTATATCTTACCTTCACAAAGAAGTTGAAGTTTTTGGAAGCTATTAAAAGGTGTTGTACAACAAGAAGTAGTAGTCAAAATGGCTGTGTTTTCTTCTCTTCCTTTATATATATTCAAGTATATAACCAATCAAATGTCAGGTAATAAAAGTAGAAAATGAAAGTAACATTTTCATTGGTTGTCAATTCCAACAGTTCAGATGTGTTTTGTGAAGTAATTTACCTCACGGTATTTGGAGAGGTCTAAAGGCTAAATGGCTAAATGAAATTTCAATCAAATTTGTGAGAATGAAAGGGATTGTTATGTAGTATGAGCTAATTTATATTTGGTGAGAGTGTCTCTAGTCGTTTTTCTGTAAATTACTTTCCCGCCTTTTTTTTGGACCGCTTCCCGGATAGCGGTCCGGTCCGCGTACTTGGAGCGTAACGGGAGTCCACCATTTTGTGTTACGGTCGAATCAAGGTATAAAATGGAGGGTAAATAATGTTCTGAATGGGTAGAAGGGGGCATGGTACAAGTATTTTGCCCCCCTACGTTTTCTGAGGGTGGCTGAGGAGGACTATATTTGCGAAGAAAAAACTTTTTTTTGAAATTTTGCGCGGTTAGCTTCCAGTTCGCGTACCGGATAGCGCTCTTTAAGCGTAGTTTGTTGAAAATTACAGAAAAAAGTTAGAAAAAAAATAATAAAAGTGTGTGATCAGATGAAGGGTAGCTCTGAGAAGAGCTTTTGGGTTTATGGTACATTTAGGTACTTATAAGTAGGTACCAATGCACAGTCTTAAATTCAGAATGAAAATTCTGTTGCCCTCATCTGAGAAGTGAACTCCATCTCCTCTGTAGATATCTTGCATGTAGTAACGCAAGTTATTGTTGTACAGAGAGCCCATTCCATGGTCTCTCATGAAAGCTGACACAGATTTGTTTACATGCTTCCTCGCTTTCTCAATTTGTGGACAAAATTGGTTGGACCACCTCCATTTCTGTCTTTGGCATATATTGGAATATACCAAGGCAGTTTGAGGAAAAAGTGCCATTAATTGCTCAAAGGTGTCCTTTAAAAGCATTTCCAGACCTACCCCTGTCAAAGTGCCCAAATCATTACCTCCACAGTGCACTATTAACAGGTCAGGTTTTGGCAAATGCATAAAGGTTTTCACCAATGGTATCAATTGGTGACATTTTAATCCTCTTTGGCCCAACCACTTAATTTCCACATCTTGTAAATTGAGGTTAGGTAAATTTCTGCTCTCAGCATACCTTTGAGCCCAGTGGATGTAACTATGTCCAACAATCCAGACGTTAAACATGGTGGCTGAAGGTTGTTCTGCAGTCAGATGAAGTGTGGTAATGAAAGGGCAGTTGAAACAGTAGGAGTTTCTAAAGAAAAAAAACTGTGGATTTACAATGCTAATGATTCATTAGCAGTGATTGGTGCATTTCCATTTCTGAAAACAGAAAGTTAGGGTGCATGGATGTGTTCTTTGAAAGATGTAATTTGAATGGTCAAGGAAGAAACATTTAATGAAAGATTGCACTGGATACGCAGGTGCACTGAGAGTTCAGAGTTCAATTGAAACATTGTTGTGTGAATTTGCAAACATGAGAGGTCTTCCAGGAGGTGGTTGCTATGGATACAAGGCAGACAGGGCAGAGGGGGGAAGGATTTTGATTTGAAAAAAGTGAGGGAAGAGGTATGATTGGCTAATATGAGAGATATGTGAAAAGAATATCTGTATTTCTGTGCTTTCAATAGCTGCAGCCTTTGGAGTGCATCCTTTTTCTTCTGCTGAAGACAATTTGGTGTATTTCTGAGACTGTTTTCAAAACTCAAAAAATATTTGCTAAGGTGAGAAAAGATTTATTTAATTTAGATAGAGAATAGTATGATTTAAGGAGAAAATGATGAAGAAAGCTGTGTTTTTAAAATGTGGTTTTGTCTCTAGTGATATACTAATAGAATTAGTTTCAAAGAGAAATTATAATTGCATATTTGGTGTAACATTCTGGCATGCAGTTACACAAGATATTTTAATACATGGAGGCCATTTCATGGTCTGTTATGTAAGCTGAAACAGATATGTTGCTTTTAAAAACGATTTAAGAAATCAATTACATTTCTAGATATGTACTGCTAGAGCTTCATAGGTTGTTTTGGGCCATATTTATAAGGTATTTGAGTGTCTAAGATGTTGTGTTCGCCTTTTAAAATGTAAAGTGTTCCTCATGGGACAAGTGTCTTGTAAATACGCTCCCACTTGTGCTTGGCAAATTTAGATTTTGATTATGGGAGTTACCTAGCCATGTTAATAGTGTCCCAAAAATGGTGCTAGGGCATTCCAGAAAACACTTTCATGTGTCTCAAGGACATTTTTAGTCATTTCTTCATGAATGCAGGTATACAATTGATTTATATGCTGTGTTTAAAAACGAATTTTGAAATGAATTAAATTTCAGGATATGTACTGTTAGAGCTTCATAGGTTGTTTGGGGTCATATTTAGAAGGCATTTTAGTGTCTTTGAAGTTATTTTTCCCTTTTTAAATGGAAAGCGTTCCTCATGGGGCCCTGAGCAGTTCTTAGCCATGTTATTTAATAGGAAGTGGATAACATGGCTAAGAGCATTTGCTGGGAAATGCATGAATATCGTTGATTTTTCTGCTATATTCATGCATTGTGGCCGTTTTTTTTCACATTGCTTCATAGGTTGTTTGGGTTCATATTTAGAAGGCATTTTAGTGTCTTTGATGTTATTTTTCCCTTTTTAAATGGAAAGCGTTCATCATGGGGCCCTGAGCAGTTCTTAGCCATGTTATTTAATAGGAAGTGGATAACATGGCTAAGAGCATTTGCTGGGAAATGCATGAATATCGCTGATTTTTTTGCTATATTCATGCATTGTGGCCGTTTTTTTTCACATTGCTTCATAGGTTGTTTGGGTTCATATTTAGAAGGCATTTTAGTGTCTTTGATGTTATTTTTCCCTTTTTAAATGGAAAGCGTTCCTCATGGGGCCCTGAGCAGTTCTTAGCCATGTTATTTAATAGGAAGTGGATCACATGGCTAAGAGCATTTGCTGGAAAATGCATGAATATCGCTGATTTTTCTGCTATATTCATGCATTGTGGCCGTTTTTTTCACATTGCTTCATAGGTTGTTTGGGTTCATATTTAGAAGGCATTTTAGTGTCTTTGATGTTATTTTTCCCTTTTTAAATGGAAAGCGTTCCTCATGGGGCCCTGAGCAGTTCTTAGCCATGTTATTTAATTGGAAGTGGATAACATGGCTAAGAGCATTTGCTGGGAAATGCATGAATATCGCTGATTTTTCTGCTATATTCATGCATTGCGGCAGTTTTTTTTCACATTGCTTCATAGGTTGTTTGGGTTCATATTTAGAAGGCATTTTAGTGTCTTTGATGTTATTTTTCCCTTTTTAAATGGAAAGCGTTCCTCATGGTGCCCTGAGCAGTTCTTAGCCATGTTATTTAATAGGAAGTGGATAACATGGCTAAGAGCATTTGTTGGAAAATGCATGAATATCGCTGATTTTTGTGCGTTATTCATGCATTGCAGGCCTTTTTTTATCACATTTGCAAGCACTTCTTAGCCATGTTATCCAATGGGAGGTGGATAACATGGCTAAGAGCATTTGCTTCAAAGGTTGTTTGGGGTTATATACCATTTTTGGGAAATTATTAACATGCCTATCTAACTCCCATAATCAAAATCTAAATTTGCCAACCGCAGGTGGGAGCGTATTTACAATAAATTTGCACCATGAAGAATGTAAAATAGCATACTAGATACTCAAATAACTTATAAATATGATCCAAAACATCTTATGAAGCACTAGTAGTGCATATTTCCAGAAATGTATTGGTTTTCATTTAATGATTTACTTCATTGGTAGGCCTTCACATGTTTTTTTACCTTGGTTTTTTTTCAGTGAAAATCTTATCTGCAACCATGTGTTGGCCTCACCTCAAATAAACAAAACAGGTGATGGACTGAATGTGGATCAATGACACACATTCACCCCAGTCCAAAGATCTGGGCCTAAACAAACCTTTAGATAGGCTACATCTTATCGTCATCCTGAATTAATGATTTAAAATATTAGGGAGTGATTTATGAGTGTTGTATGCCTGTTTTGTACCATTGAGTGTCATTTTTGTGATGCAGTGCTGGTGGAAAATATTTGCTATGTTAAATAATTAGTACGGCATTAAGTTTTAGATGACTGTTATTTATTTACTGTTTGGTAATAGTGGTTAATAACATTTTATATTATATTTTTTCACAGATTCAACTGCAGATTCTTTCATAGTTTGGAAAATGCCTTCCAGAAGTCGAATACGAAAGGCTAGAAAACGTCAAAGACAGCAGGATGATGTTTTATTGCAGCAGTCCTCTTCCCCAAATACTTGTCAAAACACCAAGAAAGGTCCGGGTAAGAGCATGAAATCATTCTTAAGAAATATTTGTAGTAAAAAAAATTTTGCTCAAAAAAATGTGTCTCTTAACAAAAAGAGAAGTAATTTAAATGGAAAGGAGAGACCCATCACAAATGTTACTGGTAGAGGAAGAGATAACTCTGTGCATGATAGTAGAAGGAAACAACAGTTTAGGGACATTCGACAACGAATGTTCCGTAATAGGATATTAGTTAATTTATTGAAAAATATTAAAAAGAAAGGCCAACAGAAAGCGGCATTTTATAGGAGGAAGAAAAATGTAGAGAAAATTATTGATCATGGTTTTGAAATCAAGCGAAAGTTGTTTATTTTGGTAATCAATAGAATTAGGAAACTAAGCAAGGTAATTTCTGATTTCAAAACAAAAAGTAGATGGAAGAGAGTAGTAAATCGTACTAACTTTTGTGAAGTTTTTTCTGGAGAATGGATGCATAGTTCAAGTTCTGAGGCATTTTTTAATGAGGAGACTTATTTTCAGGATAATGATTTGGTGCATGCAGTTGACATCAGTGGTCGAGCTTATGAAGTGAAGGATGGTTGTCCAGTTGAAAAAGAACAACTTGTGACAACAGAGACAGAAGAGGCGCTAAGTGATGAGGTTTTAGGAAGACGTCCTAAGGGTCCTGTGTACATTTGGAAGTGTAGTTCTATTTGCAGTGTGCGACAGGTTTCCATCAATTTGCTATGTGATTTTATACGGACATTTAATAAGAAAAGTTTGAAGCAGAAAATGAAGTTGTTGCAAGATTTAGATCCTTGCAGAGTGAGACAAATGACAGGTTTGCGTGGTCATTCACTGGCTTGTCTTTCCAGGAGAGTATGCCAGAGTGTTTTTCATCATTTCAGGATGCTAGCAGTGCATCATAATAAAGTGAGAAAATTAGTGAGAATGTTGTATTCTGCTAAGAGTCCAGCAATTATGCTTAAACAGTTATGTGCTGCTCTTTTGCATGGTTCTGAAATAGATGTGAAGAATCTTTGTGAAGAAATTGAGTTTTGTTACTTTGGTAGTAAAGATGAGAATGTTCAAATTGACCCTGAAGTAGAGGGTAATGTGGAAGATAATGTACAGGTTTCCAGTACAGATAATTTTCAGAAGGAAATTGCCACGTTTCAGATGAAATCAAGTGAGAGGCCTAATTTCACTTGTGTATGTTGTCGACGCACTTATTATAAGAATCAGACTAAGGTAGTGGATTTATATGCAAAAAGTGAAAGGGAAAATAATAGTGAATGGAAGGATTTAGCCACATACTTGATGGTAGAAAATTATTTTGATTTGGGATCGGATCAACGTGTGTGTACTTATTGTTGTAATAAATTAAACCAAAACCAGATGCCTGCTAGGGCAGTTCATAATAATCTGGAATTGGTTGAGATTCCTTCTGAATTGAAGGATTTAAATACTTATGAATCTATTTTGATTCAAAGTATCCATCCCTTTCAGGCTATTGTAAGAATGGAGCCAAAGACAGGGAAATTGCCTCCAGCAGATTTACAGAGAGGATTAAAGGGAAGAGTTGTTTATTTGCCTCTAGATTTGAACAAAAACATTAACACAATTGGAATAGAAAAAGTGGAAGAGGAACCTCTGGTTATCTTGGTTAATGGGGTTCCGACAAAGAATAAGAAAATATGGCAAGATTTAGTGGATGTTAGGAAAGTCAAAAAGGCAACAGTGTATTTGAAGAAAAATAATAAGTACTATAAGAATGTATATGTTGCAGAAGAGGAAGTAAGTGATGAAGAGGATAGCGATTTGTGTGCTGGCCAAATTGAGAAAGTAGAGGCCTCTAAAAGTGAAGAAATATATGAACATTATAGTGTTCATCCTTTGCATTCGAAGGAAGTGATGGGGAATGCTATTGAGTTGTTTCAAATGAAACAAGCCAAAGGGAGTCCCATTAGTGTTTGGGAGGAAAGTTTGGAAGCTCGGTGTTTCCCACAGCTATTTCCCACAGGTCAAGGAGGAAGATATGATGAGCGACCTCGTGAAATTCCTGCATCTGAATACCGGACTTTACGATTGTATGCAGAAGATCCTAGGTTTCGGCAATGCATTCCCTATTTGTTTCATCTCCTGTTTGAAAGCGATCTGTCTGGACTGTCATATGCAGTGAACCACATCTTAAAAAGTGGTATACAGATGCGAAACATCTCGGCAAGTGACTTTATGCATAAAGTCAATGTCCAAGACAGTATTTTGGATTCTCACTTAATTAATCTCATGGCGTGTCAGCGTGGTACTAATGAGTACTGGTACCGTCGTCATGGTGACTTAAAATGTATGCTGAGGAACTTAGGAACTCCGACATGGTTCCTCACTCTGAGCTGTGCCGAGTATGGCTGGGATGACTTACTTGAATTTCTACGAGAGGCAAATGGAAATATTGAAAACATTGAATTCAAGACACCTGGAGAACTGTGTTCTTTGGATCCTGTGAATGTATGCAGGTACTTCAATCATAGATTTGAAGCTATGATGTCTTTCATCACAAATAAAAAGAATCCACCTCTTGGAGAGGTGTTGGATTTCTTCTGGAGAAAGGAGTACCAAGCAAGAGGTGCCCCTCATATACATATGTTGCTGTGGATCAAGGATGCACCTAAATTTGGAACAGATCCGGATGACTTAGTGATGAATTTCATCGAACAGTATTCTACGTGTGCTGTTCCAAACGCAACGGAGAAGAAAAGTCTAAGAGAACAAGTTCTACGTTTCCAAAGCCATCGTTGTGGAAAGTACTGTCGTCGTAAATTCAGAAACAAGGACAAGTTCTACACCAAATGTCGTTTCAACTTTCCACGACCGGTGATTTCTAAAGGAAGAGTGAACAGTTTGATGTCTTCGCTGCGACATAATGTGACGAGGAAATCACCCAAGAATACATACAATTTGAAAAGGAACGAAGAGTCCAAGTACATCAATGACTACAACCCAGTGATTTTGTCCATGTGGAATGCCAACATGGATATACAGTTTGTGGCTGACAACTGTATGGCTGTGGCTCGGTATGTGACATCTTACATCACCAAAAAAGAAAAGACCGAACTGAAGGATATGTGGGAGGACATTTCCCATGAAAAGAGCCTCAGCAAGAAGTTGTACAGTTTCAGTCTGAAGATGTTGTCGCATCGAGAAATCGGAGCTTACGAATGTTCTGATCGATTGTCTTCAGCAAGTCTCTATGCCAAATCCAGGAGTCTCGTTTGGGCGAGTCTTGGTCTTGCTGCAACGCGAAATCGAGTTCTAAAACCTGTTCGGGAAATTGAGTATTTGGCAGAAAAGGAACCAAACAGTACCGACATTTTGAAGACCAACATGTTGGATACATATTATCCAAATCGAAGCAGTCACCTTGAGAATGTTTGTCTATATGAGGTTCTCCAAAATTATATATTCAAGAGGAACATCAAAGAAGATATTGAGAAAGGAGTGTATGCTGTAATTGGAAGTGAGGGATGCCTGGTCAAGCAAAGAAAATGCCAATTAGTAAACCATCGAAAATTAAGTGGCGAATCTCCAGAAAAAAAGGAGTTTTTCTATTTAGCACTTTTGCAACTTTTCAAGCCTTGGCGTGCAGAAGAGGAACTGCTTGGAGATTTCCTCTGTTACGAAGACTCTTTCAATGCAGCCAAGGAGTCCATAGAATGTCCTGCTTTTTCTAAATATCAAGAAATGCTAACTTTGGAAATTGAGCAGGAAGCAACGATTGCAGCCGAGATTGCCAGAGACAGTTCTCAGGACAGTCAGAGTTCTGTTTCATTGAGTCAAGATCCACTTGGAGGACCTATTATTGAAAATGAAGCTGCCACTGCTATGAATGAAGTAGAAAGAGCCATGGCACATGCTCAGGAGGATTCAGTTAACTTACAAGACTTGGAAAAACAACTCAACGTTGAGCAGAGGAAAATATATGATGAAGTTACCAAGGAAATTGAGCACGGATTAAGTCATGAGAAGAAAGAGTGCTCGTGTACGTCGTTGAAGCCTGTCCGACTGTACGTGAGTGGAGAAGCGGGAACTGGAAAAAGTTTCCTCATTAAAGCAATCTCTTGTTATTTGCAGGAAAGGACTGAGTCATCGCTGTCTTGTGTTGTCACCGCTCCTACTGGACTGGCAGCACATAATATTAAAGGTATTACTTTGCATCGTCTATTGATGCTGCCGGTGGAGCATGACAACAAATTACAATACAACAAGTTATCTGGAGATGCTTGCTGTGAAGTTTCAAGAGTCTTGAGGAAAATGAAACTACTTATCATTGACGAAGTAAGCATGGTTTCCAATGTCATGCTTGCCTTTGTGCATTTGAGAATGCAAGAAGTACTTAAAACTGAATATGATGTGTTATTTGGTGGGAAACACATCATTGTTTTCGGAGATCTTCTGCAGCTGACACCAGTAAAAGGTCAACCTGTGTTCAAAATACTCACGCATGAAGATACCAGGAAGTGCCTAGGGAGCATTGGCAACGTCAATATATGGTTAAACTTCAATTATGCAGAACTGCATCAAAATATGCGTCAGGCAAAGGATGAAGATTACAAGAATATTCTACAAGATATTAGAATTGGAAAAGTGACCGAGCATGGGAAAGAAGCTTTAAATGCACGATTACTGTCAAAATTATATCCCAAACAAGAGATTGTGCCTGAGAATATTTTTCGGAAAATTACTGAGAAGAAATCCGGGATATGTCTCATGCCAACTCTTGCAGAATGTGCCATCTTTAACAACAAAATGTTGAATTTAGAAAAGCAAGAGATTGTGAAACTTGAAGCTATCGACAAATTAGAGCATATGGGATCAACAATTATTTTGTCAGACAATTTGAAATCAAAATTGGATTCATTAGAGAAGACTATATCTAAAACAGCGGGTTTTGAAAAGACTTTGAATGTGTGTTTAAATTGCCGAATTATTTTGAGAAGGAATTTACATGTAGAAAGAGGTCTGGTAAATGGATCAATGGGTAATGTTGTTGATTTTGAGAAATACAGAAATAGAGATGGAATAGAATTTTTAAAAATTAAATTTGATGGCATTGAGGAAGTACAGCAAATTGGTCGTTGTTCTGCTAGGTTTTTGCTTGTTAAAGATTTATATGTTCGCCGTAAACAGTTTCCTGTTTGCTTGGCATATGCGGTGACAATCCATAAATCGCAAGGTTTAAGTGTAGACTGTGCATTGGTGAATATTGGCAGTTCTGTGTTCAAGGAGGGTATGGCATATGTGGCATTGTCACGAGTTAGAACTTTATCGGGATTGTACTTGATTGACTGTGATGTCACAAACATTTGTGCGGATCTAGATTGTGTTAAGGAATACAATAGGTTAAGAAGAGAGTATGCGCCACATTTGCCTCAATATCCTTTGTTTGAGAAACGTGTGGTAGGCCGCAAACGTAGAAATAGCAGTAATAGTAGGGAGGTTGTTGCAAAAAGACCAAAAGTCAATGAACCGAAAATTGTTAGCAGAAAGAAAGTGGATTCTGTTGAAGATGTTGTCGGTTTTCAATTTGAAAACAGTTCTGGTGTCAACTGCTATGCAAATGTAGTGGTTAATGTTCTCTTTTCACTAGAGAGTTTAAAAGAACAGATTCTGTTGAATTCTGAACAAATTTTATGCTGTTTGTTGAATTCTGTTTTCGAGAAATGTAGCACTGATCGAACAAAAGTAGAAAGTGTGTCTGAAGTTCGTTATCTGTTAGATGAATGTTCAGGTCAAACAGACTTCTCTGAAAATAATCAGCAAGATTGTCAGGAGTTTTTAATGTATATGCTTGATATATTGCAAGTTGAGGGTGTAGATGTAGATCACCTGTTTGGGCTTTCTTATCAATGGCAGCATGACTGCGAGAACTGTATGGTATCAAGTACTACTAGTGTAGACTCAGAAAGATTTATATATTTAACTTTGCCAGACAGTAAATCAGTCTCCTTTAATAAGCTAGTAAATGCAGCGGATCACAACATGGAGTGTAGCCAATGTAAATGTGATATGATGTCAACATTATTTATACGTAGATATGGCCAGTATGTCATTTTAATGATCCAACGTTGTAGGCCTGATGGATCAAAATTGTCAACTTTAATAAAAAATTTTGTGGCTTCTCAGCTGTCAATATCAGGGAGGACTTTTGTTACTGTAGCAATTATCTATCACGATGGTCCATCAACAACATCAGGACATTATACAGCTTACTTAAAGTCTGGAAACGGCTGGTCATTCTGTAATGATTCCGTTGTAACGTTCAAAAAAAAATTGCCGTTTGACCTTAAAAATTCTTACCTGGTGTTTTTAAAACCAAAATTTTAAGTAGAGGGAATGTAAGTCTGCAATGCTGTCTAGATTAAAAATCCAACTATATAAACCTAATGCAAGTAAGTCTGCTTCATAGTAAGCAGTATCAGTGTCATAGGAAAAGGAGAACATGAGTGACAAAGAAGAGTAAGTTATTAGTAGTCCAGGATTGTGAAAATAATCTCAAATATTTTATTTTTGAAAGTTGCGAAAATAGAAAATGTCGGGATTTGATTGGAAGAATAACAAGACTTGCGAATCGCGGCAACATGATTTGGCCTAGTGGAAACATGTGATATAATGAGAGAAGTCTTTTTTTCTATGTAACATATTTCACGTATCGATGGAGGTTTTCTTTCAGAAAGTGGCGGGCTGAAAATATTTGTAGCACAACAGAGTGGATGCTGTTCATAGGAGATCGTTCGACGTCATTGAAAGTAAGTTAATTTTAAGGAGTTTTGAAATCAGATTTCGAAGGTTGTATGGGTTTTTTAAACACAATCATTTTGATTGTGTTTTTTTTTCCCGCTGTTACATGATGAATACCTTCAAGTCACTGATTTAAGTGAAATTTGATACATTCTGAGAACAGCAAAAATAAACCATTTAACATGTATAATTAATGTTATGATTTTTGAAATTATGATATATATTTAGAAATGTGAGGTAGATATGGAGAAGCAGAGTCTTCTGTAAGTGTCAATTTTAATGCTTACAGTGCTGTACTTCTAGGTATTGTTTTTTTTTAAAAAAAAGAAATAGGCCTCACCTCAAAGAAAGCTCTTGAAAGCACACATCTTATTTGCATCCTAAAACAATCATTTAAAATGTTTGACACAATTTTATGATGGCTTTACATCTTTTTTGCGCTGTTATTGCATCACTATTGTGAGACATAAGCAATGCAAAAGAAGCATCATGTTTCAAAATAGGCCTCATTTCATCAGCATGAAGATACTGTTTTTTTTAAATAAATATCTTTAGGATTGTGTAGGGGTCGTAGGGAAGTAGAGGTTTCTGTAAATGTCAAAGTTGTTTAAAAACTGTTTCTTCTTGAACCTTTTCCCTTCTTTTTTCTAATTTTTAAATACATGTTTTAATATTTTTGGAAATGTTTGTTCTCTCTTTTACAGATTGAATGTATGAAAAATTTGCTTGAAAAGTTAACATGAATTATAAGGTAAATGTTTTCTACTTTTTTAACCTACATTCCACTACTGATGATGTTACTGACTATGTTATGATTGATGTAATAAATGGGCATGTTTTACTGCAATGGTAGGTCTTCACATCTATTATCTCGTCTGTATTCTTCAACAAGCATAAATTTGATATGCAACCCAGAGTACGGTTCACCTTAAACAAACTTTTAGAGAGGACACACCTTATCGTCACCCTCACTCAATCATTTAATCTATCACATTTAACATCTATTAGTTCTACTGCTTCATTTCTTTAATCTTTACTTTCCTGTGTTTGCTACTTCTCTCCTTCCTTTCTCTATTACTTAATTTTTCTATTCCTTCAAGTATTTTTCTCAGTCCCTCTCTTCTCATACTTCTTCATTATTATTCACTAATTCTGTCTCTATTAATGTTACTGTTTCTGAATGATCTCCAAAAATTTTAAAAACAAGAACAGTAAGTATAAGGATAGGAAAAGACATTTATGTTACAAGAAAGACAACTATAGGAAGTAAACAGAAAAAACTGTTACTCGCAATCCACTGCTGATGATCTCACTGACCATGTAAAAAATTATGTAATATATGACATGATCAGAAGTGAATTGCGGGTAACAGTATCTTTTCTTTACTCCCTATAGCTGTCTTTTTTTGTAACATAACTGTCTGTTTCCTTTCCTTATACTTACTGTTCCTTTTTTTAAAAAAATTTTTTTGGTACGCTCAAAGTACGCGTACCGGAGTGCGAACTGGTAGCGAACTAATAGAAATAGAGCTTGGCAGAGTTCAAAGAATTCTACCAATTTTTTTAATAATGGGGAGGTAGTTCTGAAAAGAACTGTTTTTTTTTGTTTTTGTTGTTTTAAATTTTTTTTATTAGTTTTCTGAACATTTTTTATATTTTTTTGTTTTTTTCTGAACATTTTGTATTTTTTTTTATTTTTGGGGGGGAGGGGGGAAACAAAAATGATTCATCGAAGACGGCTCAACAGGAGCAACAAAAAAAAAAAGAATTTACTTTTTGGGGCGTTTTGGGCACACATGATTGGTGATGGCTCTCATTATCAGGGTAATGCTACTTTCGCGGTAGCAAAGTGTCTGGTTGCACCACACACAGACTTGCTTCACTTCTCCCATGTTGATTTGGATGTTCGGGATCACCTCCCTCGCCTCCGGTCCCGATACCTCCTGAACAACAGATCTTCTTGCCATTTCTGGCGGATTTTGTTGTTGGTCGCGAAGTTGTGCATTGCTGTAATTGTTAGGGTGCCATCGACTCATGTGCCTGTGCATTGTATGATTGCCAAAACTGTACTTTTTGTCTGTGCCCCTTGAAAGACGATCGCCGCAAATGCGACAAAAGACGTATCTGGCATTTACTTTCTTTTGGTCAGCAGGAAATTTAAAAAATTGCCAGATATAATTTTCTTTCCTATTATATCTTCTGGGCTCCTCTGGCAAAAACTCGTCATTTTCTTGCTGTTCTTCCTCTTCTTGATTTTCCTCCTCTTCTATAATTAGTGAAGCAGGTAGTCTTTTCTTCCCATGAGGAGGTGGAGGAGGTGGTGGGGGCACACTGGCAGAAGCAACCATTGAAGCCATTGCTGATGAATCAAAAAAGGTCTTTCTCTCACCAAGATGAAAGTCAGAGTGAGGAAAGAAGGAGGGGTTTTCATCATTTGGGAGAAGGAAAAATTCTAAACCAATGAAAAGTGTTAATTTTATATCACATGACCAAGTATTACATCATTAGGAAACCAAAAGTGAAATGAACCAATGAAAAGTGTTATTTTCGAGTCACATGACCTGCTGTGTTTACGTTTCGCGCTTTGCTCCGCTTTCCGGTCCACTTCCGGGTCCGCTAACTTGGCGCGTCCAACGACGTATTACGCGATAACGCAAAACGTCATGCAAACGTAACAGTTACGCTAAAGGAACGTTGACCGGTTCGCGTACTAAGCCGCGGCTTTAAATTGAGCTAACGGGAAGCAGACCGGTTCGCGGACTGGGAGCGGAACAAAAAAAAATGTTTTAAAAAAATTGTCTAAAGAACATGAAAAATATATTTCAAAATTTAAAGAACAATACATTGTACAGCTACAGATATTAGCTTTTAAAAAACCATTGAAATTCAATGAAAAAACCATAGGTTATACTCCATATATAGTTAGGAATTAGCATTTACAAAACCTTATTTTACTCGCATAAAACCATTGAAATTCCATATATAGTTAGCTGCGCTAACTATATATCGCGCACCCGCAATCCACTGCTGATGATGTCACATATTACATCATTCATGACATGGTCAGTGACATCACTGATGACATCACTGATGACATCTCAAATGACATCACTGATGACATCACTGATGACATCTCAAATGACATCACTGATGACATCACTGATGACATCTCAAATGATATCACTGATGACATCTCATTTGACATCTCATTTGACATTACTGATCACATCACTGATGATATCATTTATGTGATAATACAATGAACATCTTCAGACTGTAATATAACCTTAGGTACACTCAGTGTAAACAGACAGTCACAGACTGTCACACATCCATGGAGTTACTCACACACCTAGTCAGTCATGCAAAGAATCAATCACACCTCAATTTCCTCAACTATACAGTTATACAAACTTTACTTATTCAAACATATACTAACACATATTTACTCTCTTATACAATCCCTGATACAAGTTCACAATGATCCATACAGCCACTCACACATTCACTGGCTCTTATGCACAGTTATTTATATATGTCAACTCTCACATGTACTGTGTTTTACATATGTACTTACTGTGACATGTAGCACTGAGATATCCATTCACTCACCAATACACTCATGCACACAGTCAACCGCCCATACAGCTGTTTCCACATGCACTTTTGAAATCATACATCTAGTGAATCAACTGCTCACACATCTATGCACAGAGTCATACACCTCCCAGCCACCCACACACACACTCAGTCTCCCATACAAATACTTGGGCAACCAATCAATAACCCATATAGTTACTCATATAGCTACTTATCAACACATGCAACAGTTTACAGAACAACAGACATAATGATGCACAAATTAAGACAGTTTAGTCACTAACCCATGCACTCAGTGAGACACATTTAATCACTCACTCATACAGTCACTCATGCACCTACTAAATCCTTCATCCAGACACTTATACATCCACTCATTCTTCAATATGTAAGACATATTTTAACTTTACAGAAACATACAGTCACTGGATGTTGTCATCAGTGATGTCATCAGTGATGTCACTGACCATGTCATGAATGATGTAATATGTGACATCATCAGCAGTGGATTGCGGGTGCGCGATATATAGTTAGCGCATCTAACTATATATGGAATTTCAATGGTTTTATGCGAGTAAAATAAGGTTTTGTAAATGCTAATTCCTAACTATATATGGAGTATAACCTATGGTTTTTTCATTGAATATATATATATATATATATATATATATATATATATATATATATATATATATGATATATATATATATACATATATTACCTACTGGCTATCGCCAGTAGGTATATATAGTTAGGATTATTTGTCTATGGAACTTTTGAAAATTCTATGTCTAATAACTTTGGCGTTTGTGGACGGAATCGGCTGAAATTTTCAGGAAAATGGCACATTTTGTTTCTGAGCAGCCCCCGAAAATTTGGGGGGGTTTCGTCAAGGGGGGGCCGAGAAAAAAGGGGGGTCCCAAAACGCGTTTTTCCCATGTTAATTTCCATAGGGCCTTTGGCCTCACTTTTAGCTCGAACGGCTGAATGGATTTGCACGAAACTTGGCAAAATTGTAGGGACTGTTAGCCCGATGTGCCTTTGCTAGGTCTCAATATATGTGCTCCAGTGGATTTTGAGAAATTAACGTTCAAAACAAGATATATATCTGTAACAGCGCTCCGGGCTGCGCTCCGGTCCGCTTACTTTTCGCGAAACGGAACTTTGCGCGCAGAAAGCTGATTGGCTCTCCTGTGTCTGTCAACATTCTAAACAGTCCGGAGCGGCCGCCATCTTATCTCTCGGTAGGATCGAGAGAGAAGAAGAGGTGAAAAACGAAGGGGGAATTTAATGAAAGGGGGCAGGGTATACCTCTCTTGACCCCCTAGGAATGATGTTGGGGTTATTAAAGGGTCCCGTGGGGAAAATAAAATAAAAAATATTTTTCACGGTAGAAGCGCTTCCCGGGCCGCGAACTGGGCCGCAAACTGGTAGCGAAACGGGAATTCGCCATTTTGTGTTTCGTTTTAATTAAATTACTAGGTATAAGGGGGTGCGGGAGACGTATCCTGACCCCTTATGTTTTCTGAGGGTGGCTGAGGAGGCTCATATTTGTTGATACATGTCTTCCAGCGGCTGTGCGTGAGCTTTTTTTTTTTTTTTGCTGCGTGACGTCTGTTAACGTTCGATTCGATGGAAATCAGGAAGTGTTGACCACCATTTTGTCACTGCGAGTAAATATTTTGTTATAAATGAATCCTTATTGATAAACATTGTCTGCGCCATCTTGCCTTTTTGTCCAATGCCACAATTTTGTCGTGCACGGCAGCCATTTTAGATGCCTTGACCAGACCCACTCTCTGCACGCTGTCGATTCTCAGCACGGCTCCCCACCCTCGCAAGCATCTCCCGCACGCACTGGTCACCCCCGCTCTCTCTCTCATGCATGGGCCATATACTTCTCCCCATCTGCGCTGCTCTTCCCTGAGAATCACACCCTGTGCCCGCCCGACACCTCCCTTTCACCCTATTCACTACCGCACCCTCTGACACTCCTCTTCCTCTGTGTCCGATTGTCCAGGCCAGACCCAGGCTATCACCTAGCCCTGCGGATGTAGTTTATGGCCCCAGCTGTAGAGAATCCAGACATACCAACCCTCCCGATTCAGGCGTGAGACTACTGATTTCAGTGCTAGTCTCCCGCCTCCCGATTTCTGCAAGCAAAAACCCGGGGGCATATTACCAACAACTAGCGATAATTTTTGTCTCTAACTTGTTTAGAGACAAAAATTATCGCCGCACATCGGCGATTTTTATCGCAGATAAACCTTGCTATTAGCAAGGTTTATCGCAAATGCGATAAAAAACGGCCGCAATGCATGAATATCGCTGAAAAGTCAGCGATATTCATGCATTATCGAGCAAATGCTCTTAGCCATGTTATCCACCTCCCATTGGATAACATGGCTAAGAACTGCTCAGGTCAGGTGTTAGCTTTTGGAGATATTCGCGCTTAGCGCGAATATCTCCAAAAGTTGGTAATAGGAGATAGCGATGTTAGGGACTGTTTCCAGTCGGTAACATCTTGGCACGCCCACTTTGCATGTCATTAGTGATAAATATCACTGACATGCAAAGCGGGGCCCAAGATGGTCGCTATCTCCTTTTAGCTGTCACTAACTGGTGTTAGCGACAGCTTGGTAATAGGGAGATAATTTTATCTCCGCTTTCTTGGCTTTTAAAGCCAAAAAAGCGGAGATAAACCCCCTTGATAATATGCCCCACGATTCCTTGGGGGTTTCAGCTGACAGGGCTTGGTATTGTGTTACGTGGTAATTTTTCCAGGAAACGTCAGAGGGTCGATGCAGGGGTTCTAGAAGGGGTGATAAACCATTTAAGCCTCATGAACAAGCGCATGGTCTTTTAATGATCTGTGAAGTACTCGGGGCGGCGGTGTGTGTGTGTCCTCTTTCAGGAGCGGGCGGGGGGTGGGGGGGCACTGCCAGCAACTTCCAGGCCAGGCAGTGTTCAACACTTGCATCACCCTTTCTCTGCCTGCTATTGCGCTCCATGCTTCGGAAAGGTAAGAAAAAGAACGTGCATTTGAGTTTGAAATGTCCGATCCTGTAGCAGTACACTTGCAAAGCCCACACATGACAATAACCCGATTCAAGGCCCCATTCACCCGATTTTTTAAAAATATATAGCACTCCAACAAAGTGGGATTATAAAACTTTATTAACTTTTAAATATAATGAACGGAACAAAAACTGTAACAAACATTTAAACATTTTTGACAAAAAAAGCAACAATGGTCGGAAGCTGTCTTTTGTGCGAATAGTCCCAAGGCAGCACAACGTGCTGAGTTCTGGACGGCACCCAGGTGATGTCACCTGGGTGCCGCACTGGTTTTTGGGATCCTACAATGCAGCAAAGAAAAACAGCGTGGGGCGTCCCGGGTGGTGCGGAGGAGGCCTCGTCAGTAGCGGTCTGTTGTGCGAATAGTTCCAAGGTAGCAGAACGCGCTGAGATGTTGATGGCACCCAGGTGATGTCCAGTAAACTGCTGCACTGGTTTTGGTATCCTACAATGCTGCTCCGAAAATTGGCGTGGGGCGGCCCGGGGGGGGGGGGCGTGGGGGAGGCGGCGTGAACGGGCCTCCCCAGGTGGCGGCCATCCAGCTGAGTTGCGCCCGCTCTTGCGGCTACAGCGTCTCGCTCACCATGTTGTTGAGTTGCTCCCACTCTTGCAGTGCAGCGATAGGCGGCTGCCACATGACTCTTAAAATGGCGGACGGCTCTTCGGTTTTGGGCCTGGTCCACTAAAATAGCCCTGGGACACCTTGGAACTCGGACGCTTGCCTGCTAGGGCTTGGGCTCCATTCTCGAAAGCGTCCCCTCAGCCGTGAAGATTCTACAAAAGTCTTGGGGGCCCTCGACTCCTGCAGGCTTCCGGTGGGGAGCGGCTGCCATGATTGCTCGCGGAATGACCACGACGGAGCCACGAGATGGTGGTGCTCTCATGCTGACGCCAGCTTCAGTCTGAATCATCCAGAAACAAGGTGGGGCTTTCATCGTTTGGGAAAAAAAAATGTTCTAAACCAATGAAAAGTGTTATTTTTAGGTCATATGACCAAGCCTTCCATCTTTAGGAAACCAAAAGTAAAATGAACCAATGAAAAGTTTTATAAACAAGTCACATGACCTGTTATGCGGCATAGGGCTACAAAAAGCGTAGAAAATCCGTTGGCACGTGAGGCGGCGTCAGTAGCGGACCGATGTGCGAATAGGCCGAAGGCAGCACAACGCGCCGAGATCCGGATGGCACCGAGTTAGTGTCCAGCAAGTTGCTGCACTGGTGTGGCTATCCTACAATGCTGCGCCGAAAGTCGGCGTGGGGCGCCCCGTTGGCCTGTGAGGTCGCGTCAGTCAATGGGGCTGTGCGTCTCCCCCAAGATGGAGGCTCCTCGGCTGCAGTGCGGCGCCCCTTAGCGTTTCACTCGCCGTCCAACTGAGTTGCGTCCGCACTTGCGGCTACAGTAGGCCAAAGGCAGCACAACGTGCCGAGATCCGGATGACACCGAGGTGGTGTCCAGCAAATTGCCGCACTGGTGTGGCCATCCTACAATGCTGCGCCAAAAGACGGCGTGTCCAGCTGAGTTGCGGTCACTCTTGCGGTACAGTGACTCGAACGCGCAGAGATCCGGATGGCACCGAGGTGGTGTCCAGCAAATTGCCGCACTGGTGTGGCCATCCTACAATGCTGCACCGAAAGACGGCGTGTCCAGCTGAGTTGCGGTCACTCTTGCGGTACAGTGACTCGAACGCGCCGAGATGCGGATGGCACCGAGGTGGTGTCCAGCAAGTTGCCGCACTGGTGTGGCCATCCTACAATGCTGCGCCGAAAGACGGCGTGTCCAGCTGAGTTCCGGTCACTCTTGCGGTACAGTGACTCGAACGCGCCGAGATCCGGATGGCACCGAGGTGGTGTCCAGCAAGTTGCCGCACTGGTGTGGCCATCCTACAATGCTGCGCCGAAAGTCGGCGTGGGGTGCCCCGTTGGCTTATGAGGTGATGTCAATAGTGGACCGATGTGTGAATAGGTCGGAACCAGCACAAGGCGCCAAGATCCGAATGGCAAGTCCTGGATGTTCAGTGCCATAGTTGAGACTTCTGAGCAGTGCTTGTAAGACTGTCTGAAGCTTATTTGCACCTGCTGCAGCTTCACTATTGCCCTGGTGTGGCCAAAGGTCGCACATGACATAGGCGGCCGGCTCCCGAGGTCCGACGGAACTTTTTTCCTTTTCCTTTTTGCTTCTTGTCCCACAATCCGTTTCATCTGAAGACATGACCAGGTCCCTGAATGTGTGCAGGGGGACGTTATTGATTGAATCAAAATGGCGGCTTGACACAAAGCTGACTCAAGCGTTGCTGTTGATGCTATACAGACAAAAATTGGTTTTCAGTTTGTACATTCTTCAGGATTTTTTTTTCCATCCAAGGCTGATTGAGAGTTTGTAGAAAAATGGCTTCAGATTTTCCACATACTACTCTTCAACATTCTTCCTAAATGTAACAATGTGAGACTCACTAGGAGAACGGCTGTTTATGTTTCCTTTCAAAATGCTGCCAACAATATTTTCTGAAAGGAAGACACCATCTTGTAGCATAAAGGGCCGAAAGGGGTTCTGGTCTGGCCGATGGTTGGTGGAGACATTTTGACTATATCTTGGACCTGCCCGGCCTCGCCCAAAATGGCGCCGGTATAAATGGGACTCGTAACTCATTGTTGTGTACTGGTTGAACAACCTTGATATCACGAGATATGAATGCAGTTTTGATGCTCATGGCGGGCGGGGACGAGAATTGATTGAATATTTCGACATCCCTATTGATATTAAGTTCTGATGTGTTATTGATTACTGTACTATTGAAAGTTCGAATTAACGTCACCCATGGTACTTGCACGCAAATGTATATCTAGATAACTTTTTTGTAAGTGGCCCTGTCGTATTTTAATTACAAAATGTACGTCCACCGATTCCGCAACTGTTATACACCTTAGTTCTTGCAACCTAATGGCTCGTTCGTTACGTTCCTCTATAATGTAAATGTCTCCTCATCATATACGATTTCAGTTTGCTCCGTGGCCGGCCCACGTGGTTATAGGCCCGTATTTGTATACTGACATTTTCACAATAAAGGTTTTTAAAACAAAACATGGTAGTAGTATTTACATTGGTAAAGTTTTTACTTTTAGTCACTGTTTTCGAATCAGTAAAAGGCAAGTGAAATAAAGCAGTCCAATTACATGACGGATAAAAGGTATAATATGTAGGAACGCAGTAAAGATAAATGGTCAAGGGCAGTTGTGTTTTCCACTCCTGCAACATAAAGTGATCGATAAGAATCTGATAATCAGGCGTATCGGCGACTAAGACAGCAGGCCGAGTCTCTTTTACTCAACGGCTCCGTCATGGAACGAAGAAACGCCCTTTTTCTCGAAAAAGGAATATATTTTACTTGCAGGACAGTTGTAAATTTTCGGGGAAAGTACATTAGCCTGGAATATTATAACATATATGTTTTTTAAAAAAAAGTTCGAAATCAATAAAAAGCGTATTTTTTAGGTCATATGACCAAGCTTTTCATTATTAAAATAACAAAAGTAAAATGAACCAATAAAAAGTTTTATTAACAAGTCACATGACCTGTTATGCTTACGTTTCGCGCTGCGCGCCGCGCCCCGGATCACTTCCGGGTGCGCTAACGCGGCGTGTCATATAACGCATTACACGACAACGTAGGTCAAGAATATAGTCAAAATGTCTCCACCAACCAGCGTTCGGAACACAACCCCTTTCAGCAGTCCAAAAAGTTCTGTAAAATGACAACAGAGGGGACAGGCAACAAGAACCATCAGTCAAAGAGGGGAGGGCAAGTTCTTCTCTACCGGGTCATGTTGGGGCGCTACCGGAACTGATCGAATTGGTAGTCTACAGTGTTTCTGGATGTTTCAGACTAAAGCTGGCGTCAGCATGAGAGCACTACCATCTCGTAGGTCCGTCGTGGCCATTCCACGAGCAAACATGGCAGCCGCTCCCCACCAGAAGCCTGCGGGAGTCGGGGGCCCCCAAGACTTTTGTAGAATCTTCACGGCTGAGGGGACGCTTTCGAGAATGGGACCCAAGCCCTATCAGGGAAGCGTCCGAGTTCCAAGGTGTCCCAGGGCCATTTTAGTGGACCACGCCCAAATCTGAAGAGCCGGCCGCCATTTTGAGAGTCCTGTGGCAGTCGCTTATCGTTGCATCGCAAGAGCGGGAGCAACTCAACTACATGGTGAGCGAGACGCTTTAGTTGCAAGAGCGGGCGGTAAACAGCTGAATGGCGGAAGAGGCACAGTGTAGCAAAAGCGGGCGGAATGGCAACTAAAACGGTAAAGGGGCGCCCCACTACAGCGTGTCTTCAGGTCAAACGGATTGTGGGACAAGGTCCAGAATAGAAGAGTCATCAAAAGGCAAAAAGTTCCGCCGGACCCCGGGAGCCGGCCGCCTATGTCGGGGGCGATCTCAGGCTACACCGGTGCTATAAGACTTGGGGAGGGGGTCGGAGCCAAGCGTCTTCTCCGAGTCCATGGCCATCACACCGCCCCTCGGGGGCCTCCGTCAAGCGGTTTAGGAAGGTAACATATCACATTGTTTTCAAATGCAGTAAGTCCACAAACGACACTCACTTACTTTGAGAATAGTGAAGCTGCAGTAGGTGGAAATAAGCTTCAGACAGTGTTACAAGCGCTGCTCAGAACTCTGAACTATGGCACCCAACATCCAGAACTTATGCCATTTGAGAATGGCAGTGACATTGAAGCAACTCAGGGACCAAAACCATTAACGTACTTTCACGTATGAAAATCTTACTTGGGGAGGGGGCAGGAGCGAAGCGCCCCCTCCCAGTCCGCGCCACCACACCGTATGTTGAAAATCTGAAGCCATCGTTCTACAAAGTCAACCAACCTTGGATGGAAAAATCTAGAAAAATGTACAAACTGAAAACCAGTTTTGGTCTGCATAGCATCAGTAGCAACGCTTGCTATCAGAGTGCATGAGTTTCATGCTCGATCGATTGAGCTAGCCGGATCGGGCAATAAAAAGTATAAAATAGTTATGTAAATAGTTATTTAATAAAATGTTTTACCCTGTTTCTTTGCTGGTGTGTTGTCTATATTTTTAATATTTGCATAGGGTTTGTCGTTATTTTGGGCGGGGTGGGTGACGGAGCCGAGCTGTCTTGCAGCCCTCATGGTGTGGAGCTCAGTTCATCTCACTATTTTCGTATTTCTCATGAAGGGTTGTTCCTAATATTTCTATTTTAGCGAGGTCAAAAAGAGATCCAATTAGTGGCCTACTGATTTTGCTCGATTACTTTTATTTTTTTACACGATTTTTCACGATTTTTCACTATCTGCAAAGACTAAACAGAGTATTGCGACTTTGTGCTTGTTTGTAAATAGAGAATGAACCAAAGAGAATCAATTGTAAAACAGTAAATGCTTGGATAACAATCAATCAAATGGAGAGACAAGCAGGCACGACGGATTACAACGGGGGTAAAGGCCTGCGTTAACTACTCTTCACTATCTGCAAAGAGAGAGTACTACTAAGAGAAAAGAGGGGAGGGGGGCAGCGTTCAAAGCACATCAGCGTGCATAAACACGAAAACGTTTTTACCTATCACGTACTTGACATTTTACAGCTTTTGATATTTGCTATTAAAAAACCAATGAAATTCACTGAAAAAACCATAGGTTATAGGCCATATATAGTTAGGAATTTGCATTTACAAAACCTTGAAAATTCTATGAAAAAACCATTGGTTATAGAACATATATAGTTAGGAATTTGCATTTACAAAACCTTATTTTACTCGCATAAAACCATTGAAATTCCATATATAGTTAGATGCGCTAACTATATATCGCGCACCCGCAATCCACTGCTGATGATGTCACATATTACATCATTCATGACATGGTCAGTGACATCACTGATGACATCACTGATGACATCTCAAATGACATCACTGATGACATCACTGATGACATATCAAATGACATCACTGATGATATCATTCATGTGATAATACGATGAACCTCTTCAGACTCTAATATAACCTTAGATACAATCAGTGTAAACAGACACTCACAGACTGTCACTCAATCATGGAGTTACTCACACAACTAGTCAGTCATGCAAACAATCAATCACACCTCCATTTCCTCAACTATACAGTTATACAAACTTTACTTATTCAAACATATACTAACACATATTTTCTCTCTTATACAATCACTGATACAAGTTGTCAATGATCCATGCAACCACTGACACATTCACTAGCTCTTATACAGTTATTTATATATGTCAACTCTCACATGTACTGTGTTTTACATATGTACTTACTTTGACATGTAGCACTGAGATATCCATTCACTCACCAATACACTCATGCACACAGTCAACCACCCATACAGCTGTTTCCACATGCAATTTTGAACCCATACATCTAGTGAATCAGCTGTTCACACATCTATGCACAGAGTCACACACCTCCCAGCCACTCACACACATACTCAGTCTCCCATACAAATACTTGGGCAACCAATCAATAACCCATATAGTTACTCATATAGCTACTGATCAACACATGCAGCAGTTTACAGAACAACAGATATAATGATGCACAAATTAATACCGTTTAATCACTAACCCATGCACTCAGTGAGACACATTTAATCACTCCCTCATACAATCAGTCAGGCACCTACTAAATCCTTCATTCAGACATTTATACATCCACTCATTCTTCAATATGTAAGACATATTTTAACTTTACAGAAACATACAGTCACTGGATGTTGTCATCAGTGATGTCATTTGAGATGTCATCAGTGATGTCATCAGTGATGTCACTGACCATGTCATGAATGATGTAATATGTGACATCATCAGCAGTGGATTGCGGGTGCGCGATATATAGTTAGCGCATCTAACTATATATGGAATTTCAATGGTTTTATGCGAGTAAAATAAGGTTTTGTAAATGCAAATTCCTAACTATATATGTTCTATAACCAATGGTTTTTTCATTGAATTTTCAAGGTTTTGTAAATGCAAATTCCTAACTATATATGGCCTATAACCTATGGTTTTTTCAGTGAATATATATATATATATATATATATATTTTAGACCTGGCACCATTGGCGTGGGTCTCCCTTCCATTTTTGCTATTACCTCATGTATTTTTACTGGTGTTGTCTGCTTTGGGCAATGTGCCACTGCTATTCAGTGCCAAAGTGCAAGTGCTCCTTATTGTAAATTGATGTAATAATCAGTGGTTCCATGTTTGGCTATTTGATTTACTTGCCAGACCCTGGTCTAGTGCACTGAGTGTGCCCAGGGCGTGTAATCCAAATGCTGCTGGTGGGCCTGCAGCACTGGTTGTGCCACCCACAGAAGCAGTCATGTAAAGTGTGTCTAAGGTCTGCCATTGCAGAGCCTGCATGCAGTCTGGTACGGTCACGCTGACTGGGCAAGTGCACCCACTTCCCAGTCCCTAAACCTTCCCTTTTCTCCATATCAGTCACCCCTATGGTAGTCCCAAGGGCAGGGCGCATTGTAAGTATAAGGGACAAGCACTGCTGTGTGTGGCATGTCCTAATAGTAAATTACAGCCATTTTTCGTTTTTCACTATTGCAATGCTACCTGTTCTCCATGGGCCAGAATGGGTTGTTAGAGGTATTACATTTTATAATCCTAACTGAACATGGTAGAAATTCGAGTTTAGTATGCCTGAACTCAGAATAATAAAATACATCTTTTAGTCAAGTTTATTTTAATATTCTGTGTTTGTAAATACCACTTTTAGAAAGCAGGTATTTGCTTGTCTAACCATTCAAACCTGCCTCTGCTATGTTGTGTATTCCTATGTCTGGTTTTGTGAGTGACAGGGCTGGGGAATTCCAGGAGACAGGCTGAGTCACCCAGTGGTGAATAGAGAGATCTGCATCTAGTTGGGAGGGAGGAGTTGCACCTGAACTTTGAATAGGGACGTGCCTGCCTTCCACAATGCTGACTCCACCCCCAGGGGAGCGGCTGATGTCTCTGCCCTGCACACTGAAAGAAGAATAGGAGTCCTGTAAACAAAGTGCTCCAGGACTGTACTTGCCTTCCACAATGCTGGCTCCACCTCCTGTGGGGCGTCTGATATGCATGCCCTGCACTGTGAAAGGAAAGGAGAAGCCTGAGTGCTTCAGAACTGGTTTGGACTGGGCAAAGGCCCCTCTCGCCTCAGAGAACAAAGGATTTTGGGGTATAAATATTGGGACCCTGATCCCATGAAATTAGATCACTTTGGACTACAAGAAGAAACCTTTATTAAGGAGAGGAACCTGAAGAAACTGAGGAGAGACTATTCCCAAGTTGAAGTGCTGCTTGGGGGATTGGCCTGCAGTGGTTGCCTTACTGCCAAAGGAAGGAGAAAGGAACTTTGTGCACTTTGCTTTCAACTTGTGAAGGATCTCCAAGGGCTTGGAAAAGAGCTTGCTTCCTGCTGAAGTCTCAGGGACAACAGCTCCCCAGAGTTCTTGTGGAAGTGCCTGCTGCTGTTTTGGGCCTTCTGAGGAACTGCGTGTCGCAAGGAGCTGGAAACGCGACTCAACGAGAAGAAGCGTGTCGCCGCTGGAACTGTCACACTGCACCGCATCGGAGAGAAGCGTGCTGCAACGAAGAGGAAGCGTGTCGCCGTCGCTGCTGCTGCTGTCGCAACTCCGAAGCAGGGTGTCGCTGCTGTAGTTGTCGCACTGCACCGCATCAGGAGAGGAATCTCACAATGAGGTCAGAGTGTGTCGCCGTCGCTGTGCCTGCCGTCGCAACTCCAAAGGATGGTGTCGCCGCTGGAACTGTCACATTGCACTGCATCGACCAAGAGCACCTCGCATCCCAGAGAAGCGCGCCGCCGTCGCAGCTGCTGCCGTCGCATCTTGGATGTCGCCCCTGTAGTTGTCGCATTGAGCGGAAGCTTCACACATCATGAGAGAAGTGCGTCGCCGCTGGAGCTGTTGCCGTCACATCGTATGGGTGCCGCCGCTGCAGTCCGCGCATTGAACCGAGAACTTCTCACATCCCCGAGAAGCGTGCCGCATCTGGAAGATCTTCACGTCTTTATTTCTTTGCACCTGACTTTGCCGGATTTCCCATCACTGCAACATTGCTTGTCGTGGAAGCGCAACGCAACTTAAGGTACATTGATGCAGAATGTCGTATCTAAGAACTGAACTGAACTAAGCTTAAATCTACCATCTTAAAGTAATCATAGTGTGTATTTTTGTCGTTTATGGTCTTGTGGTAACTCTATATAAAGTCTACTTATTTTTGCTATATATATAAAACCTGCGTGGTGTCCATTTGTAGTGTTGTCAACGGGTAACTGTATGTGGTCACAACTGCTTAACTTACATCGCCTCTATTTCAGCCTTGACCGCTCACGCCCCACGCAGCCTAGAGGGTGAGCAGGGGTTATTTTAGGAGTGTAATCCCCTTGTCCTGACTAGAGGAGTGGGTCCCTACTTGTCACAAGTACCTACCTGTGCCAACTGGAGACCCCCAAAGCTATATATATAAATAAGGAACTCAGACCACCACAGCAGATCAGGCAAGGTACGTTTTTATTTGCGTTACTTTCACAGCCTGCAACAACGCGTTTCGGGCTTCACGAGCCCTTGATCACATTATATATATTACAGCTCCATTCCCCCAGCGTAGACTCTCATCCACGAGAAAAAGCACTCACGGGGGCAGTTTTGAATAGATTTATTCACAGCAAACAAACAGATGCGTTTCAGTCGTAACCTTTCTCTATGTTTACCGAAGCGTCATTCAGACCGTCAATTAATACAGGTTGCAATGGTAACAAACAAAGGACTTTGCATAGGAACTTTCGCGCCATCTTGGAAATCCACAAAGCAGCGCAAATCTTAAAAAGCAAAAATCAGCTTTAAGACCACCCACTTCATCATCACAATTCATATAGTTTTCATAAGAAATATTAGTAATAATATTCATCCCGCTAATGGGCCTTTTGGGAACGTCCAAAGTTCCTAAGCTTGCAAAAAGTCATAAAGCCCTGAATGGGCTAATATACAGTCCAGAAAACGACAGTCTGTGAAGTTGACCAGCAACAATGCAATAAATCATAAAATCGCAGAAAGCAAACAAAATTGCAAAATACCTACATTGCAAAAATAACATACTTAATTGATGCAGGGACCTGTGGGGGATAAATCGTCAAGAGGAGAACAGTTAAAAAGACCCCAAGGTCAGAAATTCCTAATCAGAAAAACATAATCAGAAAAATCAATCATGGCAGTACATTTGCATATTAAATATAGACATCATTCCCCAAGATGGACCGCTGACTCTTCATGCATATTAAGGCCCATTGGTACTTTAGTCTGCATATCGATAATGTACCTCGATTCGCGTCTACGTAATTGTGTCAACCGGTCCCCCCCTCTAGGATTGAGCGGGACAAGATCCAGGCCAAAGCAACTGAGAAGATCTCGATTCCGATGATGGACTCTATCGAAATGGCGCGTCCTAGGGTACGCCTCGTCAACTTTGGCAATGGCACGCATGTGTTCAAGAATCCTAATTTTCAAAGGATTCACAGTGCTGCCGATATAACGTAGACCGCAAGGACAGGTAAGGCAATAGACACTATACGGTGTCGTGCAAGTCAAAAATGTCTTAATCTTCTTACGGACCCCTACTTTCGGTATATCATAGGCCAAGACCCTTTTACTGAACTTACAGGCCTTGCATTTCCCGCATGGGAAAAACCCTTGCAGTGGGCCAAAAGGAGATTTGGGAATGTCCGTCATATAGCTGCGCACTAGCTCATGTTTTATTGATTGCGCCTTTCTAAATGTAATCAAAGGGTTAGATGGAAGATCATCACACAACACATCATCCGTGCGGAGAATATGCCAGCTTTTCTTCAGGATCTTTTTGAGTAAGGGAGCGTTTTTGGAGTATGTGGTGATAAGGCGAAACCGCCCTCCAGCAACAGTGAAGGATTGATTCTCCTTTTTCTTAAATAAAGTGGCATTTTCAGAATTGCAATCTAAAATACTACTTCACCGTAAGTTAGAATTCTAAATTCCAGTTTCAAAGACACAGAACATGAACTGGATATCTCTTCTCATTTGAAAGTTGTTATTATAAAATGTAATACGCAACTCCAATATTATCCTAAGGGAGAAATAGGCCAAGCAGTAGTGGAAAACTGGTTTATGAGCTTTTCACCACCAGAACATGTAAAACGTAAAGGCAATGTAATGTAAAGAAGTATTTCTATAGCGCATTCTATCACTCCAAGGAGCATCTTGGCGCTTAATACCAACCCAGAATGGAAAGGGTGGTTAGCTGAAGCAATTCCCAAGAACTTACATCCTTTACACTAAGGCTCTACAGGCAGCATCGGTAAGCGTGAAAACCCAGGTCTTCAGGGTTTTCCTAAAAAGGGATTCTGATGAAATATGCCGGAGCGGAGGTGGCAGTTTATTCCATGCTCTAGAGCCCAGAACAGTAAGTGATTTTCCACCTTTGGTGGCAAGTCTGAATTTTGGGACAACTAAAAGATTCTGGTTAGAGGATCTCAGACTCCGAATAGGGTACATGTACAAAGTAGGCCTTCCCTAGGGGTGACTTAAACGGACTAAAAAGGAAGGTTTAGGCCTGGCAAAAGGTTTAGTTTGCCATTCAATTGGCAGGTTAAACTGCACACACAGACTCTGCAATGGCAGGCCTGACACGTTTAAAGTGTTATTTAAGTGGGTGGCACAACCGGTGCTGCAGGCCCACTAGTAGCATTTAATTTACAGGTCCGCAGCACATTCAGTGCCACTTTACTAGTGACCTGCAAGTAAATTAAATATGCCAATTGGATATAAGCTAATGTTACCATGTTTTAGGGAAAGAGCACAAGCAGTTTAGCACTGGTTAGCAGTGGTAAAGTGTGAAGATCCAGCAAAAACCTAGTTAGCAAAAACAGGTCTGAAGGCAAACAGTTAGGGGGACCCCCACCCCCCCCCCCCCATCACCCCCAAGGGCACCAGGTCTAACATGTGTCTCCCCCATCAGAAAGTGGGCAGAACTACCCAATCCCTTAGGATTTCTCATCTCTAAGGCGGAAGAACATGGAGGTCCATCAGCATTGGAGTGGTGTGTTACACGATGGTGTTCCGTCGTAAAGTCCATGGACCACCAAAGTCTGGCATTCACACCCTTCATCTGCAATAACCATCTGAGTTATCTGTGGTCTGTATGAACCTGGAAGTAGGCACTACATAGCTAGGGTCTTAGCTATTTCAGTGCCCAGACCACTGTAAAGGCTTTCCTCTCCATTGCACTTTATCTCTGTTCCCATAGAACTAACCTCCTACTAATGAAGGCTACAGGTTAAGCTAGGCCCTCTTGGTTCAGCTGTGAGAGCACGCCCCATGCCATGCTCTAAGGCTGTTAGTACAATTAATTCTTTGGAGAAGTCAGGGGTCTAAAGCACCGATGCTGTGTCCATGGCCTCCTTCAGGTGTCAAAAGCTTTCTGGCACATCTCTGTCCAGATCACCTGACCTTACTGCTGCTTAGAGGTCAGGTATGTCAAGAGTGCAATAATGGTGCCATATCCCTTAATGAATCTCCTGTAATATCAAGTGATGCCTTAGAAGGCTCTCACTTCTGTTTGGGTCTTGGGAGACTCCCAAGCCAGAATAGTTTGGATTTTGTCCTGGAGGGGTTGCACCTTGCTTCCTCCCACTTGGTGACCCAGGTAGACTACTGAACGCTGCTCTATCTGGCACTTACTGACCTTGGTAATCAGGCGTGCCCTCTGCCCAGCCTGAAGTGGCACACATAACCCTCCCAGTTAGAACTGAATACTACTATGCTGTCTAGATAGTCACCACTGAAGTTCTCCAACCCAGCCTGAACATAGTTGACCAACTTCTGGGAAGAAATTACCTGAAACTGGAAGTTCCCTTCTGTGGTAGAGAACAAAGACCTCTCTTTTGCTCCCTTAGTTAAGGCAATCTGCCAGTACCCAGACATTAGATAAATGTGCTGAGGAAATTGGTGACTCCCAACCGATTTATGAGCTCATCAGCTTTGGGGGTTGGGTGTGAATCAATCTCGGTGACTGCACTGAGCCCTGGTAATTCACACAGAACCTAAGTTCTGGGGTGGCTTTTGGAGGAGCAACCTTGGGGACCAACACCACTGGACTAGACCAAAGGCTGTTTGAGGTCTCAATAACCCCTTACTCCAGGATCTTGGAGAAAGCCTTCTTAATGCTGGCTATCACCTTGTCAGACAACTGGTAGATTTTACTCTTCACCAGTATACTGTCTCCAGGAAGAATAAAGAGGCAACCTGCTCCAACAGCTGGCAGCAGTCTCTCTGTTGTTCTAGGGTTAGTGTAGGTAAGAGGCTGACACCCTCCACTGACCCATCCTGCTCCTTGAAAGAAAGAAGGCCAGGGAGAGGTTCACCCTCCTCTTCTACCCTATCATCCTGGATCATGATCATGGTTAACTCAGACCCCTCTAAGTGGCGTTTGAGGGGATTGATATGCAAAACCTTTAAAGGGTTCCTGGGAGTCTGAAGGTCCACCAGGTAGGTGACCTTATTCTTGCGCTCTTTCACATCATAGGGCCCAGGGCTCTACAAGCTTTATCACCCACACTTTTGACCAGGCTGAAACTCGATCATGGTGGCCTTCTGGTCATACCACTATACCATAACCTCTGGATGGCTTCTAGATTCTCCTTAGCTTGCTTCTAGAAGTGCTTCATCTGGGTCCGGAGCGCCAGCATGTAGCTGACAACATCCTGGGAAGGGCCTTCTTGACCAGACTCAGAGGTCCTTGAACTGGGTGCCCATACAAGAGCTCAAAGGGGCTAAAGCCAACCCCCTTCAGAGGCACCTCCCGGTACGCAAACAGCAGGCATGGTAAGAGGACGTCTCACTTTCACCTCAGGGTTACTGACAGGCTTATGTTCATGCATTTAATGGTCTTGATGAACCTCTCAACAAGCCTATTGGTTGAAGAGTGGTACGGAGTGGAGAACTTGTAGGTTATTCCGCATTCCTTCCACATGGCCTTCATGCAAGTCGATATGAAGTTGGTGCCATGGGCTGACACCACCTCCTTGGGGACCCCTACATGGGTGAAGATTTTCATCAATGTCCCAGCCACTGCAGATGCAGTCACTGTCCTCAGAGGGATAGCTTCTGGGTACTGGGTGGTATGATCCTCCAGCACCAGGATGAACCTGTGTCCCATGGCTGTTGACGCCAACCCTTTCATAGGTGATACCAATGACAAGAAAAGTTAGCAGGGGTGCCTTGCATTTCCCTCCTGCTTTGGCACTGGCCATGAAAATAGGACAGGACCTGCAGAAAGCATCTAAGGCACTCCTTATCTGGTTCAAATAAAAGTGAGTGACAAGCCAGGTCTTGGCTTGCCCTAGATGACCTTCCAGGGGAACATCAGCCAGCTCCAGTAGGAAGGCACTGTAGCACCGGCGGACTGCCACCACATGCTGAATGTTGTTCCCTCCTGAAGCGGAAGCCGGGAGGTGGTATGATGTGTGCTAAGCCTTTCTGGCGTTTCTGTTTATTTGCCTGATTGGAAAGCCAATTATTTTAACTTCGTCGTATTTTAAGATTTACTTTAAAAACGATTCTGAAAGCCTGATACCGTCCCGCCCTGCTGCCGACCAACCAGCTTCCCAAAACCGCTAACTTACCTAACAGTATCACTGCTGCCCAGCTGATTTGGGGCTGAGGCACAACGAACCTTCAGATTAGCGGCGGCCATCTTAGGTGGGTGGGAGGATTCTCTTGAAGCGCTCTAGTCGTCAAGCCCATAAAAGAAACGGTGATGCCACCGCGAAACGGACGCGCCGGATCACCGGCGGAGTCACGCCAGAGTCCAGCCCGTCTGCACATGTCTGCACTGAGGACGAGCTGCAGGACAGGCTGGACGGTCTCCCTTGCTCTTTCACCAATCAAGAATCAGGTATCTTCGCCACCATACTCTCATTAAGACCCTCCTCATTGCCATGTCACCATACAACACCACCAGAGGGTATATCTCTCATCAAATGTGGCTGTAACTCCTCCCCATTCGCTCGTCCTAAACCACCCAGAAAACGTCAGGCCAAGGCTAAGTCTTCTGAACATCTGGAAAACTTAACTGGCTTTCTTATTAACGCCAGATCTTTGATTAATAACAAGACCGCATTCAATGATTTTGTAGCACAGAGGAAGCCTTCCTTGGTCTTTATCACAGAGACCTGGGGTTCTGTCTCATCTGGCCCTGATCTAGTAGAGGCTAATCCTGACGGCTATGCCCTGACTAGAATGGACCGAACCGAGCATAGGGGAGGAGGATTGGGAATAATGTGCAGAGACTGTTTCACCAGACGCATTGATCCCCTCTCATCCCCCACGGAGAATTATGAGGCACTACATTTTACCATACAGTTAGCTCCCTCTGTTTCCTTTGTTGGTATCCTTTGCTACAAGGCCTCCAGGCGCAAGGACAAATTTCTGGCACAATCTACTCACATTACTAGAACCATTTATTAGTAAGCCTAAGTTCACTCTCCTAGGTGATTTCAATTTTCATCTGGAACTACTAGAGGATAACAACACCAAAGTTTTAATTGAGGGTCTAACTTCTTGTGGACTTAACCAACTAGTTGATGGTCCTACTCATTCTGCTGGACACACCCTAGATGGCATCTTTTCCAACGATACCAGACTGGGGATCGGTACTCCGATCCCCCTGTCCTGGTCCTATCAACGGGGAAATTCCATTCTATCTCACCATCACTTCTTCTGGCTCTGATCTCACCAACAAAAAAGGATGGGAGACTAGGAGGAACTACAATAACATATCTAATACTACACTTGCCCCTTTCCTGATAGACATTCATCCCCTTTCCCTGCCTGATGAAAACGAAGCTGCTCTGGCTCTCTCGGCTGCTCTCACTAATGCCCTGGACTCGCTAGCACCCCTTAAAAAACACTATTCAGCCAGGAAAAGCCCTTCGTCACCCTGGTTCTCGGAACATCTAAGATTACTACGGCAGAAATGTAGACAGAAGGAGAGAGCCTGGTATGCCCGTCCTGACCCCCTGAGGAAAAATCTACACAAGTCCGCCCTGAGAGAGTACAAAAAAGCTATAGATGAAGAAAAAAAGAACTACTTCAATAAAATTACCACCTCATTGAAATCCTCTAGGGAACTTTTTAAAATCATTGACACTTTGGCAACACCTAAAACGATTGAATCAGTGAATGAGTCTCAAGAGCTCTGCGACGATATCGCAGGCTTCTTTCACTCTAAAATCTCGGATATTCACATTTCTCTCAAATCCCTCAATACTGTACTAGAGACAAACAGTACTCTCTTGCCCTTTCCTTCCTCCCCCAGATACTGATACTGAAACCACTGAATTAGATTCCTCGCCAAATTTCCCCAGCTTCCCTCATCTGACGCATGATGAAATAAATCACCTTCTCGATGCCACTAAATCATGTTCGCCTCTTGATCCCTGTCCTCTAAAAATCTTGAAATCCTGCAAAGAGACTGTCCTCCCTACCCTCCTGCAGGTTATGAATATGGCCATTGATGAGGGGTCCTTTCCAATTCCTTGGAAATCGGCAGTTGTAAAGCCCCTCCTAAAGAAACCTTCTCTTAATCCTGAAGTCTTAAAAAACTTCCGGACAATATATTTGTTTCCAGCCCCGGCAAATATACTTGAGGCCCACCTTAACTCTCATTTGACCAGATATTTAGAAAAGATGGGTCTTCTTGACATCTCCCAGCATGGGTTCCGTGCTGCTCACAGCACAGAGTCCGCCCTCACTGTAGTGGATAATAACATCCGCACTGAGGTGGACAGAGGGCGGACCACTCTACTGGTGCTCCTTGATCTCACAGCAGCTTTTGATACCCTATCCCCTTCTATCCTGGTAGACCGGTTGAAGGGGATAGGGATGAGGGGAAGTGCCTTGAGTCTCTTGTCTTCTTTTCTTTCTCAGAGACAGCCAAGGGTTCAGCTCTGTGGTTTTCTGTCTTCCTCCCAAGACGTGCAATGTGGGGTTCCTCAGGGCTCCTCCCTGAGTCCCCTGTAATTCAACATCTATGTAACCCCACTTGCAGAGGTGATAAGATCATTTGGCTATCAAATATTGTCCTATGCAGACGATACCCAAATTATCATCTCTACTACCTACAACCAAAGAGGCTGCTTCCAAATTTCGAACTTGTATGGAGGCGGTCTCTCAGTGGATGGTGCGTAATTACCTAAAGCTCAACGGTGAGAAGACGGAGGTCCTAGTCTTTGAGGAAACCATGACACCTGGTCCAAAGACTGGTGGCCTCCCTCTCTGGGAGATTGTCTCCAACCCACCAATTCGGCCAGGAACCTTGGCGTTCTCTTTGACTCGGCCCTCTCCTTTGACCTTCAGGTTAATAGAACTGTATCCACCTGCTGTAATACCATCTGCATGCTAAAAAAGATTGCCGCCTACTTGTCATCTGACGCTCGCAAGCAGTCAACAATTGCTCTGGTATCTTCCAGGCTTGACTATTGCAATGTGCTGTATGGGGGCATAAACAAGAAATCCCTCCATCGTCTTCAGATGGTTCAAAACTCTGCTGCTAGGATGGCCCTAAACCTTTCGAGGCTATCATCCGCATCCCATGCCAGAAAGGATCTCCATTGGCTACCCATACACGCCAGGATTTCCTTTAAGCTCATATGTCTGGCCCACAAGGCCGTGTTCGGCTCTGGCCCTGAAGGTATAAGGACTCTGATTAGCCCCTATTCTCCCAAGAGAACCCTTTGCTCATCCTCAAGAAATCTGCTTGCAGCCCCCAGATTTAAAAAGGCGAAATGGGGAGGAAGAGCCTTTTCCACTCTGACCCCTAAATTGTGGAATAACCTCCTCCCCGAACTTTCCAACCAACCCTCCTTGATCACTTTTCGGAAGCTCTTGAAGACTTGGCTCTTCTCTCTTAAATTTATTTTCTGTTTTGTATTTTTATATACCTTATGTTTTAGTCTGCGCCTTGATGCCCTTTGGGCTAAGTTCGCGCATTACAAATAAACTTTCATTCATTCATTCACTTTTGTTGCCCCAGGCTCAGGAACCTTAGGCACAGTATGCGGGATACCATTCTTCCAGTAAATCAGGTGATCACCTGAAGTGCAGCCAGCGACCTGTGCCTAGGTGTACTGCCATAGGCCCTCAAGAGTAGTGCACTCCATCTGCACCTTGCAGAGCTACTCTCTGGTAGGAATCTCTCTAGTAGGAATCTCTTTCAGCTGACAGTTGGCCAGCTTAGTGAGGTTTCCCATGAAGGCACCATCCTCCCAGTAGGCTCAGGGGCATCCCCCAAAAGTTCAGCCTCCTCCCAGGCTGTGGGAGTTTCAGTAGCCTCTTTCCTGCACCCCATGCCCTTCCTCACGTTTTACAGCTACCTGGTCCATTCTTCCAGGCTTCAGGTACTCCTGACTAACTTCTGGGCTGGCCATGGACCGTGTTGTCACGCACACCCACTCAGGCAGCCCTTAAATGTCCAATTGGGACCTGAGCTCCTCCTTCTTCCCGATGGTGTGCTCTAGGTCTTGCCAAGCAGACAACTCACTGGCGTGGGCGGACACACAGATACCCTCAAGGAATCTGAGATGCCCCCTACTCAAAGGGAACAAGAGGCACTGGGTAGTAACTCTCATGATTATGCGCTGCAACAGCCTGGTGAAATGCATTAAGGTCTACCTGCTCTGTTGTCTCCAGATGACATCTGGGAGTTGTCATACTGGCTCCAGTCTCTCTCGGAGCCTCAACCTTCTGCCCATTAATGTCGACCAACTGCCTGTTTTTCCTAGGGCTACTAGGAATGTGAGTTTTCTGCACCATCTCTCTGTCATCCAGAGTCTCTAGGGTAATCTCTACTCTGTCCCCCTGTTAGACCTGTCAGCCTTAGGTGGTCTTCCCCCAAACCTTGTGCCTGCTTTCCTCCAGTTTTTCTGAAATCATTTTTGTTGGCCTTAGGACTCTGTACACTTTACTACTGTTAACCAGTGCTAAAGTGTTTGTGCTCACTCCCCTAAACATGGTTTGCTTTGGCATACACCTAATTGACACATTTAATTTACTTATAAATTATTTGTAGAGTGGTATGTCTTATACTAAAGTGTGGTGATCTGTAATCTGTACTTTATACTGCCTGTTGTCATGCCATCACAGAATACTGTGATGTCACCTATGGGGTCGCTGGGGATTCCACTCTAGTGTTCCTTGTGTGGCAGTTGCAGCTGCTGTGTCTCCCCTACAAGCTGGACGGCTCTCTTCTCTGCAATAAACCACAACTTCCATCATCTGTCTCCGCCTCATCTTTACACTGGCGACAAGGATGGTCAGCTGTTCTTCAGCTGTTTTCAACCTTCAAAAGGACATCCTCGTTTGAATCGTTTCGAAGCTCAGGACCCTTTTATCTCGTTTGTTTCTACAAAACTCGACACTCATGTGAGTAAATTTATAACTTTTATTGCCTGCTGTACATGTAGAGAGCCGTCACAGCCGCCGGACTTTCATTCATCTTTCTCGCTGTTTTATTGTTACTTTTCAAATAAGCTTAAGCAGCGCTCTTCATGACTTTTTCATATGCCAGCCAGAGGAATTTAACTAAACATTATCTGGGCCAGCTGATCTAACCGAGGCTGTCTCTCCGCTTTTGAAGCCTTTCTTACCTTCCGTTCTGCTCTTCCAGCGCTGCGTGTTTTCTCTGCCGCTTGTTCCTCTCGTCTCGACTTGCTCTCCATTGTGATGACGTCGTAGAATTTTCAGCGTACTTCAGTCAAGCGCTGTGACGTTTCCACGCATGCTGGTTGTCATGGCAATTTGCAATCGTCACGACGTTCACGCTGTATGCCAGCTGTCATAACTACTTAGAATTCTCACTACGTTCACGCTTACAGCTTGTACGTCACAAAGAGTTGCTCGTCACAAAGACTTCATTCCTGCTGTTCGCAACCAAGTGCTCATTATTCCTGACGTGCACAGCTGATCAATCCAAAAGCACTTGTCTTCGCTGATGCACACAGCTATTAATTCTCAGCACTCTTTATTTACACGCTGATGTGCACAGCTTTGGTACACACAGAACGGCATTTTCACGCTACAGAAAAGAGCATTTTCACGCTGATGTGCACAGCTTTGGCACGCAGAAAACGTAATTTTCACGCTGATGTGCACAGCTTTAGCACACAGAAAACGGCATTTTCACACTGATGTGCACAGCCTTGGCACACAAAAAAGAGCATTTACACGCTGGTGTGCACAGTTTTAGCGCACAGCAAAGAGCATCTACACGCTGGTGTGCACAACTTTAATTACTTTGTATCTTGATAGATGCAGCTCTTATTTTGAAATTTCGCTACATTATTGATTTTTATTTCCTCTTTAGGTTTTAGTTGTACACTTTTCAAAAATAGTTTCTTCTATCGTTTTTTTTTCTTATTTCAACTAAAAAAAAAGGGGATCCACAATGCAAAGTGTCACTCCTCCAGCTCCTTTTCTTCAGACACCTGGTGATCCTCCTCTTGAATGGAAACTCTGGTTAAGATCTTTCATGGCTTACTTGGGTGCAATTGATGGTTTGAGATATCGTGCTGAAAGGAAAAAAAGTCTTATGTATTATCACCTTGGTGTTGAAGGTCAAAATGTGTTTGACCATTTACCCCCTTTTGTTCCGCTCCTGGTGAAGATCCAGATGAATTCGACATAGCTATAGCAAAATTGGACAAGTATTTCGTTAAAACTAAAAACATGGTTGTCCATCGTTACAAATTCTTCACCAGGGCTCAAAAACCTGAAGAAAGCATTGATACTTTTGTCACAGCTTTAAAAATACTCGCTTCCAAATGCGAATTTGATAATTTCACCTCACAACTTATTAGGGATCAACTTGTTGCACGTTGTTCGTGTAAGCAAATTCAAGGGAAATTACTAACTTGCAAAGATCCTTCTCTGGATAAGGCTATTGACATAGCTAAGAGTATAGAGACATCTTTGGAGGATTCTAAACAATTGGAAGTTGCTCTCTCCAATACCTCCATTTCAAGTGCAGTTTCTACTAAAACACCTGTTTCCACTAAGACACCTAATTTTATTCCTCGTGACACACGTGGCTATTTTAGAAGGATGGGAACTACTGGTACTAGAAGACCTTTTATGTCTAACAGACAATTCAGTCAAAGTACTTTTTGTTTCAGATGTGGCTCTTCTTACCATGTATCCAACTTCAAAAATTGTCCTGCTGCCAACCAACAATGCAGCCAGTGTGGCAAAAATTGTCATTTCTCAAGAGTTTGTATGAGAGGTAGAAGAGGCAGTGTGCGGTGTGTCATGAATGAGAGCGATTCTTCGCCTGATTTAAATTCTCCAGAAAACTCAACTGAATATTCAGAATGTGATGTAACTACCCAAGAGTATGTAGTCGTTGTCAAAGACAGTAACAATGCCAATTAAACATTTCATGTCCCTGATCCCGAAGTTGACACTATTATTGAAAAACATCATGTTCAATTACTTGTAGATACTGGGGCTCGTATCACCATTGTTTCCCACGAAAAATACACTTGTTTTTGGCAAGATAAGTGTTTACTTCCTCCGGATGTTCTAACTGTGGCTTTTGAAGGGAGCAGAATTAATCTTTTAGGTTATTTTTGGGCTGAAATTGGTATTTTTGGAAAATCTATTAAGGGGAATGTTTATATTGCCAAGCGAGGTATTAATGCTCTTGGTCTCCTGCATCAAGCTGAATTTGGCATTACCGTCAAACCTGGTTTACCCAATCCTGTATTTATTGAAGGGTGCAATCTCTCTTGTTCTACTTCTTCGTTTTCTGTTCCTGTATGCAACATTTTGGATGGTAAAGTGTGGTAATGCTAGTATGGGAAAATTTTTGAAGATCGTCTTGGTAAAATCACCAATTTTCAGCATTTTATTAAAGTCAAAGATAACATTATCCCTGTCAAACACAAACTGAGAAATGTCCCACTCAGTATTAGAGAGTATTTGACTAAACACCTAAAATCACTATGTGAACAAGGAATTATTGAAAAAGTAGAATCCACATTATGGCTTTCCCCCATTGTGCTTGCCAGGAAGAGGTCTGGTGACCTTAGGATGTGTGTGGATTTGCGCAGTCTTAACGAGGCCATCTGGGTCGATGGCTTTCCTCTTCCCCGTATTGAAGATTTGATAGCAAAAGTAGGTTCTTCCACTTGGTTTTCGAAACTTGATCTCAAGGCAGCTTATCACCAGATTGAATTGCATCCTCTTTCGCGACATCTCACTGCTTTTGTTACACCTGATGGCGTATTCCAATTTTGTCGCCTTCCTTTTGGCCTGGCTTCTGCCACTGCTGTCTTTCAGCGAATCATGTCTGAAATGTTTGAGGAACTTTCAAATGCAGTCGTCTTTCAAGATGATATTCTTATTTTTACTCAAACTGAGGCCGAGCATGAGAAAGCCATTGACCATGTCTTTAACATTTTGGAACAAAGAGGTGTAACTTTACAGAAGAGCAAGTGTGCATTCAAAACTAGAGAGGTAGAGTATCTTGGTCACATCATTTCTGAGAGTGGCATCAAACCTAGACCAGGTTTAGTTAAAAGCATTCTTGAAGCTCCTGCACCCTCAAACAAAGAACAGCTTTTGTCCTTTCTTGGTCTTTGTGAGTTTTACTCAAAATTTATGAAAGACTATGCTAAGACTACTGAATGTTTCAGACTTTTACTAAAAAAGGGTGCCACCTTCAGCTGGTCTGATGAGTGTGAAAAGGGCTTTCAGCTCATTAAAGAGCATATCACTAAAGCTACTGCTCTTCAGCCTTTTAATGGTAATAGAGAAACTGTGATCACTGTTGACGCTCGCGAATATGGTTTAGGAGCTGTCCTTTCACAATTGGCCTATGGCAAGGAATTAACAGTGGGGTTTGCCTCCAGGACTCTTTGTCCTGTTGAAAGAAAATATTCCGTCATAGAAAAAGAGCTCCTAGCTTGTGCTTGGAGCGTTGAGAAATTCAAATCTTACTTGTGTGGTAGACCGTTTATCCTTCAAACCGACCATCGACCACTGGTCGACATTTTGTCAGGCAGAAATATCAAACGTACAACCGCACGGTTGGCTAGGCTTTCCACTAAATTATTGGAGTTTAACTTCAAAGTCATTTATATTCCTGGTGGTAAAAACAAATGGGCAGACTGTTTGTCCAGGCTACCCATACAAGATCCTGATCAAAATTAGTGGGAAACTGAAATTGAAGAATGCTTTGTGGCTAATATTTCTCAAGATTTTATTTCTTTTGCTGAAAATGATTGGATTAAAGCAGTTGAAAATGACGATGTCCTTAAAGAAGTAATTTCTTTCATACAAAAAGGGTGGCCAAAGGAAAAATCTCTTTCCCCCGAACTTCAGATCTATTGGAAAATTAACTCAGAACTTTCTTTGGAAAATGGTAAAATTGTTAGAGGTGACAAATTCATTCCTCCTTCTGTTTATCGAGAAAAAATAGTTGCAGATGCCCATTCTGGACATCTAGGAGCTACTATTACCAAGAGAAATGTTAGAGCGAATTTTTGGTGGCCAAAAATGGACAATCAGATTGTGGAGGCTATTAAACATTGTACACGTTGCAACACTAGTGACAAGGTTCTTGTCTTAGAAGGTGTTTGTGATTCCATTGTTCCCCCACCTGTTAGAGCTTGGCAGAAAATTGGTTTGGACTTTCTAGGTCCATTTCATGTTCTTCCCAATACTTCCAAATACTTCCTGGTTCTTGTTGATCACCTCTCTAGATGGGTTGAGGTTGAACCTATTAATGTCCCCAACTCTAAAAGTGTCATTGATTGCTTAAGTAAAATTTTCTTGAGGGAAGGTTCTCCGGAAGAAATTCTCACTGACAACGGAGTACAGTTTGTTTCTAAGGAAATGAGTGTTTTTTTGAATAACTGCTGCATTAAACATACTAGAACTCCTTTATACCATCCCCAGAGCAATGGCAAAACCGAGAGGTTCAATAGGGTTGTTGTTGAATGTGTGCAAGCTGCTTTTAGGTCTAACAGCTGCATTTTTCAAGCTGTAAAAGATCTTATATGGTCTTATCGGATTTCCCCTCATGTTGCCACGGGTTTCTCTCCCTTCGAACTTATGAGAGGAAGAAAAGCTTGCTCCCAAGCTTTCCCTTTTTGGATGGTTAAAAGTTTCCACCGGGGTGTGATTTAGAAGAAGTATGGGAATGTGCAAATAAGAAGTCTTCCAATTCATTGCCTAGAAATGTGAAATTAGGAAAGAAGTCTCTACACAATATTCGTGCGGGTGATTGGGTTAGAATTAAGAATCCTGTCACTGTTAAGAAGGGTTTTTCAAAATTTCTAGAATCTCAGCAAGTTGTGGAAGTTCGCAAAAATGCTGTTAAATTGTCAAACGGCAACTGGTGGAGCACATCTCGTGTTGCTAAAGATCCTTCTTCCAGTGCAACTGCTCTTTCCCCTAAAATTGTTAATGTTGGGAATGGTTTCAGGAAAAGCTCTAGAGTAACTGTTAGGCCTAACAGATTTCGTGATTATATCTAATTTGCTCATCCTAGTTGTTAAACCCTGTATTTTTTGTGTTTTTTTTTTAGGGAATGTTTTTTTTTGTTGCTGTTGTTTTTTGAAAAAGGGGGGAGGTGTGTGGTGATCTGTAATCTGTACTTTATACTGCCTGTTGTCATGCCATCACAGAATACTGTGATGTCACCTATGGGGTCGCTGGGGATTCCACTCTAGTGTTCCTTGTGTGGCATTTGCAGCTGCTGTGTCTCCCCTACAAGCTGGACGGCTTTCTTCTCTGCAATAAACCTACAACTTCCATCATATGTCTCCGCCTCATCTTTACATAAAGCCTGTAAATTACACGCTACTAGTGGGCCTGAATCACTTGTTGTGCCACCCACCTAAGCAGCCCTGTAAAACGTGTCCCTTCCTGCCATTGCAGACCGGCAGGCAGTGTCACACTGATATATCATCTTGGACTTTAAAACCCCTTGCCAAGACTTAAACCTCCCTCTTAGAATATATAAGTCACCCTTAAGCTAGACAAGGTGCTCTGTAAGTAAAGGGTAGTACATGTACGTTTAAGTTTTACATGTCTTGGTAGCGAAGAACTCCTAAATTCGTTTTTCACTACTGTGAGGCCTACCCCTCTAGTAGGATAACATTGGGGATTCCTAATTATATTTAATAAGCTCTAATTCCTAATTGATAGAAGGTACATCTGTCATGTTTAGGACCTACCTACTTGTAAAGATAAATCCTCTTTAATGACAAAGTCTAATAATCTATTTTTCTAATTTGGTTTGGGATATTTCTTGTGTTGTGTTTTCACTCTTTTACTGTTTGTGTGTTGCATAATTGTTTTACACATTGCCGCTAAGTTGAGCGTGACTGCTTGTGTGCACATGGTAATTTAGTGCCTTTTAGTTGTTCATCTTACAAGGGCTTGTGGCTGTTGCTTTACCAGGGCTCACACCTTAGTCAGTTAACAACCCCCATATCTCATGCCCATATAATCTGAGACAATCTCCTCCCCAAGTGCTTCACTAACCAACCCAGGTGGCTGCCTAGCACTGGAGGGCTATCCCCGCTTGGGACACTTTGCATCCTCCTTGTAGTACCCAACCTGTTGACAATCATAGCTTTTAGGGGTGCCTTCCATGAAGACATACTATCAGGGAACCATCTGTTTTTCCGTTCAGATGGGGAAGGAGAGTTCTGACCCTTGGAACTAGTTTGGGGCCCTTTTGGGAACTTCTTATTTTTATGTTTATCTCCCCTCTTCGTCTTCACATGTGGACCCTGCCCACCCTTTTGGTGATCCACCTTCTGATGAACCCTGGTGCTGAGCCAGTGGTCCGCCCCCTTAGCAAGCTCGCTGTTATCAGTGACCTTACTGTCAGTCAAGTGTTGGCGCTGCTCTGGAAAACAATTACTGAACATGTGAAAACCGATCATACAGCATTTTGTAATCATTCACCTCACTGCCCTTCACCCAAACATCCAGTGCCTTGCAAAAGGGATGCCCAAAATCCACCCAGGACTGCTGTGGCAGCTTCTAGCTGTCCCTGAACTAGTGACTGTACTCCTCTGGGGTAAGTCCATATTTTCTGATAAGGGCGTCCTTTATAGGGGGATACCTCATTATGTCCCCTTTCTCTAGAGCCAGGAGGGTGTCTCTCTCTCCAATCTAGGGATTTGCTTTTACAGGCTCAACCCCCAATCCCCCTCAGGAATAATTTTGCATCTGTAAAGCCATCTCATAAGCTGCAAAACCATTTGTCAATTGTATCCCCTCACAACAAAGTCGGGCACCGGACCTTTAGGGATGTGGACCTTCTTGTCTCCAGAGGTCACTGTAGGTAGCATACCTACCCACCATTATTGCTTGACTCCACCTGCTTAGCTCTGATGTCCAGCTCTCTGAGACTTAGCTGATGTGCCATTCTCCTTTCCTCTATGGTTAGTCGCCTCTCCTCCAAGGGTCTTTCAGCCTCAGCCTTTTCCTTCTGCTAAGGCCTTCTCAGTCTCAGCCTTCTCCTTTGCTGCCTCCATGGCCAGTTTCTTTTCCTCCATTCGGAGTCTGGCCATCTCCAGCCTGAATTCCTTGTCCTTCCTCCTTTCTGCCAGCCACTCCTGGTACAGGCTGCAGGAAAAGACACTGCTCCCTGCACTGGCATGGCTCCACTTCAGGAGCAAAGTCATCCCCCTAAGCTGCAGGCTTGATCTCAGGGAGGGCCTCTCGTTGTCCTTCAATTGCTTCATCCTCTTCTGTGGTCTCAGCCACTGACTGATGGGCTTCTTTCGAGGCCCTCAGCACCTTTTGCAACTCCACCTTCCTGGTGGTGCTCTTTTCAGGAAGTCCCCTCTCCTTGCAGAACTCCTTGCGCTGGGTGACGGTGTAGGCATCCATGTTCGCCAGTTCAAATTCCATCCTTGTAGGTGTGGTAAATTGAGCCAGAGAAATGCAATGTGGATATCCGGGAGCACCTGACCGGGACAAAGTCACAAGTTCAGGCCGACCATTATAATGTGCATGCTTGTTATAGGGATCCAGTAAGGCCCGCTGAACAAAAAACCTTAAATCCTTAAAGTGTTGTGAGGATTCGCATCAAAGATGCATTGTGCAGAAGTTATGCGTTGATTCATGGATGCCTCAAGGTTGTGTTGCAAGTTCCTGCGTCGTCATAAGTATCCTATTAAAGAGGCTTGCGATGTGAAGTCTGGCATCAAGGATGCAGTGTGCAGCCAGCGTGATGCATTGGTTCTAAGGAGCCGAGAGGCTGCGATGTGGAGTATGATGTCGCTGTCGAGGCTGCCACTTGGCAGAGAACATTCACAGATTGGAGAGCAGAGAGATGGGATTTTTCATTCCGATTTCCGAGACATCAAATAGCAATTGCTCACCTTTTCCCATTTGGAATTACGCTTATAGAATGTAATAAGGTACCTCCAGTGTTATCCTATGAACGAGGTAGGCTAAAGGTTTGCTTGTTGAATCAAGCTGAATAGTGCTTATTGATGTGTAAGAACTTGGGTTATGTTATGTTGTGAAATTTTTTGTTTTGTTTCATATTTGAAAATGCTGGAGTATATCTTGAAATATGTGTCAAACTTTAAAAAATATATCTATATGTATTGTTTTTAATATCTGCAGCCCTGATGAAGCCTTGTTAGGTGAAACACGTTGGCTGCACTCCTGTTGAAACATACAAAATAAAGCTCAAGACTGAATTGGCCCAGTGAAGAACTGTGAGTATTAATTGTATGCAATAAGCCTATTGATGAATGTGTTGTATAAACAATATTTGTGCTGCCTCTCATAAATCGTTTAAGTGGGTGAAACAAATAATGCTGCAGGCCCACTAGTAGCACTTAATCAGGCCCTGGGCACAGGTAGTGACATTTTACTAGGGACTTGCAAGTAAATCAAATATGCCAATTGGGTGTAAGTCAATCTACCATGTTTTAAGGAGAGAGCACACACACTTTATCACTGGTTAGCAGTGGTAAATTGTGTAGAGTCCTAAAGTCAGCAAAACAGGAAGTCTGAAGACAAAAATTTTAGGGGGGAAAATCCCACCAAGGATGCCAGGTCTAACACTGACCATCCGTCATTGATAATGAAAAATCTGACAAATAGATATTGGGGCAAATGGAAGCCATGCATTTTTTAAATGCATCCAAGAATCTGAGATTATGGATAGGGGTCATTTATAACACTCCGAATTCTGGATTACGTATGTATGTAGGCATACTTATATAGTGCGACTGTCACCCAAAGGGCATCCTGGCGCTTTGACCACAGAACATTCCTACCGATGTCAATTACACTGCCTTCGGAAAAAGGTAGGCTTTAAGGTCCTTTCTAAAAGACAGGAGATCCTGCTTGCACCTTAGGGCCAGAGGTAGGGAGAGATCCAAAGCTTGGCGGCCGTGAAGCTGAATGAGCGGCCGCCCATCCTCACCCTTTTTATCTTAGGAACAGTCACCAAGAAGGCCGAGGAGGATCTCAGAAGTCTGGCAGCAGAGTACCAGGAAAAAAGACCTCGCAATACCACTGGACCCAGCCCATGCAAGGCTCTAAAGACCAAGCAAGCTGATTTAAAGCAGATCCGTTTTTGCACCGGTAACCAGTGTAGGTCCGAAAGGGCAAGAGAGGACGAAGAAGACCATGGCCGCGAGAGCGCCAGTTTAGCTGCCATATTCTGTACCCGCTGTAGCTTCATAATTAGAGTACTGGGGGCTCCCAGAAGCAGTGCGTTGCAGTAGTCTAACCTACTGAGGATGATACTCCGCACTGCTTCCGCCCTCGCTGAATGAGGAAGTAGTGGCAGAATCTTCCGCAACATGCGTAACAGCAGCATGCAGGTCGCCGTGGTTTTGTTAACGAAGGCGTCCAGCTGGAGACTAGGCTCGAGCAGGACACCTAGGTTACGTACTGAGTCTGCCGCTGCGACTGTGCCTAAGGTAGAAGAAGGCCAAAGTCCCTCTGGCAGAGGGCGAGGCGTACGATCTACCGAACAGTAGAGAACTTCAGTTTTTGCCCCATTGAACTGTAACGAGTTCTGACGCAACCAATCCGCAGCTGCCGACATGCATTGGTGAAAGCATTCCAGGGAGACCGCATCCCTGCCCTCGATGGAAAAAATAAGCTGAGTGTCATCGGCATAATTGATGACAGACATGCCGAATGACTTAATCAGACTTATTAGAGGGCAAAGGTATAAGTTGAAAAGAATCGGGCTAATTGCAGAGCCCTGCGGCACTCCCTGTTTTACCTCTCTCACCACCGAACGAAACGGCGGCATAGCCACAGATTGTCGCCTGTTACAGAGGTATGATGCCAGCCAGTCCAAGGCTAAGCCAGTTACCCCAGACTCCCGGAGCCTGCTTAATAGAACCGCATGGTCAACCGTGTCGAACGCGGCCGACATGTCAAGCAACACCAGAAACGCTGCTCCTCCCATGTCGACACGCGAGCGCAGGCCGTCCAAAACGGCCACCAAGGCAGACTACGTACCGTGGGCCGGCCTAAAGCCAAATTGGGCCACGTCCAAAAGGTTGTTGGATTCAAGGAAGCTGGACAGGACCCTAGTGATCAATTTCTCTAAGATTTTTATTGAGAAAGGCAAGAGTGAAATAGGCCTATAGTTTAGTTGGTCAGACATAAAGGGTCCAGGGTGACTTTTTTTAGCAGTGGGGTAATTACTGCCAGTTTCCAACTATCCGGGACCGTGGCCATGGTCAATGACTGGCACCAGATGGAATGGAGCGGAGGGAAGAGCTCTGCCTGGAACGCCTTCCAAAACTTGTGTGGCAAGGGGTCTAACGGGGAGCCGGATGACACACCATTCGCCAACAGACAGAAATCCTCCAGGGAAGGAGTAGGAAAGCAGGTCAGCCGAGGCTGTACTGCTTCCACCATAGTCACCTCCCGAGCTACTCCGCTGACTAATTCCAAGGAGCACAAATCAGGGTGGCTAGATAGGTCAGGGGCAGAGAGTCCCGCCAAGATGGTATTAATTTTTTCCTCAAAAGCCAGGGCTAATGAGTCGCATAGTTCCTGCGAGGCTGGAATGGCAGATGTAGCACAGGCTGGGTTGGAGAGGTTTTTAACCAACTTAAGCAAGGTTTGTGACTTGTTACCAGCTTTGGCCAATGTGGCCTCGAGAAGCTCAGCTTTAGCCAACCTAATCTGAGATTTATACTCCTGGAGGTTTTTTTTATAAACCAGTCTATCTGTTTCTGAATAGTGTCTTCTCCAGACCCGTTCCGCCTGTTTGCAACAAAGTCTCTGCTGGAGAAGGTCACTAGAAAACCAGGGAGTGACTTTCTGCGGTTTATCTTTCACCTTATGCATTGGAATCATCCTATCAAGTGATTCAAGGAGCTGATGACAGAGAGTTGAATAACTCTCGTCCACATTCTGGCCCAATGAAAAGGCCCTGGGCAGTAATGTGGGTATAGTGGAGCCCATAAGTAGCCGAGCCCATTGTCTCCTGAATTTAGGCTTGACCGGGACGCTATTACTCAGCGATCCAGCTGGTAGCTGAATGGAGAAGTGGATCAAAGCATGATCTGTCCAGCATTGGCCCGTGACCTCCTTAATCGAGACCAGAGGCTCCGCTGCAAAGATCATATCCAGGACATGACCCTTAACATGAGTCGGGCGGACACAAGCTGCGTAAGATGCAAAGTATTGCAGGCTTGATACAGATCACGATATGCAAGGTCATGAGGGCCACTGGGCCAGAGATTAAAATCACCCAGGATTAAGAGTCTAGCATGGGTGTTAGATAGATCATAAACTAGATCTATCAGATCTTGTACAGATGATGTTGCACTGGTGGGAGGGCGATAACACAGTAGCCCGCGACCATTGTTCCACTCAAATCTTTTAGAGAGAAGCCCATGAACTCGAAGCCCTTGACTGGTTTGACTTTGGGATGAGAGAGCGAGAGAGAGTCCTTAAAAATAAAGCCCACTCCACCGCCTCTCCCATTGGGTCGTGGGATATGCCTGATAGAATACCCTGGCGGGCAAGCCCATCCCAACTCTACATTACTCTCCGCCCTGGTCCAGGTTTCAGTGAGAAACATGATATAGAGCTGCAATGAGTCGATAAGAAGAGCCGTCTCTGCATGATGTTTGCAGAGTGAGCGGACATTCAATAGACCGCAGTTAACGCTCACCAGGGGGGCCGGTAGAGGGGCTGAGCGGTCACCCGCGCTAGGGAGTTGGTTCAACAGACAAAGTTCTTCCTTGGAGTATGACAGGCGTGCTGGAGCAGCATCTCTAGCGCTCAGTGCGGCCGGAGAGTGAACGGGCGCAAACGGGCTTACCTCTGGCGCACCTCCGGCGCCCCGCCGGCGAGCCCGCTGCGCGCCCACGCTGTGCGCTTGCCTAGACATCTCTACCTATGGTGTCCCGCGCGGGAGTCCTGGGAGTAAAACCACTGAATCCACTGCAAGATGGCGCCTAAAGTCGGCCCAACGAAAACACCCCCACCTAAGATGGCGGCCAAAGTCACACACAGCGCCCAGATGAAGCCCTAACACTACCTAAGCCCCGCAAATGCGGGTGAAGATTGCCCACAACAACAGATGATTCTGAGAAGGTTTTTTCAAAAAGTGTTTTATTGGGTGGTGAGTTACAATTTTATGTTTTCATTGCATTCTTGATAGTGCAGGGTGTGTAGATGTATCTAAGCCATATCACCCTTGTTTCTCCTAGGTCTCTACATTTCCAGAATATTTATGGATGGTAAATTTCCTTGTGTTCCCAGGTTCAGGAAAGTAGGGTGGGCTACATGAGGGACTAAGGATAGCCATTACTGCCTCCAGCACTTCTCTAGCGAGTCCTACCACCTAATACAGGGTTTCTGGAGGTAGAGAAGGTGGGAAATGGGAGAAAGGATAGCAATAGCAACCCAGCTGCTTCCAATCTCCTTCTGCCATCCCTCCCACACTACCACTCTGACTAATCAAACCAGGCAATGGAGAGTGGAAAAAGAGGGACTACGATTCCCTCCTCCCACCCAGTTGCCACTTCCTGCATCTTTTCCTCTCCAGTGCTGGACAGCTCCTTCCTCACGTAATGCTTCTCTATCCATAAGAAGCATTGTGAGATGAGGGAGCTGTGTGTGTGTCCCACAAAAGAGTCAGATTCTGGAATTGGTTTGGCTAAGAAAAAAATCCATGCCTCTTCTGGTTCCTTGCTTTAGCTCAGAATTGTCCGTAAGTGCCCCATGAAGGAGCTAGATACTCCTTGGACTTTTTGGTAGCATAAGAAAAAATTCTAACACCATCTGTCTCCATGCTGAGGAAAAGACATATAAATCCTTCCCCTGACAATGCTTTTCTCTCTATGAGAATAATTGTGACAGAAATTAGCTATTTGTCTTTGCCCCAGCAAGAAGCTAGACATTGTTTAGAGATCTTTCTTGGACTAAGAAAAAATTCAAACTACATTGGCCTTCTTATTTATTTTGAGAGTTTGCTATTGTACAAACGTGACCCAAGGGTATCAGAGCATTTTACAATAAACACAAAAACATTTTACTGCCATAGTGGTGTTTACTTATTATGGGGACTCATTCAGAAGCGGTCGCTCCCCACGCTCCCTGGCTCTTGGTATCGTAGCGCTATTATGCTCATTCTGCTCACTGCTGATATTAAGTTAATTGCGCATCGCTTTCATTGCTTTCATCGCATCTCTTTCATTGCTGGCATTATTATCTGTGGTATCATAGCGCTTTTTTGGTTTGTATTGCTCTCATTGCCTGCATTTTCTGTTTGGGGCTAACTGGTATCGTAGCGCTTTATTGTATATTATATCGCATTGCTCGCATTGATTGCTAAATCTTTCGTGCCTGATTGTGCCGGTGCCTCTGCCCATATCTTAGCGACATCCCAGACTGATCTTGCCCTGTTTCACTTTTGTTTTTCTGCCATTTTGTTGTTGTGCCTCCTAGCCCGTCCCTCCACCCCGCTCCCGCCTCCCAGCTGCTCCTCCCTCGCTCCGCCCCCCTCCACTATCCACTTATGACGAAGTCATTTGCGCACAGCGTTCACGCGCAGCGGTCGCGCCCCATGCGCGCCAAAGGTGCGCCAAAGGTAAGCCTGTCTATGCCCGTCCGCGCCTGGACCGCGCTCAGCGCCAGACCCCCTGGTCCCCGCAAAATCCACCCCACCCGCATAATGTACGACGCCGCAACCCTCTCTGCACTCAACCCCGGCCGTCTCCCAGTCTGCCACCAAGCCGCCCAAGGACACACCCATGGACCCTTCACCTGTCACTCCTGCAAGTTCGACTGCATCAGGTCCCTCACTAAACCCACAAACGCCAAACAGAGTTCTGACGCCAACCACCTGAAATGCATCTTGCTCAACACCCGCTCGGTCCACAAACACGCCATTGAACTATGGAACCTATTAGACACCACATTGCCGGACGTCGCCTTCCTTACAGAAACCTGGATGAACGCCTCATCAGCGCCCGACATCGCCATAGCTATCCCAGACGACTACAAAATCATCCTAAAGGACAGTATCAACCAAACAGGAGGAGGCATCGCCATCGTCCATAAAAACACCATCCGCATCACGACCAGTTCCGACGACAACCTCGCAACCGCCGAACACCTCCACTTCCAGATTCACACCGACCAAAAGACCACACTCAGAGGCACCCTCATCTATAGACCACCAGGACCTCGCACTCGATTTAGCGAAGACATCACAGACTTCACCAGCCCACACGCACTTCCCTCCGAGGACTACATTCTACTAGGAGACCTCAACTTCCACCTGGAGAAGAACAACGACAGCAACACCACCACACTTCTGGACAACCTCGCCAATCTCGGACTCTAACAACTAGTAAACACCCCCACCCACAACGCCGGACACACACTCGACCCAATCTTCTCCTCCAGCAAGCACATCTCCTTCAATCACACCACAGGACTCCACTGGACAGACCACAGCTGCGTCCACTTCAACTTCCGAAAAACCACGACCACCCACAACAAATGCCCCGTAGAAACTGGAACAAAATTACCACCGACCAGCTCACCACATCGCTACACCAAAACCCTCCCACCAAATCATTGGACCCAAATCAAGCAGCCATCAACCTATCACAATGGATCACCCACAGCGCTGACTAATTAGCACCCTTAAAAAACCATCAAAAAAAGCCAGGTAGCAAAAAAGCCCCCTGGTTCAATGACGACCTCAAAAACTCCAAAAAGAACTGCCGCACCCTCGAGAAGGCCAGGCGAAAAAACGCAACCATAGACAACATGACCACCCTCAAGGACGCCACCCGCAAACACCACCAGCTGATCAGATATTCCAAGAAATCATCATTTAAGGATCGACTCGACAACAACGCCCACAACAGCAAGGAACTCTTCAACATCGTCAAAGAGTTTACCAATCCCAGCGCCGACACCAATGACATCACTCCCTCTCAAGACATCTGTGACTCCCTAGCCTCGTTTTTCCACAGCAAAATAGCCGACATACATAACAGCTTCGGCGACCAGTCCACCCACCTTACCTCCAAAAAGAAGACCCCCACCGCTATCCTCGGAGCCTGGAAACCAATCAGCACTGAAGACACCATCCGCTTAATGAACTCCATCCACTCCGGATCGCCAACCGACCCATGTCCCCGCCACATCTTCAATAAAGCCAACTCCATCATCGCACCCCATCTCCAAGATATCATCAACTGCTCCCTCAACACCGCTACCTTCCCGGAAAGCTGGAAACATGCCGAACTCAGTGCCCTCCTGAAGAAACCGACAGCAGACCCTACCGAACTCAAGAACTATCGCCCCATTTCGCTCCTCCCATTCCCTGCCAAAGTCATTGAGAAAACAGTCAACAGCCAGCTTGCCGCCTTCCTCAAGTCCAACGGCTCCCTCGACCCATCACAGTCCGGCTTCCGAGCCAAACACAGCACCGAGACCGCCCTCATCACAGCCACAGACGACATTCGAACACTTCTTGACAATGGAGAAACAGCTGCCCTCATCCTCCAGGACCTCTCTGCAGCGTTCGACACGGTCTGCCATACCACTCTTATACAACGCCTCAGCAACGTAGGGATACAAGGAAAAGCACTGGACTGGATCATCTCGTTCCTCTCCGGAAGAACCCAGAGGGTCCGCCTCCCCCCTTTCAGATCAGAGGCCACCGAAGTCATCTGCGGCGTACCACAAGGATCATCGCTTAGCCCCACCCTCTTCAACGTCTACATGAGCCCCCTCGCATCCATCGCACGCCAACACAACCTCAACATCATTTCCTACGCTGACGACACACAGCTGATCCTCTCCCTCACCAAAGACCCAAACACCGCCAAAACCAACCTACACGAAGGGATGAAAGACGTTGCCGAGTGGATGAAGAACAGCCGTCTAAAACTGAACTCAGACAAAACGGAAGTCCTTATCCTAGGATCATCCCCCTCCGCTTGGGACGACTCATGGTGGCCACCGGCCTTGGGCAGCGCACCCAAACCAACGGACCACGCACGCAACTTGGGCTTCATCCTGGACTCCTCCCTCTCAATGGCCAGACAAGTCAACACCATCTCATCATCATGCCTTAACATCCTACGTATGCTCAAAAAGATCTTCCGCTGGATCCCCACCGAAACATGAAAGACAATCACCCAAGCACTTGTCACTAGCCGATTGGACTAGGGAAACACCCTTTACGCCTGAACTCCAACGCATTCAGAACGCCTCCGCCAGACTCCTCCTAGACATCCCCCGTCACAATCACATATCCAGTCACCTGAGAGACCTCCACTGGCTCCCCATCAACAAGAGAATAATGTTCTGTCTCCTCACCCACGCACACAAAGCCCTCTACGACCTAGGACCCAAATACCTCAACACACGCCTGACCTTTTACACCCCCACACGCCAACTTCGATCATCCAATCAAGCCCTTGCCGCGATCCCACGCATCCAAAGAGCCACCATGGGAGGAAGATCTTTCTCCTACTTAGCGGCCAAAACCTGGAATTCTCTCCATACCCACCTTCGCCTCACACAGAACCACCTCTCCTTCAGAAAACAACTAAAAACTTGGTTATTTGATAAGTAACAAACAACCCCTCTCCCAAGCGCCTTGAGACCCTCTGGGTGAGTAGCGCGCTATATAAATCTTAACTTGAACTTGAACCACATGATATACATTCCGGAAGGGTAAATTGTATATAAACATGGGTTAGTAGTGGTTGCATATTTAGAGAGATTACTTTCCATGTCAGAACCCCAAGCAGACTCAATTGAGTATACACCACGTGCCGTTTGCAGTTTATATATACTGATGCCTCCCTTGTTGGTTCGGTGTACAAATGCAACGATTGTGCTGTAGCCCAGTGATATGTGTGGGATTGACACTCTATGATTTCTGCAATGAAAATAGACTTTGCATAAATCGGATTAGAAGATGAAAAGAAAAACATAGATCGTAGTTGAATGATTGTTGTTCAGTCCAGTTTACCACACCATAGCATGATATACAACTATATTGGCGATTCAGTATCTGGTAAGCCAAAATAAAGTGCCAAATTTCCCGAATCTCGCTAAGGACGCTTTAGTGTGTATCTCAGGAGGCAGGAACTTCCAAATTCTGTGTGTGTTCCCTGAGAAAGATCGAGCATGCGATCTTTCCTTCTTGACTTTGGGTGGTACCAGAAGTAGTGTGGCTAAACTCTTTAGGGCTTGTTTCTATCCTGATCTTGAGTTTATTTGACAAGTATTTTGGGTTTCACTGGTGGAGGGTTTTGCATGTGATGCAGGCTGTCTTGTGATCATAAAATCTTTCTCTTGAGCTTTTTTTTTTTTTTAGAGTTTTATATAGCGGGAGCTAGACCCTTGATACAAAGAGCTAAGAAAAAATCAGACTAGAGCTTGGATCCATACTGAGGTACATACACTTAGCTTCGTCTTCCTACAAGACAATTTCATTTTTTGTGTGTGCTTTATATCTGCTTGCAATTTGTAGGAAAAACAGGTGTTAAATCCATGGACGATCCCAATAATATATGGATTGTTCATATGTAGACAACATTTTACCTTCACCTTTAAAAAAAATGTGTTGAGCATTCAAGACAAGCAATCATATAAAGTAATGAAGGAAAAATAAATTAAAAAACGAAAACATTCTTGATCACAGTGGTACATCAATATTGAGCAAGGTTAACAACTTAACGGGGAGAGCAGAGCACATAATCGGTACAGGTGGAGGGGATGTATATACACCTACACTAGTTTATACCTATACATTTATACATCTAATGATGCTTAATCCACCACCGGTGAGGCCCGGCAGCAGTAGAGTATGAAGGAGTGCATCAAATAACATGGTAATATACAATACAATCACCTAAGCAAGACACTGCCTAAGCCCACCTCCTCAAGCCAGGACCTCATGTCCGGATTCACTCGTATCTCTTCCAGCCAAGTAGCGCCGATACAGACCCCAAAAGCTTTTAGGACGCCACTGGGGAGGGAGAAGTTCACTGTACAGTTCTGACTGCGTGCTTCGGTAAACCATGTCCTTAGACCATTCAGTAACAGTGGGGAAAGGCCCACAGGCCCATCGCATCGCAACTTTGCGTTTTGCAAGCAGTAGCCCCATATCTACCAATCGACGAGCATCTTTTTGCACTCGCTTTGAATAGCCCAGTAGCGCCAGTAGTGGGTCCGATGACAGCGACAGACGAGTGATTTCACTCAGCTTGTGAAATATTAATCTCCAGTAATTAGTGACCCCAGGGCACAGCCATGCAATATTCAGAAACCCTGCTGGACTGACACTACATCGCTCACATTCTGCAGTGTCACAGAGACCATATCGATGCAACCTGTTAGGCATATAATACATTCTGTGAGGAACTTAAAATGAATAAGACGGTGTCTTCCATTCGAGGATACGTGCTGCGTAACCTAGGAGCAATATCGCCAAGTGGTGTCATCGAAAGCCTCCCCAATCTCATTTTGCCATTCCAGCCTAGCCTTAGTGTAATGATTCCTACGATGATCCTGTGTTATATTGTAGATGCTGGAGATAATCTTCGTTGGAGAGTCGGTGCGCAGTAGGTAAGAGAAGGAGGCTCCAATACCTCATCCCCATGTATCCCCCAAAGTGCATGTCTCACCCTGTGGAAATGAAATCGGGCGAGCGGTGTGAAAACATACCGTTCAGCCTCAATCTCAGCCCAACCACGAGCCTTGCCTTCGAGAACAGATCCCCAATTTTAGTAATATTGAGTGTTGCTAGTGCTTGGGTTACTTCCCTTTCCTTGCACACCGGCAACCAATGGCACCACTCAACCGGGGTCAAAGGGGAATACAGGATAATGCCTGCCTGCCTCTTCAACAGGTTCTGCCATGCATGAGTGGTAGCATTGACAGAATTTAAAATACCAGCCCGCCTTTGTGCAGCCTGAAACAGAAGCGTCTGGAGTGGGGAGGGAGCCACCACCACCTTCTCTATCTACAAGTGCGGTAAACCACTGGTAAGCATGTGAGCGTTGCGCAGACACATAGTACAATGCTATTTCCGGGGCCCCAAGGCCCCCCATAGAGTAGGGTAGTGTGAGGGTGTCCCACTTGGCAAGTGAGTGTTTCTTGGCCATGGCCAACTTGACCAGTAAAGCTCGAATGACTCTGAAGAAGTGCACAGGGAGCACAGGGAGCACCATCTGCACGTTTAGACACAGGAATAGAAACCTTGGCAGCACTATCATTTTCATCAGGGAAATACGACCCAGGGACAAGGGCCATCAGATCCAGTGTTCCACCTCTTCTTCTAAGTTAACAATTGCTCTCCCATAATTCTAGCTGAAATCAACTCAGAATTGGTGCATCTAACCTTCACATAAAGGTTAATTTATGCAGATTGCCCAAGGATTTCCCAAATAAACTAATTGTGGAAAACATAGCCAATATAAGTGGGGGGAAAAAGAAATTTGGTAAAAAGGCTTTCCCCTGTAACTTTTTACTCAGATGGTAAAGCACCAAAAATATACCATTAAATTATCAGATTATTCCGGTTGCTGATATGTAGAGTATTTGTAGGTAGTTCAAGAAGCTACAGTACCCGAGTATTCGAGTGGTGGTTCACATTTTTTTTTCTCTGTACTTGCCATGCATCATTGAAAGGGCCACTGGAATTATGCGATTTTGCACCAGCTACCTTTTCCGCCTAAGAATGGATTTGCGGCATTTGTCATAAAATCCATCATATGTTGCATAATCTGCAGATGTTAACTAAATGAATTTGTTTCCAGCTCAAACAGATAAAAAATGTGCCAATACTTGTTGAAAAGAAGTGGACGACCCTTTGCAAAGGTTGACTGGTCACCTTTCTGTTGTTAAGTTCTGTATTTGGGTAGTAAGCTGGTACTAATGAGGTGAAACCTTTGCCCAGACAGTGTTAGCATGTGTAAAAATGACACATTTGATAAAGTAACACTGTAGGAAATGATTATCTTTTGTGTGGCGTACCCTGAGATTCTTACTTAGCTGTTTTTGCTGGCTGTAGGACTCTGCATTTTACTCCTTCTAACCACTGGTTAAGTGTCTGTACTTCCCCTTTAAACATGATAAAATTGTCATTCCCCTGATTGGCGTACTTACTGAAGGTAAAAATGTTAATCGGCAAGGTGTGAAAAAATGACCTTCTCGGGGCATGACATTAAAATTAAAAAATCCAAAGTGAAGTGCTATCCAAGATCTCGTCCAGCAGCTATCCAGCAATGTTGAGCGGTCTTCGGCCATAGCCTGTTGCCTTACCCCGCTGAGGATTTTTGACTTCCATTTCTGAAGCTAAGGGGCTTATTACATATATGCAACTCATTTCCCTTAAAGGAAATGGGTCTGCAATTAAAAATATGGTTATAAAACGTTTTAGAAGTTTGAGAGGAGTAGTCCCCTAGATCACGATTTACTTCCCAACAAACTTGTTTTTATATTGACAAAGAGCAAAGCAGCCTCTTTGCATTTCGGAATGGCTTACCACCCCATGTGGTTCTATGTTTTAAGACTGGATTTTGGTTGAAAAATATTGATACATACTATAAGAAATCGCTATTTGGAAGGGACAGTCTCAAAACTTCTAAACCTATTTAGGATATTGATAATTTATTACTTAATCTCAAAATCTTAATCTAAAATGGGTTTAGCATTCCAAAAAGCCATTTGGGGCCATCAACCGTATGATTTAGTGAATCACAAGGTTTGCAAATGCTAAATGCTTTTTACACCTATATCTGAATTTGAAGTCCATATAATCTAAAAATATCAGTACAAGGAGGCTGATTACAATGCGGCCCGTAAAGGCTCTCACCGATGGGCAAAGCCTTTTAGGCCGCATTGTAATCGGCCCTCAGTTTAGTTGCTGACTGCCGCATTACAATGCGGTTTGCCGGGAACAAAATCAGTTGGTCATTCTGGCTGGCTTCCGACGATCTCAAGGAGCCCAACGGCCAGTTGGAACTAGCTCATAATCCAAAAGTGCGGGCTTTTCTGCCCTGGGTATTACAATGCATGGTTTCTTGCATAGTTCTCAAACCGACCTGTTCGACATGAAAACCATGTCAGAAGGCATGTCTGTGGGCCTGGCCTCCTGTTGATCCCTGTACCCCGTAGAAGGCACCTTAAGGTGCCTACCATGGGATGCAGGGATGAACAGCACCTCCCATTTTTCTATGGGAGCATGTATTACGTCCGGTTTACGGCTGTAATCCATGCTCCCATAGGGAAATGTGGGAATGCAACCGAACAGTGTTCTGTCGCATCCTAATTAGGTGGTCAGGACTGCCTACCAGAGGTCGGTTGGTCTCAGGACCCAGACAGTGTCAGGCAGACTAGAGGCCGCCCGCCACCGCAATTAGCCCCTATATGTCTCTGACCTTTCTGAAGAACTTGGAATCTTACGAAGTGCAGACATTTTTTCCATATTATTTAAAGAAACAACGGTAATCAAAAGAACACCACAAGCTTCAGAAGAAAGATATCAAATTTAAATTTGTTGGAAATTAAATCCCATGATTGAAATGGTATCTCAGGATGCACCAAAAAAACTGAAGTGCATTGAATATTGATTTAAATATTAGCATAAATATCACATGGATCTGTTTATCTTTTTCTTATGCTTTTCCAAGGATGGCCACCAAGTTCTTCTTTGGCTCAAATTTTCTGTGAAACTTCTTCCTTTATGACTAGCAGCCGGGGTATCATGACTGTTAGACTTGGCTTGTCGATTGGGTTTATCCCAAGACGTTTTGCTTTTTGGCCTTCTGTTTCTGACCTGTTTTTGTTGGTATTATGACTCTGGGCTCTTTACCACTGCTGATCAGTGCAAAGTGCACATGCACTCCCTGTAAATTGTATTTATGGATTGGTGATTCCATTATTGGCATATTTGATTTACTGGTAAGTCTCTAGTACAGTGCACTGTGTGTGCCCAGGGCCTGCAAATCAAATGCTGCTAGTGGGCCTGCAGCACTGATTGTGCCATCCATATGATTATCTTGTAAATGTAACTCAGACCTGTCATTGCAGTGTCTTTGTGTAGTTTGGTACTGCCATGTCGACACCCCTAAGGTAGACCCAAGGTATCCCCATAGACAGGGTGCAGTGTATGCGAAAGGTAGGACATGTACTGAGGTATGTAACATGTCTTGATAGTGAAATACAGTGTATTTCGTTTTTCACTATTGAAAGACTATCTGTCTCATAGGATAGAATGGGAGTTTATATATAACATACATATAACTTCGCACTGGGACAAGTTAAAAAGATGGAGTTTAGTGTGCCTGAACTCAGCATATAAAAATTTATATTTTGGTAATGATGGTTTTTATATTGTGTTTGAAAATACCACTTTTAGAAAGTGGGTATTTTCTTGCTTAGCCACCCTGTGTACCTCTGCTAGGTTTGTGTTTTGACTGCCTGGCTTTTGAATGACAGGGGCTGGGCATGTGCATTCTCTTAGATGGCCACCGTGGAGGGGCGGGGGTGGTGATGTGTGCGCTACCTTTGCTGAATGGGTCAGGGCTGGGCTGAATAGACCCGGGCTGCATTCAGAGTAGGGGGAGGAGATTTCTTTCACACCTGAATTGGCCTAGTCTGCCTTTGACAATGCTGTCTCCACCTCCTGCCGGGCAGCTGCCCCAGAGAGGACAGCACTGGTTTTGGGTTGGCAAAGCGCTTCTCTGCCACTAGAGAACAAAGGAATTTTTGCCATAAAAAGTGGGGCCCAGACTCCTGAACTTTAGATTGCTTTTGGGATTCAAGAGGAACCTTTTCTAAGGAGTGGAGCTGGAAAAATTAAGGATAATAATAATAATAATAATAATAATAATAATAATAATAATAATAATAATAATAGTAATAATAATAAACCATTTTTAAAGCGCCTGGCTACACAGAAGACAGTGTGTCCCCGCGCTGAATGCTGCGAATTCACCAGAGGTAGATGAGGAAAGAGAAGGCCGTGAGCGGTAAAAAAGGCATGAAGGTTACACACGAGGGAACAGAAGCGTTTTAAGCTTTCCACGGAACCTGATTTCAGAAGGTTCCATTCTGAGATCGAGCGGAAGTTCATTCCAGTATTTGGAAGCCAAATATCTAAAAGAGCAGCTACCCATCCTGGCTCTGGTGATCCTAGGGGGTTTAAACAGCATCGCGCCGGACGATCTCAAATTCCGAATAGGGCGGTGCATGGTAAGAATATTTTTCAGATAGTCTGGGCCTTTGCCCTGGGCAATTCGATGCGCGAAACAAAGGGCTTTAAATTTAATCCGCTCCTTAACAGGGAGCCAGTGGAGTTTAGCAAGAACGGTCTTACCAGATGCTCTGCGAGGAAGTTTGAGCACAAGGCGTGCAGCCGCGTTCTGAACGCATTGAAGTTGATGCAGGCCTTTTTTACTCAAACCTAAGAGTAGAGCATTCCCATAATCAAGATGGGGGGTCACCAGAGCATGGACGATGGTCTTTCTGGCATCAATGGGGAGGAGATCTAAAACCTTACGAAGAACTTTCAGAATGCTGAAGCACCTACCTGTCACTTTACTGACATGAGATTTATAAGAAAGATCTGAGTCAAGCATTACGCCCAGATTTCGTACCGAGTCCACAGGACGAGGAGGGCTACCCAGTTCCGTAGGCCACCACATGTGTGACCATGCTGAGGCTGATTTCCCTACCACCAGTTTTTCATTTTTTTCGCCATTAAGACGCAGGCAGTTGCAGTTCATCCATGCTGCCACTGATGACAAACAGTTAGAAAAATTAGTGGTATCTTCTCTGTGGTCGGGTGTAAGCTTGAACATCGGTTGGGTGTCATCAGCATAGCTAACAATGCCCACCCCAAATGCTTCCACTATGCGAGCCAGGGGTTCCATATAGATATTAAACAGAGTGGGGCTCAAGCTCGAGCCCTGGGGAACCCCATGGCTCATCTTCCTAAGGGACGATTTGAAAGGGGGACAATGTATTTGAAAGCTCCTATTGGCCAAGAATGATCTTATCCAGGCATGGGCCTGCCCCACCACTTCCATGTCAGAGAGCCGAGACTGCAGCGTTGTGTGCAGCACGGTGTCAAAAGCTGCACTAAGATCTAATAAAACCAACGCTGCTGTCTCTCCTTCATCCACATAAGTACTGCCCCTTTGCTTTATGCTGTCTGAGGTTGGCCTGCAGTGGCTGTTTCTGCCAAAGAAAGTTCAAGGACTTTGCTGTGTGCTGTATCCCCTGATTGAGGAAGATCTCCAAGGGCTTGATGTAGAGTTTGCCTCATATTCTGAAGTCTCAGGCACACAAAGACTTTACCCTCAGCTCCCCTGAACTTCCCTGCTGGGAGTTCTGACCTGCCAAGAGGTGCCTGTTGCAGTTCTGGGCCTCTGGAGATTGTTCCTGCTGTTGGGAGCTGAAAAAGTAATGCAACAATGAAAAGCGTGACACATCCGTACATGTTTCCGACGCATTGCCGAAGAAGCTGACACAGAGCCTGCCCCCGGCTGGAGAAATCGCGGCATGCGGCATCAGGTGCACTAATCTACGGAGTCCGAGATCCCGGCAACATTACCAACGCAGACCTGCTGTGAGGCTGCAAGAACCAATGCATCGTGAGATCGCGGCTGAAGAAATCAACCTTTGCTGCTGCAGCATCAAGAACCGATGCTTCCCTGATCCTCACTCATCGCACTGGGGCACCAAGGCAGCATCAATGCTGCCCGCAGTAAGAAACCGACGCATCACCCCCTCGCACAGTAACAGACCGACATATCACCTCCCCTTCAGTAAGGAACTGATGCACCACCTCCCCTGCGTGGCAGTAAGGAACCAATGCATCACCTCCCCTGGAGTAAGGAACTGATGCATCGCCTTCCCTGCGTAAAGGAACCGGTGCATCACCTTCCCTGTGGCTGTATTTTTAATGATTTTGACGCAACAAAGGTACTTTGTGTTGAAAGTGTTGCATCTTTAGTTTGCCATGGACAGAAATGGTTCTACCTTTTTAAAAGTCATATTCTGATAACTTTATTTTTGTTGTTTTGGTCTTGTTTGGTTTAGATAAAGTTACTTATTTTTTTCTAAACTGTTGTGGTTTCTGAGATAAGCCGGTCTGCTCAAACCCAGCTACCAAGGGGGAGAGCAGGGGTAATTATAAAAGTGTATACTCCTTATCCTGACTAGGAAGAAGGGTCCCTACTTGGACAACGGTGCAAATCATTGTCAACGAGAGACCCCCATTTCTAACAATTACATATTTTGAGAACTGAACTCAAGGATCATGATTTGGAATAAATGTAGAATTGTAGTTGATTATTCAACTGAAGCATAGATTTCAAGTTGTTTTTAATGAAGCCTTGTTTCAGAATATTTTTAATTTGGATCTTAATTTGGTCCAAAAATACAGAAGTTAAGTTTCCTAAAAAGACCTTTGAGGGCAGAATCCTCTCTCGTTTGAATGGAAAGTCACTTTCAGGAAGGTGACGATATTGTTTTCCTTCAATGAAAGTTTACAAAGTCATTTTGTTAAAAAAAAATGCTCACATTGCTTGTCTGCTATTGTAGCCCTCTGCTTGTTTGAAGACTGGCAGATTGAGGTGATCACTGCAAACCTCCACCCAATGGTGGGCCACCAGTAAAAGGTATCTCCATTCAATAATGACTTCTTGTTTTGAATTTTTCTGAAACTGAGTAAATTTGTTTTGATGTTATTCCTTTTTGAGAAACAAAGCAACTGGATGTTTGATGTTAATATAGTTATGCTGAATCAAAATCGATTTGCTTTCACAATCTGAAGCATTCATTTTCAAAACTAACGCCTTAGAATTATCCTGTTGTAATAATACTGGCCTCTTAAAAAACACTTTCTTGAGCTAAGGAAAAATTAGTCTGAGGAGCCTCTTGAAAGGCCTTCTCTTTAGTAAGCAGATCTGTAATTGGGGAGAGGAGGAGGGGGAGGGGACCAAGGAAGAAAGATTTTAGATATTTTTCCATAGTAATTGTCCCTTCCCAGAAAACACAGAATTTTTATTTACTGGAGTTGGAACGGGACTGTCTTAACTATGAACGATACATTTCAATACCCTAAGAAGATAATGGAGAAAATTACAATGATATGATAACAAATTACCATATTATGCAAGAGCAGATCGGAAAATAAGATATCAATTAATCTCAGAAAATCTGGAGGGACATTAAAAAGGCTAAAAGGCTTTGTCCTATATTCATAATAATCCGAGGGCATACAGAAAGCAGTTGTCCACTCCACTCATTACTGGCTTTTACTTGCAATAAATGCTAATTTCCCATGAGATCCGGTTTTGTAAATGTATTTGCTTCTATTCACATTGTGGAAATGCTTGATTCTGACGGTGTAGCTCATTACTCTACCCCTGCCATAAGTGATGTGGTTGTACAGTTTTATACCCCGTTATATGCTGCCAAGAATGATTTGTCATCTGAGAAAATCGGTGACTACTTAGATGATGTGGCATTGGGCTGGCTCTCCAACGTGCATAGGGAGTACCTGGTGTTGTCATGCGATGAGGATGACGTTAAGATGGCTATAATGGCGCTGCCGACCTGCAAGGCAGCCGGTATGGACGGCCTGCCTAGTGAGTTCTATAAGGTGTATGCACGGAATTGGCCTCACGCTTATTGGAAGTATTCGCAGAAGCCTACAACACGGGGCAGTTGCCAGCATCCCTTAGAGAAGCGTTATTGTTGACGTTGTTGAAACCACATAAGCCTCAGAATGAATGTGAGTCGTACAGGTCACTCTCAATAATAAATATTGATGCAAAAATTCTCGCAAAAATGATTGCAACTCGGATGCAGCCATTGATTACCATGTTGGTCCTGCCTGACCAGTCCGCGTTTGTCACAGCGCGCTCCACTGAGCATAATCTCCGAACTATTTTCTCCACGTTATATTATTTTGACTCAGACTTCCAGGCTGCCGCTGTGCTGCTTGATACAGTAAAAGCTTTTGACTCTCTTTACAATAGCCTTATATGTTTACAGTCTTCAGTCGGATGGGGTTCCCTCCCATTTTCCTACAATGGATTAGGGTGCTTTATGATGCGCCGGTTGCTAGGGTGCGAGTGAATGGATGGGTGTCATCTCAGCTCCCTATTAGAAGCGGCACGCGTCAGGGATGCCCACTGTCACCAATGCTGTTTTCCCTCGCCCTTGAACCCCTCGCCTGTAAGCTTAGGCAGCGACATGGGGCAGCTGCACTCCGTTTCCGGCAGAGACCACTGGTCGCTCGCTATACGCGGACGATATGTTGCTTTATGTGCGCGAACCTGAGGTGTATTTGCCAGCCTTGCTCAGGGAGTATATAACGTTTGAATGGTTCTCAGTTCTGGGGATTAACTGGGTGAAGTCAATGGTTTTTCCCCTTACGGCGCACACAAGGGAAATTGAGTTAGAATTTCCATTGACCTGGACGTTGGACCCCATGAAATTTCCAGGGGTCTGAATCCACAGGGACCCAGACGTGGTGATCTCGCAGAACTATGGCGGGGCGATCACAGGTATCACTGAGCGGGCTGAGCGGTGGGCTCATCTGCCCCTTTCATTAGCGGACAGAATTGCAATTGTGAAAATGTCTTTCCTTCCCAAACTATTGTATTTCTTTATTAATATCCCTATTCAACTGAATGTGGCATTCTTCAAGACTCTTCAATCAGCGTTAACATCATTCGTCTGGGACGGAAAGCGGTCACGGTGTAGGTGGGATCTTCTGGTACAGCCATTTGAGCAGGGGTGGCTTTGAGGCCCCAGACTTGACTGTACTATCTTTGTGCTCAGGAGCAGTTCGCCCATTATTGGCATTTCCCACAACACTTCCAGCTGCATGTGGCCATAGAGGCGGATGCGGTGCTTCCAATGACAATGCAGGCAGTGACTTTGTCGTTGGGTACAGGAGGGCCGCAAACTGAGATCAATCCTGCACAGTGTACGGGTCGGGCCTGGCGGCAACTGGCCGAACAAGCTCAATTGATGTATTTGTATGCCCCGTTACTACCCCTGGCGTCAAATCTGAATATCTTAGCTGCCCGAGAACAACGGGCTCTTGGGGAACTGGCTAAGGTTGGAGTTTAACGGCAAGGAGATCTCTGTGAGAAGGGTCATTTCAAGACTCTGCGGGAAATGCTAAAGGGAGAGACCGGAGGGTTTATGCTAGGATTCACGTATGTTAGAGTGCCGCAGGCCATCAGGGCTGCCTATCCAGACTACCCGACTGTACCTACCACCCTACAAGCCTTGCAAGTGATGTTGTCGGGCGAGGAGCGAAAGGGGCTGATTACGAAACTTTATTATGAGTCTTTGCATGAACAAGAACAGCAAGAGACGCCTTCATTTGGGAAATGGCGGGTGGCACTGGGTGAAACCTTCACCTTTGAAATGTGGAATGACTGTTGCACTCTCACTGGCCTCTTAACAGCGAACTGCAACTTACGAATAATACATTTTAAATTCCTGCATCAATTGTATTATACCCCGGCGCACCTCTTTAAGTATGGGTTGCGCAATAATGCTAACTGTATGCGGTGTGGTGTGACGGATGTGGATTTTTTACATACGGTGTGGCAGTGTGAGTGTGTGTATGCCTTTTGGACAGCCGTGACAGGGATGTTGCTGGATGTTATTCAGGAATCTGTGCATTGCTCTCCTGAAATTTGTTTGCTGGGGGTCGGCAAAAAATTCGAACCCTGTAATAGACGAATAATTGCGTTGGCTACCCTGTTTGTGAAGAGAACTGTGGCTCAATGCTGGGGGGCAAAGGCTGCCCCAACCAAAAAACAATGGCTCCGAGATTTGTTGTATTGTAAAACCCAGTTACAAACTTATGAGGAGGAACGACCTGAAGCCTCACTCCCTAAGGACTTCTGGGCTCCGCTCACAGCATATCTGCTTACGAATCCGGACCTCCTAAGATCAAGTATGTGTGAGATTGTGTTGATTCTCTGTTTGGGCTTTCTCCTTGCCTGTGACACTGCTCTGAGGTGGTGTTACTCCTAAGTTCTATTGCTGTCAGTGGGGAATTAGTAATGGCTTGCTACATGTCTGGTTCTAGGTCCTTCGAGATCATTGTACATCTGTACATCTATCAGGCCTAGTGTATGTTTACACCACATGGGAACTGTATCTGTCTTGGCTTTGGGTGGGTGGGAGGAGGAGGGACAGGGGGGGCTTCTTTGGAATACACCTACTGCAATTGCAGTTATATTTCCTGATGTTTTTCTTATGATGAAAAGTCAATAAACATATATAAAAAAATAAAACAAATCTTCTCCACTCAGTGAAAGCAATAAATCAGTACTGAAGGCAGATGCCAGAGTTGAGAGGCATTGAGCAATGCATCAGATTCTGCCATGCAGTCAAAGGGATGCATCAGTCTTACCAAGCTGCCGTAGCGGCGATTCGTTGTATGATGCAATGATTTCTGAAGCCAAGCACAGGAGCAGGTGTGGAGACTTTGGTTTTCCTGAGTCTCAAGCAACAGAAGGCAGACCAACAAGCCCTTGAGAGATAACTTGGAGAGAATACAGTGTCCAGCTCTACTTCAGCACAGTCAGAGAGCAGCAGGCAGCAGGCCAACACAAGGGAAAAGCAGGCCTTCCATATCTGCAGTCCAAAGCTGAGTCCTTTAAACAGCACAAAAGTCCTTCTGACAGATGCTTAGTCCAAAATACAGAAGTGGCTGATTTTAGGGGTCAGAGCCCCGTTACTTATACCCAAAAGTTCCTTAGTGTGGGGAGAATCTTCAAAGCTGTTCTCTAAAGTGCATAGGTTTCCCTTTCAGCCCAGTCCTGTCTGCAAGGCTATCTATGGAGGAGAGGGGGTGTACTGTACATCAGTCCCTTGTGGGGACAGAACACTACCTAATCAAGTGTGGCGTTAGCCCCCTCTTCCATCCTGCCCATGCAAGGCCATCAGAATGCAGATGTGTTCAAATGGATACTCAGACACACCTATTCTTCCTGTGTTGTGGCTTTCTTGATGACATGCACAAAGGGCAGCTGTCACCCACCCCAGTTGTGTATGGGAGACAGACTGTCAGGCACACCAGCAGTAAGTGTAGAGAAATCTAGACTTTCTACAACTGGCATTTATAAAATAGTAATGTTAAATTCAACTTCACCAGTGAGAAGGATTTATCCACACCCTTCTAACATAGGAAACATGAAAATGCCACTCCTCTTGACTTACATAGCACACTGCCCTTAGGAATGTCAAGGGCCTACCTTAGGGGTCACTTATATGTAAGAAAAGGGGAGTGTACGGCTTAGCAAGGGTTTTAAATGCCAAGTCGAAGTGGAAGTAAACTCCATACACCGGCACTGCAGTGGCAGGCCAGGGACAGGTTTGAAAGGCTACGTTTGTGGGTTGGACAATCAGTGCTTCAGGCCCACTAGTAGCAATTAATTTACAGCCCTGGGTATATGGTATGCCACCTTTCAGGGAACTTACAAGTAAATTATATGTCAATCAGGTTTCCCCCTACACACATGTTTAGGGAAGAAGCACATGCACTTTAGCATTGATAAGCAGTGGCAAAGTGCTTAGAGCCCTATGATCAATAAAAACATTCGGCAAAATGTAGAGGCAAAAAGCAAAAAGATTGACAGAGGAATACCCTAAGGCTGACAGGGCTATCGGCATCTAAGCCATCAACTAGTAAAATACAATCCCTAGAAAGCAGACCTTAATAATCCCAATTGAATTACATAATTTTGCCAACATCCAGAAAGTTCTAAAGAGAGTAGCAGAAACGAATTACCAATATATTATAACTATGCCGTCTTCATTTATTATACATTATAAGCCCGAAGTGTAGGGAGGAAGCCATCTGTGCATCAGGTCCCTTGTTACTTTTGTTTGTCCAAAACACCCCCCTGATTTTGGGGGTTTTGTTTCTAAAAGCATGTACAATGCTGAGTGTACAGCAATGACAAGGCAGTCCACTTGGAATTAATTTCTGACAAAAGAGTTTCTGCTTTATAAGATGAAGCACGTTCTTCGCAAACAAGAAAAAAAAACCAGCAACCATTACCACTAAGGGCCTGATTAAGAGGTGCTTGGTTAATTGCAGCCAGTTCATAAACCCCTGTTTACGCAGGAGTGAGAATTACGAGTTTGGTTTTATTAAGCGCATCCGATAAATATTGGATGCTTTAAATAACTCAATCTTCATTAAATTTCTTCAGGTTAAATCTACTGAAATTTATCAGGGGAAATGCATACAGTATTTTCCATATCATGAGGATTTTGGTGCATTAAACAGTAATAACTTCATGTTATTCCCCACAAACTTGTAATAGCTGGTATTTATCACCCCCAATAAATTCTAGTCCATGGTAATGTTATTTATCAGGTGCGATAAATAGACCTATATTTGTAATCAGGCCCCAAATATGGCCAATGGTCTGTGGCAGGATAGTTGGAGGCAGCGGTTGGCGAAATCGTGTTCGAAATTACCCCAAAATTGTAACCTTTGCTGCCAGCTTGCTGGAATTTAGGGATTTATCTACAAGGAGCTTGCACCACCATTGCATCTTTATTTTTGATGCTCCAACGGCTTATTCTTGGCTCTATATTTACAAGGTAATGCATTAGGACCAATACGTCAGTTTTTGTAGCCCTGCATCACAAAATACCTTCCTTAGAACTGGCTGCACCACACAGTGTATATAGTATGCAGGATAGGAGTTCTATTGTAAAATCTCACCTACAATTGACACAGTGTTATTTACAAGTTTGGCAATGTGTGATGCATCTTTTAGATGCTTCTCACTTTGCCTGGAATGTGTCAAAATTCCTTCACCTCTATAACTCAGGTATAGGAAATGATACAGTGGCTGTGCATTAGGAATCTGACAAGTTGAAGTCACTTAACACACTGAAATACTGAAATAAGTAATTAAACAACATCCTATTAACTATTAGTAAGTATGCTCATGTAAGAATCATGTTGTAGGATCCCTTGACCAACATGGGACTATTATATAACAATGGGGCAACCCGAAGGACCAACGGACCCAGGTAAATTAAGGTACAAGAAACAATGGTGACAGTGGTAAACAATTCAAAACAAAAAATACATCACAGAGAAATCAAATGTTACAGTATGTTGTATTCAAAATATGTTGGTTAATTCAGTGAAACAGCATGAATTGTCTGTACATTTTTATATAAAACGCATGTACAGACAATTCATTCTGTTTCACTGAATAAACCAGCATATTTTGACCATGACAAACTGTAACATTTGATTTTTTTGGTGATGTTGTATTTTTTGTATTGAATTGTTTACCACTGTGACCATTGTTTCTTGTACCTCAACATGGGGCTATGGCACCACAATATCATCATCCACTGCAACAAGGCAATGTGACGTTGTGTACTCCATGTAAGGGACAGACCAGGATTGCCACATCTTCAGATGGGATTGGGTCCCCAAGTCCAGCCAAGCGTACTCCAAAACAACAAAAGGTAAGTACACACATAAGGTAGGTAACACATGGATTGCCACTTTACATGACAACATACACTTGTATCTATTCACATTCAAGTGTTACTTAAAATATCACCCATGTTTAGGTATCTTTGTGCGCATAAGCAGACTATACCCACTGTAATGAGACACATAGCCATACTTCACACTTGTATGCTTTACATGCAGGACCAATGCAATAGAGTCCAAGGTGAATTTTTCACAATTACACACTCTATTGCATTGGTCACCACACATTACACTACTTGTGTCAGTCAGTACTGATGCATCGCCTCTGTATGCTGACACATTGCAGTAGCTCGGTCTGTTGTAATGCCAACTTCAGCAATGCTCCACTTTTGGGGCTGATGCATTGCGGCATCCTTCCCACAGATGTGTCAGAGTTTCTGACCCATCCTTGGGACCTTACACAATGGTACCCTATATCCTAATGCAACACATCAATGTCGTCGTAAACTGTCTTACCGCAGCGCAAGTTATTTTGACGCATCCATGCCTTAGTGCAGTGAGGCATCATTCCTTGTAAATGAGGCCCTTCGTTTAAAAGTTATCTACTAAATTTGAGTTAGTAGACCACGGCCCTTCCACATTTTTCATTTGATAGTTGCTGAATAGGTGGCATCACTATTTGAAAGTTGATCATTTACACCAGCATTTCCTTTTACATTAGTAGCAAAGATTGACTGGATGTTTCTCCAGTAACATTAGGTTGGCTTTCTGGTAGAGTTGCAGGCAACCAAAATCAGAAAATAATTTCACATTTATTTACTCAGTTTTTAGTTTTGGAAAACCTCACCAGCACCTTTTCTGTATTTTCTCCTCGGGTGTGTGTCTATGTTTCCACACTGGAGATTATATCACAAAGACTAGTCTATTTTAATTGTAAAGGTGGCTAAATAAAATTACTTTTTACATTTAAAACATATTTCCTCATAAATACTGCATGATATTTAAAGTAATACTTCAGTTGGAAGTTTTGTCATCCATCTAATTTTCGGACATCAACTAGAAAATTATTACAGTAGCTCAGTGTGCAATTGAAGTGTCCTTTATATAATAGATAATGCTCTCTGCTGGGGTTTCTCTAAATTACATAGCATTTAGAAGACGACCCTGAAATAATGAAATTTACAGAGGGGAAAATATTAAAAACATTTATCTAGTCAACCTGCCTAATTCTGTCATCGTTTGCTGACTCTGTGGAATTCTACAAGAAGCTCATATCAGATTCTGTATTATTTCCTTCACTTTCACTCAGCTTCGCATTCAGTTTTGAGGGACCTAAATATATTTGTGCCTAAATAGAAAACCATAAAGTGGATGTTGTGAACGCATTTCTCCTTAAGCGGCTGGTAAAAATAGTCAGCCTTCTTTTACAATGTTTAAATCATGCAATAGTTAAGCATTTATTTTTAATTTCCCTCTGTCTTCATCGTATAAATAATTGGACATAGCATAGTGTGAGAAATTGGGTTGTTTTTTGAATGGGGTGTGTGCCCTCCTCAAGGAACAGCCTCAATCCTTGTCAGTGTGAACCACAAACGTCACTAAATTAACCTGTACTTGACACTCTGGTAGTTTGGCACAAAACAGTCAAACTTAACTAAGAGCCATAGTGTAAACCATTTATGCACTACACAAACAGTAACAAAGTGAAAACACAAGCCAAGACAATGCACAATACTTAGTGATGCGATGGTACATCGTCAAAAGGAAGAAGATTTCACGAAGGCTTGAGAATCTTGAGTGAACATGCAAGAAAGACGAAGTATGTGAAGTCTATACATTTTTTTATAGGGTTATGCTACACACTCTTTGCTGGGTGTCATATTCTCAAGGCCTATTGACACCTCATGATTGTACTGCTATTTGCATTGTCATTGCTAAAGAATCAATAATCTTCGTTATTTACATTTCTTATTTCAACATCACATTTTTGTGATGACCAGTACAGAAATTCAAATATAAGTGTGCGATAAAGTGCCCCCATGTGGCCACAAGGAGGCTGACGAACTGTTTGGCAAACTGACTAGTGGTGCTGGCAGTAGTAATGCTTCAGCAAGTAGGTCAAATAGTCGCAAGGAAGGCTTGAGGGGCACATTTTTAAAACTAGAAAGGTTGAAAAAGACTGAGAATGTCCGCTGGTGGGATGGCACCACTCTAAAACAATACCTTAGGCTGAAAAGGATCCATAGGGGACTAAGGGCACAGATCTTGCCAACATACGATGAGCTGGACGATGACCTCCTAGCCAGATGGGAGGATTCTCTTAATGTAAACTCTTTTACACTTATGGACATTTTAATTAAGAGCTCGGAGAGGAAAGTAACAAAATTACTATCAGAAATAAGCATATTAGAAAGTGAAATCAAAGATCTCAACCTGTTTGATGCTACGGATAAAAACTATGTAATTTTGAAAGAAATATTGACTATACATCAGAAGGAAATAAAGGAGAGGAAATTAAGACAACTAAAGAGAGATGAGATCGATTACAGCACAGGAAGGGTGTTCACAAATGCTAGAAAGTATGATGCAGTGATAGTGACTAACCCTAAAACCAAAGAGACACCTGGAGTTGAAATTATGTCCGTATCTTCCAGCTCATCGTCACTAAATATACCTCCATCAAGTGATAGTGAGAATGAAGGCAATGTAGGAAGTGTACCAGAAAGATTAAAAGCCAAGAAAGCGGAGATAAAATTATCTCCCTATTACCAAGCTGTCGCTAACATCAGTTAGTGACAGCTAATAGGAGATAGCGACCATCTTGGGCCCCGCTTTGCAAGTCAGTGATATTTATCACTAATGACATGCAAAGTGGGCGTGCCAAGATGTTAGCGACTGGAAACAGTCCCTAACATCGCTATCTCCTATTACCAACTTTTGGAGATATTCGCGCTAAGCGCGAATATCTCCAAAAGCTAACACCTGCCCTGAGCAGTTCTTAGCCATGTTATCCAATGGGAGGTGGATAACATGGCTAAGAGCATTTGCTCGATAATGCATGAATATCGCTGACTTTTCAGCGATATTCATGCATTGCGGCCGTTTTTTATCGCATTTGCGATAAACCTTGCTAATAGCAAGGTTTATCTGCGATTAAAATCGCCGATGTGCGGCGATAATTTTTGTCTCTAAACAAGTTAGAGACAAAAATTATCGCTAGTTGTTGGTAATATGGCCCCAAGTTTTTTTCAAGAGGTTTGGACAGCCAGGAGAGGCAATCGGCGCATGGGTACCAAAACAGGAGAGAGCACAAAACCCGCAGAGGTAAAAGGGGCAGAAGGCGCCAATTACAAACAGAAACTAAGATCAGGCAGGGGGACAATGAAATAGGCAGCACAATAGAGGAGGTACAAGTAGTGAATCACTCCTCTAAGGCTTTGACCAAAGAAATGATTAGTCTCCTAAGTAGAGGCCTTAGTTTTAACCCTGCGGAGACAGGCGACTTATGTAAGCTAAAAATTGATCTGTACAAATTCATACGGACCTTGAAACTGAAAAAACATTTCTTGTGCAATCCTACACCTAATAAAAGAATGTGCAGTAACACTCTGGGTAATGCGTGTGATGTTCCATCTATACAGGATATGCAAGCAACAAGGGTACTTTTATCCATCACAGAGAGGGAAGAGTGACCACACACTATGTCACAGTTGCTAGAGGAACTGGATATAGACACCGATTTATCACTATCCAGTGGATTTAAGAACAAGTCCAAATGGACACCAACTTTGCCAGGGGGTAATGCCATAGATGATTTTTATAAAAGAGTCCTGGAGGACTTGGAACATACCAATCAAAGTAGAACCAGGAACAATAGACACTTACAATACAACCTGAGTACAGGAGAGAAACAAGCCCTATCAGAACTAGCCAATGACCACACTATAATAATCAGGGAGGCAGACAAAGGGGGCAACGTGGTGGTAATGGATCTGGTGGACTATAATGCAGAAATTTTATCTCAGCTGAGCGTCCAAACATGTTATGAGGAAGTAGGATACAACCCTATGGGACCGCTATGCGTTGAGATCAATCAACAATTACTGAGATGGCACAAACAGGGGGTATTGGATGAGGACGAGTTGACATATCTTAAGATCTCACGCCCGACTTATCCAATACTATACACACTCCCTAAAATACATAAACATCAGCCTTTTCCGCCGGGCAGACCCATTGTAGCGGGCATAGATGGTCCAACTAAGAAGTTACCCGAATATGTGGACCTGTTTATTGGTCCACTTGTCCGCACAATGGCGAGCTATATTCAGGACTCAAAATATATTCTGGGTATCCTCGAGGCTCTACAATGGCAACCTAATTTATTGTTGGTCACTTTGGATGTGGTGGCGCTTTATACCAGTATAGAGATAGACAAGGAACTGGAAGCAATCACTCGCCTACTAAACAACAGACCTGCCACACAATGGATGCATAATGAGATGTTGATTGGGATGAATAGAATCATCCTCGAAAACAACTTTTTTATTTTTAATAATAAATGGTACAAACAAAATAAGGGCTTGGCAATGGGGTCCAAGTTTTCACCCTCTTTTGCCAACCTGTTTATGGGCTGTCTGGAGACTGAATACATCTGGGGAAAGGAGGGTGCGCCTTGGATCAACCAAATCATTTATTGGGGTGGTTACATAGACAACTGTCTTTTGATATGGTCAGGCTCGACCATGGAATTGCAGAGTATCAAAGAACATCTGAACAGGAGCAAATATGGCATACTTTTCAATATGGAATACAGTGCCAAAACGATCAGTTTTTTGGACATAGAATTGTATGTTGAAAATCACAAAGTAAACAGTCGTCTTTTCAGAAAAGACACCTATTGCAACTCAATCCTGCACGCCGGTAGTAGCCATATTTTGCACCAAATCAAGTCAATACCCTTTGAGGAGTATTTCAGGGCAGGCGTAATTGTAGCGATGATCAGGAGCTTGGAAAATGTGTGAGAGACATGGAACAGAGGTTAAAGAACAGGGGGTGTGACAAAATCACGTTGAATCAGGCAGCCAAAAAAGTTAGTGGAGTAACAAGGGCTGATACCCTGAGGTACGTGCATACATTTTTGTAAATAGACATAGGCGGTTTATGGACGGTAAAGCTCTAGTATTGTTTATGGCATTCCTATCATAGGGCAATGATCGAGGAGAAATATTACAAGAACAGAATTACGGATCACAGGGAGAAACGACAAGAAGTATGTGAGTGACAGTAATATTACTTGTTATAGTGCTTAGAAATGATAGAGGGTGCATTAATATGGGCTTGTCATGTCATTTTATATATAGAAGGAGCAACAGAACTTTTGGCCCTCGTCTGCCCAGATACCTATTACGGCTTTATACACGGAGTACGCCGCTACAGGTGAGCGCCGTGCACACACAGTCGGGTTAACGTCGGCACCGGCTAATGAGTATAGGTACACAACAGGGGCATAAGAAACAGCGGGTGCTTTTGGAACAATATCCTAATGGGGCAGATTGATATTGGAGTATGAGGACGATGAGGGGCAATCAAATATGGATGCCGTCATTCTAGGTGTAAGTGTGCTTTCTTAGTGACGGCTGAAGGATATTATAAGAGTGGAACTATGTCAATGCTCGCATAAATTTGCTAAAATATGGGCACCGCAAGATATGTTTTTTTACTTGAAAAACAACAAAAAAAGAGCACACAAAGAATGGTTTTTGTGTCTAAATTCTCCTCTGCATCTAGAGACATTGAGAATATAATCATGAAAAGGTGGGATATTCTTGAAGCTGAAAGCGATTTTGGAGATCTGTTTCTTGAAAAACCTTTGTTCGCCTACAAAAGGGGGCAAAACCTAAAAGAAATATTGACTAGACGTAAATCTAAGAAACCTAATGGAGATGCACAACCACGTGGCACACTTAAGTGTTGGAATTGCAAAAAATTCTAATATTGTCATCCCAGGCAATACTTTATCGCACCCCAGAACGGGCGAGAGCATCAAACTACATCACACCTCCAATTGTGACTCAGAACATTTGGTGAACATGATTAAATGCCCTTGCGGCTTGTTGTATGTAGGGAAGACAACCCGCAAAATTAAAACTCGTCTCTCTGAACATAAGAGTCGAATTCGGAACAAAAATCTCACATCACCATTGGCTCTTCACTGGACAGAACAACGCCATTCGATAGCTCAACTTAAATGTCAAATTATCGAAAAAGTACCTAAAAAACCGGGCTTGGATAATTCGAAGAACCTTGTTTAAGGTGAGGTCTTCTGGATCAAGAAACTCAGAACCCTAATGCCATTTGGACTCAATGACAAAATCGAAATGAGTTGTTTTTTATAAAGATTGCCTAATTTCTGGAATTGCTAAATCTAAAAGCTGGTCGTTCCCCCACCAGTGGTCCCTAACACACAGTAGAACACATTGATATACACTCCATAAGAATATATACATTCACAATTGGCCAACAAAAAACTTCTTAGGTATGTTTACATAAGTTTGGTTTATATTGAAATTTTGCATATATTGTTTCATCTCTGTATGTCATAACAGTAATAATGGTGATTTTGACTGATGCCCAATTTTTATTTATTTGTATCATGTACTGCCAAGCATTGTTTACAGAACTGGTTTTGTGTTGACATGTGACACTCACAGCTATATGGATGTTGAAATAGCAGCAATCTAATGCAGGCTGTTTTTAGTGAAGAGCGACCAATCTAAATAATGATGCTTTTTCTCATGCAGTAAAACTCTCTGCGTTAACTCTCAGTTAGGCTGATGCGGCATTTATACTCGCTCGATTTCACTTCGTGATTTATACAGTAGGCTTTCAATACGAGTCTACTTGCGTGATCATGCGAGCCCATTGATTAAAGTTGCAATTCTGAAAAAAGAAAAAAACACTATCAGCACTCGAGTCCATCATTGCTGTTAATTTCTGACTACGTCAGTAAATAGACGCGTAGTTCTAAGCGGAAGTGTATACACCTTTCCGAATTCGAATGGTCGAGCGTCCCATGAGCAAACGGTCTGCGGCTTCGGTAAGCGCTCTTAAATACGCGATCGGAAGATTATCGTAGATAACTGTTTTTAAGCACAGTTTCTGATACCTATATATATTTTTCCGCATTTTCGCATAGGTTGCCTCTTGAATTCTCATGCTAACCGTCGGTTAACGCGACCCCACACAAAAAATGGTGAGCTCTCGACTAGCCATAAACTGACTGTTGATTTCAGTTACTGATCAGCTTGAACATGAATTACATCGTAGATCGTTGTTTCTATTTATTTTTCAACAGGTGAAATACCTGTAAACTGCAGTGCTCACTAGCTCAATAGGTAAGCCGGATAAACTTTTTTGCTTGTGAAAGTACATCGTACGCCTCCTAGCAAGTTTTCGCATAGCAAAGTCTGATTGCATATTTGTTTATATTTAGATCGCAGGCCACAGTTTGTTTAAAAATAGAAGTCGCCACAGAATCACTTGAAGCTTTTGTGTTTTTCAAGGTGAGCGATACAATCACATTGCTCTTGTTTATAATCGCATTGCTTTCGTTTGTTATTAAGTTGGTCTCAGGGCATTGCTTGTGAATAAGTCAAGGAGTGTTGAGTACATAGAGTGGGTTAGTGCTTTGAATATCGCAGCCCTTACTACTATTTAATTTGAATACTATATTAATGTTTCTATACAATGAACTGACACCGGCATCGGATAAATAGTTTCCTTTTTCTTACAGGAACCCCTGATGAAGGGACCTTGCGTCCCGAAATGTATTGGGTACTCAAAGCTTGTGGTTTCTTTTATGTACAGTCAAATTATTAACCTATGTAATGTGATATATACACAATGATCTATTGTTGAAATTGAAATTCTGAAAAATTGTAAAATGTAAAATATCATGATGAATATGAATTAAATATCACTGAATGATGATACATATCACTGTTGTTGCGTGCTGAAGTCCTAACAAGTTCAAGTCAACCATGATGGAGCGCATGCTCGATACAGAGACAAGGTTAGTACCTTTGAAGGTCTAGAGCAAAGAGTTCAATTTGCATTGGAGGAGGCCGCAAAGAGCAACGAGGGCATTGTGGATGGTGCTCGCTGTAGCACGAAGAGCAAGCCGGGCATCGCAGATAATGTCTGTAGTGCACAAATTCTTTTGGGGGACATTGGCGGTTGGTGCTAGAGTTTCATGTTGGTGATTACCACAGCTGTTGAAGCTGTAGAGTGAAGTGCCGAGATTGTATCGCCAGTCATCACTAGTAGATGCTGTAGCATGAAAAGTTAAGTCACCAAAGCTTCGGATTGACAGTTGGCATGAGTGGCAAGATCTTGGTGCGAACAGGCCAGTTCGCAAAGAGTCCATATCTTCAGGATTCCTCCTTTCTTCTAGGAGGAGCTCAGATTATGCTACACCAAATGGTCCACAGCCTGGGAGGCACCTCTTGGGGATCAGAAACTCACTCCAGCAGAGGTCAGCAGGGCTCAGGCAGAACCAGTTCCAGGTTCTGGCAGATCTCGTGGAGTAGGTCAACCAGTTGCAGGTCAAATGGGCAGTTGCAGGGAGGCCTCTGGAGCTTGTTGGGTACTCAGAACTGTACTCAGAAAAGGAGGTGAGTCAGCTGACCCTTGGAGTCACTTAAGCATTGGATGAAGGATGCAAGTCCAGTCTTCCTTCTCAGACAGCAGGACCGGCCTCAAGCAACAGGGTAGTCCTTTTTCTGTAGTATCCACAGGTCCAGGAGTGTAGTGAAGAGTTGGTCTAAGGATACCTTTCTTATACCTGGTGCCCACTTTAAAGCAGAAGAAACATCTGGAGTCTTTTCCCTACAGAGGTGTCTGGACTTTCCTGGCTCTCTGCCCTGGCCCTAGTCTGTCTGCAGGCACAATAGGCTATTGTGAAGTCCTTTGTGTGCGAGCTGAGGTTGTATCTTTGAAGTGCAAGTGTGACAGGTGATAGCTCCCTCCCTCTCATCAAGTCAGGATGCCCCAAACTACAAACACCTATGCACTTTATTGTGATGCTGTCTGGAAGGATTACACAAATGCCAACTGCCAACTACACCTAGTCATGTGAGCCAGGATAAAGGCCGCAGACACCAAATGGTTAGGACACAAAAATGAAAACTTTCCAAAAGTGACATTTTCAGGATTAACATCCGACTAGGGTTTTCAATTTCAATTCCTCGAATGCCAAACATGAGTTTTCTCAAAGTTAAAAACACATCATCCTACCATAAGGACTGTTTGGGCCTACCCTAGAGGTGACCTATATATATTAAAAGTAAAGGTTTAGGCTTAGCAAAAGGTTTATTTTTCCAGGTCGAAATGGCAGTTTTGTATTCAAGTCTTTTAATTTCACCCCCGAAACAGGGAGTATGCATAAGAGTGACGTGTACACAGCGATAAGCCTACAACCATGAAAGGGCCGGCCACGTCAAAGAAAATGCATTAGAAAATATTGACAGTGCACACATGTAATAGCATTATACACAGCATTCTGCCTACAACCCGATAGGACCGGCCGCGTCTTAGAACACCCAGTGTACACCGGGCAGTCACTGCCAAGGATAGCCCGGCCCTTAGGACCGAATGTAACCAGAGAACTAGAACTGGTGGAACTGTAACAGAGTGCCCGAAAGAGAGGCAGCAGATCAGAGAAGACAGTAGGAAAGAGTAAAGGAAAAGGCTTAAGAAAGAGAAGAGAGAGGGCCTTGGGTAGAGCTGAGGAGGCGGGAGGTGAGAGCATCGCACCAGACCAAGGGGATATCAGCAGCGCCTGCCGCACTCTACACCTCGATCACTGGGGCTGCTTTGGCATTTGTCTGTTCGATGCGGGGGAAACACAGCGTCCTCCACCAAACGCAGCGCCCGTAGCTTAGGGGGCATGTGTCGCCCATGTTCTACTGTGCATAAATATTTCACCAGGGGTTGCCACACCGCCTTAAAGCGCGTGTCGCGAGCCTGCAGTCTCGCTGAAGGGAGCTCCATTGTTATGACATGCCAAAGTCTCACAAACCACGCAGCAATGGGCGGCGCTTCCGTCTTTTTCCAATACAGGGCAATGAGCTGCCTGGCTTCTCCCAGCATTTGAAGCGCTAATGTCCAGTCGCTCCGGGTTAGCGCCAGCAGGCCCGTAGGTTTGACACTCAGTAATATCGTGCTAGTGGCTTCAGGCAGAGGAAACCCCAGGACCCCCCTGATGTGACTCAGGACCTCCTTCCAGAAGAGGGTTAGCGAGGGGCAGGTCCACCATATGTGCAAAAAATCCCCAGTCGCAGATCGGCACCTCCAGCACTCAGGAGAAGAGGTCGTGAACATTTTGTGTAATCGTTGCGGTGTATAGTACCACTGGGTCATCATTTTATATGTGTTCTCTTGTTGCGGTATGCTATGATATACTTTAGGTATGTCGCGCCACAGACGGGGTCACTGCGCCGGTGTGATGTCTGTGCCCGAAATAGAGTGCCAACGTTGTTGATACATATGGGAAGGCGGCTCCCTTTTGATTCGTGAAGGAGCGAGCTAGCCGCTCAAACAGGGTAAAAGCGCATGTAGCCGCCTGGTACGTCTCATCCGCCATTACCCAGCGCCTTAGTTGAGCATATTGCATCTCAGCCTCAGGTGTCAGGCGGAATTCCTCCCTGCAGTGAGCAAAGGTCTTAAGGGTGTCTCCATCAAAGAGGTCTGTGAGCACCCTACAATTGCCCTGAGGCCACCTATGGAATGCTCTGGTGTGGTAAGCCGGTGGAAACCACGGGTTCCCTTCAATTGGGGTGTGTGGAGAGGGGAAGGTTGTGAGGCCCCTGCGTACCGCTATCCTGTCCCATATCTCCAACACAGTTTTCGTGGGCACCGGCAAGTAGGCGCTCAGGGATCGCCCCGCCTTTTGGTTCCATGCCATATCCCAGATGGTGCATCCAGTCACGGCTTTGTCCATATGCAGCCACCCCTTCTCACTCTCCGTAGTACCCCATTCTATTATGAAGCGGAGATGGGCAGCCCAATAGTACTCCACCAAGTTAGGGCATGCCAGCCCCCCCCGATCCCGCGGTGCCAGAAGGAGTGCCTGGGAGAAACAAGGCCTCTTCCCCCCCAAAATAAAGTTAGTTAGATCTCTCTTCAAACTTCGTATATTATGCAGCGGGATGGAGGTGGGGAGGCACTGAAATAAATAAAGGATTTTAGGTAGAATGGACATCTTTATCGCATTGATTCTACCCCGCCAGGACGGCACAAGCAGCCTCCATCTCCGGAGATCCTCGAGGACCGATCAGTGACATTCCCTCCAGTTGGCATGTGTCCAACCATCCAGCGAGGGAGTCAACTGCAAGCCAAGATAACGGATATGTTGCGCCGTCCAGCGATAGGGGGCTATCTGTTCCAGAAGGGGGATTTCTGTCTTTGGGATGGTAAGGTTGTGCGCCCAGGACTTGCTATGGTTGATTTTCAGGCCAAAGACACGCTCAAAGAGGCAAAGCATAGAATGGTCTGCCGGCAGGGACTCCAGAGGCTTAGTAATTGTAAGGATGAGATCAATCGCGAAGAGCGCTACTTTATTATCTTGGCCGCCTAGAGGGATGCCATGAATGTCTGGAGCCCGACGAATCATATCCGCCAGTGGCTCAATTGCCAAGGCAAATAATAAAGGCGAGAGTGGACAGCCCTGCCTGGTTCCTCTCCCTATATTAAACGGCTCCGTGAGCTGTCTGTTCACTCAAACCCTGGCCCGTGGTGCAATGTCAGGTGCCATAATCCTAGTGACCATCTTCGGGCCGAGCCCTATCTTGTGGAGGTCCGCCCGGAGGAAGGACCAATCCACTTGGTCGAACGCCTTTGTCAACATCTAACGATAGGAGGCAGGCTGGGATCTGCCAGTGATGGGCCTTCCTTACAAGATGCGCCACCCTTCGCACATTGTCGGCCCCCTGTCGGTCGCAGATGAAACCCACCTGATCAGGGTCTATCAGGCCCGGCATATGGGGGTCTAATCGCCTCGCCAGCAACTTGGTGTATATTTTCAAGTCGGTGTTTAGTAAAGCTATCGGACAGTACGACGTGCACATTATGGGGTCCTTCCCAGGCTTCAAGATTAAAGCGAGTTTGGCCAATCCCATGTCGGGGGACGGCCCCTGCTCTTCAGTAAAAGAGTTATAGAGCCGGAGAAGGTAAGGCCCGAGTTGCGCCTGGAACATGCGCTAGAAGGATAGAGAGAGACCATCGGGCCCCGGTGTTTTCCCCAGTTGGAGCTCTTGGATAGCTGAGGCTATCTCCTCCTGCGTGATCGAATCCTCCAGGAGCTCCGCAAAACGAGGGTGCAGTGTCGCCTCACCGTACTGCCGCAGCACTTCCTCCACCAGCTCAGGAGGCGGTTTCTCCTCCGAGTATAGTGATGTGTAGTAGTCCCTGAAAGCCTGGCATTTATCCTTCGCCACCACGACCCTGGTCCCATTCGGCAGTTGAACTTTCGCTATATGTGCTTTAGCTGCTCTGGCCCTCAATCTCCTCGCCAATATTCTCCCCACCTTGTCCCCCCTTCGAAATATTTCTGTTTTAGAACCAACAGGGAATTTTCTGCCCTATTGGTGCGCAACATCCTGAGCTGGCCTCTAAGATTAGCTAAATGTCTCCTCGTCCGCTGGGTAGAGCCGCCTTGGTCCTGTGTCTCCGCTTTCTTCAGGTCATCCGTCAGTTTGTCTTCCAACGCTCGCGCCTCTCGCGAACTCGCGATCGAAAGGGACATAATATGCCCCCGTATCGTGGCCTTGAAGGCATCCCAGACCACCGGAAAGGGCGTCTCAGGCAAGTCGTTGCTGATGATACAATGGCCCCCTGAATGTCCTGGACATCCGCCGTATGCCGAAGGATACTAGGCGGCAGGCACCATTTCTGTTCCTGGGGAGGACAAGCGGCTGGGTCTTGCAGGAGCAATTCCACATGAGCGTGGTCAGAAATCGCGATATCGGACATATCGACCCCTAGGGCATCGCGGGAGAGATCATGGGACATAAACAAATAATCGATGCGAGAGTAGGATCGATGAGCATGGGAGTAGAATGAGTACTCCCTCTTGCCCGGGGAAAAATAGCACCACGCATCGAACAGCCCTAAGTCCGCAATCTGCTTGCGTAGCGCTGAGGACATTGCCCCAGCACCACTGAAGGAGCCCTCACTCCGATCCATCTCTGGGCACCAGACCAGGTTGAGATCACCCCCCACAATAAGCGAGGGCCTGCCCTGCGGCACATGGTCTCTCAAGAGGTCTCTGAGGTAGCGGTCCTGCGCTTGGTTGGGGGCATATATGTTGCACAGCGTGAAGCGGCGGCGCCCAACCTCGACACTCACTCTGAGAAAGCACCCATCACCACCCCGAAAGGGTCTGTCTTCCCCCCACCTGATGCCAGCCCTGCACAATAGCGCCACTCCTGCTGTTTTTGTGTCTGCTGCAGCCCAGAACTGAAGAGGGTACCTAGGGTGTGCCATGCACGCGGTGTCAGCCTGCAGAAGGTGAGTCTCCTGTAGGAATATGATGTCTGGATTCTGACGGGTAAGATAGTGCCAAACCTGCTTGCACTTGTTGGGTGAGTTAAGGCCCTTCACGTTGAGGGTCAGGACCTTCAGAGGGCTAGGCGTGTTCACAGCCATGCTGGGTTGTGCCATAAGCTATCATTTCCCCCACAACAGCCATCCCGCTCTCAGCTCACATACTACAGGCCTGGATCCGCACCCTTCCATACCCCACCAATGTTCAGCACCCCCTCCCCGAGCCCCTGCGAGAAGAAAAGAAAAGGGGAAGAAAGAGCAGCAAGAAGCAAGAGAAAGAGAAAGAAATAGAGAGATAACGAGCGGCCTAAAGAGCCACGCATCGAGGCATAACCGTTGCGGCCAACAGGGCCGTAGGACACTGACCCGGTTACAGGGCAGTCCGCATCCGCAGGTTTGGAAGCTCTCTGGGATGTCACTCCCTAAGGGGCAGACCAAAGGAGGTTGTGACGGTCTCAAAGGACGAACAGCTGAGGAGCTCCCGCTGCCCCTTCAACCCATACATCTGGAGTCAGGGTAGTGTGTGAAAAGCCTCAGCGCGTCACCGCCCACAGAGTCAAGCGGGCTCAGGTGCTAGACCCCCCCAACCAGGAATAAAGAAGTAAGCGACCCACAGTTCAAGGTGTTAGGAAGTTCCCGTCTGACTCTTCTTTGTCCCCCTCAAGAGACCGGATGTGGGCTATGATGTCCTGTTTGGCCTGGGTGGGTGATCGCCCCTCCGCGGGGAGGCACGACGGTGCCGATGCACTGTGGTCCAGTCCGGTCCAGCCGGCGCTCTCCTCGGTCTATGGGGCTGGGATGGCTCACTGGTTAGAGGCGGCAGACCCGAGAGCAGAGGACGGCCCGGGACCAGGGTTCGATTCCCGGCGCGGCAGGTTTCTGGACCAGGGTCAGCGGACTCGATAATTCTCTCGCCTCGGTGCCCACTCTGATCAGCGATCACACTCGGCAACTCTGGGCATTAGCTTGCCTCATCTTCACTAACGGCCCCACCAGACCGCCGGGGATGCCTGGTCTCACCCTGGAGATACCCAATAGGGACCATCTCTCAGGGAAGCCAGGAAGGGTTTTGCAGCGGTCGAAGCGCCTTGGGACCCTCCGGGTAAGTAGTGCGCTATATAAATGCCTATACATTTACATTTACATACATTACTCGCTGGAGGGGTCATTGACAGGCGGAGGAGCTGCGCCTCTTCCTTGTAGGATCGCACGACTCTACGCTTGGATTCCCACTGGAATATAAGCGCAAACGGATGTCCCCACTGATAGGCGATACCCATACTGCGCAGTTTTTCAGTCACAGGTCGGAATGCACGCCTCCGCTTCAGAGTGTTGGGCGCCAGATCCTGGAAAATTTGAATCTTGTGGCCCTTATATCGCATGTCTGGGTTGTCACGTGCATTTTTCCTGATTGCCTCCTTTTCGGTGAAGAAATGGACCCTGGTCAGGATGTCTGGCAGAAGCCCCGGCCTCCCCACAGGGCCGGCCACACGGTGCGCCCGATCCAGCGCCGGGGGTGAGGCGTTTTCGTGTCCCCATGATGTCTTCCCCTTCTTCTCCAAGCTAAATCCCCTGGATGCGGAGATTGTTGCACCGGCTTCTATTCTCCAAGTCCTCCTGCTACACTTGGAGCTCGATGTTCTGCTCCTCAAGGGCCGCCAGGCGCTGCCATAGATGTTCCTGGCCTTCAGTGCGCGTGTCCATTGTCCTCTCCAGCCCATCTACCATTTCCCCAAGGTCCGTCACCTCTTTCCTAAGCTCTTTCACACAGTTGTGCACCTCGGATCACAGGAATCCTATCTCCGTTTTCAGCTCAGCCATAAAGGTGGACATGAAAGCCTGAGTAACGGGCGGGGAATCTTCAACAACCCGGGATGGGCCTTCACCAGCAGCTGGCGCTCCCGCTTTACCCCACATGGCCATGACCGTGTTGTCCTTAGGGGCCGCGGCCGGGTCGGCTTTGCTTCCTTTATTTGAGCGCGTCATTGCCAACTTTGCGCCCTCCCGGCCAGGCGATATGGGCGGATGCCGCACTGACTTGGGAAACGGGCCAGTTCACTGTGGGCTAGTCAGAGAAGGGCACAAGGGCATACACACACTGCCAAATGCCTCGACCATGCAGTGCCCAAGCAGGTCCCCCCCACCTGTAGGTCAAAGGTCAGCTTGAGAGGGGTCCACCCACCAGCGGCCGGGACCAGGGAGATGTCCAGCTGGCCACCGCAAAGTCCAGTGCCTCACCACCAATGACTCCCTCCTACGCTTCCAGGCGATAGAAATTGCACTCCAGCACCCGGATTGTGTGCCTCGCTGCATGAATGCAGGGGTTCACGCCAATCACCGCCCGAGAAGTGCCAATCCTGGCCCCCACAGTAGGCCCCTAACCCACTCCAAATACTACACTGTCTAGGGCCCCCGGGGACCAAATGAAGGGTGAAAGGCAGTTCACACCCACTCCACCTAAAGTACCTATGCTCAGAGCGCCAGGCCTCCAAACATAGTCCCCACAGTCATACAAAAGATGGCGGTCTGCGCCTTCCTCCTCCACCACGCTCGCTGGATCAGTGCCGCTCACCTTGATGTCTCAGGGTTGTGCCCACCTTCAGAGAGTCTTCTGGAAGTCGATCCTTGCCCACAGCAGACCGCGATTCCAGGCCAGCACAGGCCTAGCGGTAGGCTCGTCCCCGCTCGCACCTGCCAGTCACTGCCCTGTAGCACGCCGACGGCCTTCTTCGTCCGGGGCCCGACCCGCCACAGGCCTCCCAGCATAAGGCGCCGGCAGTCCGTGCCTCAAAGGTACCACGCACCTGCCATTCAGCGCCCCACGCGTGCCGTCCGCCGGTGTCCCTCATCACACTCGGTCCGCTCCTGCGGCCCTCAAGATGGCGGGTCGCGTCGGTCTAGGGGTGCCCCGGCACCGCACCTCAGCCGCCGCTGCTCAAGGCACACCACAAGGGACCCTCCATCAGGGCGCCCCGCGCCACTCTGCAGCGTAGAGGCAAATGCCGCCCCCGCAGCAGTACGGCCCAGGCGTCCGGACCTCCGACGCAGTTCTCCAGGCATTCCAAAATGGCGGGTCCCCCTCCCCCGGTCCACGACCGGGTGACGCCGTCTCCTCTCGCCAGCAACTCTCCGGGGTTCAGAGGTGCGTCCACAAGCGCCCACCAGCAAAAGACCGCCAGTCAAGATGCCCCGGGGTCCACAGGCAGCGCTCCTCCACCAGGGCTCACCCTCCGATCGCCGAGAGCGGGACCCGTCTCGGCAGGGGCTTAAAAAATGGCAGGTCGACCATCCTGGACCTCCACCCGTCTTTGCCGAACACCGCACTCCAGCGTCTCCAGAAAGGGTCGCCAGACAGTCTCTGGGTCTCGGTGCTCCAACACTCTCAATGAGCTCTGGGGGCGATTTCAGGGCCCTCGACTCCGCTTTAATAGCTTAGAAAGGCATCGACAGCGGGAGCCCCGCCAGAGCATGTCTGTTCACATTGCCTTGCAAGCCACGCCCCAAAATGGCAGTTTTAAACTGCACACACATACTGCAATGACAGGCCTGAGAGATGTCTTAAAGGGCTACTTGAGTGGGTGGCACAATAAGCACTGCAGGCCATCTAGTAGCTTTAAATTTACAGGCCATGGGTATCTGTAATACCACATTACTAGGGGATCATATGTAAATTAAATGTGCATATTGGGGGTGAGCCAATTTTACCATTTTTAAATGAGAGAGCACAAGCACTTAAGTACTGGGTAGTAGTGGTAAATTGCATAGAGTCCTAAAGTCAACAAAAAATGAATTCAGCAAAATACGAGGGGTGAAGGGTAACTACTACCCAAGGGTATCAGTTCTAACATAGAGGTAGTGTTCCCATTAGATCTAGCATACAAAGTTAGTGTTTTCTAAAAAAACTAACAAAAAAGATACCAACCAGAGTAACAATGTGTTAGACAAGTTACCATTAGCGTGAGTCTCCCTTCCATTTTTAACTGATTGCCTCCTCTGTTTTTGATATGTTTTGCTGGTTTAGATGCTTTGGGCACTGTGCCTCTGCTATTCAGTGCCACAGTGCAAGAGCGCACTATTGTGAATCCATGTATTGATTATTGTTTCCATGATTGGCTTATGTGATTTACTTGTCAGACCCTAGTACAGTGCACCATGTGTACCCATAGCCTGTAAATCAAATGCTGCTGGTGGGCTTGCAGCACTGGTTGTGCCACCCACAGAAGCAGCTTGTTCAGTGTGTCTCAGGCCTGCCATTGCAGAGCCTGTGTGCAGTCTGTGACTGCCATGTTGACTTGGCACATGCACCCACTTGCCAGTCCCTAAACCTTCCCTATCTACATATCAGACACCCCTAATGTAGGCCCTAGGGCACGGTGCATTGTATGTAAAAGGTAGGTCATGCCCTGATGTGTGTGGCATGACCTGATAGGGAATTACAGCCTATTTCGTTTTTCACTATTGCAAGGCTACCTGTCCCATAGGGCAGTTTGATTCTAACATCTTATAATCCTAACCGACCCAGGGAACATGTTAGAAATTCGAGTTTAGTATGCCTGAACTCAAATGATAAAATACATCTTTTAGTAAAGTTGGTTTTAATATTCTGTGTTTGCAAATACCACTTTTAGAAAGTAGGTATTTGCTTGTCTAACCATTCAAACCTGCCTCTGCTAGGTTGTGTATTCCTATGTCTGGTTTTGTGAGTGACAGGGCTGGGGAAGTCCAGGAGACAGGGTGAATCAGCGCTAGGCTAAATAGACCTATCTGCATTGGGAGTGGTGGGAGGGCGATCACTGAAAAAATATCGAGGGTCAAAATATCGACTGGCAAAAATATCGTGGACAAAATATCGACAGTCAAAATATCGAGTTTGTATCTACAAACAGGTAAGTACAAAAATATCGAGTACAAAATATCGTTTACAATAATATAGTTATAAAAAATATCGACTTTGTTAAAAACAGTGTTTAATTAAATTAATATTAAAATTTAATTACTAAAATATACTTAAAAATACTTAAATTAAATTATAATAATTAAATAATAAATAAACTTAATAAAAATAATTTTTTATAATCATATTTGGAAAAACATATATATATAATAACATACTATAATTAAATAGGATACTATTATATTAGCGTACAATACCAGAAGTGTAAAAAATTCTATTCCCACTCCAAAGAGTAACGACGGTCACATTATCGACTTGCAAAAATATCGTTTAAAAACTGAAAACTGACCCTGAACCCTAAAAATACCCCTTTACCCAAAAACCCAAAACTGACCCTGAACCCTCAAAATACCCCTTTACCCAAAAACTGAAAACTGACCCTGAACCCTAAAAATGCCCCTTTACCCTAAAACTGAAAACTGACCCTGAACCCTAAAAATACCCCTTTACCCAAAAACCCAAAACTGACCCTGAACCCTAAAAATACCCCTTTACCCAAAAACTGAAAACTGACCCTGAACCCTAAAAATGCCCCTTTACCCATGAACTGAAAACTGACCCTGAACCCTAAAAATACCCCTTTACCCTAAAACTGAAAACTGACCCTGAACCCTAAAAATGCCCCTTTACCCAAAAACTGAAAACTGACCCTGAACCCTAGAAATACCCCTTTACCCTAAAACTGAAAACTGACCCAAAACCCTAAAAATGCCCCTTTACCCAAAAACTGAAAACTGACCCTGAACCCTAAAAATGCTCCTTTACCCAAAATGTATCAATATTATTTAATTACCAATTAATTATTAATTAACAATAAAAATAAAGTTAATATATTAGCACATTAGCTGTAATTATTTTAATAATTAATATTATTTTTTCCCAATTAATTATTTAAAAATAACACAAAATTATATATATTCAAAATGTACTCTAATTAATGTAATTAACTAATTACAATTAATTAATTACCAATTAATTACTAATACAAAATATGTACAAAATTATATTAATTAATTAACTAATTAATATTAATTAATTATCAATTAATTATTAATTAAAAATATTAACACACATATATTAATTAATTAATTATTATTAAATTACTTCCCACCCTATTCCCCTATAAACCCACAACCCGCTACAGAATTACATTACGCAATTATTATAAAAACAAAATTCATTTAATAAAATATTTTATAACATTAATACACACTTTTCACACATATTATTACATAAAAATACACTATAAAATATTATATATTATTAAAAATTCGATATTTTTGCTATCTATATTTTATACAGTCGATATTACTTCACTTACCTGAAAAACAATATTTTTGTAGTCGATATTATGTCCAGTCGATATTTTGTCCAGTCTATATTTAAAACTCGATATTATGTCCAGTCGATATTTTGGAGTCGATATTTTGTCTGTACACCGTGGGAGGGGTAGCACCTGTACCTGAATAGGGCTGAGCCTGCCTTCCACAATGCTGGCTCCACCTCCTGTGGTGCGTCCGATGACCCTGGCCCACACTGAAAAAGGAAGAAGTTGTGCACTGGCAGAATGCACCCAGAGCTGGTTTGGACTAGGTACAGGACCCCCTGCCTTCACAGATCAAAGGGAATAGTAGTATAAATATGGGGGCCCAGACCCCAAGACTTTAGATCACTTCTGGGAAATAAAGACAAACCTTTGCCAAGGAGAAGAACCAAAGAAGCTGCAGAAGTTTGGACTGCCCCTCTGCCAGTGTGCTGTTTGCTGGGTTGGTCTGCAGTGGTTGTTTTATTACCAAGGAAAGGAGAAGGAACTTTTAAGGAACTTTCATCATCTCGCAGAATACTTCTCTAAGGGCTTGAATTTGAGCTTGCCTCCTGTCTGAAGTCTAAGGTATACAAAAGACTTCACCCCTTCTGTTTGCCTGCATCTGGAACTTGCTGTTATAGCTGCTGCAGAAGGAAATTGCACCACCGACGCCGGCGAGCGACACTGTATTCTGCATCGAAGCCACGAGCGCTGCTCTGACTTACAACGTAGACCCGACACCGGCCGCCATGCCACATTGACGCCAGCGAGCGACATCGTAACCTGCCTTAAGCTGTGAGCACAGCTCCGACTTGCGACGTAGACCCGACGCCTGCTGCTGTACCGCATCAACTCCAAAGCCGACATCATTGCAGAGCCAATCCTCGACTTGGGTGGTCAAGAATCCATCGACATGGTGACATCTGGGAACCGGGGTTTCGGTGCCATCGTGACATCACCTGCTCTCCGGTAAGGAACTAACGCCTCCCCTGGTTTGCACAAGCATTGAGGACCCAGCAAATTGCCCCCCAAAGCAAGGAATCAACGCCGCCCAGCACCTACAACACTGCATCTCCCCGACACCGTGAGCTGTCTTTGTTTTTGCTTTTTCAAGGTACTGTTTGTGTGGGTCTGATTTGACTCCAGGGCCTGACGCCGTGCACCTCGTGGTTAGTGCCGTACTTTGGGATTTCTTTGACTTTGACGTTGTGATATCTCCAGTTGGGATTATCTGTTGCTAAAGACTGCTTTTAAGTGAATAACCTATTTTCGAACTACCTCTACCATCTTGAAGTATTATTTTCGATTTCAGTATTGTGGATTTTTGTTGTTTGTGGTCTTGTGTTAAGTCTATATAAAGAATACTTATTTTTATAAAACCTGCGTGGTGTCCATCTGTAGTGTTTTCACTGCATTGCTTCACACACTGCCTCTGAGATAAGCGTGTCTGCTCGTGCCAAGCCACCAAGGGGGTGAGTAGGGGTTATCCAGGAGTGTAATCCCATTTCCCTGACTAGATGCAAGGGTCCCTATTTGGTCAAAGGTGCAAGCCATTGCCAACTAGAGACCCCCAGTTCTAACATTGGTGGTCAGCGGTGAGGATTCTGGACTTGCATTTGTGACTCATATACAGTAATTGGTGTACACTACTAGTGAGTGGAGATCAAACACAACAACATACTTTGTTTTGGGTAGAAGTTTTTCCTTAGACTGCTCTTTTTTTCTGAGAACTGCCAATTCTTACTGCCACGAGCAGACCAGCATCTGTTGCATCTATAGATCTAGATTTTGAGGAAGAGAAGTTTTAAGCCTACAATGAGAAACAGCTGAAGCAGTTCTGCAAAATATGTAAAGTTGCTACTCAAGGCATTGCCAAAAAGGATGAATACCAAAAGGCGTTGATGGCCTGGGTGGAAGCAAGAAATACCCCTGAACTGGTGGTGAAGCCAGTTGGGGATGCAGATGGGCAGCCGGATAGGCCATTGGTTCCAGCCAGGGAAGGGGTACCGTCCCCGCCTGGCAGTAGCGTCTCTTCCAAGAACCTGTCCCCAAGAGAGCTGGAAGACAGGGAGAGGAATAGATTGCACAAGCAGGAGATGGCCAGGCTCAAGATGGAGGGTCAGAGGGATCTAGAGAATAGCAGGTTGTCCTTGGAGAGTGAGAGAATGGGATGGAACATGAGAGAATGTTAAGGGAGATATAGCTCCAAGCAAAAAGCTTATAAATCAATCCCTCTGGTGGCAGCACACCATCTGTGCCTGCAGAAGGCAGACCCCATATCCCCAAGAATGTCATCAAAGAATTCCATAGACAGGAAGATATTGGGCAGTGGTTTGCAACTTATGAGATAGCAATGTTGGCCCACCGGGTCCCTGAGAAGGATGGGGGAGCGGGGTTGAGGGGCTGCTTTGTGAGTGATGGGAAGGATACATAGTTAGACCCACCCAGTGAGAATAGGGTGTCTTATGCCCACATGAAGGAAGTCCTGATGACTCTGTATGGTTTGACCCCAGAACTCTATAGACAGAGGTTCAGGAATTGTAAGAAGCTGGAGGCAACTACCTGGGTGGAATATCAGTCTTTCTTTTGCAGAGCTATGGATGGTTGGGTGAAGGGTAGCAAAGTGTATACTTTTGAAGCGCACTAAGATTTGTTTACATGGGAGCACTTGTCTGCTAATTGTTTTCCAAAACTACCCAGCACCTTATTGATAGCAAGTTAACTATCCCTAGGAAGCTTGCTGAGGAGGCGGACCGCTGAGTCAGCACTCGGATCCACAAGGGTCACGTGGAAGACTTCACCAAAGGTGGGCAGGGTCCCCAGCAGAAGAGTGGGGTGGACAAGGGTAAACAGAGGGAGTTCCAGATAGGGCTCCAAAGTAATTCCCAAGGGAAACAAGGGAAGGGTTCCAAGCCTCCCCCTGAGAAAAAGCAAGAGGCCCGACAGGTAAACCTGTTCACAGGAGTCCCTCTAAGTGCTTTATGTGTGGTAAAGTGGGCCACCGTTGGTATAATGCACAGTGTCCCATGAGGGATTCCAAAGCACCACCTTGTGCCCGACCCCGTCAGATGGCGAGTGTAGCCTGAGCCGGGGGGCGGAGATGGGTGTCCAAGGTGGGTGGGGTCCCGCAGAAATGTCCCTTGTCTCTTTAGGAGACTTTGAGATGATCCCTAAGACCCAGCTGCTTTGTAACACTAAGAAGTACATGCAGTGGGTGACCATCAATGGCCATAGTGTGGAAGCTCTAGGAGACACCGGGGCTTTTGTGACAGCTGTCAGTTGCCGGCTCAGGTCCAAAGAGCAGGTTATCCCCCATGCATTCTTCCCTGTAGTTGCCATGGACAACTTGCAGAGCCAGTGTGAGGTGGCCTAAGTTCCCTTTGAGTGGCGGGGTCTCAGGCACTCTTCAAGTAGCTGTGAGGCCAGCCATGCCTGTTGATTGTCTGCTGTGCAATGATTTAAAGAACTCCCCGCGGGCTAAGGTGGAGAGAAGGTCTCATTTGGAGATGTTGGGTCTGCCTGGGTGGGCGTGTGTGATCACTCGGTCTAAGGCAACCAGTAGGGGTGTTCAAGAGGTTCTGGAGCCTGAAAATAAATATGGCCCATACCCCTGCCTTAAAGAGAAGAGGTAAGGGCATGGGAAACCAGTCCCCATAGTTTCCACAGTCCAGAAAGAGGCCGACCTTGAGGGGGATGCCCTGGAACCTACAGGGGAACAAGTGGCTGAATTGGGGGACCTGCCTGAGCTGATCCATTGGCAGCAAGAAGGAGGACCCTCCAGGGAGGAATTCTGTTCAGAACAAAAGAAGTACCCTTCTTTTGTGGGTTTGCAGCAAAAAGCCACAAATCAGGCAGCAGGTGATCAGTCTGGATCACATTGGATCTACTGGGAGAACGATATCCTGTATAGCGAGCCTAAGGTTGCTGAGCCTGGGTCAGCCCATGTGCTGGTGGTACCCCAGCGCTTCAGAGCCTTCCTACTGGGTTTGGCTCATGATGTACCTTTAGCTGGACAACTGGGGCAGGACAAGTCCTTTGAAAGGCTTGTCACCCACTTTTATTGGCCCCAGATGTGGAAGAACTCAGATACTCATTGTAGGACTTGTCAAACTTGCCAGGCAAGTGGGAAAAGTGGAAGGAAGCACAAGGCTTCTCTCCATCCTTTCCCTGTAGTCAGTACCCCCTTTGTAAGGATGGGCATTGACATTGTGGGGTACCCTGGACCCCTAGACAGCCATGGGCAACAGGTTTATCCTGGTCTTGGTGGACCATGCTACCCGGTACCCAGAAGCCATCCCTCTCAGGACAGTGACGGCTCCCGTCGTGGGGCGTGCACAGATGGGGATTTTCTCCAGTGTGGGGTTCCCCAGAGAGGTGGTGTCAGGCCGTGATACAAACGTCATATCCAATTATATGAAGTTCCTGTGGCAGTAGTGCAGTGTTATATACAAGTTCACCACTTCTTACCAACCCCAAGGTAATGGGCTGATTGAGAGATTCAGCCGGACATTCAAAGGCATGATAATGGGCCTTGAGGAACTTATGAGGTGTAAGTGGGACATCCTCTTGCCATGCCTTCTTTTTCCTTACCATGAGGTGCCACAGAAGTCCTTAGGGTTCAGCCCCTTTGAACTGCTGTATGGTCACCCGGTAAGAGGACCTTTGAGTCTGGTCAAGGAAGGCTGGGAGCAACCTCCCAGGAAACCGCCCCAGGATGTATACAGTTACATGCTGGCCTTCAGGAACCAGACTCAGCGATTCAGACATCTCGCTCAGGTGAATCGGGAAGCCAGCCAGGAAGAGATGAAGCTGTGGTACGATCAGAATGCCACTCTGATTGAGCTTCAACCTGGTCAGAAAGTTTGGGTCATGGCCCCTGTAGAGGCCTGTGCACTCCAGGACAGATGGACCGGACCATTTGAGGTGGTAGAGCGCAAGAGTGATGTTACCTACCTGGTGAACTTATGGTCTCCTAGGAACCCTTTGCGGGTTCTGCATGTTGACCGCCTGAAGCCCCACTTAGAAAGGTCCGAGGTGGGCATGCTCCTAGCAACAGATGAAGGAATGGAGGAGGAGACCAAGCCCATTTCTGACCTCCTGTCTGCAACAGAGCAAGATGGGTCAGTGGATGGTGTCAGCCTTTCTGCCAAACTGACCCCTGAACAGCAGCAAGATTGTCGCCAACTGTTGGGACAATTCTCTGATTTGTTCTCCCTGGTTCCTGGTGTCACTGAGTGGCGCGTCCATGATGTGGACACTGGAGACAGTCCTCCTGTGAAGCACAAGGCTTACAGAGTGACTGACAGGGTCAGAGCTCACATCAAGGAGGAGGTCTCCTAGATGGTTGTCTTAGGGGTGAATGAGTCCTCTAACAGCCCTTGTGCCATCCCAGTGGTCTTGGTACCAAAAGCTGCCTCCCCTGGTGCCACACCCAAACTCCGGTTCTGTGTGGACTACAGAGGACTCAATTCAGTCACCAGGACTGACACACACCCCATCCCCAGAGCTGATGAGCTCATTGGTCAGTTGGGGTTAGCCCAGTCCCTCAGCACGTTTGATTTAACATCTGGGTACTGGCAGATCGCCTGAACTGATAAGTCCAAAGAGAGGTCAGCCTTCTCCACAACCAGATGGGCACTACCAATTGTGGGTTATGCCCTTTGGGATGAAGAATGTCCCTGCCACCTTTCAGAGGTTGGTCAACCAGGTGTTGGCTGGACTTGAAGATTGCAGTGCCGCCTACCTGGATGACATTGCGGTGTTCAGCACCAGTTGGGAAGAACATCTGTGCCACCTCAGGGAAGTTTTGATGGGGCTGTGAAAGGCAGGCCTCATGATCAAGGCAAGTAAGTGCCAGATCGAGCAGGGTTCTGTGGTGTACTTGGGGCACCAGGTGGGGTGCGGCCAGGTGGCACCCCTACAACCCATGATTGATACCATCCTGGCATGGGAACCCCTCAAGTCCCAGACACAGGTGAGAGCCTTTTTTGGACTCACTGGGTACTACAGGAGGTTTGTCAAGGGATACAACAATATTGTTGCACCCTTGACTGATCTGAATTCCAGGAAGAAGCCCAAGAAAGTGAACTGGACTGACACCTGTAAGAAGGCTTTTGACGCCCTGAAGACTGCCATGTGCACAGCACCTGTGCTTCAGGCGCCCAACTTCTCAAGGGAAATCATTGTCCAAACAGACGCTTCAGAGCATGGTGTGGTGGCTGTCTTTCACAGATCAATGAGGAGGGACTAGACCAACCTGTGGCATTAATCAGTAGGAGGTTACTTTCACGGGAACAGAGGTGAAGTGCAGTTAAGCGTGAGGCATTTCCTGTGGTCTGGGCACTGAAGAAGTTGAGACCATACCTGTTTGTGACCCACTTCCGGGTTCTAACACAATGAAGTTGTGGGGCCAGTGGGCCACTGGTCCTATCCTTGTATGCACACTATATTTCCTCTATGGAACACAGAGGATTCACGCTGCTTTAGTAGTGGTTAAATGAGTTATTTATTCATCAAGATTTCCGTGGTTTAACTCCACATTAGTTCAATGATATTGTTCATTTTCACCACATGACACAATCCTTTAAATACATCCAATGCATTTCGGGGTTATCGTGCACCCCTTCATCAGGGAAAGGACACTACAATCAAAAAATAAAAAAACAAGAGTAAAACAGTCTGTCAGTTAAATCGTGGGGATACTCGCTGGGTTGGGGAGGGTCGGGTTGTGCAGGTCGACAGGGTATGGTGAGTTTAAGGGTCATTTAATGGGTTCACCTTAATAGAACCGAAGGCCCGTGAAAAAATAAACTATGTTGGACCGTTCTTACGTGTATCACGTTTATCGTGTCGCCTTGTTCTGTGGGTAAAAGGTATTAAAGAGCGTGTTAAGTTGCATGAATGAAAAAGGTTGGCGTCTGTAGTAAATATCCAGGTGCTAGCGTTGTTAAACTAACCTGAGGGTAAATGGCGAGTTGCTTGTTGATCCGTTCGTGTACGCGGGTCCGGGCGGAAACGCCTCTGACCGCGTTTCGTGAGATTCAAAAAGACGCGATCACGTGATGTATCAAAAGTGAAAAAAAGACTCACTCTGAATTAAAGGGGCCGGGTAACGTGGAAGTAGACTCATAGTGAGTTAGAGGAACATGGTTACCTTACTATCACGACAGGAATCAATGATTCGAGTCAGGGTAGCCTAAATTGTATGTGTGTCATAATGTGTTGGGAAGGGAAAATGAGGTGTATTACGACCGGCTGAATACATTGTAATCAATAAAAACAAAAGACTGAATATTTGGTAACCAAAAATAACAAAATGTAGAATGCAAATAATAAGTAAACATATATAAAAAATACATGATCATCAATTCACACAGGAAATACTAGATCAGTCCATGAGCAACCTTATAGGTAACAAGAGAGTTCAATTCTATCATTTAGGCCAAATGGCTTTTGTGTTGACAGTCTTTGGATCCAGGTGTTTTCTCTTTGGAGAAGAAATTTAGTATTGTCTCTACCTTCAATTTTTGGAATCATTTCCAGTATGGTGAACTTCATTTGGGAAATGTTGTGTTTTTCTTCATGAAAGTGTACTGCCAATGAAGATTTGGTATTTTTAAGACGGATATTAGATTTGTGTTCAATAAGTCTTGTTTTGATTTTTCGTTCCGTCTTACCAATGTATAGTTTTCCACATGGACATTTTAGAGCATAGATGACATTGCTAGTGTGACATGTGGCATTGACCTGTAATTTTATCTTATGACCTTTCATTGGGTGGTTAATTGTGCTTCCTCGAATGATGCTATTGCAGTTTCCGCAATTGAGGCATGGTTTAGTGCCTGTGTAGTTGGTGGTTGTGATGGGTTTGTGTTGTACCAATTCTCCAAGGTTACGTGCTCTGGTAAACGCGAATAGTGGAGGTTCCATGAAAATCTGATTGAAATCCGGTTCCAAATTCAATAATGACCAGTGTTGGTGTATGATCCGTTTGAACTTAGTGGTGGCTGTCGAATATTTTGATGATATTTGGATATCCATCCAGGCAATATCATCAAACAATCTAAACAGAAGATTACAAATACAGGCAGACAAAAACTCTTACAACCTAGTGCCAAAAAACAACAGACCCGCATAGTGGCAGCCACCACTAAGTTCAAACGGATCATACGCCAACACTGGTCATTATTGAATTTGGAACCGGAATTCATTCAGATTTTCATGGAACCTCCGCTATTCGCGTTTACCAGAGCACGTAACCTTGGAGAATTGGTACAACACAAACCCATCACAACCACCAACTACACAGGCACTAAACCATGCCTCAATTGCGGAAACTACAATAGCATCATTTGAGGAAACACAATTAACCACCCAATGAAAGGTCATAAGATAAAATTACAGGTCAATGCCACATGTGACACTAGCAATGTCATCTATGCTCTAAAATGTCCTTGTGGAAAACTATACATTGGTAAGACGGAACGAAAAATCAAAACAAGACTTATTGAACACAAATCTAATATCCGTCTTAAAAATACCAAATCTTCATTGGCAGTACACTTTCATGAAGAAAAACACAACATTTCCCAAATGAAGTTCACCATACTGGAAATGATTCCAAAAATTGAAGGTAGAGACAATACTAAATTTCTTCTCCAAAGAGAAAACACCTGGATCCAAAGACTGTCAACACAAAAGCCATTTGGCCTAAATGATAGAATTGAACTCTCTTGTTACCTATAAGGTTGCTCATGGACTGATCTAGTATTTCCTGTGTGAATTGATGATCATGTATTTTCTTATATGTTTACTTATTATTTGCATTCTACATTTTGTTATTTTTGGTTACCAAATATTCAGTCTTTTGTTTTTATTGATTACAATGTATTCAGCCGGTCGTAATACACCTCATTTTCCCTTCCCAACACATTATGACACACATACAATTTAGGCTACCCTGACTCGAATCATTGATTCCTGTCGTGATAGTAAGGTAACCATGTTCCTCTAACTCACTATGAGTCTACTTCCACGTTACAAGGCCCCTTTAATTCAGAGTGAGTCTTTTTTTCACTTTTGATACATCACATGATCGCGTCTTTTTGAATCTCACGAAACGCGGTCAGAGGCGTTTCCGCCCGGACCCGCGTACACGAACGGATCAACAAGCAACTCGCCATTTACCCTCAGGTTAGTTTAACAATGCTAGCACCTGGATATTTACTACAGGCGCCAACCTTTTTCATTCACGCAACTTAACACGCTCTTTAATACCTTTTACCCACAGAACAAGGCGACACGATAAACATGATACACGTAAGAACGGTCCAACATAGTTTATTTTTTCACGGGCTTTCGGTTCTATTAAGGTGAACCCATTAAACGACACTTAAACTCACCATACCCTGTCGACCTGCACAACCCGACCCTCTCCAACCCAGCGAGTATCCCCACGATTTGACTGACAGACTGTTTTACTCTTGTTTTTTTATTTTTTTATTGTAATGTCCTTTCCCTGATGAAGGGGTGCACGATAACCCCGAAATGCATTGGATGTATTTAAAGGATTGTGTCATGTGGTGAAAATGAACAATATCATTGAACTAATGTGGAGTTAAATCACGGAAATCTTGATGAATAAATAACTCATTTAACCACTACTAAAGCAGCGTGAATCCTCTGTGTTCCATAGAGGAAATATAGTGTGCATACAAGGATGGGACCAGTGGCCCACTGGCCCCACAACTTCATTGTGTTATAACGAACGTCGAGGGACGCCTGACGTTACTTGCATAGCACCTTAAATTGGAGAAATTTTCTTTCAAATCTAGCTGTGCGTCAGCCCTACTAGCACCACTTCCGGGTTCTGACAGACCACAGGCCCCTCAGATGGCGGATGCAGATGAAGGGTGAGAATTCAAAGTTGTTGAGGTAGTCCATTTCCCTACAGGGGATGGACTTCATGGTGGAACACCGCCATGGTACAGAACACGCCAATGCTGATGGTCTGTCCAGATTTTTCCACCTTAGTGAAGAGAACTCCCAAGGGTAGTTCTCCCCATATTTCTGCTGGAGGGGACAAGTGTTAGACCTGGTACCATTGGCATGAGTCTCCCTTACATTTTTCACTGATTGCCTCCTCTGGTTTTGCTGGTTTAGATGCTTTGGGCACTGTGCTACTGCTATTCAGTGCCACAGTGCAAGTGCAAGTGCTCCCTATTGTAAATCCATGTATTGATTAATGACTCCATGATTGGCTTATGTGATTTACTTGTCAGACCTTAGTACAGTGCACCATGTGTGCCCAGGGCCTGTAAATCAAATGCTGCTGGGGGGCTTGCAGCGATGGTTGTGCCACCCACAGAAGCAGCTTGTAATAAGGGTGGGTGGAATTTGCGTAGTCGTGTTTCGCAAAGTTCGCAGAATTCCATGAGCATGCGGAATTGCCTGTTCCGCCCAATTGCTATGCGTTTTTCCTGTTCATGGAGGCTGCTTGCGTCCTCGGGGGAAATATCTCGCAAACTCACTCATCCGGTCGCCAATTGGCGCGGCCATCTTGTTTCACTTGTCCTGTCAGTTTGCGATGCGTGTTTCCTGTTCACGAATGCGGATGTCCGGTGGCGTGTCCGAATGACGTGTTGGCGATCTCACACTCTCGCAGCGCACATGAACGGATAGGAAAACTCGTTGGTGATCGCAGGGATTCTGGTAAGTCCCTACTACGCGCGCGAACATGCATTTTCAAAGCGTGAACAAGGTAAAAATTCCGCTACGCCGTGGATCGCAGAATTCTCAGCAATTCTGCATTCTCTGCTGAATGCGGAATTGCCAAAATTCTGCCAAATTCCGCAAATTACGAAAGCAGAACGGAATTTACCGCCCAGGGTTACTTGTAAAGTGTGTCTCAGGCCCGCCATTGCAGAGCCTGTGTGCAGTCTGTGACTGCCATGTCGACTCGGCAAGTACGTTAGCAATCAATGAGAACTAGCTCTGGTTTAAATTGTTTGTATGTCTGTGGGTGGAGGAAAACCATTAGGTTTTATGAAGGCCCTCACCCACCAACCTAGTTAGTGGCATGCTTGATCATCGGGCCCCACCCGAGGTACCGAGTGTGTCTCAGGTGTGCTTTAACGCCAGATTACTGCAGAGCGTTTTTTTTTTGGTTCGTGAGGGTGCTGTGAGTGTGCTCTGAGTGAGGTTTAAAATACTGTCCTGGGTATCCCAAACTTGGTTGGTGGGTGAGGGAGCGTCATAAAACCTAATGGTTTTCCTCCACCCGCAGACATACAAACAATTTAAACCAGAGCTAGTTCTCATTGATTGCTAACATATAAACTGGGAAAACGGACTAGCCTCTCTAGTTCTCCTCTCTCTTTTTGATTACAACATAGACTTGGCAAGTAACCCACTTGCCAGTCCCTAAACCTTCACTTTTCTACATATCAGACACCCCTTAGGTAGGCCCTAGGGCAGGGTGCATTGTATTTAAAATGTAGGTCATGCCCTGATGTGTGTGACATGACCTGATAGTGAATTACAGGCTATTTTGTTTTTCACTATTGCAAGGCTACCTGTCCCCATTGGCCAGAATCGGCAGTTTAATTAGAATATCTTATAATCCTAGCTGACCCAGGGAACATGGTAGAAATTCGAGTTTAGTATGCCTGAACTCAGAATGATAAAATACATATTTTAGTAAAGTTGGTTTTAACATTCTGTGTTTGAAAATATCACTTTTAGAACATAGGTATTTTCTTGCCTAACCATCCAGCCAGCCTCTGATAGCTTGTTTATTGTATGTCTGGTTTTGTGAGTGACAGGGGCAGGGGGCCTCCAGGAAACAGGATGAGTCAGCACTAGGCTGAATAGACCTATCTGCATTGGGAGTGGTGGGAGGAGTAGCACCTGTATATGAATAGGGTTGTGCCTGACTGCCACAATGCTTGATCCACCTCCTGTGGTGCGTCTGATGACCCTGGCCCACACTGACAAAGGAAGAAGGTGTGCACTGGCAGAATGCACCCACAACCGGTTTGGACTAGGTACAGGACCCTCTGCCTTCAGAGAACAAAGGGAATAGTAGTATAAATATGGAGGCCCAGACCCCAAGACTTTAGATCACTTCTGGGAAATCAACAAGAACCTCTGCCAAGGAGAAGAACCAAGGAAGCTGCAGGAGTTTGGACTGCCCCTCTGCTAGTGTGCTGTTTGCTGGGTTGTCCACTCAAATAGAGGGGGTCCCCTAATTCTAATGTAGGTAGAGAACGGCAGGGCAAATCAGAAATACAATCAAGAAAAGAGTCTCTGCCTGTACGGATCTATACGTGCAAAAAGTCACTGATAGATGAAACACTAACAACTCAGGGCCAAAAAGTGTTCAGAAAATACAAATAAATAGAAGTATCAAAAGGTTTATTATAGTTGATAATCAATATATTCAATGAAATTTGCGAAGACACATATATGTATAAAGTATTCAGAGAACACATCCCACAAAAACATTCACTCAACCATGTCATGCAACCTGATTCATAAGCACACACACTCACACGTAAAGCAATATCAGACATCCAACAATGAAATATTTATGTACAGATGAGCAGGTCCCCCAAAATTTCAGCAGTTTGCACATGAGATATTATCCTCTTTAACAGAGAAATTGATGAAACACATTAGGAAATAGGGATTTAAAAATGTGAGTAGACAACCAATCAGAAAAACAAATTGTATAAGTGAACAGATGTACATTTCTTGTAATTTGGGGCATTTTTCAACCATAAAGTTCAGACTTGCTCATCCAGCGCCGACACGCGTTTCGGTGTTAGACCCTGTCTTGACAGGTTTTTTGGCTCTATTTCGGAGTGATGAAGACTTTAAGCTTGCTGTCATCTAGGATCTGTATTCTTACCTTGTGTTGGCCCTTTTAAGCCCTTTTTCCAGACCTAGAAGAGGATAGCTGCTTTATATGATGATAGATCCCTTATTCTTGACTCTAATACATCTATTGCCTATTGGCTTTGACATAATTATGCCCCCTTTCATTATCCTGCCTATAGTAAAGGGTGGATCCTGTGGTCCTGACTTTATATTACATATTGGTATGGTTTGTGTAGGTCCTCTGACAGAGCTAAGGGTTATTTCATCCTTCTCGGGCCTACAAGGCCCAGAACTAGAGAGACTCCATCTTTCTTTCTACCCCTGCAGAGCTGAAATGCTTGAAGGGGAAAGGTAATGTTTATAGTTAAGCCTGTTGTCTGCTAGAGGAAAAACAGCCAGGACTGGTTCTTATCCGAGGAATGTGTTTGTCTCTTGGGTTCAGACGTAACATGCAGATGGTCACTGCGGTTGCGCGAAGGGCCCTGGAGCTGGCACAGGAATTCGGTGGGAGGCAGCCCTCTGTTGGAAATTTCCATGAGAGAGGAGCATTCTATAATAGTGAAGTGCAGAGGCGGAGTCAGTTAGTTGAGTTGGAGTTGCAGAAAGAGCTTGAGCTGGAGAGAGTTCGAGCGAGAAGGAGTTGAGCTGGAGCTGCAGAGTCAGTTGAGTTGGAGGAGCGGAGAGAGTTGAGTTGGAGGAGCGGAGAGAGTTGAGCTGGAGTTGCAGAAGGAGTGGAGAATCAGAAAGAGTTTATGTTGAATTGGAGCAGAGGAGAGGAGTGGAGTTGCAGGAGGAGAAGAGACAGAAGATGCTTGGAACAGAGAGAAGACGGACAGACAGTCAGTGAGCTGGAACTGAAGGAAGCAGTCAGAAGCAGTTACTTATCAGGAGGAGTTGTGAATAGCTGGAGTCTGAAGTAATGCCTTTTAGAAGAGACTGAAGTTATATCGTGGATTAATCTGTGGGAGCAGCTGGAGTGAATTGGACATTGGCATGGAGACAATCAGATAGAGTGAAGAAGCTAGTGGAGCGAACGATTATCAGAGCGGCAGAAACCATTAGACTGAAGTTGGAAGGTGGAGAGAGTTCGTGGGGGAGAGGAGTCCAGTGCAGAGTGATCAGCGCAGATGTGTGTCCAAGAGTGCAGGAGAGGATCTAAGATGAGCTAAGGCACAGACGAGAGAGGAGCCCAGATGACAGCTAGAGCAAGACCCCACACTCCCTAGGTGATATCCTTCTGTATTTCCAAACATTAACCTTGTCCTTATATTGTATGTCTAATCCTTTTCTTTCAGCGGTGTGTTATAGTTCCTTTTAGTTACAGAGACCCCGCAGATAACCTTGTCCCTGTTATATGTCTAATCCTTTTCTTTCAGCGGTGTGTTACAGTTCCTGTTAGTTATAGAGACCCCGCAGATCTGTGTATGAATCCTTTTCTATTGTTATTGTAATAAAGATACCCCAGTTCTTAGTGAACTAGTGTGCATGTGTTGTTCTTATGATAGAGAGCGTTTAAATCAGGTAATAACTCTTGCATACAGTGTGTGTCTCTTGTTCTTAAAGCACAGGTAACCTTTCCTTCTAGTCAGGTGTTACAGCCAGAACAGATGCTGCCCCTGATCCGGTAAGTAGCCACTGAATAATTAGGGAGAGAGAGGAGCCCTTGAGCTAAGAAAATAGATAGACACTAAGTGATTCGGCCATCCCATAATATTATTGTAGTAGCAAACCCTTAGTGAATAGTGAGAGAGACTTCCTAACATAGAGAGAAAGAGAGCTGAAGGTATTCATAGGAAAGTGATCGTCGTTGTGTAGCGGCGTTAGTGAGAGCACTGATTGTGGTCAGTGTGTATACCCACAAGATTGTGGCTTGAGAGAGCACCGGGGGGATACGGTGTGTAATGAGATCGCCTCTAGGGAAAGTGGCGTTAGTGAGAGCATCAGGTGGAAGCCTGATGTGTAGGTCCGCCGGATTGTGGACCGGATTGTGAGGAAGAGAGCACGGGGGCTGCAGCTTAGTGTGTAGACACGCCGGATTGCGTGTCGAGTGAGCACTGATGGTGATCAGTGTGTAATGGTAAATAATCAGAACTGCCCCAGGGTAGATTAGTCTGGACCCATGTGGTCGCGAGACTATGAGGTATGAGTGTGGTGTAGGGCATGGACGTCCTTAGCAATCAGTGAGTATTCCTAGTAATCCCTATAGATTTAGTGGTGTTTCTGATGATATGAGATTGTATATTGCGAGTTCCCCATCCTCAGGTAGGTACCCCGGTGCCTGGATAGATGGGTCCTGAGAAGGGAGGTGGTTACGTTTTGGCCAGGCTGGTGTTGCTCAGTGAGCTGGTTCTATCTGGTCTGAGAATCTGGTCATAACATCTGGCGTCACAAATTGTTTACGTTGCCTGTGTCCGCTGTATTGTTTTTCTAATGTTGGTTGGCACTCGGCACGAAAATTGGCCTATGGGCTTGAACAGTTGCAGTGTAAGGAGATGGCAGTACATCATAGCATTTGACTTATGCAGGGTGGAAGAAATGCTTTTCATCTTGGTGTTTGAACTGTCAGGCTTGAAGGGTGACATTACATGAGGGAGCCAATTACATCTTGGTGATGATGCACTTATACATATGTGTGTGTAAAATGCTTTTAAATCGCCCATTAAATTGCTTGCTGCGTTTGCTTATGCTGTGCAATGTGAAATGTGTTCAATGTAATATGACTTGTGGAGTTCCTTGTAAATAGCGCCATGTAAATGTGGCTTGTGAGGAGCATGTTCTCATTTTGACTTGCTGTGTTTCTTGTGAATTGCGCCTTGTATATATGCCTTGTGAAGAGCATGTCATTATTGTGACTTGTTGACTTTCTTGTAAATATGGCTTGTAAATAGCGCCATGTAAATGTGGCTTGTGAGGAGCATGTTCTCATTTTGACTTGCTGTGTTCCTTGTGAATTGCGCCTTGTATATATGCCTTTTGAAGAGCATGTCATTTTTTTTGGACTTGTTGACTTTCTTGTAAATATGGCTTGTGAATAGCGCCATGTGGATAAGGCTTGTACAGAGCATGTTATTGTTGCGTTAGGCAGGAGAGAGCTGGATCTCTTTCAAATGCTTAGAGAAAATGTTTTGTAGATGTGCGCACGTGTTATTTGAAAACGTGGAGTGATAAGTTCTTGAATTTCCCATGTATTGCAGACATTGGGGAATGATTGTGTTTGAGCTGCCAAAGGGTTAATATCTTGGATTGAGACGGCAGTATTTATTTTAACATGCTGTTTAACAGGCATGGTTATGTGACCTGACACTAAAAGTCAGTGAGTCTTTAGATGGATGATGGTTTGATTTGACTTTCATTGGTTGCTGGGTCTGCCTATGTGCTTTGTCAGCTTGCTGACAGAATGGTTACATCTTGCATGGAGAAAAAAGCAGTGTTCATTTAACATTCTATTTGAAATGTGTCCACGAATTTGTGTGGGTTTGCCTTGGAACACATGATTTAATGTGTCTGACTCAGAGGTCGGTAAGTTATAAATCAACCAGTCGGATTGTGATAAGGGTTTGCACGGAGGGTGCTTTAATTGATGCTTTCGCGGTTGAGAACAAAATAATATAGACCCACCATAGAATGTGCTTTTAATTAGTGAAATGCAACTGTGTGCTTTTAAAACAAATGTGTTCTAGAAAATATACATGATTATTTTTTCCAATGTAAGCTGCCCTTTAGAATAGCGTGTGAAAGTTAACCCACTCAGTTAGAAAAAATGGCTATTTGAAAAATAAATGATGAATCTGGCCCTTTTCATAGGTAGAATAGAAAAGATTGCACACTAAATTATGAATTCTTGGTTATGCAATGTAATATTACATGTTGCCCCTTGTTTTAATTTGATGGTATTCCACATGTTATTTTTAAACATGAAAAAATGTAATGTGTTTGCATGCAATGTTGTTCTAATATTTTTCCCTTGCAGCTAGTAGCAGTATTTTATGATAGGTTTATTTTAAAATGCTAGCATGTGACTTAGTTCTTAAAAATATGTCTTTATTAATTTGCTTTTTACCACGATTAAATCTGCTTCAGTTAGTTAGAAAATAATGGTCAGTGCTTCTGCCCTGGGACAGGCTGTAATGTTTTCAGTTTCAAGGCATCTGCTTTGACCTTGACTGATATGAGCCCTGAATCTGTTCGCGCTCTGAATTTTGAAAGGGTGGAGGCCGAGTAACTTCTGAGAGCAGAGAGAGCTAGCTTGTTATTCTTGGCTATGTTTCAATTTCTTTTCGCTGAGAAATGTTTATGTAAGGGGGGGGGTCAAGTCGCTCTTCCTTGCTGTCGGCGCAGACAGCTTCATTGACTTCAGATAAGGGATCCTTCCACATGCAGAATAATTGGCAGACGCTTGGCCCTTGGAGTTAGATAAATACAGTAGACCTAGTAAGCTTCCCTGACTAGAGATTAGAGATGCTTGGACAGAATGGTTGGCAGTAGCCTTGCTCCTGCAATGAGATCAGCATTTGGCAGTGATTCAAAATTACATCGCACTGTAGCTCGGCTCCTGCTTATTTTGATTGGAGCGGATTCAAAACTCTGAGCGCGAACATCTTTCTGAAGGGAGGGGCTGTTTCTCAGATGAGTAAGGAGTAGCTAGGCCCCAGCCCTTCTGGCTGTGTATGACAAAATTGGATTTTGCCCAAACAAATTTAAAGATTATGATTTATATAGAATGTTTACATCATTCCTTGGATTTAGAAGAATTCTTTTATAAATTAGGAGGTTTCTTTCAACAATAAAAAGCACTTGGGGTGCTTTTTAAATGGAAAATGTATTTTTGCTAGATTAATGATGCTTGTTTTTTTGTTTCAGGTTGTTGGGATGTGGTGTTTGGTGTGTGCGTCGGCCCACCCCCCTCCCACTCCCTTTGTTATTTTACTTTATTGTTTTTATTTTTATGTTAGTTTGTTATTTTTGGAATATGGAACCAGACCAGACCGGATGGTGGCGGATGAACGGCAGAAGCTGGTGACTAATGACCAGATCGGAGGAAGTGCTTCCTTGGCACCGGATACAGATGAAGATGGAGGGTGGTGACCTACACTGATGAATCAACAGACTGTCTTTCCACAGTTGACTGCCTTGACAGAATTTCGATGATCTGGATTTCCTGAACTTTTTTGACAAAGCCAAAAGTAATATTTTTTAAAAAGTGAACTGAATTTTAAAAAATATATATATTTTTGAACCCTAAATTACAGTATTGCAAGAGTCATGTGCTATGATCCCTAATGTTGGTATGCTGAAGAACCCATTTTTATTTGGTTATAATTATGTTTCCAACAGAAGGAGTCTGAAATGTAATTCCTTGGCCTGCATTCTTGAGCCTTGCATTTTTTCCATGTTTCTATTTCAGATGGACATTATGCCACTTTTGCAGTTACCATATACAGGCCCCACTTAAAAAAAAGAGTCTCACAGTCCTGTTCATGGTTTTGATGTTTATGCAGTGCCACATGAATGAAATAGTTCATATATATTTTGCTTTTATTATGCTATGCCATTCCATTATTGATACACTTGTTTATCTTTCACCTATTTCATAGTTTTCCTGTTTTCTGCAAAACAGTCTTGCCAATGGAAGAGAAAACAATGTTTTAAATGATGGTGCACCCATGTGTTCCACAGCGTGATACAGTGAGGAACTAGGTGCAAACTGTTTGATCTTTACGTATTGCCTTTGGCATGGTTCAAATTTATCTTTTAGATATGCACCACACTTAGATAATTTTCTTTGACTTATTGCCTGATATGCATAGTGCTACACCAGCTATTTTGTAGGAATGGGGTTATCCTTATTTTCCTGTTATTACACTTTCACTTTGATTCATCAACTCTTAATTAGAACAGTGGAATTAGTTCCAAGGGTGGTCACCCTAAACTTTAAGTTGTCCTGGGAGGTGTGTCTTTTAGTCAGGTTATGTCCTACATCTATTAGTAATGTATGCCCAGACCTTGAGGACCCTTTGTCATGTTTATTTGTCAGATTTCACCAAATTCTTTCTTAAGTTGACCGGAGTAGGTAGGCCTCATTTAGGCCCATTGTTACTTTTTATTCCACACACGTGGCCCTACACCAATAGATTTCATGAGTTATCATTAGAAGTTGAGGCACATTTAGTTCGAGGGTGCTTTGGTTAGTTTCTGTTGTTATCAGATCAATCTTAGTTACGTTTCAGCATTCAGGTCAAGGGTGCTTTGATTTGTTTTCAGTTGGTTGTTAGATTTGTATTCCCTACATTAAGTTTCAGGTGGAATTTCCTTAAGTTGTCATTTATTTTAGAGAGTCTTTTGGTTTTTGGTTTTGTTGATAGATTGTGTTGATGTTTATTTATTAGTTTGTTGTTATTTATAGATGTTTGCAAGATAAAGTCTAGGGTGGAATGTCTTGACAGGTTGTTTGGCTCTATTTCGGAGTGATGAAGACTTTAAGCTTGCTCTCATCTAGGATCTGTATTTTTACCTTGTGTTGGCCCTTTTAAGCCCTTTTTCCAGACCTAGAAGAGGATAGCTGCTTTATATGATAGATCCCTTATTCTTGACTCTAATCTATCTATTGCCTATTGGCTTTGACATAATTATGCGTCCTTTCATTATCCTGCCTATAGTAGAGGGTGGATCCTGTGGTCCTGACTTTATATTACATATTGGTATGGTTTGTGTAGGTCCTGTGACAGAGCTAAGGGTTATTTCATCCTTCTCAGGCCTACAAGGCCCAGAACTAGAGAGACTCTTGAAGGGGAAAGGTAATGTTTATAGTTAAGCCTGTTGTCTGCTAGAGGAAAACCAGCCAGGACTGGTTCTTATCCGAGGATTGTGTTTGTCTCTTAGGTTCAGACGTAACATGCAGATGGTCAATGCGGTTGCGCGAGGGGCCCTGGAGCTGGCACAGGAATTCGGTGGGAGGCAGCCCTCTGTTGGAAATTTCCATGAGGGAAGAGCATTCTATAATAGTGAAGTGCAGAGGCGGAGTCAGTTAGTTGAGTTGGAGTCGCAGAAAGAGCTTGAGCTGGAGAGAGTTCGAGCGAGGAGTTGAGCTGGAGCTGCAGAGTCAGTTGAGTTGGAGGAGCGGAGAAAGTTGAGTTGGAGGAGCGGAGAGAGTTGAGCTGGAGTTGCAGAAGGAGTGGAGAATCAGAAAGAGTTTATGTTGAATTGGAGCAGAGGAGAGGAGTGGAGTTGCAGGAAGAGAAGAGACAGAAGATGCTTGAAACAGAGAGAAGACAGACAGACAGTCAGTGAGCTGGAACTGAAGGAAGCAGTCAGAAGCAGTTACTTATCAGGAGGAGTTGTGAATAGCTGGAGTCTGAAGTAATGCCTTTTAGAAGAGACTGAAGTGATATCGTGGATTAATCTGTGGGAGCAGCTGGAGTGAATTGGACATTGGCATGGAGACAATCAGATAGAGTGAAGAAGCTAGTGGAGCGAACGATTATCAGATCGGCAGAAACCATTAGACTGAAGTTGGAAGGTGGAGAGAGTTCGTGGGGGAGAGGAGTCCAGTGCAGAGTGATCAGCGCAGATGTGTGTCCAAGAGTGCAGGAGAGGATCTAAGACGAGCTAAGGCACAGACGAGAGAGGAGCCCAGATGACAGCTAGAGCAAGACCCCACACTCCCTAGGTGAAATCCTTCTGTATTTCCAAACATTAACCTTGTCCTTATATTGTATGTCTAATCCTTTTCTTTCAGCGGTGTGTTATAGTTCCTGTTAGTTACAGAGACCCCGCAGATAACCTTGTCCCTGTTATATGTCTAATCCTTTTCTTTCAGCGGTGTGTTACAGTTCCTGTTAGTTATAGAGACCCCGCAGATCTGTGTATGAATCCTTTTCTATTGTTATTGTAATAAAGATACCCCAGTTCTTAGTGAACTAGTGTGCATGTGTTGTTCTTATGATAGAGAGCGTTTAAATCAGGTAATAACTCTTGCATACAGTGTGTGTCTCTTGTTCTTAAAGCACAGGTAACCTTTCCTTCTAGTCAGGTGTTACAGCCAGAACAGATGCTGCCCCTGATCCGGTAAGTAGCCACTGAATAATTAGGGAGAGAGAGGAGCCCTTGAGCTAAGAAAATAGATAGACACTAAGTGATTCGGCCATCCCATAATATTATTGTAGTAGCGAACCCTTAGTGAATAGTGAGAGAGACTTCCTAACATAGAGAGAGAGAGAGCTGAAGGTATTCATAGGAAAGTGATCGTCGTTGTGTAGCGGCGTTAGTGAGAGCACTGATTGTGGTCAGTGTGTATACCCGCAAGATTGTGGCTTGAGAGAGCACCGGGGGGATACAGTGTGTAATGAGATCGCCTCTAGGGAAAGTGGCGTTAGTGAGAGCATCGGGTGGAAGCCTGATGTGTAGGTCCGCCGGATTGTGGACCGGATTGTGAGGAAGAGAGCACTGGGGCTGCAGCTTAGTGTGTAGACACGCCGGATTGCGTGTCGAGTGAGCACTGATGGTGATCAGTGTGTAATGGTAAATAATCAGAACTGCCCCAGGGTAGATTAGTCTGGACCCATGTGGTCGCGAGACTATGAGGTATGAGTGTGGTGTAGGGCATGGACGTCCTTAGTAATCAGTGAGTATTCCTAGTAATCCCTATAGATTTATTGGTGTTTCTGATGATATGAGCTTGTATATTGCGAGTTCCCCATCCTCAGGTAGGTACCCAGGTGCCTGGATGGATGGGTCCTGAGGAGGGAGGTGGTTATGTTTTGGCCAGGTTGGTGTTGCTCAGTGAGCTGGTTCTATCTGGTCTGAGAATCTGGTCATAACAGACCCCTATGCAGGTCTCACCTTCTTCAGAGCGCATATGTCTACTGAGTAATAAAAAAATAATAATGCACTTAATGTCCATCTTACAAAAGTATGCAACTTACAAGTTAAAACAACATTTCATTGCTTCAGAATCTACTGTATGTGATAGAGTAATTCAAAAGAAACAAAGAAGTAATGGTGGCCCTGGTAGTAAGTAGTTACATAAAATTGGAAACTTGTGCAAATTTAGGGATGAAGAAAAAGGGCTGGAGTATAATATAGCATGTGCACCCAAAAAAACTAAAAATAATAATAAAACCAAAAAAAAATTATAGAAAAGGTAGGTACTAGAGTTATATTTGCAGTACCAAAACATTTGATATATTTATACTGAAAGCTGAAGTCATACTTGTATGTCTGGTTGGGGAGGCACAAAGTATAAAGTAGTTAGAGAGATCATGAACAGAGATAAAGAGATAAAAGGAGACAGAGTTCTCAGTAGTAGAAAGAATAACGAAAAATGTAACATGCGGGCAAAGAATAACATGTAATTGCGCAGTACTGAGTCTGACAAAAAACATAAAAGTGAAATCTTCAGCGGAGTCGTGAGACCACAATCAGTGAAATTAAATGAAATAACAGTGGATTCAAATACCTGGGCAGGCACGCTGATGTGCTAATGGATGATCCAGAAGGGTGAGAGACAACACGATCGTAGCTGGGCCTAGAAAATACAGGGCAACAGCACAAAAACAGCACGCAATGAGCCCAATAGCGTAAAATCGGTATAGGGATGGAGGATCACTAAAAGGCTGTGGTGCAACTCACTAAAAAAACGAAGGGGAGGCAGAGCAGGGTTAGTCCGACAGAGATATTTATCTAAAGGCGGTGCATTAATGAGAATGGAAACAGCGCATACATATACGCGGCAGCTCACCTTGCTAGTAGGATGGGCCTCAGCACCAACAACGTAACAGTTTAAAACATGGATTCAGCCGAATCCAGTGTATACTTAACATCGACCGCGCATCCAATAACAGCGTCCCAAAATCTGGTAGAGGGAACAAGAGAGGAGGTAGGGGGGACTTAATACTAAATAATGAAATCCCCGTAGGGCAGGATGAGAGCGCAGTGTGGTTCCCAGTAATTCACCGGCCATCTTACCTGAAAAAGTAATATTGGCGCTCAAAATACGGCTCACATAGAGTCCGTGGCTCCAGGTACCCGAGGCGCAAAAGAGTAATCTTTAAATACCCACCAGATGAGTGCCTGAACAAATGACGTACAGGCACAGGCAATAATCGTCGCCCCCCTGGGAGTGATTCAAAATAGGGGAGGCGGATAAAAGGAAGGCGAATGGTCCCACAACAAGAATCAAGAGGGTGTGGAGGAGGGTGCATCGTCATTGGACAACCACTTTGCTAATCAGCTGCATAAAAGCTCCATGCCACATGCTACGCGCAGCGGACGCAAGCTGTGGCAGAACACTTACTCTGCTTTTTCACGGTACATTCCACTTTTAAAACCTATTGTGTTGTTTTTCTAAAATCGCCGCAATTTTTTAAACAATCTTGAAGAAGTTCAATTTTAATACTTAAAACTCACATGCACATCAACCACTTCCGGGCTAGAGTGGAGGAGGGCGCAGGGTCATTGGGCAACAACTTTGCTAATTAGCTGCATAAAAGCTCCATGCCAAACGCTACGTGCAGCGACGCGCGTTGTGGCAGAACACTTACTCTGCTCTTTCTCACGGTACCTTCCACTTTGAAAACCTAAAGTGTGTTTTTTTTTAAATCGCCGCAATTTGCTAAACAATCTTGAAGAAGTAACATTTGAATACTTAAAACTCACATGCTCTTCGGCACCCTTTGACACCCGGCACCCCGCGCTCTCCTCGGTCCACAACGGGAATTCTTCCCGATTGATGTGGAGGGAGGCGCTGCACATCAACCACTTCCGGGCTAGAGGGGAGGAGGGCGCAGTGTCATTGGACAACCACTTTGCTAATTAGCTGCATAAAAGCTCCATGCCACAAGCTATGCGCAGCGGGCATGCCGGCGGCGCGCCAAAGGCATGCCAAAGGCAAGCCCGTCTGCGCCCTTCCACGGCCAGCTGGGGCCAGGGGCCACAATCCTTTCTTGCTTTTCCACTCATGTCAGGAGCTACAGCCCTAACTCTCTACTTAAACTAAGAGGAAAGGCCTCCGCCCCATGCCTTTCTACCTGGAACCTTGCAGATCAATGCACAACCTGCCCACACTGTTGATTTCAGTTTCATCCTGGCCCTCCAATTAAAAACACACAGCAAAGCATGTACCTCCTGAACTGTAGGTCACTCCCTAAACATACTACAGAAATCTCCTTGCTTTTAGATGAGCTAAACCCAGATGCCTTATTTCTGACACAGACCTGGCTCCATTCCGAGTCAGATTCTGATCTTATCCAGGCTCTTCCTCAAGGATATCAAATCTTACATGAAGACCGCCTAACGGGAAGAGGGAATGTAGGTTGTTACAACGCATGTTGTAACAACGCATGCCTTTACCACGCAAGTCTTACAACGCAAGTTGTTACAACGACTTGCGTTGCAGGGCGTGGATTTAGGAATCTTATCATTTTATATTCCAACACCAGTCCCCGTAACAGTAGGGAAGGTGTTGGAATATGAAATTGCAAGATTCCTTATCCCACAGCGCCATCCAGTGCAAGTCGTAGTAACGACTTGCGTTGTAATAGCTGCGGGGTAAAGGCACTGCGGTGTAAAAACTGCGTTATAAACGATGTTCCCTGGGAAGAGAAGGTGGCTTAGCAGTCATCTACAAAGACTGCTATGGGTGCCGCAGCTCTCCAAACCAATACTGGACTGCGAAAGTCTCTCCTTTTCCCCCATTAGCACATTTCTCGAGGATGCTTATATATCGCCCACCCGGGACTCTGGGACAATTTCTTAACTCCATGCCTTCCACTATAGCCAACCTAGCATGTAGACCATCAAATTTTACACTTTTAGGGGATTTCAACATCCATTTCGATGATATTACGGACAACAGTGCCCTAGAAATGGCTACTAGCCTCTCTGCGCTACAATTTAAACAACTCGTGCTAAAACCCACCCACTCTAAAGGTCATCTTCTTGATCCCATTTTTAGCAATTGTACAGATCTCCTATTTGGAAATCCCACCCCCCTTCCATGGACGGACCACTTCCTGATCCCCCTCTCCGGGTTACCCCACACACCCACTCCTTTACCACTACAGCTACTCGGAGGGAACGCAACTGGTCAAAACTTCTCCAGGCTGAATGAGCAGCGAGGCTTGAAACCTCAAGACCACCCAATAACTCTGACGTCACTCTAGCCAATGAAAACTACAATAGATGGATTTCGAACTCACTAGACTCTCTACTTCCCATAAAACATACGGAATCCAAGCGTAGTACCAGAGCCGCTCCCTGGTAATCCCCTGATTTACGGGAAAGGAAATACCACTGCAAAAAACTGGAGAGGAAATGGCGATTGGATTACTCTCTCTCCAGAAAACTGCATATAGAGCTGCGATAAAAACCCATAAAACAAAATTAGAATTGCGAAAATAAGATTAACACAGCTGCCTCCAGGCCTAAGGAAATATATCAAATTGCGAAAACCCTCCTTAAGCTCCCAGAAAAACCTCAGAACTCCCTCAATGCACAAACCTGCTCTAATAACCTGGCAGAGTTCTTTTTCCAAAAAATACAAACCATTTATACCTCCTTTCCCCACACTCAGACTCCCACGCCACCCACCATACCATATGAGCTGGGGCTCCATCCCCCAGCAACACTCGAAAACCTTCCCCTTCTTGATTCCACCATGCTACAATCCATCATGCATCAGGTGACATCCGGCTCCCCTAATGACCCGGCACCCCCGAGCATCCTGTTGCCAGTCACCGGTCACATTCTACCCACCATCCTTGATCTACTTAGCACCTTCCATGCTATGGCTTTTACCGTCCTGTGCTGGAAAAGTTTGAAAGGCATTATTTCATGACGAGCTCACCTTGCCATGAGCACAGCTCCAGTGTGCTTCATGACGAGCTGAGCTCGTCATGAGCATGGAAGGGGTTAATGCCTCCCTATCCACTGTTACTGTCCCGCTCCCCTGGAAGCGAGCCATGGTTAAAGCCCTCCTTAAAAAATCCAACCTGGGTCCAGACAACCCAGGGAATTACCGACCAATCTCCCCACTACCCTGGCTAAGCAAGATCCTTGAGAAACACGTCAGCAACGTGTTGGCGGAGTTCCTAGAGATCAACCACCTGCTCAACTCCTCCCAGACGGGATTCCATCCCATGCATTGGACCAAAACCGCCCTCGTTGCAGTGATAGAGGAGGCAAGGAAGATCATGGATCAAGTAGCCTCTGCAGCTGTCATCCTCCTTGACCTAAGGTCCTCCTTCGACACTGTAAACCATAACATCCTACTGCAACGACTTCCCAGCCTAGGAGTCTCAAGGAAAGCAAATGCTTGGTTTGAGTCTTTCCTGTCAGATCACTTCTTCCAGGTCTTTGAGGGCGAAACCACCTCCCGCAGCAAGCCTCTTGGCTGCGGTGTGCCACAGGGCTCTTTTCTGAGCCCTATGCTTTTCAATATATATATGAGCCCCCTAGCAGAGATTGTCCGCCCCTTCGGGATAAAAATTATCACTTTTTTTATTTTTTTATTTTTTTATTAAGAATTCATGAAACACAATGAAAACCAATTTACATAATTAGAGGAAAGAAGACAAAATACAAAATATATAATCAACCATCGTTATAAGGGCAGAAGTAATGCAGAGATCGATTTGGCAGCATACATAAATTAATATCTGATTAAATTGATTCCTTTAAATGGTAATAAACCAGTTACATGCAATATCATATATTTTTAGAACATTTTGAGGACCGGATTAGCTCGCTACACTCTGTTTGCCCGCCAAGCAGCCACTGGTGCCCAAATCTTCTGTCCGAATTCTTTTGTTTTTTTACCCTTAAGTTCGTACAGGGCCACCTCAACATTATGTATTCCTAAGAATCTAGACATCCACATTTGGAAGGTTGGGGCCTCAGTGTCTTTTCAGGCAGCTGAGATTAATATACGAAGTACGGCTGTGGAGATAAAGACTAAAGCTTCCGTCTCAATATTTAAATTCAGTTTACTTTCACATCCTATGATCATGAGTGTTGGGGAGAGGGTTATTTTAACATCTAACAACCCCTCCCAGAATGCCTCAATTTCCTTTTTAATTGATCCAAGTTTCTCACATTGATGAAACATGTGAATGATGTCAGCCGGCCCTTTAGAACATCTGGGACAATTATGATCAGCCCTCTTGCCCCAATCATGGAGCTTGGAGGGGGTGTAGTACAGGTTAAATAATGTTTTGAAGTGCTGAGCACTTAGATTGGAGGAGCGTAAGAATCTTCCATCCATTATAAGGGCTCTATCGAGGTCGATATCTGGATCCTCCAATTTAGAGGCCCAGGCTGCCTCAGTTTTACCCATGTCATCCTGGGATCCCTCCACAAACAGCCTATACACTCCATTGATTCTTAAGTCTCCCCCCTTCAGATAATCCAGTATGTTACACCTCTCGTTTAAAATGATACGAGGCCTTCTTGATCTGATTGTACTGACCATCTGAGCATATTTATAACCTTGATTACCCTGGAGGGAGTATCTTTGTTTCAGGTCTTCAAGAGATCTACACTCGTCCCCTACCATAACTTGCCCCAGTGTCAAGATGCCCTGTCGCTCCCAATGTCTCCAACACCCGTCATACTTAGGTTAGGAAAGAGACCAGAATTCCAAAGTGGAGTGTGGTGGTTATATTTAGATATTGACAAAGCTTTCTGAGCTGCAGCCCAAAGCCCCATATCCCTTCAAGTATTTTATATCTTGTTTTTTTGTAATACCTTCTTTCTGTTCTCCTTTGTAATACCCCAGTAGCCTCGCTGCCAAGCAACAATTCAAAAATAGAGGGTATAGCATCTTGTAAGTTCAAGGTATTTGCACTATTTCCCGCGGGATAAAATAATATAGCCATCTGCGTAAGGAGACAAGACCCATGATAGTATCTAAGATTTGGCAGTCCCAGGACCCCCTTTCCTGTGGCAAAGACATGTATTTCATAGATCTTCTGATCTTTCCATATTGCCACAGGAGGAAATTCATGAAGATAGCTTCTATTTCTTGGATAATTTTCCCCCCTATTTCAAAAGGGATCGCCCGGAATTTGCATAATATCTTGGGGAACATAGTCATTTTGATGACATTAGCACACCCTATTATTGAGAATTGCAATGTATCCATTCTTTGCAGATTCTACCTCATTGATTTCATAAGAGGGATAAAATTATCTCTGATTATACGCTCAGTCTGTGCATTTATCGTTACCCCCCGGATACACCACGGAATCGACGTATCTGGAGTCTGATTTAATTATATTCTTAGAACACAATACCTGGGTCTTACCCACATTTAAGCGATATCCTGACTGTCTCCCGAATAGACTAGTGATTGCCACCACTTCACGCATAGCCATGTCGGGTTCAGTAGTGATGACCGCCAGATCGTCAGCATATGCCAAGATTTTTGTTTGGAAACCTTTCGTGACTACCGATTTAATTACGGAGTTGTTCATTATCTGGCGTATTAGAGGATCGAAATATAGTGCAAATAGGATGGGTGACACGGGCATCCCTGCCAAGTCGCCCTCGTAATATAGATCTTCTCTGAGCTCTCACCCATCATTTGGATCTTAGCAACTGGGGTAGTATACATTGCTTGAATAGCCTTCCGAAACTTTGGCCCGAACCCCCTTTCTTCGAGCACCCTCGAAAGAAACTCCCATCTGACACGGTCGAAGGCTTTCTCTGCGTCGAGAAGGATCATTGCGACCCCCCCTCCCCGGCAGCATGGATAGCGAACAGTGTGATAGCTCGTCTGATGTGGTCCATGGTTCCCCTACCGGAAATAAATCCATGCTGCCAGGGAGAGACCAGGGTTCCAATGATCCGTCCCAAATGGGCAGCCAAGATCTTAGCGTATAATTTATTATCTGCGTTTATCAGGGATATCGGCATGTAGGAGCCAGAGTTTTCCTTGGGCTTATCCTTTTTATGAAACACCACGATGTTGGTACTCTTCCAAGACCCCGGAATTATGCCTGTGTTTATTATTCCATTAAATAGGTCTAACAAAAGTAGGGATGTTTCCTCAAATACACATTTATACAATTCCAGTGGTAGACCATCAGGGCCAGCAGCCTTCCCTGCAGCTAGATCTTGTATGGCCTCCGAAAGTTCGTCCGAGGTGATGGCTTGTCTAGAATTTCTCTATCACCCTGAGCTACTTTGGTTCCCTGTCCTGTCCACTCAAACGTTGAATCCTCAGTAACCAGCTCTTCCTGATACAATGCTTGATAATATGTTTTAAAGACATTTATAATTCCCTTTGGCTCCTCATAACTCATACCCTGCTCTTCTATGTGTGTGATGATATTTTTCGACGCAACTTGTCTAATACGAAGTGCCAATGCTCTACCAGCTTGTTCCCCCGTCTCATACAGCCTCCTTCTTTGTGTTTGATATTCCGCAGCTGCTTTTTTGGCCAATTGTTTTTGTATCTCAGCTTTGATGATACTCACTCTTTCTAGACTTTCTGTTCCTTGCCTTCCCTGAGTTATATCTTTCCTATGCTGTTCCTCGGCGACCGATAGTTTGTTCATTAGTTGTTCTCTCTCTAGATTAAGGCTTTTCCAATTTCGAGAAGTATAGCTGGTAGTTTCTCCCCTTAAAGCAGCTTTGTAGCTATCCCAGACAGAATTTCGCGAAGCGCTGTATCTATTTGCATCGAAGAAAGCCTGTGACCAAATTTTAATATGTGCTAGGTAGGTACTGTCTATTAAGAGCTTCCTATCAAAGGTCCAGGATCTCAGTTTTCTAGCTTACCTATTAATATTTATTGTTAATAACAATGGGTTGTGGTCTGATATTATCTTGGGTAGTTTACGGATTTCAACAGTACTAATCTTGGTGGCGGAAATCATAAAATAATCTAACTTAGAGTATTTCTGGAATGGATGTGAAAAATATGTGAAACGTGGATTCCCTGGTTCAGTACTCCCCCAAACATCCCTCAGCCCAATGCATCATCGAGCATACTGCCCGATATACCCGGGGTTTACGTCCAGTATATACGGTTCCCCCTACGAAGTCTGCTGAGATAATCAAATCCCCACAGACCACTATGGGTGCCGGCCAGCTCGTCAATTCCTTCTCCATGAGGTCGAAGGTATCAGGGTCATCACTATTGGCCTCATAAATACAGCAGATGGTGATGCCCAGATTCATTTCATATAATGCCCACCACCCCATAGTATCTGCCTTGAATCATTTTGTTCCCTCCAGACACACGTTGCTAATAATAGCCACCCCCTAATAGTAGATGTTTGGGAGGAACAAGAAAGAGTCTCAAATCCCTTTAAGTTTAGCCAATGCTTTTTCCACCAGGGCAGATGGGTCCGGCAAACACAAAATATCCATTCGTGTGAATTTAACAAATTCCTCCAATCTTCCTCTTTTTTTCCGGTCGTTTAGGCCCCCTATATTCAAAGAGCAAATCCTAAGCTCAGATATACTTCTGCTTTAAATCCTTCCTTATGTTCAGCAGGCCGTATAGCATACTGAAAACACATTTGAATGCATATCTTGTTACGGCTATATACCTCAGCCAGATTACAATTACAATAGTGTCATGAATTCTGTTTTTTGAGTTTATACCCCCCGACACCACCCTGTCCCTCCCAACCCCCCCTGCCATCACCCGATCCCCCCCACCACCCATTGAAGCCCTACCCCCTGCCCCCACCCCCCTCCTCCCTTCCCCCCTTACCTCCCATTGAGGCATCCTGGGTCCAGCCGGATCCAGGTGTGGGCGGCCGTTGATCGATACGCCTCAGTGCACTACCCCTCTCCAACCCTGTTTAAACGTCATTGTTACATAGGGAGATAGTCTATGAGAGCAACATAACAAGAATTCTACTCCTATATAATATAATCATATATTACTTCATATTTGATTCTCGAATGGTTTTAATCTCCCCATATTTTCCACAGAGAACATTATTAGGGTAGTATATATAGTTCGATCTACTTCATTAAGAAAAATATTAGTTCTTGTTAATGTTCAGAAATTATTTTTTTGCGATTTCAGAGATTTCTTTAAGATAATGTTCAGCCTGTATTTCGCTGGTGAAACTACGGGTTGATCCCCTGAAAACTATTTTCAGTCGGGAAGGATGTTGTAGAAATACTTTAGCGCCGATCTTCTCGAAGGGAGAAAATAGCTGCCTCAACCTCCACCTCCTTTCAACGGTTGCGTGTGCAAAGTCTGGTCTCACAAAGAATGTGGTGCCATTAAATTCCCTCTTGCTTGTTGGACGGGCTAGGTAGTAAATGGTGTCCCGCAATTAAAAGTTCCCGAAGAACACCAACAATGCCCTTGGGAATTTAGATTGGCTATGAGATTGCTTGGACTGAGTCAGGGGGAAACAATGGGCTCGTTGGACTTCTTTCTCTAATACCCAGGTTTGCAGCTCAGGAAGGGCTGATTTAAGAAGTCTAATTACATACCCCCTAGGATCATTGCCTTCTACGCCTTCCGGGAGCCCCAGGAAGCGCAGATTATTTCACCTAGCTCTGTTGTCTTGGTCCTCTATCTTTATTAATAGGTCCTGTATAATGCCTTCTTGCGTTTTCTCTTTTTTTTGAAGATCCGTTACATCCTTCTCCAGATGGTCAGTTTGTGTTTCAACTGATACCATTCTGTCAGATATTGCTAGGCAGGTGTTGCCCACCTTGTTTACTGCACCCTGTAGCTTTTGGATGGCTAAATGATTATTTTGGGTATCTGTTTTTATGTCTTTGTGAAGATTCCTTATTGAACTTAATATGACTTTCAAGGACGGCTCGGGGGCCTCTTCTATTTCTTCATATTGGGTGGCGTCCTAAGTTGAATCCTCTCTACTTTCTTGAACCAGTATTGTTTCTTTTAGTTTTTTTAATTTTAAGTTTCTTCTAGGATTACCGGATTCAGGGTTACTTCCTTGATCAGTAGTTTCCTCATAATTTGATTTGTTTAGTCTTTTATTCCTTATTTTCCTTTTCTCAAGTTTTTTCCTTGGTGTGCTTCCTTGTCCTGGATTGCTGATTTTCTTTGTACCTGCACCACCTGACGTTTCCTAGGTTGATACATCATGATCTTGAAATTGGCCTTTGTCGATGTCGCTTGCCTCACTAGAAGTCGAGATGCCAGTCTCGTAAATGTCTGTGTCAGATTCATCTGAATGTGAGTCAGTTTCCAGCACCGCAATTTGTCCAGGGGGGAATTCAAAGTTGCAGAAGTATTGCTTACAGAAGCAAGTTTTTGACTAACCCCGCTCTGTGTCGCTGCGCCCTGAACCGAGCTGCTGGCTCTAGGCTTGGCCCTTTATTTGCCCCCATTTTGGATAGTGGGCTAAAGATATTTAAAATACTAGGCTGCAATGTGGTTGTCTGCCCCGTCGAGGTTGCTTTTGCGTTTGCCTTCAGATCTTTGATGGTTTGTAGCCGTTTTGCTTTTTTAGCCATTAGTTCCATCTCTTCGGTCTCTACAGAGTCTTTATCCTTCCTCCTATATCTCTCCTTTACCGTTTCTTTCAATTTTTCAAGTTCTATGCCATTAGCTTTAAGTGCATTTTTATCAATTTTCTTATCTTTTTTGGATTTTTCATCATAGTCTCCCTTATCCTCCTTGCCACTCATGGTTTTGCACTTATCCTTATCCTTGTCTTTATCTTTATCTTTATCTTTATCTTTATTTTTTTCTTTTTCCAGGACCCTTTTGTTGCCTCTCTCCTTCTCCTTATCTTTTTCTCTATCTTTCCCTTTGTCATGTTCTTGATCTTTATTTTTTGCTTCTTTGGCTTTAGTTCCTCTTGTCTCTCGTCGCTGTTGCATTGGCTTTAATGTATAAGTATTTTCCGTCTCTAGCGCTTCGTGTGCCTCTTGTGCTTCTTGTACCTTCTCAGTAAGTACGCTTTTGTTGGCATATTGATCTCCCATGGTATCAAGGGGTTTTGAATGAAGCATAGACAGATCAGGCGGCGAGGTTTGATCAACTATCTCCTTCTGATCGCGCTGGTCACGCTCCTCCTTTCCTGTGTCCATTCCATTCATTTGCCCTGTCGCTTCTCGCTCTGTGTTCTGCCCATTCTGTTCACTTAATAGTGTCTGAGCTGATCGTAGTGCGGGCGATCCCTGAGCAAAGTTTGCCAAGTTTAATACACTCACAGTGCTCAAGATGACATACTAATCATATGCTTGGATTTTACAGTTCAATTGGCACAGCTGGCACAGGGGGTCAACAATACTTTGTTTTATTTGCGCCCACTGCCTATCGAGTTGTAGGCATTTAATAGGTACTTTAGTCACATTTACAATACTCGTAGCTCATGATCGGACAACTTTAATTTCTCCCCCAACCAGCCGCTTTCGTGCAGACGCGCTTAAACCATGAGAAAAGCGTTCCTGGATTTTCCACCTTGACCACCCTCTCATTATATTGTAACGTGCTTAGACATAAATTCCGTTTCCACCACGTTATATATTATCTCAAGACAGTCTCAGAACATCCGCAGACCAAGACCAAGCCAGGGCCAAGACCAGATCAGAGCATTCCCATCCGCACTCCCGTCAGACCTGGCAGTAACGGAAAAACGACAACAGAAAGGCAAAACAGAGCAGAGACCAGTGAAATGATAAGCAATCACTGCTTCTACCATTTAGTGTTGAACGTTGAAGGTTAATATGAGCTTTCCACTGACTGCTAGCTCCCTGTGACGATTTTCACACGCTACACTTGGTGAAAGAGCCCCCAGTTCCTCATTACACTGCCAGTTCACTTTGAGATAAGGCTAATTTGCTATGCTGGCTGGCTGGCTGGCTGATACTGTCTGAGTGCTTGCCTGGCCTGGCAATAGCGTTTTCTTTTTTCCCCCTGCTTCCCAGTCGATCAATCAATTGCAAGAAATAGCAAGAAACACTATACTAAAGAGCCGCTTTCCACATCGGGCCGCCTTCCACATCTTTCTGCCACAATCGACAACCGCTGTGGCAGACACGCACACCTGCCCCCCGCCTCACCTCACCTCGCCTTTCTCCTTTCGCTTTTTCGTCGCTTCGGCAACAAAGATAGTGCCACTGCAGTGAGGAGTGAATGGAATGGAATGGCGGGTAGTGGGCAGAGGGTCGAGGCTTGAGCGTGTATAGTCTGCCTTTTGAAATCAGACTCTCAGATCCTCGGTTCCTCAGTTCCTCGCTCAGTTCGCTGGATCTGCCTCCGGTGTCTCCGGGCTCGAAATCCCCCGGCACCCACTGGGTTCGCCTCTGATGTCTCGCCAAAGGTTTTGCCGATGGAGATTTTCTCAGGACTCAGGACTCCTCCATCGGCCCGCTGATACCGCCCGGTGTCTCCTGGTAAATGTCGTTCTGAAAATGTCATCCTGAGAAGGCGCTGGTCTAAGCACCGGCCCGGCTGCCCGTATCCAGTATCAATCGGCCCTTCAGTGCCCTCGCGGCCGATTTACTGAACGCCGTTCAGTTCAGATCACCATAGCCTCTTAGTAGATCCGATAACCTTCATTCTCCATGCTTGCATTCGGAGCTTCGGTAACCAGAGCCGGGGAGAACAGGAGAGTGCTCATTCAGTGTCCGAGCATACTGACACCATCTTGCCTATGTGATAAAAATTATCACCTATGTGGAGGACACTCAGCTGGTGGTGGCTCTTAATCAACTACACACCGCGCCCAATAACCTAAGGGACTGCTTTGAAGCAGTGACTTCATGGATGACATTGTCTTGTCTCAATTTGAACGGAGACCAGACTGAGCCTATGCTTTAGGTAACTCCCCTATTCTTACTATCGACTCACTGTGGCCTACTTGCCTTGGACCCGCCCCCATACCCAAGGACACAATTAAGAGCCTGGGCATCTGAATGGATAAGTCCCCTCAACTTTAACTGCCAAGCAGCCAAACTTTCAGCTACCTGCTTCGGTCTACTTAGGCTTATACGGAAAATCCTTCCCTTACCACCCTTCCAAGCAAGGCAGATTATGATACAGGGTCTCATTCTGTCGCGTTTGGATTTTGGGAATGCCCTTTACCTAGGGGCCCCTCAGGCCACCCTTTGCCAGCTCCAATGTATTCAAAACTGTGCAGCACGAACCCACCTTCAGATCCCTCATCGACTCCCTAACAAAACTGGACTGAAGAATCTTTGTTGGCTCCCAGTCAGGGGAAGAATTGAATTCAAAGGCCTGTGTATTGTTCACCGAGCCATCTGGAAAATGGGAGCCATCATTAATCAATCACTGATTACCCCCTACCACCCGAAAAGACAGCTCAGATCAGCTTCTTCCTTCCTTGTCACAGCACCCAGGATTAAGAGAGTCAGATGTGGGGGCCGTTTGTTCTCCTATAACTCGGCTAAACTCTGGAACTCCCTTCCCCTCCATCTGCAATCAGAGCCCAATCTACTCTCTTTCCGCAAACAGCTCAAAACCCTGCTTTTTAACAAATCAGACTAGTATCCAATTGTTCATCCACACACATTTGTCCGTAGCGCTAGGATGCCTCAGGGTAGCTACAACGCTTAACAAATGTTTTTTTCATTTCATTTCATGGAACTTTGGATGAACTTGTTTTTCTCAGGTATCTTTGCCTTAACCAAGATGTTTCTCAGGTTTTTATTCCCTTAAAAGGCAAACAGCGATTTCGATAGTTTCTGCGATTGGTGGTCCCAGTTGAGAATATGCCACTGTGAATTGATGATTTGGTGTACTTTATGATCAAAAAAGAGTGTTTGGTAACGCAGACTAGTTGGTCAGACTGTTCCTTCTGTTTGGGTTGGAACATTATGTCGCAGTTATCTCGCTCTCTTCAGTGCGTCTTTGACAAGTTTGTGCGGATTGGCCTGCAGTGGTTTCTTTATTGCCAAGGAAAGGAGAAGGAACTTTTAAGGAACTTTCATCATCTTGCAGAATATTTTTCCAAGGGCTTGAATTTGAGCTCTGAAGTCTCAGGGATACAAAAGACTTCACCCCTTCTGTTTGCCTGCATCTGTAATTTGTTCTAGCTGCTACAGAAGGAAATTTCAACATCAACGCCGGCGAGCGACGCCGTACACTGCATCAAAGCTGAGAGCGCTGCTCAGACTTACAGTGTAGACTCGACGCCGGCCGCTGTGCCACATTGACGCCAGCAAGAGACATTGTAACCTGCCATAAGCCCTGAGCGCTACTCTGACTTGAGACGTAGGCCCAACGCCTGCTGCTGTGCCGCATAGACTCCGAAGCCGACATAATTGCGGAGCCGATCCTCGACTTGGGCGGTCAAGGATCCATCGACATTGTGACATCGTAGGGAACCGTGGTTTCGGTGCCATCGTGACGTCACCTCCTCTCCGGTAAGGAAACAATGCCTCCCTTGCTTTGGCAAAGCATCGAGGACCCGACACGTTGCCCCAGAAGCAAGGAATCGACGCTGCACAGCACCAACGACACCGCATCTCCCCGACGCTGTGAGCTGTCTTTGTTTTCACTTTTCCAAGGTACTGTTTTGTTTGGGTCTGTTTTGACTCCAGGGCCCGACGCCACGCACCTCGTGGTCGGTGCCGTACTTTGGGATTTCTTTGACCTTGACGTCGTGATAACTCAAGTTGGTGTTATCTGTTGCTAAAGACTGCTTTTAAGTGAATAACCTATTTTCGAACTACCTTTACCATCTTGAAGTATTATTTTTGATTACATTATTGTGGATTTTTGTCATTTGTCGTCTTGTGTTAAATCTACATCAAGAATACTTATTTTTATAAAACCTGTGTGGTGTCCATCTGTAGTGTTTTCACTGCATTGCGGTCTCTGTTCGCGAATGCTTCACACACTGAGATAAGCCTGTCCGCTCATGCCAAGCTAGCAAAGGGTGAGTAGGGGTTATCAAGGAGTGTAATCCCCTTTCCCTGACTAGTAGCAAGGGTCCCTATTTGGTCAAAGCTGCAAGCCATTGCGAACTAGAGACCCCCGTTCTAACACAATGCATGATGCCTATCGATTGGGGCCACTGTTACCCCAGCAACTCTTTGGTGACCCTGTAGAGCTTTAAATGAGTTCTTTAATTTTCAACACATGCCTTTATATTGCTGATTGTCTTCCTCTCCCAGAATCATATTTTTGTAAACTTCTTATTTTGATGTGATTCTAGGGATTTATCTGAGACCCAATATCTTCCACTGTACTTAAGGAGCTGATTGGAGAAACTTGCAGTACATTATTTACATTCATGAATTGTTCATTTTATTGCTATAACACCTCTTCTCTCTAACAGTTTGACCACACAAACTTTCAGCCAATCTTTCAAGCTCAGATTTTTTTACTTTTTACTTAATGCATTGATTGACCTTTGGTGCATAAATGCATAAATCAAAGTTTTCAAATACACACATATTTTCCACAAACACAGCATATTAGGTAAAACATAACAAAAACAATACATGTTCCTCACAATGAAAAGAAACTGGGTGAAAATCATGGCACACAGATGAAAAAGAAAAAAGAAACTGCTTTAAAAGGGAAAAAGAGGACAGCAATATTAGGAAGGGTAAATACGTGCCTTCAATAATAGTTAAACGTTTAAGGAAACCCCTCAATGAGGTTTGGGCATTCAACGTTTTTCATTAAGAAATGGGTATGGTTCACAGGAAACATACTGGTGCAAGAGCATAGGAAACAATGATATTCAAATTGTGGCTGATGGCAAATAGGACAAGAAAGTGTCAAAGATCATTTTGCTGACTCATGAATTTCTTACTCAGCTCTAGTTTTATGTCTTAGAGCATCTGGAAGACTGCTTCCCTACAACTAACAATAAAACAGTCTCCAGTTGAGTTCCACTCATCAATTTGGATCCTCAATACTTCTGTTAGTACAGACATCTTTTTGGAACCATGGACACATGCAGTCATCCTCACCCTTTTAAAGAAATCCTTGGCTGACCCACCCAAAATTGCCAATTCCTGAAAGATATCCCTCCTTTCCTAATGGAAAAAGCCATCAACAAGCCCCTCGCCGACCACCTCACAAAACACCAATTCCTTGACAACACACTATCAGGATTCAGGCCCAATCACAGCAAGAATACTGCCATTGTAGCAACAATGTATGACCTCCAGATAATCCATTGACAGGGAGAAACCACAGTCCTCATCCATCTAGACCTATCAGCAGCCTTCTACACTGTTTCCCACCCTATTCTAATAGAAAAACTCATTGAAGCAGACATTCAGGAACTCGCACTCAAATGGTTCTGCTCCTTCCTCACCGGAAGAACCCAAAGCATAAACAAGACCCCTACACCTCTGAAGTACGAGATCCTATTGAACCTCACAAAGCCCAAAACTCTTCAACTTCTAAATTATTCTGCTAGCCAATATCATAAGAGCTCACAACATAAACATCCTCACTTAGGAAGATGGCACACAACTGCTACTATACCTCCTGGACAAAACACACAACACCAGGAAAAAGTTCATGACAGAAGTGGACACCTGGATGAAATCTAAATGCTTCAAATTGAACTCAGATAAGAATGAGGTGGCAGTCTACAGGAAAAAAGTCTCACCATGGGACTCCACCTGGTGGCCCAGAGATCTTGGACCCACCCCCACACCCTGCTCGCACACGACAAACCTCAGAATCATCATAGACAAAAAACTAGACATGACCTCCAAAGTTAAGGCAGTGGACTAGTCCTGCTTCACCACACTAAGGATGTTGAAGAAAATCTTCAAGTGGCTACCAGACAACACCAGGAAAGTTATCACCCAAGTCCTTATCACCAGCAGGCTAGACTATGGAAATTTCCTATATGATGGAATTACTAGCCAGCTCACAAGAAGAATGCAGGCCATCCAAAACACAGTAGCCAGACTATTCATCAACCTTCCAGGCCAAGCCCACATGATACCACACCTTAGGGAACTCCATTTCCTCCCGATATCCAAGCGTACAGCCGTACACATTTTAAACTCCTCACTCACACCTATAAAGCCCTCCACAACCCTGCCCCTGACTACCTTAACAGCCATATTGAATTACACTAACCTTCCAGACACCTCTGCTCTGTCGGTCTCTCACAGGCACAAGTCCCACGCATAAACAGAAGCAGATCAAGGGGCTGCATTTTCTCATACCTGGCTCCTAAAGCTGCAACACATTAGAGTCTCCACTCTCCTCTCTTCTTTACTTTCACAAGAAACTGAAAACCCGGCTTTTCCAATGTGTCTGGACCCTATCACAGGTGATTAGCACACAATAAAAACACCAAAAACATAGCAAAACAAAACAAAATTGCTCTTAGGAACCGTTGATGTGCTATTACGTACTCCACCACATAAGTATATGTGATATGCTACTTTTGTGATGAAAGAAAATTTCTTCCTCTTGAAAAGCCAACTGTACCTTCAGATGACTGGGACTTTTATTCTCACCTAATAACCCTTGCTTCCATCAGATCAAACTCTATAAGCGATATATTGATTCCATCTTCATTGTCTTGGAAGGAGATGAACATACGATTTCAGATATTGCAAAACGGCCCAACTTTCCTATCCAACATTTGAAAGTCACTAGCCAGTGCACTTGGGAACACCTTCCTTTTTTAGATTTATTAACGCACAGAGCTATTCAGGAAACTATCTCATAGAAGCGCTCTCCTACAGTTCCCAGCTTTCATCTTAGAGCTGCCAGGGCTTTAAAAAGGGCTTTAAATTTTTTTACTGCTAAGCGCCCTTAGCATTAAATTTCCCTGTTCCTTGTTAATATGCCTCTAAGACTTTAGTGAGTGCCTTATTTACAAAGGTCTTCATAGAAATAGTTTCCTGATTAGACAATGTCGTAACTTGCTCTTAGTATGTGGAATAAATAGATGTCTGGTTCAAGACACACTTGGGGAAGGTCTTTGTGTTTCCATACAGTAGAGTAATTTGTGTCTCCAACTAGTCCAACTCTTGTCTCACAACCAAGCAGCATATGATTACATATACAAGGGGTCATTGTAAGTTTTACAACCATAGATAAGAAAAATGAGTATATAGAATTAATGTATTAACCTAAGCTTTCTCTTTATTCTTTTTATCTTCTTTAGACAGTTCCCTGTATGTAGTTCCATTGTCTTGACTGTATTTGGGCCCTTTGGTCCTTCAAGTCCCGCAGCATTGGTACACAACATCAAAGACTTTTGGGTTAATATTCCAGACATGCTGAAGATTTGGGGAAAGCTTCATTATTTTAATTTTAATTTTTATTGTTTTATTGCTTTTAAACCATACAATATCATCTCAGTGAAGAGCATTAGTTCCATGATGCCTTCATAGTATCCTTTCCCTCTTAGCCAGGAGCAATTTAAAACAGTATTGTGCAATTCCCCCATTTCTTCTCTTACAGTAGGTTGTCAACTTCCCCGGTATTCAAAGCAAGAATGCCCCTCAATATATTTTGTGCATTAGTATGAAGTATGTTTCATTAGGAGCATAACTGATCTACATCCAGTCCATAATATTTCCTCCAGCTACCCCACTACTTGAATGTGACCCTCTCTGCAGCCATACAGATATCCAATCCCGTTCTCCATTCTCGGATTGCTGGTATGAATGTTTCTCCCCACCGTCTCGCTATATCCGTTTTTGCCACCACTAGTCCTGGTGTGCTAAAGAGTAGTTGTGATCTGTCCAAGTCTATGTCATTCGGGATTTCTAAAAATATAAATTTGGGGTCTGGTGGGATGTCCGTGTACAGTATTTTGTTAAGTTCTGTTATGACAGCCTTCCAGTACATCTGTATAGTTGTGCATTCCCAAATAGTATGGTAGACATTCCTCTATTCCTGTGAACATCGGTGACACATTGGATCAATTGCTCACCCTATCTTGTGTGAATGTCTGACAAAATATCGAAATCAAAAATATCGACATACAAAAATATCGGAACAAAAATATCGAAGTCAAAAATATCGGAATCCTATCCCTAACAAGGTATGTACAAAAATATCGAAAAAATAATATCGTAGTACAAAAATATCGAAATTAAAAATATCGTTTTTTTAAATGTATTAATAATAAGGTAAAAATAATGATAAAATACATATAATGTTACAAATATTAAATAAAAATATTAAAACATAATTAAAAAATTAAAACTAATACAAATACATTTAAAATAAATTAAAAACTTAATAATTTAATGTAATTTTATATTTTTTAATTTCATTTAATTGATTTAATTTAAATTTATTTTATTTTTACCCTGTACGACTGTACCCCAAAAACCCAAAACTGACCCAGAACCCTAAAAATACCCCTTTACCCAAATACTGAAAACTGACACTGAACCCTAAAAATACCCCTTTACCCAAAAACTGAAAACTGACCCTGAACCCTAAAAATACCCCTTTACCCATGAACTGAAAACTGACCCATAACCCTAAAAATACCCCTTTACCCAAAAACTGAAAACTGACCCTGAACCCTAAAAATACCCCTTTACCCATGAACTGAAAACTGACCCAGAACCCTAAAAATACCCCTTTACCCAAAAACTGAAAACTGACCCTGAACCCTAAAAATACCCCTTCACCCAAAAACTGAAAACTGACCCTGAACCCTAAAAATACCCCTTTACCCAAAAACTGAAAACTGACCCTGAACCCTAAAAATACCCCTTTACCCATGAACTGAAAACTGACCCTGAACCCTAAAAATACCCCTGTACCCATGAACTGAAAACTGACCCTGAACCCTAAAAATACCCCTGTACCCAAAATTAATTAATATTATTTAATTACCAATTAATTATTAATTAACAATAACAATAAAGTAAATATATTAGCACATTTGCTGTAATTAATTTAATTTAATATTATTTTGCACAATTAATTAATTACGAATAACAATAAATTATATATATAAAAATTACTATAAGTAATGTAATTAAATAATTAATATTAATTAATTACCAACTAATTAATAATTTTAAATATGTAAAAAATTATAATAATTAATTAACTAATTAATAGAAATTAATTACCAATTAATTATTAATTAAAATATGTACAAACATATATCAATTAATTAATTATTATTAAATTACTTCCCACCCTATTCCCCTATAAACCCATAACCCGCTACAGAACATATTTATCAATTAATAAATTAATTAAAAATAAATATAAATTAATTCTCAATTAATTAATTAATAATTCCTACTAATTAATAATTAATTTAACATAATTAAATTACTTCCCACCCTATTCCCCTATAAACCCACAACCCGCTACAGTAGTAAAAGACAATATTTAATAAAATAACATTAAAAATAAATAATAAAACATAATAAATACAATATAATATACACTAAATTTATTTAAAAATTGATATAAGTAACATCAAAGTTATTAATTTCGATATTATTAACATCGATATTTACAACTTCGATATTACTGATATCATACCAATATCGATATTTAGACTGTCGATATTACTTACCTTCGATATTTTTGTATATCGATATTTAAACTTCGATATTTTTGCATATCGATATTTTGTCTGTGTACCATCTTGTGTAGTCTGGCCCGAACGTAATGAGTCCTGTGTAATACTTTTGTATTTGATAAGACAGAGACAAGACTTTATTGCAACCTCTCTAGGGTGCTTCAGGGCTGCCTCCCAGTCCACCTCCTCCATTGTGCCTACATCTTTTTCCCACGTGGTTCCTAACTGTAATGTAATGTAAAGTACATTTGTATAGCGCTACTACCACTCCAAGGAGCATCTTGGCGCTTGGTACCAACCCAGGTGGAACAGGTCGGTTAACTGATAGCAGCTCGATGGACACTTCCCACTTTATACTAAGGCTTTACACTAAGCTTACCTAGTCTGTCTGTCGCATTAATATTTAGGGTCTTGTAGGTGGTTTATACTGCCTTTGTCGTGAAATGTTCCTGGAGTAATCTCCCCTCCAGTGGTGTATAGTCCGGCAGGGGGGTATCTTCTATGTTTTCAGCATGCAATGCATGCTTTAGCTGTGCGTATTTAAGAAACTGGGTTGGATGTAATGAGAATTCTGGCTTAAGGTCTCTAAAACCTTTAAGTTTACCTTTATCAAAAATGTATCCTAGCATGGAAATGCCTATGGTGCCCCACACCCCAAACCCTTGCAGTTTTTTTTAGCTCTTTACACCAGTTTCCGTGTCACAGAGGTGTTTCTTTAGTAACTTAATGATCCCACCCCATTGTTTTAGTTGCCCTTCCCCAAGCCTCAACCGTGGCTTGCATGGCTGGGAGCAGTCCCCTGACACCCTTACTGCTGTATAGGTAATGGAGGAATGTTCGCTTTTGCATGGTTTTTCTCTCTAGCCTATATGTTGGGTGGTTGCCCTGTGTGTCCAATCGTTTATAGGTGTTAACTTTTCCGCCCAATAGTAGGCTTCCAATCAGGCAGTGATATACCTCTAGTATACTGATTGCGTTGCAATGTAGTGCTATTCTAGGTTGTTCCCTAACCACAGGAGTTATCATAGTTCGGAGCCTATTTTGCAAAATATCGATCATGGGAGGGGGTAGTATGTGTTTGCAGGGCATAAAGAAATTGCGGGAGGGTTATCATTTTAAACATGGCAGCTTGTCCCGGTATAGTGAGTGGTAGTGATTTTCATTGTTGTCTTCCTTAAATTTGGTCAGTATACGTTTAATATTTTTTTGGCAGCAGAGATTTCTGTCCGTCGTGAGCAAGATTCCTAGGTATGTAAACCCATGCTACTTGGGGATCTCTGAGGAGTATGGGCAAAGTCGTCACCTCACCAGGGCTATAGATCAGTGATTTCATTACAAGACAGGAGGCTACATTATGCATTAATCTTTTTAATGCAGCTCACAGCCGCTTACATCACAAAGGTTAAGAATAGAACTAAATGACATAACAGTGTCCATAAAAGGCGTGTGCCAAGATAAATCAGCCTCTTTTAAATGCGGCTCACAACAGATAAGTAACTCTCTTACAATCCTTACTAACTTTATGCCAGTTTGCCATTTATAACTGTATTTTTACCTTGACATGATGTCTAGCTTTTACTGAACTGCTTACTGCTATACTACTGAACTTTACTTTCATAATTAATATATGAAAATGTTCATTTCCACGTTTTTACCTGCTTTTGTTGTGTGACTCGTTCCCAACCTTCTCCTCGATCGCTGCCATTCCCCACGATCCCCCCCCCTTCATCCCCTTGACTTCCAATTTATGGTTGTCACGTGTTTTCCAAAATTCGACCGTTTTCTACCCCGCGATCTCCCGCGCAGACCCCTCCTTTCCCCTTCGTCGTTCAAACGATTTATTTAATTACCGGCGCTCCGCTGATAATTACAGGCACTCCGCTGATACACTCGCGCCCCCCGCAAACCACCTCAAGCTTTCCGATCTTAGCAACAAACGCGACCTCTAACGCAAGGCTGAGGAATGAACCCTGGCAACGGCGGCGCGACGCAGTGTGCCTCCAAAGTATCATTCCTCTGTCACCATGCATCAGCTGCTCGAGCGCTTCGGTTATTTTACCGATTGGGCTACGATCAGCTGTTTCTTCATTACAAGCGCTTAGGTGGCATTTTCGACGTGTGAATCCACGTTTCAATAGGTTTATGTTTAAGGCTTAATTTCTTTACCCTTTCTGGCATTACTAGTTACTGGCTCAACCTTAACCAATATATATTTATCATTAATTTAGCTCAACTCAAATTACCTGCAATTTTAACTGGATTTACCTAGGTTCTTGATTAATTATAGTTTACCCCTAATATTACTTTACCTGGAATTACCTTAGGTTCCTAATTTAAATAAAAAAAAAAAAAAAAAAAGAGAGCTAATTTGTTACCTAACTCTCATACCCATAATACTAGCTATTTTATCTAATAACTTTGTTACTCTACTTACCTGCCATGTCTGATCTAGAATCAGATGACGCTATGGCAAGCTCCCCAAATCACAACAGTGATAATTTTAAATCCTTCCTTCAAAAGGAAATGAGGACCTGTATGTTAAATACATTCCGTGAATTTATGTCTAATAAAAGGTCCCTCTTACCTGATGAAGAAACTTCTGATTTAGAAGCTGAACACTCTAAGACTACCAAAAAAAGCAAACACTCTTTAAGCACTGACAGAGGTCGCGCTACCTCATTTGAAATGGGAGGTCCAAGCACCTCAAAAGACATGTGAGGTCCAAGCACCTCAAAAGGCATGGGAGGTCCAAGCACCTCAAAAGGCATGGGAGGTCCAAGCACCTCAAAAGGCATGGGAGGCCTAAGCGCCCCAAAAGGTAATGTTGTCCCGAACGCCATTGACAACGCAACAAATCTCAGTGCTCCCCTCAATTCCAGCTCAGAGGAAGATGAATTCTTCCTGGATCCTGACGACGAATTCGTCTTGGACCTTGATGAGCAAGATACCGATGAATGGGACCTTAACACTCTGTCAGAGACGCACTCCTCGGACGCAATCCTTGACCCTCTCGGTGGGGAAATGTTCTCCCCCGAAAACATCTCCCGCCCTAACAGCAAAAAGTGGTACCCCCATGACCACGTAGCTAAGTTTGTCACCAAGTGGCTGAGAAACTCTCTTTAAAGAGAATCTCGCAACACCATGAGATCTGAGTGCCCCCGTCCATTCATTGAGGGGAAAGTCTGCCAAACTCCCAATCTAGACCCCGACTTAATCAAGTTCCTATTCAAACTAGGCAAGGACCCAAGAAAAGGCCTAGAAAGAGCCCTTAAAACATGTCAAGACTACCTCCTTGACCTCCTGGGTCCGCTTACCAGAATCCTAGACCTCGCTGAGGAATCACATATCTCCCACACACCCCTAGACATTAACCTGATTAAAGGTTGGAGCCAGAGAGCCATTGTACTACTGGGCAATGCCAACTCCTCCCTCAATATTGAAAGGAGAAAATCTGTCCTCATCAGAATTAACCCCAAACTCGGGGACCTTGCAGAGAAAGAGCCAACAACTAAACCTAATGGCCTCCTCTTTGGACAAGATATGATCAAAACCCTTGGCAAGTACGTGGCAACCTTTACAGCCTTAGACAAAGCCCAAAACAACATGAAGCGTGTTTTTGGCCAGGCCGGTGGAAGAGGCCGTTCTTCCGGCCGTGGTAATTTCCGGCCTTTCACCTACGGAAGAGGAAGAGGTTCGTCCGGTAGAGGTAGAGGCTTCTACCCCTCCAACTCCAGACAGTACTTCCCTCAAAGAGGAAGAGGCTCACGCGGAAGAGGCTTTCCCGCTCATGGTGCTCCCAACAACACCACCTCAAGTAAGTGCACCCCTTTCTTCTTCCCCTCCCAAAGTCGGCGGCAGACTAAAACATTTCCTTCATGTTTGGGAATCCCTGACCCAAGATCCATGGGTTCTAGAAACAGTTCAGGGCTTCAAAATAGACTTCACAGAGATTCCTTTCCAATCTACCACTCCCAATCCTATGACTCTTTCTCTAGAGCATCTAGAAATCGTCAAAGAAGAGGTTTCCTCTATGTTAAAGAAAGGCGCAATAATAGAGGTCCCTTGGTCTCAAAAGAATTTCGTGAGTACCCTTTTCCTAGTCAAAAAGAAAGACAAGGGTTGGCGCCCAGTAATAAACCTTCGAGAGGTAAACAAGTACCTCGTCTACCGTCATTTCAAGATGGAGGGCATCCATCTGCTCAGAGACCTTCTTCTCCATGGAGATTGGCTAGTCAAATTGGACTTAAAAGACGCCTATTTTACCATTCCCATGGCAATAGAACATCAGTCCTTTCTCCAATTCATCTGGGACAATCGCCTTTTTCAATTTCAGGCCCTCCCTTTCGGTCTTTCTTCCGCCCCTTGGTGTTTCACCAAAATCATGAGAACGATTGTCTCCATCCTAAGAGCCAGGGGTATTCGTCTCATCATCTATCTAGACGACATACTAATAATGTCCCAATCTCACTCTCAAATTCTAGAAGACTTACAAACCTCTATGAACCTCATAGAAAGTCTTGGGTTCATTATAAACAGGGAAAAATCAATCCTTTTACCCTCCAAATCTCTCGAATTCCTCGGCTTCACCGTGGATACTTCGACCTGTCTTCTCTTACTCCCCAAGAAGAAGATTGCCAAAATTCGGAAAGAAATCAGATTTGTTCTCAAACATCACTCCTTATCCCTGAGAGAACTAGCCAGACTCCTTGGTCTACTCTCTTCCTCGATACAAGCTATCTTCCCTGGCCCCCTCAACTACCGTGCTTTTCAGAGAGTAAAAGCCAAAGCTCTCAGATCTGGACTTTGGTACGGAGACCAAGTCTCTCTAGACGAAGAAGCCAAACTGGAACTCTCCTGGTGGCTGGACAATTTGGACGCCTGGAATGGAAGAGCTATTTTTGGTTCATCTCCAGACTTCGTTCTAGAGTCAGACGCCAGCCTTCACGGTTGGGGTGCTCGTCTTCTCGACCAGGACACTGGTGGTATATGGACCCCTTCGGAATCTTCCCACCACATAAATTTCTTAGAAATGACAGCCGGGCTCTATGCTCTGATGAGCTTCAGACAACCTCTCCAAGGCAGATCCGTCCTCCTGAAGATGGACAACGTCTCCGCAGTCTCGTATATCAACCGCCTTGGCGGTACGAAATCTGCCGACCTTTCGGACCTAGCCAAGAAACTCTGGATGTTCTGTTTGGAACACAAGATTTCCCTGAAGGCCGAATACCTCCCCGGAAAATCCAACCTCTCCGCAGACTGGAACTCGAGGTTCCTAGTAGACTTCAGCGATTGGAAACTCAATCCAACCATTTTCAATTCCCTGTCCGACCTCTGGGGCCCCTTCGATGTGGACCTTTTCGCAAGTCGCTTGTCCTCCCAACTTCCACAGTATTTCAGTTGGATGCTGTGGTAAATAATTTACCGTATCGTTTTTGCCATATAATTATAAGTACAGGAATAGCTCAATCAAATGAAAGGCAGAGTCCGGGGTGTCTGAGTCTTAAAGGGCTTTAATTCAGAAATGACAAATGACTCGAGTCATTGGAGATCTGTTCCATCAATACAAGGGTTCGAGCATGCAAGGGATGTCAGGAAAGATGTCAACGATTTACTCACAGTACATGGCATATATAGTAAAATGACACAATAGCATTGCATACAGTAGGCGTGACAAGTGAAATGTATATGATAAGAACACATGTGCGTAGCAAAAAGGCGTGAACATGGGTGTGCACAGAGGCGTGAACTGGAAACGTCACAGAAAAGAGTCATAAGTGGGTGGATGCTTAGTGAATTCTTGCGGAGTCTGCTGAAACCTATGGCCAGGATGCGCGCGCAGCTAATATGACGTGTGGTTGACGTAGACTAAGAGTCTGACTTTTAACACTAGTGGAGAAGATGCATATGTCTGGCATGTCAGATCGACCTGTTCCTAAAACATAACTGATATCTTGTGTTTGGAGGATGTTTATACTGGAGGAAAAGGTCTTTCGGGCAGAGGCTATGCTACACTGAATGTATGCGTGTCTAGGTGCAGATGCGCAGAGCCAGGGCCTACCATGGTAACGGGAGCAATGAATTACATGAGGAGGACAGGAAGGCTTTACCCTTTACTCTTCAGGCTGGGGAACTGTTTACTTATTTTACTAGACAGGAATGTGTTTTCGAGGAGGCTGAGCTGGCTACGCTGATAACTTGAAGGCAAAATACTGTCTTTTGGCAGGCAGAGCAGGCCGAGCCGGGCACCGCTCGCTTGGCAGGAAGGAAGGCAGAAGTCAGGGATGCATCTCATCTCCACGTTGCAGCATTCGGAGACAGAGACGAAAAAGTGGTTCAATGTCAGGAATCAGGGCCTAACTCGGCAGAGCCAGGAAAACGTGAAAGTGCACCATGTAAAGACGGTGGCACGGCATACTTAGGAACTGAATTATCAATCCATTCATGGTGGATCTGAAAGAGGACATGTTAACGTTGGACGCAAATGTATTTGCGTCTTTAAATTCGGTTGCGGAGGGAAGTTACATGCACTTTAACTCGTACATGGAGACGATGGGGTACTCGTTAGGGGACATACCTGACCATAAAAATTCCAATTACCTCATTCCCTCCTTGTCCCCTACGGACCCATTAGGATATATCAATTTTCATGAGACCATCTATTTGTTCGTATAACATCATTTGTTCTTCTTTCTTTAATCGGGAATGGGAACGTGCACTTAAACGGGGAATACAGGATGTGGCGCACAAGCCGCAAATCGCTGGCCCACATTGAAGACATAGACAGCAACTGAATACAATGGCCAATATAATCCCTAGGAATGACAATAGCTTCCATCCCCAGGCTGTTACTACACCCCAGAGCCAACCGGACCAAGTCCATGAGCCTGGGTTCTGGTGTATCTGATGGGCAATTTCGTGAAGTCTGGTGATGGCCTTATAGACAGAAGGCGCGTTATTAGGAATAAACACGCAACAACTGGATCCGATGACTCTACAAGCTCCGCCCCTATCGGCCAGGATGACGTCAAGGACAAGGCGGTTCTGAAGAACAACAAGTCTCATAGCAGACTGCTCCTCTGTTAAGTTGCCCAAAGCTGAAGTAGTCTCATTCACTACTGCTTCGAGAGTTCTGGTTAATTTGCGTATCAATTTACTATTGGACACTGTGCATAGATAGGGAAAGATTTACAAAAGGGGGTGGTGATGAACAGAGTGTCTGAATTGAGCAGACCACTCTTACCCAGTCCAAAGATCAGGGCTTGATCCATCACCGTTATTTATCTCACTGCCCCATCCCAGCTCAGAACCTGGCTATATGCAAATCAGTCTGTCCCTGGCCCAGTGCATCATGGGAACAGGGCAGACTAAACTACCAAGCCAATTCTTTACCAGAAAGGAGACAAGCTACCGGGGACCGGTTTCTGGCATTTCAGCCTCTTCGGCCCGGCGTTGAAGGGTATACTCAGATGTGAGTCCCTTGCTCATTGCACCATCAGGATTCAAGCAAGCCGGGCCGAAGAGGCTGAAATGCCAGAAACCGGTCCCCGGTAGCTTGTTTCCTTCCCAGTGTAAGAATTGGCTTTTGTAGTTTGGTTTGCCCTGTTCCCATCATGCACTGGGACAGGAACAGACTAATTTGCATACAGCCAGGTTCTGAAACTGGGATGGTTCAGTGAGCTAAAAAACGGTGTTGGATCTAGCCCTGATCTCTTGACTGGGTGAGAGTATTCTGTTTAATTCAGAGACTCTGTCCCTCACCACCCCTTGTTGTAAATATTTTTGTCCACCCTAAGCGTGGAAGGGTACACTCAGATGTGAGTCCCTTGCTCATTGCACCATCAGGATTCAAGCAAGCCGGGCCGAAGAGGCTGAAATGCCAGAAACCGGTCCCCGGTAGCTTGTTTCCTTCCCAGTGTAAGAATTGGCTTTTGTAGTTTGGTTTGCCCTGTTCCCATCATGCACTGGGACAGGAACAGACTAATTTGCATACAGCCAGGTTCTGAAACTGGGATGGTTCAGTGAGCTAAAAAACGGTGTTGGATCTAGCCCTGATCTCTTGACTGGGTGAGAGTATTCTGTTTAATTCAGAGACTCTGTCCCTCACCACCCCTTGTTGTAAATATTTTTGTCCACCCTAAGCGTGGAAGGGTATACTCAGATGTGAGTCCCTTGCTCATTGCACCATCAGGATTCAAGCAAGCCGGGCCGAAGAGGCTGAAATGCCAGAAACCGGTCCCCGGTAGCTTGTTTCCTTCCCAGTGTAAGAATTGGCTTTTGTAGTTTGGTTTGCCCTGTTCCCATCATGCACTGGGACAGGAACAGACTAATTTGCATACAGCCAGGTTCTGAAACTGGGATGGTTCAGTGAGCTAAAAAACGGTGTTGGATCTAGCCCTGATCTCTTGACTGGGTGAGAGTATTCTGTTTAATTCAGAGACTCTGTCCCTCACCACCCCTTGTTGTAAATATATAGATAGGGAAAGAATCCTTTATTGAAATCTGTATATTGTTCCCATGCGGTTTCAGTATAATCAACTAGTGGAAGGTCTCTTTTGGCTCTAACATGAACGAGGCGGGAATTTCTGTGATAATCAGGAGGAACATGCCTTATTCAGAACTGTGTTTAGATTCCCCCACACCCATCTGCCCTGGAAAACTATGAAATCAGCATCTACGGAATTAATTAAACTAAACCATGCACCACAGGAACCATTGTGTGTGAATGGATACAGAAAGAGGGGGAGAACTCCCTGATATTTCTGATAGGGAGGGAGTCGGCCACATATCCAACAATTGGTGGCATTGCTGGTCTGATGGGAATGGTGTAACATACTGATGAATGAATTGTTGCGCAGCGCAAGTCGGTAAGATAGTTCGTGTGGAGGCAGCTCCCTAAACGTGTGTTCTGCAGTGTCATTAGAAAAAGAATGTGGAAACGGAAAATACATGTACAACATCAGGCTGGTGCCAATTAACGTAAGACTCAGAAAAAACAGAATAATCAGGGTGCAGACGCACCTACTACGGAGATTTTTACAATAACGGTTTCTTTTCATGATCTCCTGTCTATCTCTCTCTCTATTTGGATCTAGCTTGTACATTGTCAGAAACTGATGAACCGCTTCACCCGAGAGGGACTTAAACAATTAAACTGTCTGACTTACTAGACCTTAGTTTCAGTTTGTACTCCTCTTGGGGAGTTTTCTCTCGAAAAGGGAGTTTAATGTCTGTCTTTGGTACGTGAGAGTCCTGGGAATCAGGGCTGGGCAAGAGTCCATGGAATTTTTTGACGTGACTAGAATGCACCCAGCCCTTCCTCCCCTCCAGTCTCACGGCGGTCCGGGTGGTTAGCAGGACGATCTTCGGCTCCTTCCAGCGGGGCTCCAAAGGGCTCGTCCTGTATCCCCCGGGACCAGGGCATGCGGCTTCACCTCGGAGTTGTCTGGGAAGGCTGCAGCCACCTGTGAACGACAAGATTGTAGTGCAGACATCAAGGAGGCAAGGTAATCTGTCAGCATAGTACTATCAACATCGGTTATTTTTCTCGGCAGAGGCGTCCCCCACATATTAGGAGGTCTACCGAAGACCACCTCATATGGAGATAGCCCTGTCCTTGAATGGGCTACCATTCTCATATAAAACAGTGCAACAGGTAATGCTACTATCCAGTCTACGCCCTTTTCCTTACAAACTTTAGCAAGTCGAGTTTTCAGAGTCTGATTGTGGTGCTCCACGAGACCTGCTGCCTCTGGATGCCGGACACAGTGGAACTTCCACTGGTACCCCAAAAGGAGTGAGATTTGTTTCATCAATTCAGACGAGAATGGCTGACCGTTGTCTGAGTACACGATACGGGGCAAGCCATATCGAGGGAAAAACTCATGAACCAGCTGCCTGGCTGTGGTCGGGGCAGTGTAATCTGGAACGGGATATGCTTCTGTCCATCGGGATAGGGCACATACAACTACGAGGACATACTTAAATCCTCGGCATCGGTCCATCTGGATATAATCCATCTGGAGGACTTCAAAAGGATAGTCAGGAGGATGAAATCCACCTTGCTCTACGGGAATCCCTTTTCCTGGATTGAACTGACAACAGATCATGCAGGTACGCACTTTCTTTTTTGCTGCTGCTCGTAAATGCTTATTGAACCAGAGATTCTGTAAACTGTCTAACATGGCTTTTTCTCCTAAATGTGCTGGGCTATGTGCAGTGTTGATGAAAACTTGAACCATAGAGTCGGGGAGGAACCATGTGGTTTTTCCCCTCGTCATCCACCCTTGATCTGTCTGGACCCCTCCTTGTTCAGCCCATTTCTTGATTTCATCTGGAGTAGCATGTGTCTGTATGTCAATGACATCTAGTGTGGGGTCCCTGACTGTCATACTGTGTGTCAGTGATGATACATCAGTCTTCGTCATATCAGTCGTCTGTGTATGAGTCTGTGCTGTATATTTCGCTGTCTGATCTGCAAAGTCGTTACCTTGGGAAATCTTGTCTGTTACTTTAGTATGTGCCTTGCACTTCATGATGGCTATGGCTGTAGGCAAATGTATTGCTTCTAACAGTGCTTGAATGAGGGGACCGTGTTGAATTTTGGCTCCGTGAGAGGTCAGGTAACCTCTCTCTTGCCAGAGGACACCGAAGTCGTGAACGACTCCGAATGCGTAACGTGAATCTGTGTATATGTTTACTTTCTTGTTCTTGGCTAGTATACAGGCTTGGGTCAGAGCAATGAGCTCTGCTGCTTGGGCTGACAGGGTGTCAATGCGATGTGTTTCTATAACTTCAGTTTCAGTGGTCACTGCATATGTGGCCACTAGCTCTCCTGTGCTTGTTCTCATGCATGAACCATCCACATAAAGTGTCAGGTCTGGATCGGGTAATGCGACATCTGTCAAGTCTTGTCTGGGTTTCGTAACTGTGTCAACTACATCTATGCAGTCATGTGGAGTAGGATCTGCTGTGTTTGAGGGTAAAAGTGTAGCAGGATTCAGTGTATTACAACGTCTGATTTCTATGTGTGGCTGGAATAACGTCAATTCATAACCCGTCAGTCGTGCTATTGTCAAGTGTTGGGTCTGTGTTCTGTTTAGGAGAACTTCAACAGAGTGTGGAACCTGTACCGTCATTTGGTGTCCCAATACAATGGAATCACTTTGTCTGATTGCTAGAGCTGTTGCTGCAACTGATTTCAAGCACGCAGGCAAGGCCTGGGCTACTGGATCTAATGTGCTTGAAAAATAAGCACACAGTTTGTGTTTGTCTGCTTGAAGCTGAGTGAGGACCGACAGCGCTCTGCCATCGCGTTCTGTGACAAAAAGTGTAAAAGGTTTGCTGTAACATGGTGTCGCTAAAACAGGTGCTTGACATAAGGCTTTCTTTAATTCGTCAAAAGCTTGTGCATGTTCCTGAGTCCAAGGGAGGGCAGTCGAAGACGCTGCCTCCTGTGTTGTCAACTGTATGAGTGGTTTAGCTAGAAATGCATACTGGGGAATCCATTGTCTACAATAGGAAGTGAGTCCAATAAAGGCTCGTACTTCTTTCTGTGTCTTGGGTTGTGGCAGATGTGCAATTAACTGTATACGATCTGGTGTTAGCTGTCTCCCCTCTTTGGACAGCAAGTGCCCAAGGTACACAACTTGCTGGGCACAGAATTGCAGCTTCGAAGGAGACACCTTGTGTCCCTTGTCCGCCAAAAACAACAAAACTGTCAGTGAGGCTTGTTCACATTCTGGTTCACTTCGGGCGGTGATCAAGAGATCATCAACGTACTGCAATAGGGCAGTAGTGGGAGGCATGTGAATATCGTCAAGTTGGCGTTTCAGTGCTTGGCTGTAGATGCTGGGGCTTTCTGTGAATCCTTGAGGTGCGCGTGCAAATTTGAAGCTTCGGCCATTTAAACAGAATCCGAAAAGATACTGGCTTTCTGGGTCAATTGGAACACTAAAGAAGGCGTTCTTGAGATCGATTACAGTAAAGAACGTCGCCTCTGAATCAATAGCTGTCAATAAGGAGGAGATATCCGGGACCACAGGATACTGTGGTACCACGCATTTATTCAATTCACGTAAATCAATAATCAGTCGATAGACTGGTGGTGCATTTGGATCAGTACGTTTAAGGATCGGAATGATAGGAGAATTACAAACATTGGAGTCGGTTTCTACAACCACTCCTTGTGCAATGAGCTCGTCAATGATTTTCAGTAAAGCCACTACAGCATCTGGTGGTAATTTGTATTGTCGAATACGTGGTAGTATAACTCCTGGCTTGAGTGTAACACGGTACGGTGTAATGTGCATACAACCTACATCAGTAGGGCCTTTCGCCCATAAATGTGCAGGAACATTCTGTAACCTGGGATCAAAATCTCTCAACACATAATGGCCTTTGAAATCACGAAGGAATAGCCTGACTCCTTCCAGAGAACAACAAATTACAGCTCCTAGAGCTTTCAGGGTTTTTATACCAAGCAAGTTTTCTGGACATGATTTCGTGAGCAATAAATCAGTAGTTCGGGACAATGGACCAACTGCAAAGGGTACTGGTTTCGATACTTCATTAACAATAGGCTTTCCTGAAAATCCAAGGGAAACATTTTGTGAGCCTGAGAGGGGTGCCCCTGGAACCTCTTCGTGACTGATGGTTGTTCTGCTTGCCCCTGTATCAATCAAAAACTTTCTATCTTTCCCTAGCACCTGGCTGTGTACATAAGGACCCTCTTGATCTACAGGGACCTCAATAAGGGGCAAGCTTACCTCCCTCTCTAGGCTATTTCATGTGTATTGCTGATAATCGGGGTAATTGGATTGGGCATACTGATACATCTGCTGTGTGACTTGCTGAGTCGCGGCAATGGGTTGGGGCTGTGGCACCGCTAAGGCTTGCTGTGGAGCATGCATAGGTTGTACATTTTGTGGAACATGCTGCTGGACCTGGTGTTGGACCTGGTCCTGTCTGGGCGGACGTGGTCTTTCTTTTGTTTTGCCTGTAGCGATATTGTGTTTCAAAACTGCGCAATCGTTTATATAGTGACCTGGCTGTTTACAGTAGTTGCATGTCCCTTTAACGGGAGCCGCTGAATTGTTTGACTGTGTCGCGCCTTTTTTCTGACCATCTGCTGGAACTGACTGAGCAACTAACATTTTCATTTTCGTGTCTTTCATATGTCTCTGTTCAGGATCATGTTCCTCTCTAATTCTGTTCTGGTGATATTGTAACATTTGTAACATTTGGGAAGGCGAATTAGCTTGCCATGTGCTCTCAACTTTCAGTACTCGGTTCTTAACCTGGGGCAATGAATTTTCGACCAATTTGGATACAAAGAGGTGTGGATATGACTCGCTACTTGATTTCAGGCCACTATTAATAATAAAACATTTCTCAAATCTGGAATAGAAATCACTAGTGTCTTCATCGGGTTTCTGTTTGCAGGCTGAGATCGCGTCCCAGTCTTCCTTTTTAGTTGCTAACAATCTTGGCAAAACCTGTACTAACAATCCTGGTAATGCTTTAGTTTTGTCCCCAAGCCCTAAACCTGGGGTTCGACCAGTTTCTACGGTTTCTAATTCAGCCCAAACAATCTTTTTGTCTCCCACCTCCCATTCTTTCTCCTTGAGTTTCTCGTAAATACCGGCAGGCAATAACACTTTCAATATTTTCATAATGTCGGGATAGGTGTAATCCCCCATAAGTAACATGTCTTTTATTTCACGGTGAAAACCTGCGGGGTCTTTATCATGACTGGGCACTATTTTCTTCATTTCCAATAATTCCATTTTAGTTATAGGCGTGTAAACGAACACACGTTCTAAGGTATTATCATCTTTCCTGACTGGATGTACTTCACGTAAGGGATTCTGTTTGTCAAAGTTATATGAGTGCCTGACGGGGGGTGGAACAGAAACAAGATGTGGAGTTAGGAACGTTCTATATCTGTGACGTTGTTCTAGAATTGTATCAATTAGATCGGTACCTAGACCTCTCCATCGTCTCAGGAGTAAGTCTTGCAATAAACTATATAACGGACCTGGATCAGATGCTTGGTTTTCGTACTGTATAATAAGGTGTCGTGTCATGTATATACCAGCTAGTCGCTGTTCTTCTGGAGTAAGACTTAAAAACGTTTGTACTACTGAGTCGTCTTTATAGATGCTGTCATCTCCGGCCCACTGTACTGCGGACCGGGCTAGTTCCTGATCGCGTAGGGTATTGAGTTCTTGATAACCTATCCTTTCTTCTAGTACTTTGTCAGTCATCTGGAATACATGCTCAAGGGTACATCGCTCTGGTATCGGACACAGGTAACGTTTCTTGTTCGTGAACATTTCTTGTTTACGAATAGGTCTATCGAAGGGCCTATCTATAGGATACGGTCCAGGAAGTTTCTCTCTACCTACGTATGCTATCAATTTTCTCTCTGCCTGTTGTGAGGTTTCTGCTAGATTCTCAGATTCATCTTCCTCCTGCGAGGAGGTTGGGCCGTCTGATTCGAGTGCCTCGTCAGGATCTCGACGAGCATGTATATCTATTATTTCTTTACGGATCTTTCTAACCATAGCATGTACACATTTCTCTTTATCATGTTTACCCTCAGCAATATTCTGGCTCCATCTGGTCAGTCTTTTCATCTCATCTGGTGGAAAACCTGCCTGATCTTGTTCCCTTATTAAACAATTAACCAAAAAGCGCATGATTAAACCTTTGTTCTCAACTTTCTGACGTGACATGGCGTCACCAACAGACTCCGGTCTTTCTCCTGTTCTAATGAAATGATACATATTGTCTAGATGTTCTGGCATTTCTGGCAGTAAAACTAAATAATCGGTAACACGTCTTAAACGTAGGGAAGCTAGCAACATGGGTCCTGTACTACCAGGCACTGTATCATATCTACAATCAGTGAGCTGTTCTTGAAGTGTTTCAGCTGGAGCTCCTTTAGGTGTTCGTGACATTGCGAGATCTCTCATTGTTATATGATGTATCTGTGGCGGGGTATGGAATCCTCCTCTAGCACCTCCAGAGGCGGAGGCTTGAGCATAACCTGACTGTAGGGTCGGTATTTGTGGCGGGAATGGACCCGGGGCAAAAGGATTAAGTGGATTAATACCACCAGGGAAAACTACCGGGGAAGTGACAACAGGTGGTGGAGGTGGTGGAGGAACAGGTGGAGGCTGCGGTGCAGGATGTGGTGCGGGCGGAGTTTGCTGTTGCGGACCTGGAGGTAGGTGATCGTGGGGTTGGCCATCAGCAGGTGCAGGTGGTACGGGTACATGGGCAGGTGCTGTAGTATATGCGGGAGCTACATCGTCTAAGTAGGAGGAAAGGAAAATGTCTGCTGCGGTCTTCTGACGTAATTTAGTCGGAACCAATGGAGGGGGCAGGTCTTTCGGTTTTTCCGGGGTCGCGGGCAGGCCGCCCTCGGCCCGGACTGGATACAGTCCTGACAGGATGGCATTACTCTGTCTGTCGTGTTGCTCCATTTTAACTCGTTCTCCTTCTTCTATTAGTTCTTTTTCTTTGGCTTTTTGGGAATCCTCTCTACTTTTCTCTGCTTTTCTGAGTGCTTTCTCTGTCCGTCTATGTGATTCTTTACGCCATAATTCAATGGCATCTTTCTGTGACTGTCTGGCTTTCTTTTTCCATAACGCTTCTTCTACTCTCATGATGCACTCGGCATCCCATGTCCCTGTAACAGGCCATCTCTGATTCTCTGCTAAGTCTTTCGTGTATTCCACCCACAAGTCGAGATATAAAATGGCATCTAAGCCGTGCTTGTGGTACATAAAATGACCAGGAGTGTCCCTGGGTGGGATGGGGACAGCTTCCTCAAGTATCCCTTTTCTAGTTCCTATCTGTCGTAATTTCGAGAATAAAGGCATTGCTGCCACTGAAATGTACACGAAAACAATGAACACAATATAATATGCAAACAGTCACTCATACCACGACATCAAACACATTGAAACATTTCGAACATAAATTGACAACCCACTAATTCTATAACGAGAACAAAACTGAATCGTTGAATGCACGAATTACTTGATATACTGCTAAACAGTACAGATACACTGCTAAAACAGTGCAGACCGGGTCTGTGTACCCAAACCCGTCTTGACGGGATACAAATCAATGCACCCGTCTTGATGCGTCCCCAGCAACGGTACTCACCGGGAAGCACGGAACGGAAGGCCTCGGAAACTCGACTGGACTGGACTGGACTGACGATGACGTCACCGCTTCTGCTGCGCACTTCGCATGCGCCTCGGCACTACAGGTGGGCCTCTCGACAGCTCGGACGCTGTTCTCTCGGCTGGGCTCTGGTCGGGATCCTCCGCACTCCTCACCGCCTCGTATGGATGTCGATCGCAGTCTCCGTCACCTCCGTGGGCCTGAGGGAGTTACAGGAAATCCTGCGGAAGCGCTTGGGGTCCGTCACGGCCGAGGCCTTTCTTGACTTGCCTCATTTTCTTTCAGACAATTCGAATTGATGACCCGCATGGATTTACAAGTTCCAAGTATACTTCCTTCAAGTTTCAACATCTGTTCTTCGTTCAAGCATTCTAAAAGAGGCTGATTTATCTTGGCACACGCCTTTTATGGACACTGTTATGTCATTTAGTTCTATTCTTAACCTTTGTGATGTAAGCGGCTGTGAGCTGCATTAAAAAGATTAATGCATAATGTTAGCCTCCGTGTCTTTAATGAAATCCAGATTCTCTGGTCATGTTAATAGGAGAATCGCAATTTGTGCCAATTTTTTTTATATCCCAAATTTTATCCGTAAGTATCTATTGTGTGGAATAAAATGGGAAATCATTGTATCTGGTTAAGTGACATATAAAAGAATATTGTCCGCATATGGAGAGATCTTTTTTTCATGGTGTCCTCTGGACTAGTTTGGAAACCATGTATCTCTGGATGTTGGCGAACCAAACAGCCTAATGTCTCCACCGCCCAGGAAAAGATCATGGGGGACAGGGAGCGTCCTTTGGGGAAATCCCGAGAGGTTCACCCATTCACCCGCACATTCGCTGTAGGGTCCTTGTATAATAGTCCCACCCATTTCCTGAATTTTGAACCTAGGCTAAATTTTGTTAAGACGACCTCCAGGAAGGGCCAGTAAACGGAACCGAACACCTTTTCTGCATCCAATAATAATAGTAAAGTGTCACGATTTTTCACCTGCATCATCCAATTATGGGTTCTACGTAGCTCCTACCTGGTAGCCTGGCCCAGCATAAATCCCGATTATTCACAGTGTACCAGGGTTGTTATAACCTGGCGCAGTCTTGTAGCTAGGATAGTTGGCAATATCTTTACCTCCATTTTAAGGAAGGATATTGGGCGGTAGGACTCACATTTATATTTTGGTTTCCCCTGCTTATAAATCCGTACTATTGTGGCCATACAGAGATCTAACGGAAGGATTACCTGGTCATATGCGTCTATAAAGAAAGTCAAGAGGTGGGGGCTGAGGAGGTCGGTGCACTTCTTATAAAACTCAGCTGGTAGGCCATTAGGTCCTGGCGTCTTCCCTGTACATAGCCGAGCTATAGCTAACTTCCTGGTTTGTGATGTCTCCCTCCAGTCCCGTTCAATATCATCAATCATTGGAGTATGTACCTCTGCCAGGTATTCTTCAACGACAAGCGATTTTCCAGGGGGCGGGCTTCATAGAAGTCCCTATAATATAGCATGAAGTACTGCATTATCTGTTCATCCTTGACCTGCATCTCTCCTTGTGTATCGGTAATAACTCTACCCATCCGGCTTCTACTTCTTTTCTACTGAGCCAAGCAAGCAGTTTTCCTGACTTGTCCCCTATATCATATAATCTATGTAGGGTCGCTAAGGCCTGTGCTTTAGCAGCCGGGCATGCCATGTCTTCACATTCATGTTGTGCATCTAGAAGTTGCCTAAGTATTAGGGAGACTTTCTGTGCAATGTTCTATTTCTCTAGGGCTAAAATTTGTTTTTCTAATCTCACTATATCTTCCTGGTCTTTCTTTCTCTCACACGCTATGCGGTTTTGGGACTGTCCCTTAAAACTGTTTTATGCGTTTACCACATTATGACTCTGATTCTACCAATCCTAGATTTTCTTCAAAAAAGACTTTTGTGTCAGCCCTTCAACCTCCTAATATGGTCTTATTCTACAGATCCCATGCATTTAATCTCCAGTGCGTGTGCATACCACGCTGTCGGCCTCCTATTTGTATTTAGAGTGGGGAGTGTTCTGACAGACCTCTAGCAAGATATTCTGCATTATGTATCTCCTCTACTTCTCCTTTCGGGAGGAAACCATAGTGCAGTCTTGAATAGACTTTATGGTCTCCCGAGTAGTGTGAGTACTGCCTCGACCTTGGATTAATATGTGTCCACACACCTACAAGGCCCAGAGTGTCTGCAAGGCGTGCCAATGGTGTGGTTATAGGCGTTGGGGTTTGTCCCCCGTTAAGTCTGTGGGCATGTGCCTAACATCATTAAAGTCACCTCCTATTATGTGGAGCGAAGCCGGGAGTCCAATAGGATCTCAGTCAGTTTATTTAGTGTGCACACTTGTAGTTTTGTCGGGCGTATACGGAGATAAGGGTCAGGTTGCGTCTGCCCCACTTCCTGGTCACCCCCACATAAGTGCCCTGTGGATCTGTCCATGTGCGTGTAGGGTGAGGTGATTTTTTTATCAGGATCATAACTGCTCTCCAGCTGAAGGTGTATCCTGCATGAGCCAGGACCGTATCTTATGCTCTACAGGTGTGTTTCTTGTAATACCACTACATCTGAGCCTATTTGCTTGATGTATCTATTTATTAGTCTTCTTTTCATCTTGTCTCGAGGATATTGACATTCCATTCCATGTTAAGATGGAGAGGGGGTCATTATCTGGCATTGTCATCTTGGATTGGGGTGTATTTGTCTATTTGTCTGGGGTATATCAAAAGTTGGAGCCTGGCTCAATATCTTTGTTGTGGTGTGGATTCTGTATGAATCCTGTGAATAAACTCCTACATTAACTCAATTAGTCTGATTCCCTCCCAACTAACCCCCTTCCCACCTCCTGCCTCCCTCTCTTCACACTCTTCCTCATGGTCCCTTTCCAGTTCCTGTGTTTAAGGGGAAGGAGAGGTCTGTCATCGACCCCCCTGTCAACTTACACTATGTGTTCAAACTCCCACAGTGCTAGAACTTACCATAAACAAAGAAAGGTAATATGAAATGCAAAAAAAGAAGAAAAGAAAGAATGTCTCAGGCCTCCTCTGGCCCTGTCACTTTTACTTCGGGCACTTGTCCCAGTACAATTCCAAGGAGGCGGTGGGGGGAGGCTTCATGGTCTTGGCTCTTACCGTTGAGTTTTGTAGCAGTTCCTTACTTCTTTTTTAACTTGAATCAGGTGCACATTCTTGTATTGGGGTTTTTCTTGCTTCCATGTCTTGTTCCAGTGCCATTATTGCAGTTACTAATGGGTGTTGATTTTTCTCTTCTTCTTCTCCTGATGTGATTTTCCTCGTGCCGAGTCTGTGTGGGATTCTCTCTGACTGGCTATATGCGTGTAATGGAAGTCTTTCTCTCTTACGTATTCGTTAGAGGCCATTGTACTCCTCTTTAAGTCTCCCTGTCCCTCTGAAGTTGGATTGTGTTTCTCCCATTAGGTGCATTTTCCTGTGTTCCAAGGTTCTGATCTTCTGCGGGGGGGCAACAGTGCTCAGGGCAATTTCACCTGCCTTCTCCCTATTCTGTTGAGGCCCTCCCAACCTCTGTAGATTTGATAGTTTTTCCACCCAACTCCATGCCTCTTCAAGAGTCTTAAAGTGGGTTTTACACCTAAAGATCACTTTCAGTTTCGTAGGGAATAACAAAATATATTGAATTTGGTGCAATCTGAGCTTTGTTTTAACAGAGTCTCTGTTGTTGAACTTCCCTGCTATAGTCCGGGAATATCATGATTCATGAGTTCTCATGCTTGATTTCCCCTAATATCCTTGCTTCTCTTAGGTTCAAGTCTCTATCAATGAAGTTCAAAAAGTTTTCTAAAGTGGGCCTCTGTGGTGTGCCCAGAGGGGGCTTCGCTGCTAATGCACTAAGTACTCTCTCGATCACAAAGCATGTGGATAATTTATCCGCAGGGATGATATTTTGGAGCCAGGAGTGTAGAAATTCCGGGACACTCGTCTCTTTGACCCCTTCCTGGAAACCCACGAAGCAAAGATTATTCCTTCATGCACTGTTTTCGGAATCTTCGATACGCCACTGGATGCCTTTACTGGATGTTTGTCAGCCACCCCTTTCTCAAGGTCCTTTATTTCACCCTCCACTTCTGTTACCCTGGTTTTGGATTCCGTAACTCTGTCAGATGGATTGCAGACGTCCTGTCACAGTAATGTAACTTCTGAGCCCACTGCTCCTATTTTCTCTTCTGGTGCCGCTCTGGATGCTTGAATTGCTTGTAGCAATGCTCTGTATCTGTGAGGGGCAGTGGCAGGCCCTCCGGAGGTGGAGTAACCACTTTAGTGTAATGATCCATCTTCCCTTGTCCAGGGGTTTAGGGGGCATATTATCAAGGGCCTTAATTCATGTGTTAGCGACCTTTTCCGGTTGCTAACGCATGATTTAATTATCGCCCTATTATCAATGGTCGCTAACTCCGGTTAGCGACGCATTTCATGCGTTACTCATCGCCCCCACGCTGGGGACGATGAATAACGCTAATGAGATGCAGGGTGGGTGTTCCCACGTCCAGCCACATGTAAAATGTGGTTGGAGGTGGGATTGCCTTATTCACAAGGCAGGCGTTGGGAGAAGGAGACCTGAAATAAACACGTCTATCGCAGGTCTCCTAACGCCTACTTTTAGTACGTGTTAGGCTTTGCTAACATGAGGGGGTGGATCATAAAGCTGAATCCACCCCCCATATTATCAAGGCACACATTAGCGCGTGAAAACAGCGCTTCGTTTTCAGGCGCTAATGCGACCTATCGACGATTTCACATCGACTGTTGGCTTTAGTGTTGAGAATACGCTGCTAACAGGCGATGTGAAATCGGCGATAGATTTTTCCACGGTATCAACCCTGTGCGATATTTTTTGCACAGCGTTGATAATATGCCCCTAGGTTCCTTGTCTTTGTCTTTATCCATTGCTGGGACAGATGTGTTTTATTTCAGACATGTATTTCATTTAACTAATTGTAATGAGTCACTGACACTTTGATAGATCATGTGTTGTAGACAGTTGTAGACAGTTGTTACCTCTTTCTAGGTCCTGCTGAATCGAGCGTCAATGTACCACTAGCGAGAAACATGTCGACCACATCCTTCAATTTCTAGTCTAGTCTCGAGCTGGGACACCTAATTCCACAGCAAGTACAGACTAGCATTTGTTTTTAATTGGAGCAAGGGACCACCAGAATAAAGTTGTTCTCCGGTACCCTTTACCTAATTTTAACGCACTGTTTTGTCTACAACTTCCTGGCCCCTCACCCACACTTCACCAATAGGCAGTTGGATTAAAAGATCTCCGCTAAAGAGCCCCTCATTGAGGTGTTGCCCGTTGGGGATTGCACCGCCTACCCAACGAGGAGCATTGCCTATGATGAAGCATGACACCTGCAAAGGTGTGTGAGGCCTCTATATCCAACAAAATGGATACCCCTTGGTAGGTCTCCATCTACTTTCACGTCACACCCTTGTGACTGATCCGCACACACACTCTCCGGGAACAGCCCAGTCTTCTGTTGTAACTCTGTATCTTGAGGGCACTCTCTGTGGCTGGACCTGCCTCTGCTTTTGTCTGTCATCCAGGTGGCCTTGGGAGTATGACGTCATCCAACTCATTATGTTTGGTATTGCTAACTGAGGCTATAAACAGTCAAAGGCAACCTTGGGGAGATGAATGAAAACAGTAATTTCTTTGTCACATGTATAAGCACATCAGAAGAATCTAGGCTTTGTACAGGCTAGATACACAAGATGGATTGCAGCATCATGGAGCTAGGTTTCTATTTTTAAGAAATGATCAGCGGACACTTATGCATCATCCTCAACATACTCATTATAGACTTGAAGTTACACAAAGAAATGAGTTGACTTTTGGAACTATTTTGTCCAGTTTTTAATTGTTCATTTTTTAAATGAAGTTAGTTCTACTGTAATAACTATATGGGTGCGAAGCTTTAATCTTTTGCAATAATGTGTCTTATTTATACAAATTTGGGATTGTGATGAAGACATACTTGCTTTGATTGCGTACTGGTAATTTTTTGTTACTGACTTTTCAACTGTCTCTTAATCATCGATCTTTTTTGTAAGGGCAGAAGTGCCATTTAAGTCCAACACATGGGAGCTCAGTTAAGATGGGAAAGGAAGTGGAAACAACAACCACTAGTAATCCAACAGGTCTCACCTTTAATAGTTTCTAGCTGACCTTCTGCCAATGCTTGTGCTGATGCAGCACAGCATCTACAGAAATAGAAAAAATATTGTTTCAGCAATGTTGTTCAGCAGCAGCAAAAACAAACTTAAAATAAGACAAAATAGCTGATTGCAGCATAATGACAAATGCGTGCACATGAATTACTACCACGCATGCGTGCACATGACATGCACATGGCAGTGACCATTTTGACGTCTTTTGAATGTACTGTTCCCAGATTGTGGAGGTAGGAATGTTCCATTTAAAAAATACAAGGGGCGGCAAAGCACATCACAAAGGACATCTTGGGGAAAGCAGCAGGCTAGTAGTGCATCTGCTTCGCCAGTCTAAAAAGTATAAATTAGACATTTAACAAAATGAAGAGGGGCAAGGTAGCAGTAAAAGAGCTGTGCAGAGCATCACAATAGTGATCAAGGGGGGGCTAATGAAGCAAGGAAGGATCTGGAGTCAGGAATAAAAAACAACTCTAAGAAGGAATAGTCACAACCCTTGTTAGAGTGAACCTGCTAAATCACTAAATTCCCTGGTAACTATACATGCTGAACATAGGGCAATATACAGTACCCACACAGAAATATAGTCAAATTGCAAAACAACAAAGACTCCAAACTAAATTAGAACAATAGAGTAAAATTTCATAAAAAATGATATCAAAATGACAAGAATCTAATACGGGAACTGGAGATATGATTTTTATAGTAGAAATTGTGCCATTAAATACAAAGAGCCAATAATAGTTGCGATAGACTAAGACTTAGGTGCAAATTGAGAGCCCCTACGATGGCACGTGTGTCGGATAGGCCACCAACCAAGTTCATCCCGGTCAAAGATTTTACCTTCTGACATAGGCCTGATTTAGATCTCGGCAGACAGGGTTACTCTCCCACAACGATGAAGGATATCCTCAGCAGACGGGATATCCATCACCATTGTGATAGAGTAACCCATCCCCTGAGATCTAAATCAGGACCTTATTGCTTTTAGTCCTACTCTACCACAAGGGTACAATTCTTAAGTGCCCCAGGACCTCAGGTGAGGCGCTTGACACTGTCTCTTAGGGTGCAAAGGCAAAGGTCAACAGCAGTTTCCAGTCTAGGTTCAGTTGCCACTGGTCAGCTGGGTACTTCCATGAATAGACCTCTTGTAGTTTGTTGTATCCCTGTAGTTTGAACAGGAGATCAGCCTTCGAACCCTTGAAGTCCACCTCTTTGTCTTGGGTACAAAATGGTGCAGGCCCCTAAGGGTTGCTCTCAGGTCATAGACAACAGGCCCAGTCCTCTTCTGATCCTCTGCAGATTAAAAAATTGATTCTGAAGCAGATGCCTGGGAGTAACACATTAATGTCTGGCATGCACTATTAGGTGGAGGTGATTCCTGCGCATGCCCTAACTAATGGAGTAAAATGTCCCGGTGCCAAAACTAACCACTTTGGACATTTTCAAGATTGCTTAAGTCTTTCGGCTACAGTAAACTTAGACTTTGAGGGCTGGTAATGTTCGTGGAGAATGAACAATGGTAATCTTAATTTCTTCCCACATCTAACACTAAAATCCAGTTTTAAGAAGCACTGTACCCACAATAAACCAAGAGACAGAAGTCTGGTAGGACAAAAGCAGTGTTCATCAGAAATCAGACAGTGGATTCCCAAGATTTGTCGTGGCATTCTATTCCCTCCCCTTTTAAGTTTTTCCAAGTTTTATATGTGAACCCAACAGATCTATCAAGCAGGATTTGACTCTGCCATGTCAAAAAAGGTGCCTACTGTTTTCTCACTGCATATTCTGAAGGGTAAAGGAGTCATCCCTGCCCTATCAGGTCAGCCTATTGTTTGCTCACGGGAGGCATTTCACACCAATCTACACCCATTAAAGTCTACTTACAGTCTAGGAGATGCTGGAGAGCCTTTGGGAATCATCCTCCAGGAACTAAAGGTAGGGGAAAAGTAACTTTCTAAAAGTTACTTTTCCTTAATATTTATTAACAATCTGACTTTACCATTGAATTGGACTATTATTTTTCTAGCTGGTCACATTCTGGAAATACAATATTAGGATTTTAATCTGTACTCTGGTTTACTAAATATGAAAGATAGGCCTGCCACAGTGAAAAATAACTTGTGAGTGCTAGTCACAGTAAGAACATGTTAGAATGTCTACCTGTCCTAATTTTCAATACCATGCATCATGCATGTAGCTACAAGGCCTACAGAGGAATGAGAGTTATGAGGCAAGCAGGGGTTACTGGGTCCAACAGTGGTGGTTGAGGAAATTTTCTCCTGATGTCTCGGGGGCCGGCTCAACTGGGTGAAGTGTCCCTTTGGCACTTGACTCTCAGTTTTAGCTGTGGTTGATGAGTCAAAGCTCCATTGGGAGGGATATAGATACAGGTGATTGAACAAGACTCATAAGTCAAAAATGTAAACATTACGAACAATAAATCAGTGGCCTCATCCAAATGATGCTTTTACAAGAAAAGGTAGTATTTGATATCTAACTCTACACATAAAATGAAGTACGACATTCACAAGCAACAACACAATCCCCTTTGGGGTCTGGGCTCTAGTAGTTGTCAGGTGAATCCCTGTCCCACCTTTTTTTGTGCAATGTGCTAACTGTTGTTCCCCATTTAATGATGGCTGCACTAGGGAATGCTCGCTATTAGGCGGGACTCAAGTTTTCTCTTTTGACTCTTCAGGATTTCAGTCAAAAGAATGTATGATGCCACAGCACCTTCAGCACTGAATCCCGAGACCCTAAAGGCCCTGGTTCAAGGGTTACTTGCTCCTGCAGCACTGACAGATTCAGCATTACACCGGGTGCTCTCAACATGGGCACTTACAAGGTACGATTTTGATAGGCATTTGTGGAGAAGTCAGGCTGCTTGTGGTACATGCAACAGCATCAGGCCAGTGAGAGCTATGTCTACGAACTGGCATTCCCACTTGCCCCAGCAGTTGGGGCAACTTCTCTCTCACAGGTAAGTCAAGTTCTTCCTGGCTCCTGACAGGAAGTCCTACAAGGGAGCATAATTCTCAACGTCCTCCTGGTCTACAGGGATCAGTCTCGTTAGATACTTCGGTGTCTCTAGTCCCTCCAGTCACAGCCTCACTTAAGTCCTGGACGAAGGCCCAACGTCTTTGATAATTAGGCAGAAGGAGCCCCTCTAGGCATATGGGTTTGGCATGGCACCTTCTGGATGCAGCATAGGTGCAGGTGCAATTGCCAACACAACTGCAACACCTCCTGCTATATATTGGGTTGATGCTCAGTTGCTCATGAATCTTGCACACTGATCAGAATTCTTCACTGGTGGCTCCCTCTGGAATACATGGTCACTGCATTGTGGATGTGTGGGCTTGGTGCCCTCCATACAGCACTCGCTACTTGCCACAGTCTAAGGCAGCCCTCTCCTTGTATATTGGGTTTACCGAAAACAGTCTTGCTTATTGGCTATGGCCTGATCAGTACACAGCTGAATCCTCACACCTGGCATAGACAGGCCTCATGGTAGAACTCCCCAGTGGACCTCACTAACTCTAGCACTCTCCTCTTCCTCACAGTGTACACTGGTCTTGGCAATCAGGCAGGTGCTGATGGTCCAGCCTCCAAGGCTAGGGGGGTTGGTTTACCTGGGTTATGTCATATCACCCAGCATGGAGACTAACAGGCCTTGACCCCCAGTGCTGGTCACAGACAAACCCTTGCAGAGCTTCCCCTTCTCACACACGTTTTCCCTACTGCTTGACAGATGACACATTTTTGGGCACTCAACCTCCCCTTCTCATAATCCTTTTCCAGACACCAAACTTGATTTAGGGTCTGGGTCTTTGAAGTTTTATGCTCGGGCTCTGCTTCTTTTAAAGTGGGCACTTCTATGTTTCACCTGGATGTAAGCCACAGTGATATGTAGATCAAAAGGTTAATCCCAGATGCCCAGCCCTACTGTTAAAAATTTGGTTTTTTATTGACTGGAGGTGAGCCCTGGTCAAGCAGCAACCACAATCCTATACAGGGTAAGGCACTAGCAAACCCCAAATTAACTTGTGCTCACCCTCTGGTAGCTTTGCACAGAGCAGCCAGGCTTCACTTAGAGGCAATATGTAAAGTATTTGTGCAACAATTCACACATTAGAACAGTGAAAACAACCCAACAAAAAGACCACACACCAGGTTAGAAAAATAGAGCTTAATTTATTGATAAAAATAAGCTAAAACTAAAAATCTCCAACAAGTAGAACCTGATTTATAACTTTTTTAAGAATAAGCTTTACTATAGTGCCTAGTAGCATAAAGCACCAACTGGGGATATCTGGCTGTGCTAGAATGGCTCACATCCAAATGTTCAGGCCAACTGCGATGGAGTGCAGGCCGAATACTGTCCTATATTAGTCCAGTTTATGTTTTACCTTCTCAAGTTTTGTGCAAGAGTCCTGTTCATGAGAAACAAGTTAACCGGGAGCAAGGAGAAATTTGCTGGTGATGGTTGGTAGACTGCGATGAGACAGCCAGATGTCACAGTTGAACGGGCTGGAGCCTCATGTTCTCGAGCGACCATACTAGCTGTGCAAAGAGACAAACTTGGGGTGGTTTGCTCTGATTTCCTGCTTGACTTTAGAAGCAGAAAAAGTCTCTTAGAGGAGGAGGAGCTCATTGAAGACAGGTCTAGGAGCTGTGGGGAGCCTGTTATGTTCCTGAGGCTGGGATCAGGAGATCCGCCGACTAGCCCTGTGAGTCACTCTGGGGTCCGGGGTTCAAGATGGAGTTGCAGGTCCAGCTCTTCTTCCCCAGACAAGAGGGCAGCAGACATCAGGTCAGTAGTTCCATGTAGAGCAGCAGTTCAGCAAAGTGGCAGTCCTTGTAGTATCACAGCAGTCCTTCTTCCACATCTCCAGAAGTATAATCAAGTGGTGGTGGTGTTTGAGGTCCTTCCTTTGTACACAGTTGTGCCTTTGAAATGGGGAGAAGCTTCTAGAGGCATGTTTCTGAAGTGCACAGATACCCTGCCCTGCCAGCACTGGCTCCAGGGTAACTACAGGGAGTGTGTTACTCTTTGTGTGGAGACAGGACACAGACTATTCAGGTGTAAGCGAGGCTGTGCCCAGCTACTACCGCCCATCCTTCCAGGATGGCCAATCAAGTCACACCTAAACTCCCATTGTGTGGCTGTCTAGGAGGAATACACAAAGCCCAAAGTTTGACTATACCCATTCATGTCACCAAAGGCAGCCTGCAGTCACCAAATGTCCCAGGCAACAAAATTCCCACTTCTGAAAAGTGGCATTTTCAGAATTATAATTTAAAATCTGACTTCGCCATAAGTTAGGATTTTAAATTAAGATTCCAGAGACGCCCAACATGAACTACTTACATCTTCCTATTTAGAAATTAGACTTATAAAATATAATACGGTAATCCTAATGTTATCCTTTGGGAGACGTTGGCTTTGCAGTAGAAAAAAACAAAAGTAAGATTTTTTCACTACTAGGGTATGTAAACTTAAAATCACACTTTTTAAAAACATTACACCCTGCCCTCTGCGCTGTCCAGGGTCTACCCTAGGGGTGACTTTCATGTGTTAAAAAGTTTGAGCCTGAGACATGTTTACAGGGCTACTTGAGTGGGTGGCAAAATCAGTCCTGCAGGCCCACTAGTAGCATTTCATTTAGAGGCCCTGGGCACATATAATACATATTAGTTAGTAAAAACAGAATATTCCAATTGGTTATAAGCCTATATGACCATGTTTTAAGGAGAGAGCAGAAGCTATTTAGCACTGATTAGTAGTGGTAAGGTGATCTAAGCCATAAGTCCAAAAAAAACTAATTCAGCAAACGGTGGTGGACATAGGCAAAACGTGGGGGTAACCATGTAGAAAGAGCCATTTCCAATTCCTACCCTTTATGATTCTCTTATCAGCCCCATTTCTCTTCCTGAGACGTGTCAAGGCCCCTTCCTTTTGATCTATCACTGAATCAGAGAGCAGTCTTGAAATGTAGAGTGAGTCTATTCCTTTTCCCTCTAGTATGTCCCCACCCAGCTGACAGGAATGCAGCAGTACAGAAATCTGGGGGATTCCTCATTTCTTCATGTCCTCACCAGACAGGTCTGGGCTTCTCTAATTGGAACCCAGGGCCCTCTATGCAATGTACCATTGTAGGTACACTCAGTGTACATTCATAGCATACTTTCTACTCGGCACCAATACCTCTATGTATTGTGCTCGCAGATGTATGTATGCATTCAGCACACACCTTCAATCTGCACACAGTGTTCAGGGCTGACAGTTCCATCTTTAACAAGGGTGTGCTATTTCAAAACAAATGCACTGCCAGCACACACACAGTATGTGTGCACTGCACAACTCGTCACCATTCATGTATTGTACTTCACATAAGCACTCATACACCCAGCACATGCTTAATACACACTTGCAGTGCACATCACTATATCTCTCATGCACTGTATCCCTCTTAGCATACCAAATACATGTCCTAACAACACAAACAATGCACAGTACTGCTCCATCCTTGTACTGTACCCTTCCTAGGCACACATATAGTAGCCTATCTAACTTGTGTGGGTCAAGGGTGAGTTAAGCATTTATAAGTTAACTGTTAAAAAGGTGAATGAGCCTGTACATCTCATTCCATTGACACAGGGTAAAAAGTTCTTGTTCACTACTACTGATCACTGCACGGTATGCTGCCACTACAGAACTCATGTTGTTTAAGTAATTAAGGCTGTAGCCTTCCACCCCTATGAGGGTAGCACTTTCTGCACCCTCCCGGTCCAACAATCCCGGAATCTATGAGGCACTCCTTTGTGATGGCACACACAAATGATCCCTGTACTGCTATAACAAAGAATTTGGATTCAGCATCCAAACAACAGTACAGTTAAGCACTCAGGGACGGGGTAGACATGTTCACCATGCGGTGGACTTTTCTGTCCCAACAGTGACTTATGAATAATTAAAAGAAACGTTTTGGCCTGTCCAACAGTTTTAGTTTGACAGGGTGAATTGCAGTTTTTACACTGCTATAGCTAGGCTACCATGGTAGCTCTGACACTATGGTTGCACTTGGACTGTGGTGGATGGCAAAATAGGTGCTTCAGTCCACTAGTGGCATTTAACTTTTCTGGGAACACTTTGTACCATATACTAGGGACTTATAGGCAAGCTAAACATGCCTATTGGGTGTTTGCCAATTAAACAATGTTTGAAGAGGGAGTCCCTGCACTTTACTACTAGTTCATAGGGGTAGAGTGCACAGAGTTCTAAAGCCAGCAACAATGTATAAAGGGTGCAGCAAAAGGAAATAAATACAGGGTGACAACACAGAAAAGGTAGATTTCCTAGAACATCTTTTAAAAAAAGCAAAAAATAAAAGCTGTGCGAGTCGAGAAGTAAGATAGCTATGAATGAACTGATGGGAGCAACACAGAGACCACGGGGTGGGGATTTAAGTGGGAAACAGCTCATGAGAGAGAGAGAGTAATAAAGCACCTGCAATCCCATTGATAACTAAAAGAAAATGAAAAATGTAGGGGCATATTATCAAGCCTGTGCGCTAAAATTATCGCCGCTTTATCGGCCGAAAACGGCCGATAAAGCGGCGATAATGGGCTTGATAATATGCTCTGTGGAATTCCAATCGAAGCCCATGTTAGATGTCTTCACATCTAACATGGGCTTCGATTGGAATTCCACAGAGCATATTATCAAGCCCATTATAATATGCCCCGTAGTTCCTTCAGTGTCAGCCATGGAAGGATACAAGTCACCTAATGAAAAGTATGATTTAGAAGATATGCTCCAGTGGAGGGACAAATGCAACAGGAGGACAAAAGGTCACGTAATGTGATGCAAGTAAAATGGGGGCATATTATTAAGTAAATGTGATAATTATCACAAATTGCGCTTAGCACAATTATCATTATCACTTCTATTGCTGGACTTCTGCACCAAGTTAGCGGCGTATTATCAACGCTTTTCACCTAGATGATATGAAATCCAGCGATAGAGGGTGAGAACATGCTTTAGTGGCATAAAAGCAGCAATAATTTACCAGCGATACAGGAACCCTTGGTAATAGGCAGGTTTGGACTCAGCCATGCAATCCACCTCCAATTTTACAAATGGCTAAGTCGTATTTTTAACAGGAGTTTAAATCGTGCGATAATGGGGTCTTAGCAACCTTGTAAATACAGCGAAGCAGTTGTAGTGAGGTTTCTCCATGATGTTACCTGAGGAACGACTACTTTGCATGTCATTAGCGATATTGATCGCTGACATGCAAAGTAGCAAGGAAACAAGCGCTAACGCTTGTTAGCATGTCCTTGTAAATCACGCGATAAAACATTTGCCGCTTTTCCGGCGCTATGTGCCAAAAAAGTGGCAAAATATTCATTGATAATATGCCCCTTGGATTGAGAACAAAGCCAATCAATGATAAGCAATAGGCTGACCCAAAGCCCCTTCTCACTGTTAGTCTTGTATGCAATCTTGCCTTTCGACAACAGGCAGCAAAAAGCTATCTGTAGGCAAGACCTAAAAAGTGGGATACTTTGGAACAGATGCTTACTGAGAACACCAGACCTTGCATTCATGGAGAAAGTACAGGAAAGAGAACAAGGAAGGGCAAATCAGAGTAATGAAGATTACCTGTAGCTAAGAATTTCTTTCTAGGGCAATCCACCTCTGGCTACAGACAATCACAATTAGAATGTTTGGCAAGATTTGCATTTTCTAATTCTACCAATACATTTTTGACATATTTTATTGTCAATCAATTAATCCATCAATCAGGGGTTTATAGAGTGCGCTTCTCACCTGTGAGGGTCTCAAGGTACTGGGGGGAGTGGGGTTGCTCCAGATCAGTCGAAGAGCCAGGTCTTGAGGTCCTTCCTGAACGTGTGCAGGGTCGGGGAGCGTCTGATGTTCACAGGGAGCTCGTTCCAGGTCCTGGCTACGATGTAGGAGAAAGATCTCCCACCTGTTCTGTTTCTGTGGATGCGGGGGACCTCTGCCAAGGTGAGGTCGGCGGAGCAAAGGTTCCTCTTGGGTACGTGGAAGGAGACTCTCTCACTGAGGTATTTGTGTCCAATGTTGTTGAGGGATTTGTAGGTGTTGATGAGGAGCTTGAAGGTGACCCTCTTCTCGACGGGGAGCCAGTGGAGGTCCTGTAGGTCTTGGGTCATGCGCTCCTGGCGTGGTGTTTTGAGGACGAGTCTGGCTGCGGCGTTTTGGATGGTTTGGAGTTTGTGTAGAAGAGTTCTGTTGATTCCGGCGTATAAGGCGTTGCCGTAGTCCAGTCTGCTGGTTATGAGCTCATGGGTGACGGTCCTTCTGTAATCGGGGGAGATCCATTTGAAGGTCTTGTGGAGGATGCACAGGCAGTGGAAACTGATGGAAGCGACAGCGTTGATCTTGCGATTCATGGAGAGGGAGGAGTAGAGGATGATGCCGAGGTTTCGTACATAGTCTATAGGGGTGGGTGGCTTCCCGAGGGCGGAGTGCCACCAGGTGTTGTCCCAGGCGGAGGTGCAGGGGCCGAGGATGAGGACCTCAGTTTTCTCTGAGTTGTGCTTTAAGCAACTGTCTTTCATCCAAGCTGCAACCTCCTTCATTCCTTCGTGGAAGCAGAGTCTGGTGTCTTCAGGGTTCTTTGTGAGCGAGAGGATGAGCTGGGGTTCATTGGTGTAGGATACTATGCTGAGCCCATGCTGTCTGACGATAGCGGTAAGGGTGGGCCATGTACATGTTGTAAAGCGTCAGGTTGAGTGATGATCCTTGGAGTACACCACAGCTGATGTCCGTGGGTTCAGAGAGGAAGGGAGGGAGACTGATCCTCTGGGTACGGCCGGAGAGGAAGGATTGGATCCAGTTGAGGACGGCTCCTTGTATCCCCGCGTCGTGTTGTCTGGCTGCGTGTGTGCGATGAGAGACGGTGTTGGAGGCTGCAGAGAGGCGTAGGAGGATGAGGGCCACGATGTGTCCCTGGTCGAGTAGTATGCAGATGTTGTCCTTGGGGGCGAGGAGGGCGGTCTTGGTGTTGTAGTTTCTGCAGAATCCAGATTGTACGGCATCAAGGATGGAGTTCTCTCTGATGAAGGTGGCCAGCTGGGCATTGACGAGTCTCTCGGTGACTTTGGCCATGAAGGGGAGGAGAGAGATGTGCCAGTAGTTTTTCAGGTCTATTGGGTCGGCTGTTGGCTTTTTGAGGAGGGGTTTAACCTCCGCCTGCTTCCAGTCGTCTGGGAAGATGCAGGATCTGAAGGAGGCGTTGATGGTCAGTCCTAATTCGGGCGCGATGGCGGCGGCGGCCCTGTGGAATATGTGCGGTGGGCAGGATCCGTTGGGGCCCCTGAGTGGGGTTTTTTCATGGTCGCTGTGATGCGTTCGCATTGGTGGGATTCCAGGTTGTGATGGTTGGCTTGTCTGTAGTGGCAGAGAGGGGGTTGGTGTCCGGGGTCTGTTCGCTGAAGTTGTCATAGAGGGCCTGGATCTTTAGATGGAAGTAGGGGCTGAGCTTGTCGCAGAGTTCCTGGGAAGGTGTGACGCCCGTGGCTTCGCTTGTTGGGTTTGGTGAATTGCTGTATGATGTTGAACAGTTCCTTGACTTTGGCCGCGTTGGTCTGGATTTTGTCTCTTATGAAGGTCCGTTTGGTGTCGCCTATGCGCTGGTGGTATTCCTTCAGGGGGCTCCTGTCGTTGTTCCGTGCTTCCGTGGTTTTCTGGTTTTGCCAGGTTTTCTCTAGGCGTCTGCAGGAGCGCCTGGCTTCTTGGTGTTCTGTGGTGAAGCAGGCGGCATTCAGAGGGCGTTGTTTGGCGGGGTGGCAGAGTGGAAAACCAGCGATGTTCCCTGCAAAATGGAAAATTTCCAGCTATCGCTGGATTTCTTATCGTCGTTGTGAAAAGCGTTGTTGATACAGCGCTATCACGGCAATGAAATCCAGCGATAGGATAAACATCCTTAAACGCGCGTAGCAATGTTTATCTCTAATCGTTGTTAATTTGCCCTGTAGAATCTTCACTTTTTGGAGGCTTCAATATTGGTGGGCACCTGGAAAAATGGCCTATTTGAAGGAAGGCATAAGACCCACGATTCTCACCAGGGATCAGAGAGAAATGGAAGAACTCTAACAGGTCGGCAGAATCTGATTTGATGGCTAGACGTTTTGTCAGGGGTAAGTGAAGGGTTACACTGGATGAATTTATTGTATTATATTGCATTGTAATTGCATTTATATAGCCCTTACTACCCCTGACGAGGCGTCAAAGTGCTTTTATGGAGAGTAGCACGCTACTCCGGAACCCATAAAGGATTAGTGTTGAATTAGCATAGTGAAATATGAAAGTAATTTGAGTGGTGGATCGGTTAGTCAGTTATTTGGATTGAGAAGGGTAAGGGAGGGATAAAAGAGTGAAAGGTTTGCATTTGCATTTCGCTTGTTACCCCTGATGGGGTGTTGAATCGCTTTTTTGGTTGAGTAGCACGCTACTCTAGAACCCATTAAGGATTAGTGTTGAAAATGAGTATGGTGAAATATGAAAGTAATTTGAATGGGGGACATGTTATTCAGTTATTTGGATAGAGAAGGGCAGCGGAGGGATAGAAGAGAGAAAAAGGTTTGCATTTATATAGTGCTTGCTAACCCTGGTGAGCTATTGAAGCACTTTTTTGGTGAGTAGCACGCTACTCTGGAACCCATAAAGGACTAGTGGTGAATTAGTACTGTGAAGTATTACATTTGAGAAGTGGACATGTTAGTCTGTTATTTTGATTGAAAATTATAGTGGAGGGATAGAAGAGTGAAGGATTTAAACTTTTATTTAGTTTGTTTTGGAGGTCATAGCAGTAGGAGGAGGCTTGGGATGAGTGAAAAGGGATGAGGTGGGGGAGAAGCAGAGGGAAGAGTTTAGAAAGACTGATCTGGGGGAATCAGCATAGTAAAAGAGGTGTCAGATGATGCAAGGAGGGGTAGAGTAGGGGAGAGTCTAAAAAGGGTTATTTTGGGGATCACCGTAGTGGTATGGGGGTTGGGATACATCAGAGAGTGGATGTAAAGTATATATTGATAGATGTATAGGGTGAGAATTAGGGCAGTGCATTGGAAAGAGTAGTAGAACAAAGTTTGGTATGAGTCAGAAAGTTGGGGTAGAAGATATATTGAGAGAGGTATAGGTTGAGAAATTGGGTAGTGCATTGGATATGCTAAATTAGAAGTAAGTAAGAAATATATAGATTCATAAGTAAATGGAAAGTATATAGATGCATAAAGGAGGTAAGTATATGTAGATTACAAATGTTGATAGAGGTATAGGATGAGAAATAGGGTAGTGCATTGGATATGATTTTTTAGGAGAAAAGTAATAAATATATAGATCCAAGTACATGGAAGATATATAGCAGCATAAAGGAAATAGGAATATGTAGATTAAAGATGAATTAGATAAACTTTGGTTTTCAAGTGTTGTTGTACTTAAATATTTATTTTATTTATTTTTAACAACATAATTATTCTACATGTTTTAAATGCTTATATACAGAGGGATATGTTGTATATGTATTTTGTGTATGGTGCTTATTTGGTGAAGAGGCAATTCTTGAGTAGTTTTCTAAAGATAAGGTGGTTGTCCGTGGATCTTATGTTGGGGGGTAAAGTGTTCCATAGTTGGGCTGCTTGAACAGAGAAGGATATGTGACCCTTTTTTTTTTAAGAAAACCTAAAAATTCCCTCTGAGTGGAAGGAATTAGCATCGATTTTATTGTGTTGATGAGAAAACGCAGATCGGAAACAAGGGAACAAGTAAAGTGAACTTGTGATTGGATGTACATTTTGACACATTAAAAGAATATTGTCTAGGTAAACGATGAATCTGATAACTTGGGATCTGAGATGAGCGACAATAGGCTTCATTATTTTTGTAAAGCACCACGGTGCCGAAGAAATCCCAAAGGGAAGAAAGGAGAAATTATGTTTTACCCTGCCATTGAAACAGAAAGGATTGCCTGTGATCATTATCAATGGGATTCGTAAGGTATGCATCCTGCAGATCCAACCATACTATCCAATCATGTTGGAGTAACGCATCCCTGAGATGGATGATTGTCTCCATCTTGAAATTACGGTAAACTACAAGCTGGTTGAAATGTCTGAGATTGATAACTGGTGTCATCTTTTTGTTTTACTTTTGTACTAAGAAGAGGGAACTGAGGAAACCTGAGTGATTGGGAGAGGGAAGTTAAATTGGCTATTTTTGTAAAAGCGACTCTATTTCTACCGATATTATAGTGGACATTTAGGATGTGAATTTTGGAAGAGGTGAAAACACAGTTTGAAAAGGCAGTGTGTAAAGCTCTATAGCATAAACTTGTATGGTACTTAGGACCCAGAGACCTGAAGTTATAGATTGCAATTTTGTGAGAAAAAAATTGGAGTTGACCTCCTACAGGAAGATGACCAGAAGAGAGACTCACCTGTCTGTGTGGTGTATCTCTAACTTTTTTGTCCGTTGCTGGGCAACCTTCTGAGGTTAGAATTTTGGCTTGCATTCCTGGTAGTTCAAGTTGTTGGAGCCTCTAAATACTGGGTTTTGGAAGTTGAGCTGGTAAAGCGGCTCCAGCCTCTACCGGCCCTGGCAGAAACAAGCTGGAAAAAGCTTTTTGGAGAGACTACTGGGCCTTGTCTATGAAGGCAAAAGTAGTAACATATTTGCAGAGTTTTTTTTATAAAGCAATCTCCACATAAGAGACTTTAAGCCTTAATACCGGGGCCCATGTTAGAAAGGTTTGCCAACGTGTGGTCTAATTTTAACGAAAGACCTTTCCTTCATTAATGAGTAATGGCAGAGTTTGTATTTCTCAACAAACAACAATCTCTTTTAACCTCATGCGCTCTAGCGGAATTCCGCTCGCACGCTGAGATTTTTTAAATCGCATGTTACGTGACGAGCTGGGCTCGTCATCAGCGTGCGAGGAGGCTACGCCATGACGAGCCCAGCTCGTCATCAGCGTGGAAGGGGTTAATCCACCTTGACAGATCTTAAGGATCAACAGTAAATTATCTTGAATATTTTTTAAATTTGATTTGTATTTGGTAGCTGTAATATTGTTCCCCTCTTTGGAAGGAGGCCAGGGAGGATCACTCACTAATCATAAGCACAGCATTAGATTTGGGAGCTGATAATTGTATGTTTTTTGCCAATGGAGGAAACACCATGGCTTTGTGATTTCTGCTTTCCCTCACAGAATGGGCCAAAATAGTCTTGGACATCAGATTAATGAAAATATTTTCGATATTTTTTGTCACTTTATCCATTGAAGATGCAACAGTCTGTTCCACAGAGGAATTAATGTATTAATTTAAATTATTTTTAAAAGCTTCCACATCATTATCATTTCCATTTGGTATGGGGGAGCTATCTACTTCCGTTTTTAGTAGTAGAAAGAAACTTGGTAAACATTTGGCACAAAATGGGTTAATTTGGGAAAGGCAGGAGAAAGAACACTGGGGCATATTATCAAGGGAGTTTATCTCCGCTTTTTTGGCTTTAAAAGCCAAGAAAGCGGAGATAAAATTATCTCCCTATTACCAAGCTGTCGCTAACACCAGTTAGTGACAGCTAATAGGAGATAGCGACCATCTTGGGCCCCGCTTTGCATGTCAGTGATATTTATCACTAATGACATGCAAAGTGGGCGTGCCAAGATGTTAGCGACTGGAAACAGTCCCTAACATCGCTATCTCCTATTACCAACTTTTGGAGATATTCGCGCTATGCGCGAATATCTCCAAAAGCTAACACCTGCCCTGAGCAGTTCTTAGCCATGTTATCCAATGGGAGGTGGATAACATGGCTAAGAGCATTTGCTCGATAATGCATGAATATCGCTGACTTTTCAGCGATATTCATGCATTGCGGCCGTTTTTTATCGCATTTGCGATAAACCTTGCTAATAGCAAGGTTTATCTGCGATAAAAATCGCCGATGTGCGGCGATAATTTTTGTCTCTAAACAAGTTAGAGACAAAAATTATCGCTAGTTGTTGGTAATATGCCCCACTGTCTCCTCCCAATCAGCAGAGATGCGCTAAGAGAAAAATCTGAAGAAAATAGGGAAGAGCGAGCAGCAAGACAGCGCCCCTGGAGTGTCTGTGACTCTGCGTCGGAACCAAAAGCTAAAACCAGGAAGGCTGGTACAATGAACGTCCAGGAAAAGCCCCGTAATGCATGCACAGAGGCAAACCAGTACAGGAGAACTGTCTCCTGTGTTGCGACACCAAAATAGCGAACGCGACCAGAGACACGTAACGTGGTACGTGAGTCACAATTGCTTGTGAGCACTACGAGCCATGGAACAAGCAAAACATTAAAGCAAGTAAACCGACCAAGCGGCCTGTCAACAAATGCACATAATAACTGAACAGTATAATTACAATATGTAGTCAACGATAATAATGCACAATATTTATCTTGACTGCGAGCAGTGGGAAAGGAGGACTGTTTAAGTTTATATTAGCATTTACCATTGTGTTATCTTTCTTTCCTTTGTGTAATAATTATCCTTAACTTCTCACTCACAAAAAGAGGACATTTCACTGTCAAGATAAGTGTTATAGTTAATGCTGTTATCCTGTTGACTGTAATTAGTACTATGTTTTGTTTCCCAATGGCTAGTAGTCTCTAAGCCTCATGGGATGTGTAGTTTTACAGTATTCTTGACTATTTGCTACTGAAATAAATGCAAAATTAGAGAAGCATAACAGGGGCCTCCAGTTTTGCAACAAAATTGATACTGAAAATGAGAGTTGACATTTTTATAAAAAATAATACATTCCTTTAAAGCTAGATCTCACATGTCAGAGTTCACCAAGGAAATCCTAAAGGTAGTCATGCTGTATTTTTAGAACAGGGCTTCGCCAAGACCTTTTGTTCTTCAATAACAAACCTTAAAAAATACATATTTACACATAAAAAAATACATATTTACACATACATATGGGGACTTTTAGTCAGCCTTCCTTGTCCACTAAGTTTGCTTGGCTGCCATCACTATTTGCTTCAGCACAGCACAACAAACAGAATGTGGCAGTGATTCAGGCCTCTGTTCTGGTTCTCTAGATGATTAGGCTTTTGAGTGTTGGAATTTAACCTTACTATGATCTATTTCTGCTTACTGACAATCAACAAAGGAGTCCACAGGCAGTTAACACCACCACAACCAACATCTATTAACCAGCTTCTGCTTTTAGCTACTCTGGACTCCCAAATCAGTGCACCTTTACCAGAAGGAACAGAAATTCATGCAAACTGCAACTTGAAACTCGGCTACAATTTATCAAATATGAACAAGTAGGGGGAGATTTACGACTTCTGGCGCATCTCTGTTAATCATCAGAGATACGCCAGAAGAGTTGCGACGCATCTGCCCATCCGTGCGCCACCACTGATGAGCCGCAAATGCGGTGCATCGTAGCGCTTAGATGGGCAGATGCGTGACGCATCCCTGGCGGAAATGCGGTGCAGCTCCATCAAGGCTCGGGGGTGCCCTATCTCTAACATGCTGCGTCAATCCTTATGCCTGCTTCAAGCAGGCGCAGGGTTTTGACGCTGCATGGCCCTAAAAGTGACTAAGTGAAATCTTGTAGATTTCACTCAGCCACTTTTAGGAGGCGTTCCTGCACCGGAACGCAGACCCCGCCCCCCCTCCCCCTGCGCAGGAACGCCTTCTTGTGGCACAGGGCTTTACAACATGACACATCTCCCAGATGCGTCACGTTGTAAGTAGCTCGCACCATGGCGCTGGATTTGCGCCGCCGCTGCGTCACAAAAGTGACGCAACGGCGGCGTAACGGAGGCGCAAGGGGCTTGTAAATCTGCCCCGTAGTGCGCACTGACATACTGCCTATTGCTGTGAAATGGAGTGGAGAAGTGTGGCTCACTGGTTAGAGGAGGCAGACCTGGAAGCAGAGGTCAGCCCGGGACCAGGGTTCAATTCCCGGCTCGGCGGGGTCTTGAGTCCTAAAAATGTCCATGGACTCGACAATTCTCGCTCCGGTGCCTACTCGATTCATGGGTTCACACTCTGCGACTCTGGGCAATAGCTTGCTTAATCTCCACAATGGCTCCTCGCGGCGGGATGCCTGACTTTCACCTTGCAGATACCCTGCTGGGGTTATCTCACAGGGGAACACCAGGACGGGTTCCCTAAGCAAGTGCTTAGAAACCGCTCGGTGATTTGCGCTATATAAATTCCTGTACATTTACATTTACAAATGCTCTGAAACCTTGTGGTTGCCATATTACAAAATGCTAATGATCAATTTCCAACAAAAGCAGCCGGGGCCGGCAGTGGGAGTACCGGCAGAGCGGTGACGTGGGGAAGGGTAGGGGCAGGGTGGGGGATAGTAATGTATGGATTACGGAGCTTCCCAGGTAAGTAAACATTTAAATAAATAAAACGAATTTTGTTGAGTGCACTGCATCCCCAAATGCGATGCAGTGTGCGCAACCAAATTCGTTTTATTTATTTAAATGTTTACTTACCTGTAAAACTCCGTAATCCATACATTACAACCCCCCCCTGCCCCCCCCCTCCCCACGTCACCGCCCTGCAGGTACTCCCACTGCCCACTGCCGGCCGTGGCTGGACAAAAGATTATTCCATATTAGTATTACAAATAAAGCACTATATCACAGTTTCAAAGACTTTGAAGAACTATCGACTTTGTTAAAAAATGTTTCACCTTACAACTCCGAACCAGTGCTTCTTTAGCAGGAGAATCAAGATTTCGCTACAAAGCGCAGATTGGTGTTTTGCTTTATTGCTGAAGTTTGAGCTAGTAGTGCGCATGTGAAAATTATATCTCTTGGCTCAGGATGACTCAGTTGAGAACGCCTTTGTGCTTTTAGTATCTTTGTGAGCGCAAGGCAACAACACTTGTCTTTACCTGCTTTAACAAAAGGTGCGCCGTTATGAAGAATCCAAAAAAATGGATCGTAAGGGAGCCAATAGGAAAAAGCATCATATTTCATTTATAAAACCTTGAATAATAATACTCATGATTCCAAATATACAATAATAATAAAACGAAATACATTTTAAAGTGAGATTGTGCCCCTTGTGCAGGTTATACAAAGTAATGTTTTAGTTATGTAAACTCCCCCTGAGCAGGTGATGTTGTGTTGCCCTTTGTTTCTTTCGCCGGCCCTTTGTTTCTTCTTGAGATGTAGGCCATGCCACTTCTCTGCCAATAGTTGTAGGTGGCTAGATTGTTGACTTTTTCTTTGCGTCATCATGAAGGAGAACAGAACATGTTTAGAAACATAAGTCTTCATTTACAGTTTGACGGATGGGTCACACCATCACAAATGTGACGGAGACCCTGCCTGCCTTATCACAAGTGCATTATATCTTATGGCACTAGTAATAAGGCGGACGGGATATCCGTCTCATTGGGACAGAGTAACCCATTCTCCAAACTCTAAACCAGGCCCATAGTTTGATCAGTGTCTGCTTCCTGCCCCAACCCTCCTGCAGTTTCAATGTATCATTTAAAACTCTGAGCCATGACTGGGGATCGCCATTCATGGACTCACTGTTGTGAAGCTTACCTAAACTGCCTTGGTGTTTTCCAACGATCGTTATATCCAAGCTAAGGATATTCATTATAATACATGTGTACATTTTTTTATTTATCAGAATATGCTGATTTTGCTTCATAAATGCCACTCAAAGTGTTGTCAGACAAAATGGAGGTGTGATGATGCTTATCACTGTATGCATATCCTTTTGTGTACTTGTGTGTTGTATTGATTGACCAAGATATCTCAGAGGAATTGGGTGAAAGGTGGCAGCACATACTCCAGAGTCATAAATAGTGTGAAAAAGGCAGCTTTAATGGAAAAAAGGTACGCTTCAAAATATATACCTTAGGCCTTTCCCTTACAAAGCTAAACCTCACTGTGCACAAAAATCCTATCATCTCTAATCCCCCACCCCTAAAGTACCTTTTACCTCTTTATCCTACGACTTTCTATATCCTACCCTGTCATTTATATTTGAAATTTACTACTTCTTCTTCTTTGCATAACCTAACATCTGTTATTGATCTAACTATCTACATTCCTACTGCATAACTATTAATGTAGTTGTTTTATCCAGGTTTAACTTTTGATTGACACCCTCAATTCTATTACTCACCTATGGCAACAACAATAACCTTGCTCTAGAATCATGCCATCTTGCCGGTCCACCGCCACGCACCTGCCTCAAGCGACAACACATAACATGAAAAAAAACCTGCACACCTGAAAACACCTAAAGCTAGCCAAACATATGTAAAATGATAATCTAGATATCTAGAAAGAGTGAGTCAGGAAGAGGGGAGGATGCGTGGGAAAGGCGTATCTAAATCACAGACGACCGGTTGATCTTCTCAAAAGGTAACCCAAAAATAGCCGCATTTATACCTGTGCTATAAAAAAGCACACATAAAGCCCAACTATCGCCCACAAGTAACCCACCTTAGTTCTGGCCTGTACCATTCGCGAATCACCCCGGGGGACAGCCTCGCAGTGTTTGACAAAAATAATCTAACGGGCACCACAGCTGGGGAAGGCGGAGCCGGTTGCGGAGGAGTGAGAGCAGTTGAGGTTTTGCAGCATGCAAATGGTTTGTAAGCCTCAGGGATTTAACTTACTGCTTAAACCCTTGACTTTTTTTGGAAGGGAGCTTCGTGGTGCACTCAAGACTGGTAAAACCATGTTTTATCCATTTTCTTAACTGATTTGTTTTCTTGAGGGGAGAGGATGCGTGCTTACTTCCTGGAGGAATTGCCCAAGGAGTCGTAGGAAAGTCCTGGGAAGTAGGGATTGCCAGATGAGGTGACCTCTGTATGTGGATTCTGCGCCCAGAACAGCAGGTAAGCAGTAATGTCCAGGTGTGAGTGTTACTCATTTGAGGGTGATGAAGTACTGCCCATGTGACTCCCCCCAACCGAACTGCATGTACCGAGCAGTGCGGGGACACACAGGAAATGTGCATGGGAGCTTTGCAGAGTATTTGGCAGTATAGTGTGGTGGGGTTACAGTTTGACATAAGCTTCCTTGAGGTCCTTTGGTGTCACATGAATTGATAGTCTACCCGATCAGTGGATTACTCGCCTATCCAAACAAGCCTCAGCGAGTCCCTCTCCACACTTGCCTCCTCAAATCAACACATGTACATACTCTGTAGTAGCTGCTATTGAAGTTGACAAATGTGTTTTTAAATTATATTAAATGCTATTTAAATTGCACCATTTTAAATTCAGTGCTTGGTCCGAGTGGAAAGCGAAGGAGAAAATAAAAGGGGCTGCATTTGCCCTGTGCTGGGTAGCTGATTATGTTTTAAATGCTGCTTGATAAAACCTTGAATAAGTAAGTTCATGTATATGAGCCAATTTCAACTTAAAACGTACTTTGCAGTGATTCCAAAGCTGCTGCATGTCTGGTGCATCAGAGCTCAGGGTCAGTAGGATGTAGGGTTAACCAGTTTAGTTCTACGCACCACATGGTAGGACCAGGAGCCAGTATTCCGCCGCACGTGGAGCTCTGCAGAATGTCACAGAGTTTTTAGATAACCTTTGGTTGACACCTCCCAATTATACACACCTATGACAACAAAAGTAATCTTGCTCTAGAATCATGCACACTTGACAGCCCACTGCCACTCAGAAAAGCCCTCCGGATCATCTGAGTCCTCCTAAACTGAAATTTTCATTCATCTGTGCACATTCAATGCCTTATCGAGGGCATCTTACACCTGCAACAGGTACGATTCCATTTCAAGGCAAGACAAATGCACCCCAGCCCAGCGAAAAAACTCAACTGCGTCATAACGCAACTCCGGGTGCACCACCCTGCTAAAACCTTCCTCCCTACAAAAGGAGTGCATCTCCTTGTTTAATTTCCTCCTAGGTTTGGCATTCACTGAGGGCCTCCTTGTACCCCAACAATAACCCTGCAGAAAAAATTCAGTCTAAATCACATGACCCCTAAACAACTTGCACTTTATCTCCGTCAAATCCCACTTTATCTCTTTGAGCAACACCAACCCTTTGCACACCACCATGTCATTTTTCCCAAGGTGAAGCAACAAAACACCTGGACATCTCTGCCATCTCAACAATCCATTCACATATTTTAACAATTCTTTCCATCTCATACTCCCTCTGCGATGCCAAGAAACGATATACAGTCTATCATTAAGCCCTATATTCACTCCATGACCTCTCTGAGATTGGCAATTCTCCACCAGCTTGCCAAATTTGAATCCCACAATCCAAAATGACAAGCCCACCACCTAAGGACCTGCCTGGCACATGAAAAAACATGATAGACACAGTAAACAGAACTCAGTAAATTTAACAATGCCCCCTCTAAATGCACATAGCAATGATAGCAATCAGAGGACCACCTCCCCAAACTCATAATCCACTCCCTGCTCTAGCCCTTTCTTGCTGCCTCAGTGGCCACCTCTATCCTTGAGGAGTGGTTCCCAAAAGTACCCAGATCTTCCCCAATATGTGCTAGAGCCTTATGGAATACTGCCAATAGCTGAAAAAATGTCACCTTTGCCCCACCAGTGTGGCAGAATATATTCCCACTTGCATCTCCCAAGATCGCCTGCAATTGCTCCACCCACAGGACGGGACATAAACCTTGCACCTGAAATCTCTCTAGCACCACCGTCTTCCCTTGCAATCTCTGCTCAGTCTTGGACCTGCATAGGTGTAGCTCCACAAACCCTGAACGTTTGATACCTAGTCCCACTGGATCCCACGTGTAACTCTGCCACCCAACAACTCCGAAACCCTAAAGGCCCCACAAACATCCACAACATCAACGTGGAGAACAAGGTAGTCTCATTTGCCCCACTGCAGATGGCGGGTGTGGATTCCAAAACATTCCGCAACAACACCCTCCTCAACGGCCTTCTCTTTCTACCCCAATGGCCCCTCTCTCTGTTGCAACCATCCAGGACCCTCCAGCCCAGTTCCCCCAGCCCCAGGGACTGTGCATAACAGCAGCACAGGTTGCCCATGAATGCGATCCCCGCCAGTTTCCCCAGGATTGTGACCCTAGGTACCCCTTTATTAACCAAAGTCAGTATGAATTGAACCACATCTTCCTTCCTGCTCCAGCCTGCCGGTCTCCACTGAACTCTGTTATGGATACATTCCTCCCATGCCTGTGCATAAGAACGTGTGGTAGACTGCACCAAAGACCCTACCACCAACTGGGGCATGCCTTTTCTCCTACCTTTCACAAGTCTGCCGGCATTGGCGTTCTGAACTTGTCTGCTTCTGTGGCCAGAGACGGGGGTCATTGAAATTCACAATAATGTCCTTGTTGTGAATCCCACTGCTGCCCCTGCCCGTTCCCCCTGATCTGTAACACTGCATGGGGTGTGCCTCCCTGCACATTTTGAGCATTCATGCTTGAATTTGCGACACACCTGTGTGCAAAGACCTTTGTTAAAGTCCCAGCACACCCCAAGATCACCCTCTTGATTCTTGTTTGCTGCACCCTCTCCCTCTCAAGTTGGATAGACTTAAAAGGGCCGATATACAATAGGAAGGCTGCTGGTCGTAACAATGGTCTTCTCAAAGTTGTCTGCTGCCAGAGGTTGTTGTAAATCTCACCTCACTTGGCTTTCAAGTCCCAAGCCAGCCATGTCCAAAACTCGGTATTCTATTGGGCCCATGCGCTCCACCCTTACTTGATCTGTGTCTTTCTGATCACATCCACATACTTGAACAGGGCCACAGCCCCTCAGAGTATTTATTGCCACTAGCGAAAATTAGAAATGTGACTGTCCATCTCAATTGTCATAGGCACCCTGGGACATTTCAACAACTGGTATTCCTCCTCCTTCAACCCTTCCTTGGCCCTAAGTTGCCTATGCATAAGTTTAAAATGTCCAAATACTCCACCTTCTAAATCTTTTTCTTTGATGGACAACATCTGATGGAAGCCAATGGGTTTTGTCACTCCCATATAGGGAAACCTCTTGGTTTTGAGCTCCTCACTTTCGGAAGTGTTAAAGTCTTGGCCCCCGTTGCACCCACACCTGACTCATGCCCTCCTGTGTACACCAATTCTGTTCAGCCTCTAATTGCTACTGACGTGGACCTGTTCTGCCTGGTCTCCCCAGTCATTTCTGTCATGCCATCTCCCTCCTGCCTACCCGGTGTCCCTGACGTACAACCCTTTGTTCAACCACAGATCTCTGCTGCCCTGGGCACCACCCACCTCTACCCCGTAGACACCATAGCCATACTGCTCCGCAGCACCTGCTAACCTCACTTGGCGTCAAGGTCGGTCCCCTCTCTGGATCTCGCTGCCTAAAATGTTTTGAATCTCCATCTTGACCATCATCTGTGACTTGCTTTCTCAGAGCATAGGGCACCTCCTGTAAAATACTATCCACATCCACATTATACCCCCCACTGTGCCGCAAGCATCAATCTGCCACCAGCTGCACTCCTTCCCTTGAGATAAACCTTCTTCAGTGCTTCCTTCCATCTGTGTCTCTTAACCCAGTGTCAGCAATCCCTCTGCTCCATCACCCTGGCGTACCTCCTGCAATGCACTGTCTCACAGGCGCATACACTTACCAGTAGCAGCCTGCCACGGGGTTGCCCTTCAGTGTCTTGCATATCTTCACTCTCATGCTCACTGGGAGCCATACCATACCGTCTGGTTTGATGCACTGCTGAGGCCACCCCAGACCTTCTTGTGGCTGCGTTGCATACGTCTCACATCACTGTTCCACCCCGACCCCCATCTGTTGCTCGGGTCCTGGAAACCCTGCTGCTGCGTCGGAGACTGGTCCCCCATTCTCTTCCTCCCTGTCACTCCACTCAAGCATGGTTGAAATCAAAGTTGATGCTGAATCCCTGGGGCGCCCCAGCGGTTGTTGCACCATGTGAAAGTAATTTTGATTGGCTCCTGTGCCCCAACCCGACACCTCGGACCAAAGGGCCTGCATAACCTAAGGGGACCGGTCCAACCACTCAGCCCTGCTTAATGATACCGGAAACAAAGGCCAAGAATCAGGCCCTGGCTCGGCACTGCCCTCCAAGATGTGGCATGATTTGAGGAGCCCTCCTTGTCTACTTGCGCCAGCAATGTAGCCCCAGACACCGCTCTTGGCTCCACCAGACCCTGAACCTCCCCAGACTGCCCCAACAGGGCCTGCTGCTGACCTTCCTTGTGCTCACACTTTACACACCTGAGCCGGGGAGTCCCAACTCCAGGGTGCCCTCACCTAGACTTCAGCCTCAGACACCACAAAGGCCCATATTTAAAGAAATCTGGCCTGAAATCCCATGCTCCCCATGTGTCTCGGCATCTAGTGCCACCGGATGCGGGCTCACCAGCCCACCAACCTCCTCATTGCCTTCTGCCCCCATAGCCTTCTTGCCTCTACATGGGCTTGGAGGATGGCCCCAGCCGCCCACGTACCTCACTGTGGGACCGCTTGAATAACCGCAGCCATGAAGGGTTCCCCCCTAGCCCCGACCCCCACCGCACTATTAAAGTTAGAGGCCCGCTGTGCTGCAAGCCTCGTGTAGCACTGGGGCAGTTCACGGGGCACAGGAGCAGCCTCTGTCATGTACCTGATGTCCAGGGGTATTGCGGTGGTAAGCATGCCTGAGCCATAGCAACAACCCCATTAGCTGCATGTCATGCCAGGTGCACCGCACTGAGGGTGCCCGAAGCCACAAGGTCCAGCCTCCCTGACTCTACCAAGAGGTGCAAGCCAGTATGTGCGCGGTCGTCACCCATTGTGAGGAAAGGGCACCTACCGTTAAGCAGGCCAAGGAATTCTTGGGAAAAGGTATCTAATGCGCCGACAACCGGGTGAGCCTCTCAAAAGGGAAATGAGAGGGAACCACAAAATGGCCGCATTTATAACAGTGCTTTAAAAAAGCACACATAAAGTCCAACTATAGCCCACCTTAGTTCTGGGCTGTACCATTCCCCTAATCACCGCAGAGGCCTACCTCCCTCCCATCGGATGCCTCAAAAACCAAACTAATTCCTCTGCGTACAGCTTGAGTTTTACAACCCAGTTTAATTTCAATTACGTGATTAGGCCTCGAGACACTGCTCTTCTAAAGGGACTTATACGTCATTAAACAGTGCACATTTTTTAGACTCACTAATCTAATCCTTCAATGAACTTCGAAACAAAGAGCAAGGACAGCATAAAACAAGTCAGATAAAGGAGAGGTGATATTTGCTTTGTAATTTGTAACCATACACCAGTTTTTCTCCAACAAGGGTGAAGTGTTGTACAGTGGCGTAGCTGGACCTGCTTTCGTCCGTGACAGACCCGAGTTTTCCACCCTGGGGCAGCTGTCTGAAGAGCCCATGGCGTGCCGGGGCTGCTGGCAATTTCTGCGGAAGCGGCCCCAGCGACAGCCGCAGGTAAGAGGAGGGTAAGGGGCTGAGTCTCGCCATCCTCAAAACTCGTACCACCCTGGGCAGCCCCCCCCCCCCTCCCCTTGCTACACACTGGTGCTGGTGTTCTATGGCACTATTTACACTTCACTCTGTGAACACATATATTTATTTTTCCAGCTATCTTCACCGTTTGGTCTGTTCAAGTAGCCAACATTTTACTTCAAACCACATCAGCATGGTTCAGCTGGTTAGCCCACCTCATTTATTAGCTTTCTTTACTGAGAGTTCTCAGTGATGGCATTTTGTTTGTACAGATGAGCATATCGGTTTTAAAATGTGTCCTTTTCAGTGACAGGGCTTCTGTGTCAATCTCTGCTTCCATTTAATATTTATCTTTTTAAAACCCATCAATCTATTTTTGTAAGTATTTGCACACCATCTTTAGATGGTGGCATTTTTACTTTAAAATGGTAAAGCCTATTGTATATGTTTGGGAAAAAAAAATAAAAAAGAAATTGAAGCTTTGCCAAGTTTGGACAGATTGGCTTTGCCAATGCTTGTTGCTAGAATTTAGATGCTGATGCATGAGCTACTTTTAGAGTGGTTCCTGGTCAACTTCTAAGTCCATGCTCAGTCACATAATAAAACTGTGACACAGGGACTTGCAGCCATCATATCACAATCTACTTCGAAACACACATCTGGATTAAAATGGGTTTTATCTGATCTAAAATGGGATTTAAGCCTCAATGTCAATGCTTCCCTTCCACCTTTCAGCGTACTAAAATACATGCTGAATTCATATTCAGGAGTTCATAGTAATAAAAATTTGTGAAAGCGGAGAAAATGGAAATGAGAACACGTGACTAGTTCACGTGGAGGTGGGGAAAGGGAATCTGCCCATCTTAGTTAATGCTCCATTGTCCAGTGTAGTGAGAGACCTGAATGAGAGCAAATGACCAGTAAGAGTCCAGATGGACTATGGGGCTGTATATAATATTATCCTGCAAGGTTTAACTTACTGGTACTTGTGTCATTCCTGGTAAATTATTGAAATTTATGTGAGGGGAAAAAGATCAATTACGGAACCATTAGTTGCTGTAAGAGTCAGTCATATGTTGATCAACCCACATTCATGAGCCATTGGTTGATTGTGACTATCATTCATTAAAAAAAATCACTTCTCTAGCATTTTATTGGAGAAGCAGTCACTTCAGTCTCCGTACCCACTTAGCAAGAGGTACTCTTTCATTTTCCTTTTGTACCATGTGTATGTCATTGACATCAGATTTGGACATATCTCCTAACTGTAATAGCCAACACGTGTTACACCCTATCGGTAGGATACCTCAGAGCGCAGGCTGCTGCTCGAGTAAAGCTCTGAAAATTAGATGACATGTCTGAACCTTTCTCAGGTTCCTGTACTGCTGCATAAGCAAAGGAATGCCATACGCCCATGTTTAGTAAAACCACACTATTGACAGCTCAGATACTAACTCAGTAACTTTGTAAGTTAGAGAATGAGCTCCATGTAGTACAGCTCAGAAACACCAATCAATGTTTCCAAACTATGCTGTCTGTAGTGTTGGCTTTTCAATTAATATTTTTAGCTAACACTTGCCATTACAGTTTTTTTTGTTTAAGAAGTTTTATTGAATTTTCAAGTACAAGAGACAATAGAGAAAAAGGACAACAAAAATAAAAAAATAAAGAAAAGAAGCAATCATAAATATATACAACATATGATAAAATATAGGTAAGTAAATAACAGTGGTGTAATATGAGCATAACATTAGAGGGAGAGGGTTAAGGAAAAGATGGGGAAAAAGAAGGGAAAAATAGAAAAGAAGGAGAAAGAAAAAGAAGAGAAAGAAAGGTCAAGAATTGTATAGGAGAATAATATAAAGAGAGGAAAGAAAAAAAATAACTAGTTTACAGGAGTATGAGTAGAGAGATATGATGTAAAAGGTAGCCAAAGACGATCAGATTTAATTTTTTGAGAGAGGGAAATGGAGGAAACTGTACCGATCCTATGCTTATCACAAATAAAATTCCACCAAGTCACTGAAGATATATTAGAATTATCTTTCCAGGATGATAAGATAACTTTGAAAGCTAATGCAATAAAAAGGTCAAATAACATGGAAGCAGAACATGAGTCATCAACATCAGGTGAAGAAGAGCCCAGAAAAACATTTTGTAACAATAATGTAAGGTCACATTTAAAAATTATCATGCAAATAGTCCAAACAGAGTTCCAAAATGTTAATACATTTGAGCAGTCATAAAGTTGATGTCTCAATGTTCCAGTATCAGTAGAACAGGACCAGCATAGAGGAGAAGAGGATGGAGAAAACTTAGAAATACATACAGGAGTTATAATAGCTCTATTGCAAATAAAATACAAAGATTGGGTTATACAAGCAGCTGGCAGAAATTTCAAATAACTTAGACCACAATTTATCCCAAGTCGTAATAGAAAAAGAAACGGACAAGTCAGTTTCCCACGCAGTTTCAATAGGGGATTTGGGTCTCTCAGTAACATTCGATAACAATAACTTATATACAAGAGCTGCTTTAGGTCTGTGTGTTGGAAATAGATGATATAAAGGAGAGGATGGGGTAAAAGAAGGTGTATCAGCTGGAAGGTCAAAAGTAGCTAATTTTGATTGTAAGGCAGTGGACATTATGATATAGTCATTGATATAAGAATCAGGTAATTAGTATTGAACTTGTATGGCAGAAAAAGGAATAACCGCATTTTGGTGAAATTGGTGAACATAAATAATTCCCTTCTCCTTCCAGTATTTGTAGTAGAATGATTTACCATTGTATTTAAGAAATTTGTTATACCAAATGGTGGAGGATAAAAAACATTGAAATGGAGTGAAACCATTAGAAAATGTATTATATAATAGACTCTGGCAACATTTTAAAATAGGGTTATTGGACATGAAAGTGCTATTGGACATAAAAAGTACATTTTGAAAAGAAAAGTATTTTAGTAAGGAGCGTTCAAAAACAATCCATCTGGGAATGGGGGTATCGGTAAAATCATAGGCTAAAGCAAAGGATTACTTAATCAGAAAAGCTGAGTGATAGCCTCTAAAGTTTGGAAAACGTACACCACCCTCAGTCTTAGGACGAATAAGTTTTGTAAGAGCAATGCGTGGATGCTTCTTATTCCATAAAAATGTTATACAAGTGGAGTTAATTTGAGAAAAGTAGGAGATGGGAATCCGAATAGGTAACATAGATAATGTGTAGAGAACATGAGGTACAATCATCATTTTAATAGTATCCAACCTACCCCACCAGGAAAGATATAGGGGAGACCAAGTGAGAAGAAGTTATTGGATTTTAGCAAGTAACGCATTAAACGTGTACCTAATTGTGGCGTGCAACGAGGTAGAAAACCAAATACCAAGATATTTAATTTTTGTGGGGCACCAAGCAAAATTAGTGCCATTAAACATAAATTGGTAACATATGGAGTTTAAAGGTAAAACTTCTGTCTTTGAAAGGTTTAGTTTATAAGCGGAAATACTGGGGTATACTCATACCTCATCTAAAAAAGACGGGAGGGAGTTAATGGGGTTCGCCATGTAAATTAATATATCATCGGCATAAGCAGATGTTTTGGTTTCTATAGAATTATGAGTAAAGCCAGAGATATTTGAATTAACACGGATACGCTCCAGGAAAGGTTCTAGGCATTAGACAAATAATAAAGGTGAAAGCAGGCATCCCTGTCGTGAACCTCTGGATAAAAGAAAAAATTTAGAACAACATTAAGACCCACTCTAAATCGCAAACCAATGTTAAGGAGGTTGATATTCTTATGGCCCTCATCAACGCGCGGTCACTGTGCAAACACAGTCAAGAAATAGCGGACTTAATCACTGATAACAACCTGGATGTCCTTTATATCACAGAAACATGGACTGATGATTCATCAGCCCCCGACTTAGCAATTGAAGTCCCTCCCGGCTACAAAGCTTACCGACAGGACAGGGTTAGAAAAAAGGGAGGTGGCCTGGCTATTATAGCAAGGGAACGGTTTGAGGTCCGAACATCATCCATTCCCGTCACATCATGCGAAGCCATGCATTTCAACATAAAGCTCACGGCCCTTTTCAACTTTAAGGGAGTACTCTTATACCGTCCTCCAGGGACAAGAGCAGGCTTTCTGACTAGCTTAAGCACGATAACTGAATCAATAGCCACGGAAGAGTCTATGACAGTTATGGGTGACATGAATTTTCACCTAGAACAAGACAACGATAGGGATACCTCCGCCCTCATCTCAGACCTAGGAATAATAGGCCTCAGACAACTGGTCATCTCTCCCACCCATCAGGGGGGACATACCTTAGACTGTATTTTCTCCAATGTAGAGGGCTTGCACATATTAAACATCCTACCCATGCCATGGAAGGACCACTTTGCCATATTCAGTAGATTGACAATTAAGGAATCATTGAGGAAGAAGCTTACAACTCCTGAGCCAGGCTCTTTCAAAGTATGGAAGAATATAAACCACATTGAATTAAAAAAACTGCTGGACAGGACATGCCCATCATTATCTACTGAACCCAACACTGCAACCCGACAATTCCAGGAATGGCTAGGCAATGCCACAAATCTCCTAGTACCCACTAAATCCCATTCCAGAAATAGAAGTACACCGACCGCCCCATGGTACACAGAGGAACTAAGAATCCAAAAACAATTAAGTAGGAATAGGGAAAGGCATTGGCGTAAAACTTACGACACCGAGAGCAAGATTAAATATAAAGAATCATTGGCCGCCTATAAAGTAATGATTACTGAAGCTAAAAAAACATCGAAAAAGCAAAAAATTCCAGCAGGCTACTATATGATATCACCAAAACCTTATCTGGTAATGTTCCAGATCTCAATCCGCCCCCATCACAATCACTCTGTGACGCACTGTCCGACTTCTTTTTCACTAAAGTGAATAACATATACCAAACTTTTACTCTTAAAACTACTATGACTATAGCCCCTCCCTCTCATATGCCCTCAGGAAACACCCTGACCAGTTTCAAGGCTCTCACGATCGATCAAACAAAGATCATTGTCTCGTTGATTAAAACGGGATCGGCATTGGACCCTTGCCCTTCCTCAGTCCTCTCACGGGTGGTGGACACTATTGTCCCGGTCATTACTCAAGTCTGCAATTCAATACTGAGTTCGAGGACATATCCAGACTCTTTAAAAAATACCCTGGTGAAACCTCTACTAAAGAAACCAAGTTTAGATAAGAACTAAAGAATTATAGGCCCATAGCAAGCCTTCCTTTCTTAGCCAAAGTGGCTGAAAAAGCCATGAACCAGCAGCTATCTGAGCATATAGAGAAATACCATCTTCTGGATGACACACAGTATGGTTTCCGTAAGTATCATGGCACGGAAACCGCCCTGATCAAAGCAGCAGACGACATCATAACAATCCGTGACCAGGGAGGGACAGCAGTACTTGTACTGCTAGATCTTTCGGCAGCTTTCGACACGGTCAACCATAAGATCTTGGTGGACCGTGTCGGAAGGATGGGCATTTTCCACACTGCGAGAGATCTGCTTGGTTCCTTCCTGGCCGATAAAACACAGGCCGTCACACTGGGGCCATACCCATCTGCCAAGTTGTCACTACCGTGTGGGGTTCCTCAAGGCTCATCCCTAAGTCCGACACTATTTAACATCTATGTGTCAGACCTTGCTTGTGTGATCAAAGCATATGGGATGAGCCTAACCTCCTATGCTGATGATACGCAATTGGTGTTGGCCATTAAAGGTGACGGATTTGAGGTGGCAGAGCGCTTCCAAAGTGGAATGATGGCTATTGGTGAGTGGATGGCATCTAATTGCATGAAGCTCAACTCTGATAAAATGAAGGTGGTTATTTTTGGACCCCTTTCACCGGGTTGGTCTGCAACCTAGTGGCCACCAGCCTTTGGTACCCCTCCTAGCCCGGTCCCTAAGGTTAGGAACCTAGGAGTAACTTTTGATGAGCGTATCAACTTCATGGCACATGCGAACAAAATCGCGGCCACAGCCCATCATAAACGAAGAATGATAAGGAAAATCACCCCGTTTCTACCAGATGTAGCTGCTAAAACACTGGTCAGTTCCTTAGTTTTATCATCCTTAGACTATTGCAATGCACTTTTTCTAAACGCTCAGGCCAGGGTAACTAAAAAGCTTCAGACAATACAGAACGCAGCAGCACGTCTGCTGTCCAGAACACCCAAGTTTGCTCCCATTTCTGATACTATAAGGACATATCACTGGTTGACGATCCAAAACCGGATCAAGTTTAAATCACTTTGCCTAGTGTACAAAGCACTCCACGAAAAAGGACCGCGCCCCTTCAAGGACCAGCTGATACCTTATAAACCGGCCAGACAGCTCCGATCCACAACCCTCAACCAATTAGTGGTCACACGTTCCAAAACAGTCTCCTGGGGTGACCGCCGCTTTCTAGTTGCCGCACCTAAAGTATGGAATTCCCTGCCACAACATATCAGAACTAGCCCCTCACTCCTGCAGTTTTGCAAAAGACTAAAGACCTGGATTTTTAATCAGTGATACTGACCTGTTGCCATCCTAAGTCATTAACATCTTGGGAAAGATTAGCTGAATAGTCTAAGCGCCGAGACGCCCACGGGTATTCGTTCGCCCTCAATAAATGTCAAAAATAAATAAATAGATAAAAATGATTATTAGCAAAAATACTAGCTCGAGGGCACGAGTACAATAATTTAATGTAAGAAATAAAAGTAGGGCCAAAACAAAACCATTGGAGAGTTTTAAACATATACTGCCAATTGATAAAATCAAAGGCCTTTTCGGCATCCAATGATAGTGCTGCAAGAGGGGATTTGTATTTTTTAGCATATGAAATAATATTTGCAAACATTCATGCATTATCTGATGCTAGTCAACCCTTCACGAATCCGACTTGTCAGTTTTAACCAATAAAGGAATAATAGTTTCAAGTCATGATGCAAGAATCTTGGCAAATATTTTACAATCATAATTTATTAAAGATATGGGTCGACATTTTTTACAATGGGAGTGATCTTTATCTGGTTTGGGAATTATAATAATTAAAGCACCCATAAAAGAGCCGGATGCTTTAGCATCGGCAATGAAGGAATTAAAAAGTGCTAAAAGTTTAGGAACAAAAATGGATGTAAATGCAGCGTAAAATTCAACAGAGAGACCAACCGGGCCTGGAGCTTTTGATTTTTTTAAGGATTTAATAGCGTTAGTTATCTCCTGAGTTGTGACCTCTCTCTCTACTGCTTAAATTCATCAGAAAGAGAAGGGGGAGAAGGGAGGCCCGAGAAAAAGGTATCTACATTTTGATTAGTGGGAAACGTGTCGTCCGAATAAAGGGATTGATAATATTCATGAAAAACCTCGGCAATATCTTCATCTGACGACGCCATTCACTTAGTAGATTCATTTAAGATGGGACCAATATTTTTACGTTCGAATTTAATTTTCAAATAATTGGCTAGCATTTTACCCGCTTTATTTTGACCACCATGATATTTGGATTTAATTTTAAGAAGAATTTTACAGGCTTCAATGATTGCCAATTTGTTGAGTTCAGACTTGGCCTTAATCAATTCATGGAGGGTGGAAGGTGATTTAGAAGTAAAATATGTGTGTTCTAGTAATGTAAGATGAATTGGTCATAATATTTTTTCCGCGTGGCTTTCTTTTTATTCGAAACATATGAAAAGGTAAAGGCACGAAAAGAGGCCTTGAAGGTATCCCAATTATTAGAAACAGAGGTGTCCAAAGGGTTATTAAAGTTAAAAAATCCATTAATAAAAGTGGTGGCTTCTTTAATGTAAACAGTATCAGATAATACAAAATTATTAAGTTTCCAACAACTAAATTAAAGGGATGTAAGTGAAAGGTCAAGTACAGTATGTACAGGTGCATGGTCAGAAATAAAAATGGATCCAATTTTTGAAGATTGAATGGAAGGGAGCATGGATTTACTAACCAAAATATAGTCAATTCTAGAACGAGTGTGATGCACATTGGAGAAAAAAGTGTATTCAGGTAAGTCAGGGTTACATGTCTTCCACACGTCATAGAATGAACGAGAGGCAATGGCCAATTTAAATGCTTTGTGAGATTTATCAGGGATACATTTACATTCAGATAATCTATCAGAGAAAGGGTCTATCCATTTGTTAAAATCACCAGCAACAACAATATTAGGACAGTCTATGGAAGAGAGTAAAATGTTAACGTCATTCCAAAACTTTGGGTCTGGTTTAACAGGGCCATAGATATTGAGCAAAACTAGAGACTTGTTTTGTATAACAATCTTTGCCATTATCGAGCGTTCATCATCATCATGCTGTGTAGACAAGATTTATACAGATAATGACTTAAGAAACAACCCCCTTTTTTACTAGATGCAGGAGAATAAACAACTTGACCCACCCAATGACTTTTCAACTTAAGTGACTCTGCTTCAGTACAATGAGTTTCTTGAAGAAAAGATACCTGAGAGTCAAGCTTGGATAAATAATATAATACCTTTTGTCTTTTGACGGGGTTTCCAAGACCACGAACGTTCCACGTGACAAACTTACACATAATGGAGGGATAGGAGGGTAATACACGAATGGAGTTGATACACGTCAGGAGAACAGCTACAAAAAATAAAACACATATGAGATTTATATATGAAAAACGTTACAAAAAAGCACACAGTACTAATGTACACAAACAACAAGTTGAGTAAAGTTAGCAGAGCAAGATAAATATAGAAAAACCAAGGAGCAGAGATAAAGAAGAGATTAAAGAAGGAAAACATCAGGACACAACAAAAAAAGTGAAGAAAAAAGTAAGAAAAGAAAAGAAAAAGAACATAGAAATACTCAAACACATCAAGGCATAGTAACTAGATCTATAAGGAGAGAAGAAGTCGAAAAAAAATGGGACATAGTTAGTGACACAAGATGATACGGACCTCAAAAAACAATAATAAAAGAGATAAAAAAAAGAGAGCCTAATCAGCATAAGAAAATATGCACAGTCAGAGAAGATTGAATAAACATAGAAATAATTTTTGAACGGCAATCTTAAAAGGTTAGAAAGATCAAGTATTAGTATCCATTCCATTAGATGAAAGTTGTTGTAGATAAAGTTTGAGTTTTTCCGGATCATCAAAAGAGCGTGAACGACCATCATATGTAATCTTGCAGAGACAAGGATGTAGGATTCCAAATTGAATATTATGATGTCTCATCTGAGGACACAAGGCGAGGAATTCTTTGCGACGAGCATTCGTTGCATTAGAGATATCCTGTGAAATGAAGATATTATGGCCAGACCAAATAAGACGACGTTTAAGTTTGACAGCCTTTAAAATAGTCATTAGTTCAGTAAATTCCAGAAAAAGCATTATGATGCCACGTGGTTTTGTAGCACTAGGGTTTAAACGACCCAAACGATGCGCTCTTTGTATGTTGAGAGGAGTATTTGAAGATTGAAGATCTAAGAGTTCAGGAAGGAATTTCTGTAGGAATAGGACCATTTTCGACCCTTCAATATTTTCCGGAAGACCATACAGGCATAGGTTATTTCGACGATTTTGATTTTCAAGGTCCTCTGTTTGAATTTTTAGTTTGTGAATTTCCTGTTCAAGAAGTGGAATCTTGGTGGAGATATCCTGTAGGTCGCTAACTCGTTGTTCCAGCTCTAATACCTTGCCCAACATAACAATCCATCTCTCCTCAATTTGTTTTAGTTTTTCATTTGTCGCAGACATCAAAGGTTGGAGGCCACAGACTTCATCTAAAATAGAATCCAAAAGCAGATTCTGAGATGAATGAATTGGAGACGGAAGATCATTATTATGTCTCTTTGGTTTTGTACAAGATATGGAGGACCGAGCAGAGTGAATATCATTAGCCATTGTAGTATTGAAAGAATTCACCCCCCCAAAAAATGGAAGTATTCACAAGGAGGTTCAAAAACAATGTAGACGGATGTGAGGACAAGAGTAACGGAGATCTTCAAAAATGCACAAATATGAATTACATTTTAAGCAGAGTTCCTCAGAAAAAAAGGATGGTGTATCATTTCCTCATTATATTAGCAAAACGTATGAGTAAAATTGCACACAAGAGAGGGTAGACTAATATTTGTGAAATAAATGGCTGGTTATAAGAGGCATATAGTGGAATTCTTCATCACAGCCAATACACTGTAGAAAATATATAGAAATTAATAGAGGTCATTATGGTAATTGCTGTAACAAAAGCGGCATATCAGCAAGACAAGATGTGAGCTCAGCGACCATAAAATGGCGGCCACCCACATCTCCAATGTACAAAATATTGCCGCAAGTTGCAAGAAGCTTGAAGGAGGTAAATCAGCCACAAAGTGAACTCCAAGGACACAGCATGACCTGCAAGGGGTTTACACAGCTTCAAAAATTATGTGTCACGAAGAGGTCAAGTTGTACAGGAGAATGCCTCTCTGGTGAGGTATTACTTAGTCAGAGCGTGTGGAAATACAGAACAAAAACATAAAAATTCCTGAGACAAACGCTCTGCCAGGATTATTATTTCGAAAGGCTAATTCCAGATAGGCTTGCCGAGTTATCAGGAGAGTTCACAGTACGGGCGGTAGAAGAATCCGAGAGCGTGTGCGGTGACCTAAAATGGCGGCCGCCCACGTCTCTGACGAGAGAATAATTACTGCATATATATATTATTATAGTGAAGAGGTCGCGGCATACAGGCATCCAAAAATGCGGTCTGCAAACTCACTGTATATTCAAACACGGATGCCCGTCACTTCGTGCACGAAATGACAAAAATGAGGCTCTGTATGTGCTTCCGAGTCCCGCACCGTAGCAGAGCTCACGCCAGGTCCGCCAATCCAGTTCGGCATCCAAGCCACGCCCGCCATTACAGTTTTTAACACTACAAATATCTCTTGCTATCATGAGTCTTACATGGCCCAGCCAGGATGCAACCTGTGACCGTTGGGTGGCACATGCATTTCTGCAGGAGCACTAACCCAGTGTACTATCTTATCACCTATGTGTGAACTGGAATATAATGTATATTGTATATGTATTTTTTGACGATATGAAACACTTTCAATTCATATCTTTAGTCTTCTTGTAAGACGAGAACAGAGACATACTGGGCTGCATGAAAATCAACGGAAATGCAGACAAGCTAGTGCTTCTGAGAGGCCATTAGGAGTGGATGGAGTTCGCAGGGTTTTACACCATGGAATTCTGCAGTGTTACATACAAACTCAGTGAGATTCTGCAGAGTTCCACCAATGGGTGGAAAATATGCAGCTCACGTTGCAATTTAGTTTTGGTAGCAGGAGCAATGCTGAAAGTCAGCGCAAACAGCATCATGCGTTGTGCAAGAGAGTGTGTCCATTTGAGTTGTTTTTGCTTTCGCTTGAATAGAAAATCTACTTGGGCTACAACAAATCTACCCGAACAGCCCTCTCACCATAACTGTTCGCTACCACCCACTTTAGAAAATTGCATTGGGGACTCCAAATTTCGATCCCACTTGCCAGCTCGCACTTTCTAGAGCCTAGTGGGAGACAAATTTAGCAACGTGGTGATTGGAATTTTTGGCCAGGACTCTGTGTTAAAGAGTAACTCGAAGTGACCACACTTCTGCCAATTTCACAGGCAGAATGAAAGATTCCATCCGCCCTTAGAGGCAATAAGGATTACAGATGATCTACATACCGGGTTACACAAATGTGATTGGTCCAGCACGGTCCCAAGAATTTTGATTTGCAAATTAGCCGTTTCCCCATGACCGGTAAGTTTACGAATAGGGTTCCAATATAATATTTTTCAACCATTTTGTTTAATGTAATCAAATTCGCCCTCACTTCAGACTTAGCAATTTGTGCAACAAAACTGTCAATGCAAAGTCTAATATTGAAAATGTAATTGTTGGACCCTGCACGTTTTAGGCTGATCTCCTTTATGCTATACTTCTGCAGAACAATGTAATCTATTTGATCATTCTCAGAAGAGTATCAGCCCTGGAATAGCCACCTAAGAAGCAATTACTATTCCCCTGCTGTAATGTTATACCTAACTATTTTGTAACATTTGTCATTATACAAAGATAATACAACATAAACACATTAAATGAGTTCTTGTGTCCATATTATTTCCACAAGAACATCTACATGAAATAAAAACCAAAACAATATTAAAAATAAATTAAGACTAAAGACTGTTTAGAGATGATACATTGGAAGATAAACAGAACACTCCTAATTAAAAAAAGAGGTTTCAGCATAAAGGTATGAGTTTGAATTGCCCATATGCTTGAGGGGTATGGAATACACAACTGGGTGTATATAGATGACTATCAACTCTTTTTCAGCCTGGAATGTAAAGAGGGAGTCATATTACCCCCAAAAGGTCTTCTGTATTCTGGTAATTCATTACTGCTGTCACATGTCTAAAAATTAACCCATATTCACTAAAGTACGTTAAAAAACCCTTTAATAAAACGGAGTAGTACAGAGATTGATATTAGCAAATTTTGTAAAGCATAATCCCATGAAATCGGACAATATGCTGCTCAGACATCCCTGAAGCTGAGGAATCCACGACTTGACATTCTTTCATAGCTTCTTTGCAGCTGCGTTTAGTTAAGAATTTATATATTTTGATATTTCTCCAGGCTCTCAAATTTCAGAGAAAGTCAAAACCATGTATTCAGCATGGCCAGCCAAAGAGAATCATACCCTTTCTGACCTTTACCCGCTGGTGTTCAGGCCGATGCGCGGGGTGATGGGTATTTAATACGCCATTATGTAGTGAGGGGCGTTTGGCTGCTGGCGATTTTTGAGAGCCGACACCGATGCGTATGTGAATATCCAGGAGCAATAGAGGTAAGGGGAGCGCTTATAAGAGAGGCCCCAATGTGATAAGGCGGGGGTTGAATTTATGAGTATTCTGGGCATTAATTAATATAGGGAATGAGATGCTCACTTTTCTTTTACAAGTGCAATTAATATCGCCCCTCCGGGATAATGAAGGTGTGGAGCTGGGAGCCGTTTATAAGAGACGTGCATCCTCCTTTTCCCCTGTAACTGCTCGCGGCGTTAGCCCAAAGCACAGGGTGATGGATAATTAGGACGCCACAATGTAATGAGGGGCGTTGGGTGGCTGGCGGTATCCGAGAGCCGACGCCGATGCTTATACAATTGTCCTGGAGCAATAGCGGCAAGGGGGGTACCTATAAGAGAGGCCCCAAATGTGACAAGGTGGGGGCTGAATTTACAAGCAGTTAGGATATAAGTTTAGTGTAGGGATTGGGCGGCCTATTCTTTTACGCTAGTGTAACTGTCACCGTCCACTCAGGAAAATGAAGATGTGGGCCAGGGAGCCATTAAAAAGAAATGTGTATCGTTCGCTACCGAAGAAGGCCACTCGGGCAATAGCAGGGGGTGGACTAACCCTATACCTTGTTTTAGATAAAAATAGAAAAGTATAGCACTGCCCTAATATAATTAATAGACATCTATGCAAAAGGGACAGATAATGTAATAATCTCTTTTTCTATTGAGCTAAGATAAGTTAAAGTGAGGAAGGGTCTTTTACTTAAAAAAAAAAAAACCTACCTTTGGTACTTATACAATATTTTATCCAATAACCCTGGTACTTGGAAGAAAATTGAAAATAGACAAATTTGCGGATGAGAGTAAAGGAGTGTCAAGACTACTGAAACAAGAAAAATTGGGAAGGGACAGACCTAAAGTAGTTTAAGGTAAGCCTCTATTGTTAGAAGCTCACCCTTTATGGGCAATTGACTAAACTGAATATAATTACATAAGGATATGTCCTTGTTTTAGATAAACTGCACGACGGAGAACAGTGCTCCGGTTGTTTTTAAGGTCCTTTTTTTCAAAAACTCTATTGGATACAGATGAAACGAAGGAATTAAATTCATTGAGGTTTTTAACTTAAGGTGAGATTTAACTACATATTCTTTCAAGCCACCATAGATGATAGTGGCACCAATGAAGATGAGGCAACACTGATTTATTGCTAGCATAATGTTGGAAAACGTCATTTCCATTCCCCCTCTTTTTATTAGAGAGTCCACAATAAATGGTCTGAGGATCGCAATATGGAAGCACTATAGTGGCTTTGTTTAATTGACGTACTATAAAGAATAAGGTAATATACCAATGAATGAAAATGAGTACCCTTATCATGGATAGGAGGAAAGGGTGGACTTTAATATGGAATACTATATGGGGACCGATATAAGTGGGCTCTAATAACGTGTTCATTTAGATATAGAAGGATTATTGGAGTCATGTCTAAACAAGATTACAAATTTGAATCGAGAGATTTGATCATGGAAACTAATCAGGGACTCTAAGGAATAAGTTTTATCAGATGTTGGTGATCAAAATTATTTATCAGACAAAGAGAATAAGCCCAGCTGTGAGATAGAATGATGAGAATTTGGAACCCCTTAGGATTCATAATAAGAATGAGAAGAAGGAATAATGTGATAACTATCTGTGGGTTTTACTTAAAATAAATGTTATAGCGATGCTGAATTAATTGTCCTACATATGTTAGATATGGGTAGAAGAAGCGTATCGTTATAGATGTTTTTAATTGTACTATTTGCCCAAAAGGGTACTGACTGTAATATGTTTTTTGTTAGATTTTACTGAAGGCAGTAAGAGAGGAAGGATCTCTATTTTAAATTGTCCTGAAGAAGGTTGAAGAAAATATAATAATCCCACCGAAACGCATCGACGCCTAATTGAGGTTAATCTGAAGCAGGACACAGAGCAGAACTACTAAATCCTTGGTCTCTACTTGTGGTCTTAGCACAATACAGATTAACACTGCAAGGGCCGAAATTTATGGCCTTGTTTTTGTTTTCCATTCGTATGAGGTTTTATTGATTTTGATATTATTTCACTGTCTTTTTGCTAGCTATATATATTTAGTTAGGAATATGATTTTTAATGTGTATTGATAATGATGTTTATGTAATGACATTTTATATATTGTGATACAAATTGATTGAATATGAGATATTTATGATCTCCTGTGTTTTTAATTATTTCTCGGATGTTGAATAAACTTGTAACAAACAGGCAGTATATTGTCCTTTTGGTGGTTCCAAACCTGTGAGTGTGGTGTGTATGACTGACAAAGTGAATAGAAGAGTCCAAAGGGAAGACTTGTTTCATATAACTATTTCTAGTGCTCTGTCTCTATTGGACTTTACGAGCCCCTCTCCTTGGTTTCAAGGTGTTCAGCAGTTTGCGCCTTTGTGGCCTTGTATCCTTACAAGAGATTTATTTTACTTTTCAAATATTACATCCAAAATAAAAATGTCACGATGTGGTTAGAAAATCACTTCTTTCTTTAAAAAAGTAGCTATATAATCTTAGCTTTAGTCCTGTTACAGTTGTTCCCTGTATAAAAAGTCCAGTATAAGCTATCCTGCTTAGTCTGTCAGATGTTTTATGAGTCAGGCTAATAGTTTTTTAGAGTAAATTTCAGAATATAAGAATTTGGCCATACTCTCAGTTTGTCATCTGGACCTCTTCTATACGTACCATCATTTCAGCTTCTATGATTCTGTGAAAAGTCTTCAATGTACTGACCATCAAGGTATGGAAGACTGTGCCTGTGAATTTGAGGAATAAAGCTTGTGATTTTATCAATGAAGACCTGACTCTTATATGATTGAGCTCTCCTTTCTGCTATAGTTATGTATTTATATATGCTAATGAGTTTCTTTATCACAGGTCAATATGGGATTTGAAGAACAAGACTGATATAAAAGCATTAGTTATTCAAGCACCTCGTTGAAAGAGGCAGAGGCAAAGGCTCTTTTTCAAAAACTTTGGGTATAGGGATGGAAAGTTACTGCTTCACTATTGATATAAATCAGGAGTGGAAACGGCCCGTGCTAGGGTGAACACCAACTTGTCCCTTTCTCTCACTCTCATCTCAGACTTTAGAATGAAGTCCTCCCTGTTTTGTGACTATTCCTCCTGATATTAGGGTATTTCAGTTGCAGAGGTTGACCTTTAAAGTATATTTGCTTTGGGCAATGCAACCTCTTTTCCTGCCTTTTGCTGATCCCCCTTTGGTTGTGGGTTGGGTGTAGTCTCAGAAGCCCATTGCTTTGCTCATAGTTATGTCTTTCCTCCTGCCTGTCAAAGATTGTTTCAAAGTGTGGCCTGTATTAGTTGTAGCTCCTTTGCTGGTAAAGTCTTTATAACCTACAGAACTTTGCTTTCTTGAATCTAAAATTCCACTGGTCCCTTTATAAATGTCAACCTGTGGATTTCACCTCATGGAGTGTTGTTGACGGGTTGTGTGCACTGGTATGGGGCCACATGGATATCATTATTCTGTGGCAGGCTGCTGCTAAATCGTTCAAAATGCTTACATTTTTCTAAGCAGAAAATAGTGCAAATTCCTTCACACAACATAAAATCCCAATTATTTCAGAAACAGTTACATGTCATTTTCGTTTTGGGTTTTTAAACACTTTTGGTCTTGCTGGGTGGGAGATAGCAAGGCAGAAGCATTTGCATTAAGTAGCAAGCATTACAAATGATGATCTTGGTGTGAAGACAACTTTGGTGACCAGGCTATGGCTTCCTGTTGACACTCCTCTCTCTTTTTCTTACTCCTACAATATTCACAGATCTTTACAAGACTGGGAGTTGGAACAAGGTTGGCTAGCTTTCTTCCCACTGTTTCTTTTTCTGGTTTGTGATTTCAGAGCAGGGTGCCATCAATACTAGGAGGCTGATTACGATGTAGGTCAGATCCCCACTGCCCACATGGCGGTGGCGATGCGCCCTACATTTCCCTCTGCCCACCATATAACTATGGTGGGGGGACCCTGGCGGACGGAAAAGGGGCTAGATATGGAGGCTTTGTCTGCTAGACACTGCCATCCATATTAGCATGGGTGCGGGTAGCAGCCTTTCCGTGGTGGCATCGGCATGTGGATTTTGCTGTCGGGCCTGTTGCGGGCCCCCAGGGTATTGGGGGGGGTGGGTACACAGGCACCGCGTGGTGCCTGTCACCTTGTGCATGACAGTGCACACTGTACCTTCCCAGCATTGTAGCGGTCGGTGCTGTGAGCACCGCCAGCCACAATGTTGGGAATAGAGCATGCCACCACCACGGTGGCTTCCTAATTGCAGGTGTGGGACCCCCGCACCCCTGGCTGCCGGGCCCAGCAACGCTAGGGTGGTGGACTGACGAAATTCCGCCCGCCATCCTAATCAGCCCATAAGTTCTTCGTTTTGCAGGTTTAAATTACAGCTGGAATGACAAATGCATGTTTATCATGTCTTTGAAAAAACATTTGACTCTTATGCAGTTTATACGTTGCACCTATGTGACTAGTGAAAATGATAAACAAAAATGTTATGACATCATTTCGGGTGTGAATGATAGCTTGCATTCTGTTATGCGGGTTTCAGTGACTGGATGTAGCTCTGGTATGGGTCAGGCATTACACTTGTTGTTTGCCCTTGACTAATGCCGGGTGGTAGGTTTTTGATTATGATTGTTGCATGTAAGGGGGTGTGGCTTGCAGCCATGAATATGGTGCCATTTGTGTAGAGTTCTGCGGGCTGAGGGATGACACTTCCACAAGGTGGCTGCTCCTCCCTTCCCTGCTCGCCGCCATAGTGGAGATGCCTCAAAACAGTACCTCACTGCTTAACTAGTTTCTACAAGGGCATGTCTCACTGCATTTTCTTGCAACGCACCCTTCTCCTCATAACACCCACTGCAGCCCCAATGACAGCAACACAAAGAGGCTCATAAATGCTGCAGGAGACATTCAAAGTGGCTAATATTGCCATTTCATCTATGGCAGTGCTCTCTCCTGCTATTTTCTCAGCCTTGAGTACTTTTTTCAGTGACTTTGCACTGACATTTATTTCTACTTATGGCTCCCTGAGATGTTTACTTTCAACGTCCATGCCTTTCTTCCTCATAAATGCTTCCTCCCATTTATATATTTTCTTCATATGAAACGGTATGTCTTCAACACATATGGAATCACCTTGCACCTTGCTACTCTTCCTGCATTATCATTATCATCATAGTGTTGAATTCCATTACTGTACCATTTGCATGACTGGAAATATACTATAATTCTACATACACTTGATTATATGGGCAGACTGAGAAAGCTATGCATATTTTATAGAAGCCCCTCAAAATCATCACACGTATTCCCTCTGCCATCTCCCCTATGTTCTACCATACAAGGGATGGAGAATTCCGCTCCTCACACATCTTGCAATTTACATCTCTCCTCAGCTACCATGGCAGGAGTCACCATTCTTCCACCTACAGTAGGGAAAGGCTTTACCAAACTCCTTAAAAAAGATCCTCCATCTCCCTCTAAAACCCTTCCCTCAACTTCAATAGACCTTTTATTGGAAGGAAAAAGAGCCTCACACCCGTATATGGGGGAGACCAACAGAAAATTGCAAAGCCTCTATGACAAATGGTCAAGGATGAAAGAAAGAAATGTCTCAGCTGAGCATCAAATGTCTTTCTTCACTGGCACTTCTCTTACAGTTGCTCATCTCCAAACTCAAGTCTCCCTGCTTCAAAAACAGGTTGAAGACTTAGAAAACAGAACCCGACAAAGCAATTCATGTATTTATGATCTTCCAGATGCTTCTGAGGGTCCTGACCCTATTCTGTTCTTCATAAAATGTCTGCCTACTATAATGAACATATTGTAAACACCTATTCTCAACATTCAGCATACTCATAGACTTGGTCATCTACCCAACACTGCTTCTACTTCTAAAAGACCTAAAGGTGTTATTCTCTGCACTCGGGAACATACCAACGTACTTACTTAAGGTTCTCTCAGCAGCCAGATCGATGAAGATCTCTTGGTCTGGCAATAACTTTTACTTCTTGCAAGACCTTGCTAAAAATACAGTAGACAGACACAAACCTTTTATTTCATTGTGACCAGCACTACGCATTCTTGGAGCTTGTTATAGACTTTTCCATCCCTGTTTTTTCAAGGTCACATATAGGAACAAAACTTCTATCATCGAGGAGCCTTCACTTCTCAAATCATTTCTTCAAAGTTGCCATGCTGAACACATGAATGAATCCAGATCTACAAAACCTTGAAATTTTTATTTTTTTCATTTAATTATCTTGTTTTTTCAACTGCAGTTGTCTCATTTTTAAATTGACATTGTTTGATATGCGCAGTTGTTCGTGTTATTATTAATTGTTTGTATTATCTGTTAATATGTTACTTCAACTAACTTTATCTTTCCATTCACAGGTTTTTGTATTTGTTTGCTTCTATGCTGTTATTCATTCAAGTGTCCATTGTGCTCTCTTTCTGGAGCCTGGATGTGTCATCCTTCCATGAGGCATTAACTCTCCAGACATTTTGAGTATGTTTAGGTTTGTCGTTTTGTTTTTCCATTCGTTTCTATTACTCACCACTATTTCTTTTCCTATTTCTGCATTCAATTTTCCATCTCTTCTATTTTTCCATAATGTATTTTTTATCTCAAACTTGGTCCTTGTCACTTCATATTTCCTCCTTATGCCATTTAGAATTGTATCTTGGAATGTCAAGGGTCTAGTTTCACCCATTAAAAGGCAATGGGGTTTAACACACTTATCCAATCTTAAAGTGGATATGGCTCTCATACAGGAGTCTCACCTTATAGAATTAGAGGCCTTCACCTTGAACAGAGGGAGGGATGGTAATGTTTATTTTTCACAACGCACATAAAGAGGGCCACGGGGAGGTTTAAGGACCAGTGTGGGCGCACTCTCCACTACAAGAATCAACTCACAAAAGAGCCTACGGGTCCAGTTAATGTGAAAATATTCTAATGTGATACACAAAACTCACACCAGAGAAGAAATCAACTAGACTGTGTAAGGTATCCCTTTTAAGGACAACTTCCCTCACTCTCCTCCCTCATAGAGATGGGATTGTTGCCCGCGTTAGGACTAGGTTCCTTACTGTGAGGAGGCACCTCTATGATGAAGCATGACACCTATGGTGTGTGAGGGGAGTCGTACTTAAAAGGGATTCCTTCCCCTGTCTAGTTGCTTTCTTCTCTGGTGTGAGATTTGTGTATCACATTAGAATATTTTTACATACACTGGACCCGTGGGCTCTTTTGTGAGTTGAATGTTTATTTTTCACCAGATACTGGTAAAAAGAATGGGGTTGCCATCTTATGTCACACATCTCTAAATGTTCTTCTGACCTCTCAAGAAACTGATACGGAAGGACGGTGGCTACTTACCAATCTTATATTTGACAATGTTCCTGTTTCTATTTTTAATGACTATGGTTCCACCACTACAGATTACCAATTCCAGTCAGATGTCACTCAAAAACGCATGCATTTTCCGGCAGACCGTTTTATTTTTACAGGTGAATGTAATTTGATTGTTGACCCCTGTATTGATATAAAGTCATCATCCTGGTTTTTAACTAACAAATCTCAAATACTTGTTCAAACCCTCAAACAACGTACCCTTGCTGATGCTTTGAGACTCTCTAAACCCACTCTCAGTGAATACACATACTATTACCCTGCTCATCACACACAGTCATGAATCAACTACATCCTCTTTTCACTCTCTCTCTCTCAAACTCTTCACTCACCTGAAACAGGATTTATTTTAGTCTGTGACCATGCTCCAATTTCCATTCAACTAGATATCCTACTAAACCCCATCAAACACAAAAAGAAATATTTAATCATGTGTTACTGTCAGATACTTCTTTTACTTCTGCTTTTTCTCAAACCTTTTACATAAAGATCCTGACATATTCCAAGAATTTGTAAACTTTTTTAAGACTCTATATACTCCCAAACAGTTTCCCGAAAGACTTTGACATCTCCAGTTACCTCTCAAGGGGCCCGATTCACAGAATTTACTTAAGACTAAATCCTGAACTTACTACTATTTGGTATTCACAGAATGCACTTACTACTTTCGGGGTTCACAGAGTAAACTTACTACTTTCGGGATTCACAGAATGAACTTACTACTTTCGGTATTCACAGAATAGATTTAAGACTACTAACTTTATGTCCGCACTCGGGCCGGAAATTCCGGCCCGAAGGCGGAGTTTCCGGCCCAGAGGCCGGAAACTCTTCATAAAGTTCATAAAGTTCAAATGTTCATAAAGTTCAAATGTTGTGGCTCCTTCCTAGACACTCTACTTTTTCTCATTCCAAAGGATGACAAAGTCCCACAGTTATGTCACTGCTACAAACCCACATCTCTAATCAATATTGACTTGACTGGAATTTTTTTTCTAAAGCATTAGCCCATCGTCTAAAATCTTTCTTACCCAAACTTCTTGCAATAGAACAAGCCAGCTTCGTAAAAGGGAGAAACTTATATGACAATACACATTTAAAGTTTGATGTCCTGTCCAAATCTACTAATTTAACCAATTTACTACCTGCAATTACTTTGGCTGAAGAGAAAGCCTTCAACCATGTAAATTGGTCTTTCATTTTCAATAAGATTAAATGGTTTGGTTTCAGACCTAACATCATTGCCTTGATTTCTCTTGTATGCACCGCACACCAAGCAGCAATTTTTGTTAATAGGCTCACCTCTAATTATTTTACTTTACACAGAGGTGTATGTCAAGAATGCCCTCTTTCACCTTTTCTTTTGAACCTTGCATTGAAACCCTTAATCTCCAGGATTACGCAAAACTCTGCCATCCGTTGCTTTTCTTGGTACACTAAACAAATCGAATTTGCTGTCTGTGCAGATAACATTCTTCTACTTATCTCCCTACCCTCAATCCCAGCTCTTCTTCAAGAAGTCAATGCCTACTCCATTACTGGCTATAAATTAAATAATGTTAAATGTGAAATACTACACCTGAACAAATACACTTTTAAACATGATTTTTTTAATGATGCATGTTTTTGAGTTGTATGTCTTTCAGTCCTAGTTTCTGTTGTGTAGTCCCCCACTTCACAGTAGGAACCATGCATTTGTTGGGCAACATCAACATAGGTGCCAGACTGATTCTGTGCACTTCCACAGGATGTGCCACCCTAAAGACCAGCACACTCACAGTGCCCATCATAAGCCCCCCTAAACCTAGATGGGTTGCAAATGGTTTTGGAAACCACACAACATGACAACCCTGTGCTCTTCCAGGGGTCATGGTAATAGATCTAGAACCCTTTCTCTCAGTTACTCACGCTAACATTCTCTCAAAGAAGTATACAATAAATACACAGTGAGGAGTTTTCAATATTCATTGAACCAAGGTGATTCCTGTATAAAATATATGTGCTGCAATGATCAATAGACAGAATTAGATAAAAGTAATTAGTATTATCAGGATTGTGAACAGAATGAAAAGTTCCACCATCTTGCCAAACAATATATATATATATATATATATATATATATATATATATATATATATATATATATATATATATATATATATATATATATATATATATATATATATATATATATATATATATATATATATATATATATATATATATATATATATATATATATATATATATATATATATATATGGGCCCAATCCCTTTGCGGAGAATGTTTGCCTGGTACCTTCCATCCCGAGCTTTACGCTCCTCTTCATCCAGGCTACTAGTAGTTCCGCGCTTCCAGAGAGTGAGGATGGGTGGCCGATCGTTCAGAGTAGCGGCGGCCAAACTCTGGAACTCCCTGCCAATATCCCTGAGAAGTCTTGAGGATCTCTTAGCCTTCAGAAAGGCGCTGAAAACCTATCTCTTCCCTAGGACAGGCTAAGTTGCTGAATTTGCTGGATCATGGTTCAAAGCGCCAGGATGCCCTTGGTGGTGACAGGTTTGCGCTATATAAGTATACCACAATACAATACAATATATATATATATATATATAAATGCATATATATATATATATATATATATATATATATATATATATATATATATATATATGCATATATATATATATCTATATATATATATATCTATATATCTATATATATATATATATATATATATATATATATATATATATATATATATATATATATATATATATATTCCAGTTGAAGGCAATCGCCGAAACGCATTGACCGTCCTCCTTGTCTGCACAATGGTGTTGAGAAAATAAAAATACACCTTGCCTAAAAATCGAGTGTTGGACCCTGTTTGTGCTGTAGTGTTTCTGGACCTCCTGGCTGCGTGCTGGAGCTGGTTGGGTCCGTCCTTTGCTGAAGAATATATATATATATACAGGCATATAAAGCTATCTCTAGATAGTGTTCGCCTACTATGTGCTCCCTAGCCTAAGTGTCTACGTGTGTGTTCAACCCCGATAGCTGAAGGTAAAGTAATTGTACAGAATGTTCAAGGTGTCGTGATAGTGATCTTCCGAAGTTGAATTTGTAAGCAAGTTTAGTTTCATGGAAATTAATCCTCACTGTCACACAAGCAAATGTGTGTCAAGAGTCATTGTGTGGAAGAGAAGGCAAATTAGGAAAACGTGCATGTAAAATGCCAGTGTTTCCCACTAGGCCTAACCGGAACATAAGACACTTATTGAAAGCCTTTTATAAGAACATTCTTTGTCTGTCATAGCTTCAGAGACCTCTGTATTTGAAGGTATATTCTGTTTCAGGCATCTAATGCCTCAAACACTGCTTACACCTCATCCAGACCTTGTTGTCCAGCACCCGCATGAAGCTTAACACTGCCAAAATAGAATCTCTGCTATGTGCCAAGACCAAGCAACAACTAGTCCAAACCTGAAACAGTAACATGAACATGGGCGGATACAAACTCCAACTTACACCCAATAACTCACCAGGGTTCATCCTGGAAACCAGTCTTTTCCTCAAGGAACACATCCGCATGAACACTAAGATGCTCTGGTACCAATTCTCACTAGTCAAGAAAGTGAAACTTTTCTTCCTAGAAATCAATTTCAAAACTGCTGTGCAAAGCCTTGTCTTCTTACATCTGCATGGTGGTAATGTGCTGGTCAATGGTCTCCCACAATCCACACTACCCCCTTTCTTAAGAGTAGCCTACAAAGTTTTCTCAAAGTTCTGAAGAAATATGACCACATCGCTTTCACCTTCATGGGTGTACTTACCAACAGGGACCATATGACAAAAGAGACATACTTTCACTGTTAGGACCATGGTGCACCTTCACATTGTTGTGCCAGGCGCCAGGCGCAAACAGGGACAGTGTGTCCTATTATTTATAATGTGTTGCCTCCTGGAAGGATGTGTACTTGCAGCTGCCCTGGGCAAAGCGCATTTGTGAAAGATGGAGCAGTTGCTTTAAGATAGCCCCAAGGTTTGTATAATCGCGGTACTATCTGTTTTGCAGGAAGGGCCACTCAAGCTTAGGTGTCTCCTTCTGAAGAACAACAGTTCCTCGGGGTTGCAGAAAATGGGCATGTATGCCAATTTAGCCACTGGAGCACTGTCTGTAATACAGGCCCAGTTATGTTAGATAGAGTGGCAAAGACCTCAGGGTCCAAGGAGCTCTTCTCCGTAGCATAATACCCCAAGATCAAAACCATCCAGCATCCACTGATATTTAGGAAAGCTAATTAAGCTGTCTATTTACCAAGCCTTATCTTCCTCCCCCTGACAAACTCTTTGCAATAGTGTAATACGATGACAGCACCTTGGAGACTGTCCTGGAGTGACACTGCACTAATAACAGATATCCTTTAAATAAATAAATTGCACTCCAGGTGGCCCTTTGCAGTCCACTTCAAAATGAGCTGCATCATCTGCAAAACCATCAGGATTAACACCCCTGCATACTTGGCTGACAAGCTTGCCATCACTAGTGGTTCTTAGCAGAACTCAGCCAGGACACCATCAGACTGAAAAATGAAGAAATGTTTAAAAAAATAAAAAACAAATAAGAAGCTTTCTCCATCTACGCACCGAGAATATGGAATGACATCTTGGTATCCATCAGGACTGCCCCAATCCGGTTCAGAGATACAAAAGTGCTGAAGACACACCTCTTTAAAGAACACTTCACTACATTATGATGCAGTTAAAGGATGTCAGAAAACAGCTACGCCTTCAATTACAAGTTCCCCGTCTTTGTCTTAAGCCCTGCACATTCCTTAGCTGCCGTTCTGCTAGGTTCATGCGTAGAAATACCAAATACATGCACAAATACAGACATATATGAAAATATACATACATATGATTTCTGAAGGTTTCTTTTTCTCATTTTTGACCATGTCATAATCCAGATAATATTGTGGGTTACAGGGTTAGAGAAGAACAGTAAAGAGACTTCTGCCAACAATTGGCGTGAGTCTTGGCTGTTCCTCCTGCTGTTTCACCACCTTAGTAAAAGGAAGAAAGATATTAGATTCTCTCCTCCATTGGTTCAGTCATTGAGGCTGTTATGGGCGATGCTATTGCTGCCTGAAATTGTACTGGAATAGTTGCCCAACCTAGAATAATCAGTCAGTAATTATGTTTAGCAGTGTTTTCACAAAGAAAGATCACAGTAAAAAGGGCGGCATTATTTCATAGTGGCATTCCTCTGCAACATGATGGCAAATGATGCCCAGTATCTTATAAAGATATACTATGTGAGTACAGACAATGTACTTCCATTTTAGTGTACAGTCACAGTTCCCACTTATGCAGCTGTTGATACGGTGGATTTTCCTTCATATATTTCTTCCACAAAATATCTACTCGTAGAGGGGTGGCCGACTCTTTATGGAAAAAACACAGCTATTATTGTGGGTGTCTTGAAATAAGGGTGCATTCACTCTCCTAGTGTAGTGTTAATGGTATGTCACCCACACTGGTGGATTCGAATGCCACTATTCTAACTCTTTAAAACCAAATGTAATATGTTTATTTGAAAAATATAAATATGCATGAGATAACAAATATGTCAATCCACAGTGAATTAATTAATTGTGTGCTTATATAGCGCAGAACTCCCTCCCGAAGGGGTACCTCCGCGCTTCGACCGCTGCGAAACCCTTCCTGGCTTCCCTGAGAGATGGTCCCTTAATGGGTATCTCCAGGGTGAGACCAGGCATCCCCGGCAGTCTGGTGGGGCCGTTAGTGAAGATGAGGCAAGCTAGTGCCCAGAGTTGCCGAGTGTGATCGCTGATCAGAGTGGGCACCGAGGCGAGAGAATTATCGAGTCCGCTGACCCTGGTCCGGAAACCTGCCGCGTCGGGAATCGAACCCTGGTCCCGGGCCGTTCTCTGCTCTCGGGTCTGCCGCCTCTAACCAGTGAGCCACACTACTTCACACCAGTGAGCCACACTACTTCATATGAATATATTGTTTAATAAAGATACCAAATAAGGTGAATAATAATTCACATGAAAATTGACCATTCAAAAAGAATCAATTATTGGAAAGCCAACTAAAAAAAGAGCATATGGAGAAAGAGAAATGCCTGCAACGAAGAAACTGCACATTACAGTGTCTATAGAGCTACAATAATACATAAAAAAAACAAGAAAAAAAAGACTGTAATTTTATGAGAGGAAATAAGATATAAAAAAACATTAAGTTGAAGTAAAGGAGCATAATAGAACGCAGCAGTAAAAAGATAATTGGCACCGTTATTCTAACTTAACCATGGCTTTTTTCTTTTTGTGGCATTTTAAATAGAAAATTCCTGGGTTTAAGGAGCAGTGCAGCACTTAAAGGGAATTTTTTGCTGGTGAGGGGCGTGGGTGTGTGTGACCAGATTACAGAACCCCTGGTGTAATGGAAAGATGGTGGAAATCTTTAAGCGCCAGTAAACACTGCGGGGCATATTATCAAGGTATTTATCTCTGCTTTTTTGGCTTTAAAAGCCAAGAAAGTGGAGATAAAATTATCTCCCTATCAGCAACAGGGTGCTAACACGCAAATTCGCATGTTAGCACCCTTTTTCTCTACGCTTCCCCTTGCATCTCTAATGAGATGCAAAGGGGACGTTCCAGGGAAAAATAATAGGAGAAAAGTTGTGAAGCGACATTTCTCCTATTATCAAGGATTTCGCTAACCCTGTTAGTGATAAAAAAAGCAGCGCTAACCGTGGTTAGCGCTGCTTGTTTTACACCTGGTATTTTCCTGGCTTAGCCATGATATCCTATGGAAGGTGGATATCATGGCTAAGTTTGTGAGCCCCTATCATCAAGCTAACGCCAAACTTCAAGAGATTATCGTTGGTTTTCCAGCGATAATCTCTCATTTGGCAGTTAGCGTGAGGATTTTTATCACTTCTGAGATAAACGTTGCTAATAGCAAGTTATCTCAGCGATAATGTCCGGCGATGCTTAGCGATAAAAAAATCGTTGCAAAGCCTAGTAAGCGATAAATATCACTACTCATTGGTTAAATGCCCCTGTATTTTTATTTCTCATTTACTTTACACATATGTACAGTTTGAGAAAGCAAAAGTAATGTGCCCAGAACTGCACAAGGAAATCATCCCCACTATGCAGGCACCCTTGCAACATGACGCAGGGGTGCCTGTGCTGGCGCATGGCAGCCGATTGTGCGCCAGCATTGGGGAAAGCACACAAATTTGTTGTATTGTTTTTAATATGATGCCTCACTGTGTTTTTAAAATGACGCAGATTAGCGCAGCAAAATGGATTGCAGCACTGTGTCGTTTTTTGAAAAGTGAGGCCCCAGATTTGTAAATTCCAATATCATAAACATAGCCATATGGCCTTTTCACTTCTAGCAACATGTGTTAAAAAAAATCCCCTTGAGTTTAGTACAGTGTTCACAGGTCAGTTGATGTTATATGTTCATTAGTGATATATTATTTAGTATCTTCATGTATCATTAGGACTGCAAGCAAAGGTTATGAGGGCAATCCATATTTCAGTCATTCTTCGAAAGCCCACAGTAGGCAAGGCTATATGTGAGTGCACCCCAGTCTGCAGTTTACCCTTTTCAAATAATACGCCTGAGGGAATTGGTATGTGCACTGTGACTTTATATGAAAATGGATGCCTAGACATATGTGATTTGGTGCAGCAGAATGTAGCACAAATAGACAGAGGAAAAACTAAAAGAAATAAAGGTATTTCTCCTTGTTGCGCCTCCCTTAAGCCTCCTCTGGGGAGGTGTGGAAATCTGACGCATTCCCAGATTTACAAAACCATGTAAATCTAGGAATGCATGAGTTTCCATGGGTGGTGCATGGGAACACCTGCAGCAACATCCATGGAATTCCCTTTTAACTAAACTAAGGCGTGAAATTGGGCCATATTTACAAGACAAAGAACTCTAAAGAGATAGTCAGGGGTAAAAATATATATATATAACTGGGACTCAATAATGATATTCCATGGGGAACTTTATTTGCAGGATGATAAGTTAACTCTATCGCTGAAATGTATTAGGCACAATAAAATGTGTAAATAGGTGCTTACATACCTCCCAAGAAGGACGTTGGAATCATCAATAGTTTTCCCTTATTATATGATACGGATATAACCAATCATAGAGTCTTGATGCTACCTATTACAAGAGGAATTTATGGATCATAATGACAAAATCCCTTAGCTCTGGTCCTCTGCTTTGTCACCCAACCTTTTATTATTTGCCCTTATGATCAGGGGCTTAAAAGTAGACTGGGGGTTTCCTTTTGAAGTATGTTACCCAGACATCTGGAATAGTAGCATGTCCTATACTGCCAACATTGTCAAGGATCGGGCTACGCCCTCACGTTCACGCTATAATTGATCTACGTTACTCAGACATCCGGGGTATTAGCAGGTCCTACCTCGCCAGCGTCATCAATGATCGGGGTACACCCTCCCATTCACGCCGACACTTCGCGACCAGGAAGTACTTAAGCCGACCCCTGCCACGGTAACAGCGTACCAAGCGGCAAACAGTGTATTGATGTGGGTGCTACAGTGTGGCGTGCCTTCTGACGAAGTAAGGAGTGGGGGGGTGGGATGTGTACCTGTTGTTGGGGGTGTGTATACCTAACACAAGCCCCTCAGTTGCCTCTCAATAAGCGTTTGACTTTCTGGGCTGTTAAACGCTCTGCTGGGAATGTCGACTGCACTTACCGGCCTCATACAATTATTCAAAGATTTCTTTATAAACAATTCTGAAGCATGTTTGGCACTAATCATATGGCATACAAGTGTTCCTTTTGATCGCATGCAGGCTTGAATCTAACTACGGCTTGTGGGGCCCCCGGTGGGGTACCCTTAGAGGATCATTTTTGCGTGCTGAACCTTTGTGATTTCTATAATCATACAGATTCATGGATACACAGTAATAAGTGACGAACCGTGCAGGTTATTAGTTTACCTGATGAGTCAGTAACGTATTTGCCATTTTTAGTACAGATCTACACTAGGCGCCAGGCACCCTATGCCACTCTTAACCATTGCATTGCAACACCTAATAATGGTTGATGGTCTTCCAAGTGCAGGGGGTCCTTGCCTAGCTCTTTTATGTGTATACAGTATGGACAGTTGGCGCTCTAGTTGCCATTTAGGTGAACACTCATAGCTACCATATGCAATTCTGCAATGGATGGATTCCTATACAAAAGCCTCTATCGTTCTCCTCAAGGAAATAACAAGGGAATAATAATTCCCTCCAGTGAGTTCTGTACTTTAAAAATTGTTTGATCAATTTTATTTTGCTTATGTTATCCTTCCTTTTTTGTACCCATTTTACATCAGTGTGTGACTACGAAGGCCACCACCCCTCCTTTGACCATGTCTCTGGGATTCCCTAAAGCATAGGGTGAGGGGTAGGTGGTCTACCATTATTGTCACTAATAATTATAGTTGACACAGTTGCAGAATGCTAGAGATTGAATCCCAATAATCATTATTTTGAAGGTTCCATTTCTATTTTGTACCACATGGACATGTAGGGGTCCATCATGATGTCGGGCAGATCGCCATCGCCCGACCGATGGTGGCAAACCGCCCGACATCATTCCCCGCCGCTCTCCATTTACCCCCCCATATTACAATGGTGGGGGCTACAGCAGCAGAGGGAAAGACCGTCCGCCACATTTCCGCTGGCAGACAATCGATCCGATTGCCTGCTGGGCGGAACTCGGGCCTTATATGGTGGTGATGTCTGGAAGACACCACCATCCATATCAGGATGCCTAGCGGAGAAGACCTTTCTATGGCGACGATGACGCCATGGAAAGGAATGTGGGAATAGCTTTGAGGTCCCGTTTTGGGCTCCTGGGTGGGTCGGTGGGGGCCTTTACTTGGGGGATACCTACGGTTCCCCTCTACATTGGCATGCACAAGGTGGCAGGCATGTGATTTTCCACATGCAGGTACAAGACGAATTGCGCGTATTAGTGTCCCAGGTCGGACTTGGGTTATATCTTAGGTGTACTCCTAAACACTAGCATGTAGGTAAATGGGGGACACCCGGTATTGTTATAAAAGGGATCCAACAGCCCTGATGAATGCCCCAGACCTAGTAGGCTATCAGTATGAGCAGAAACATGTTGCAGACTCTAAGATGGACTAGTCTCATCATTCTCTCAGTTTTCCATCACTGTATTTATTTTTACTGTACCTCAGGCCCTCCATAATAAAGGTCATAACTGAGGCACATGAAGGTATTTTTTACTTAAACTGGATCCCGACCTTATCCTGTATATTTTATGTAAGAACTCCCTCCTACTGCCAAATTTTCGCGGCGGTTGAGTCCGACCTGGTAGTACCATCTTACCAGGGTGGGGAGAGAATGCCTGTGATGAAGCATGACACAATGTTGTGTGTGAGGCATCTTCTTCCATTAAGGATGGCCTCCTTATGCTGGATGGCCCCACGTGACCTGCAATAGGCAGCATCCGCTTCCAAACTTTGGGACCTTGCTCACTGTGTTGGTAAAGGCAACCTACTTCCTTTGTGGTCGTAGCCATATTGACAAGGCCATGAAAAGCAATGCAGGGTGGCTTTACATGGCCTTGTAAATATGGACAAGCACACTGCTCCGCCAGTGCATCAAAAAATGTGTGCACCAGCAGCTCAATTGGTTGATAAATAAGCGCCTGAATACTTCAGTTGTCTTTCTCAAATAAGTCTGTGCCAGTTTGGTTTGCTGCATTCCTTATGCATATTTTCGGTCTGCAGCACGCATATATATGGCTACATTAGATCAGTTGGCTGCTCTGGGACTACACACATTCTGGTGTGTTGGCTTGCTTCTGTTACACTCATTTAGACTTGTACGGGCAGTAACAGAACAATTAACTGGTTCTTGGATTTTTTTTCTTTATTTACTTGAGGTTGGGCTTGTGTGGGTAACGTCCTTCTTCTTGTACAGTACTCCTGGTAAATAGCACTGGTGCAGCTTTTTGGGGCACCCCTCTTACGATTCGTCCTCCTATGGACATTAACTTCTGATTGAGAGGGGAGGGGAATTAACATTACATTAATCACTTTCAATTAACAGTGTAACCCCATTTGCTGCACAATAAGGGCCAGGAATCGGTGAGTATATTTAAGAAGGTTGATTACAAATCAGCAATCAAGTTAAGGTACACAAATCTCAGCACCAGGCCATAAGATACAGAATTACAACTGGAAACCCAACCTCATGAAGAAGTTTAGACGTAACAGTATTACGCAAACAAGAAGTTCAGTCACAGCAATACAAAAGATTATAATTAAGATTTGGTGCTCAGAAAAGAGTTTCCGGTCCTCTCTTCTATACATGAGGCTAAGAGAAAGGTTCATTATTCTAGGAAATCTCAATATTCTGGAAAATGTAGAAAAATAAGAATACACAAGAAACGTACAGGAAGTGAAGGAAGTAAAGGAAGGTGTCAGCATTGTAGAAGCTTGGCCAAGAGTCTTCTTGGGTCAGGGGAATTGTGAGTATTAGCCTAAGCCACAATAAGCAAAAATGAAAGGGAATAAGCATAAAGGTCTAAACCTCTCAAAGTCCAAGGAAAAGTGGCTCTAGCACTAGACACGATAGACTCCAGTTATTCACAATAAATCATTCTGTTCGCATCATTAGGGGCTCATTTGTCCATTTAAATTCTCACATTGTAAGCTGTAACATTTGTGAAAGAACAACATTGTCCTTGCCAAAAGAAGCCATGTTGTAACGTTGCTGAATCGGACTCTTGAGTTAATGCTCTGGCTCTCCATGTTTTTTTGTCTTATCAGGCTCTTTCTCTATCACTAATAATATTGTGTTGTATCTATTCTTAAACTAACAATGCATGTGAATACACCTTCAAAGGAAAAGTCATGTAAGCAGAAATGGAAAATAATATTTTATGCACATGGAAAACAGGCCTATTAAGGGCAAGTTTAAAACATAAAATCGATGACACACATTTAGTATGTGTAGAATGTTTAGACACAAATGAATATAACTTTGTCAGTACATTAAATTCACATTGCATGTGGTATACAGTCAATCTTTAATACGCATGTGTAAGTATTGTTAAGAACTACATTTTATATGAAATATACGTGTAACATTAGTTCACACATTACATAAAAATCCATTGTTGTTTCTACAGTGATCACATTCTATATATGTGAAAATGGTGGATTCATCAATTCTCCAAAGATTATCTCAATTAATATGGTTAAGGCTCACTGTGTTAAGCATGAATTTTCAAATTCTACATTGAATGCATTGTAATAATGATGCCAAGTGCAACATTTCATATTAATATTGTTAGATCACAAGGAAAATATGCTAAGTGTATTTTCATGTTATGCATTTGTGACTTATAAAGGTGGGGTCAAAATTACACTGTCCCAGTATCCAAGGTATTCTTTTCAGATTTGGCCCTGTGGATGAATTTCTGCGGGTTAGAGAAAATTATGGATGATTGGAATGACATTAGGAGTGAGATCTGGTATGGAGAAAAGGTTTGTGGTCTGTTCACACAAAATATGGTTTGGATCAGCGGTGTCAGGCGCCCTCAATAGGCCATCTTTGATATGGTTATGTTTCATACTTTGCTAGGTTGCTTGTAACTAGGGATACAACTCAGGTGGTTGAGTACTCTCTTGGATATATATGTAGAGTTGAGAGTGGATCCTGGCTTTTGCACCCTCTGGGTTCATGTTTTCGTTACAGGTTTATGTTAGAAGTTTCCTCCACTATTTTGAAGGATTGATTGCAGTTACTATCTTATGTTTCTAAATGGTGCAATGAGCTGATTAATCCACAAGTCAGATTATAACACATGAGTCTATTCCAAAGTGTTTCAGTCTGAAACTAGCTCCTGCCTGGTATGTCTTCATACACGAAGACGAGCGATGTAGAAGACAGAGAAAGTGGTAATGGTTTTTAGTTACTGGAAACCTAAATCACATCTAGGGGGTTGTTCTCAAGGGAGATTAGTGAAACTTAATATGTAGGTTCCATGCCTCATTTAAAGGAGGATGTGTTGATTGATGCTGCTGGAGTCAGCGTCAGGTTGGCCCGTTCCCCACAGCGCAGCATTGAACGTCACAATATTGAGTTCAATAATCTCAACGCACTCAGATATCGACTCCAGAATATCATTTACCTACATATGATTAAGGTAAGAATGTGTAGGGAAATATAAATTTAGTATTCTTAACTTCACATGTACTTACCTCAATAATATAGTATTAGTTGATATTGGGCAGTCAATATGAGTGCAGGTTGGTATTAAAAAAGCAAGATTTATACCAGGGTCTAAATGAGAGGCATATTATCAAGAACAGCGATAAAATTTTCGCCGCTTTAGCGGTAGGAAACTGCTGCTACAGCGGCGATAATGGGCTTGATAATATGCCCTTGTGAATTCCCATAGCAGCCTAGGTTAACATCAGAACCTGGGCTGCTATGGGAATTCTCAAGGACATATTATCAAGCCCATTATCGCCGCTTTAGCGGCAGTTTCATGCCGCTAAAGTGGCGATCATTTTATCGCCGTGCTTGATAATATGCCCCTTAGTCCTTCTCTTGCTCATAATGGTGCTCGCGCTGACCTTAGAGTGAGGTCCATGTGCTCAGCTGATGTAGTGTGGCTATTGTACTGCAAACAGAATCTCCTAGTGGGTAATTGTGATCAAAGGAAAGTGATTTAAGATAAGGGGTTAAAAATGACTGTTTCTGGATAGTGTTTTAGCCTCATAAAAAGGCTTTATAATTAGAAAGAATATTACTTATGTGTAACCAAAGCATTGCCGGCCCCGTTTAAAATGATTGCTTTCAAGAGTGTTTTGGAATATGGCACCGTCTCTTGGAGTTACTTGCCTATTGTCAAGGAACCCATTGATTATTGAGAATGTCTTAACAAAATTCAAATAGCACCTAATAAATGAAACAGTGAACAGTAAAGGCCATATTTCTGTATATGGACACAACTGGAACAATCATGTGCCATTTGAAAACATCATTCTGAAATAACAGACACAATAAAATGCAAGTGATAAAATATACAAAAGGTTTTCACCTTCAAATTTGTTCCATAAATCAATCTAAAATAATCCACACAATCCAGAACCGGGTTTGAGCCTATAGAAAATAAGCAACGCCCATAACCCAAGAGAGGTCGAAGATGTTTTTTATCCATTGACCCTTTTTTGCAATTTCTTATTTTCATTTGATCTTTCCCCTGTGTGTGCCATGCAGAGGCTGGCTGTCCCGATTGTTTCTTTCTGGCAGATTACTTCCAGGCTCTCCTGGCTTGGTTTTAAATTATGCAATGTTTGAAGCAAAGGGCAAACAATGCAGTGTTTCATTTCTCTTCAAGAAAGAAATCTTTTACTTCATTATTGTTTCCCAGGAGACCAAACCTGAAAGAAAATTGTAAGAAAAGAAAATATATGTTTTAAAGCTTCAATGTGCCCACTTCAAAAAGGCTGGCTATGTAATAACACTGCTCTGAAATAACTGAATGAGTTCGCATGAAATTCTCTTTCTGTCTAAAATGATAGCGTCCACATGTTGAAGGCTCTGAAGTGTTACCCTCCTAGACTATGCATTACAACTACGTGACTGAAAAAGTTAGTAGTATGCTTTAGCAATGTTGCATTTGCGTAGTGATTTGTACCCCTTATAGGGTCCCTAAGCACTTTCTAGGTGGTCAAGTACATAGCCACTGACTTTGTTATTTAGTGCTGGTAGAATTTTAGGGTCTCATTTATGAAAACTGTCGGATCACCACGCGAAAACAGCGATGTAACAGTTTTCACTGCACCCTGCTTGCGACACGATGGATGTGCCGTATTGAATGTGTGGTGCTCCATGCTGCAATGGGTTACAGATACGTCAGGTTTTTTTACGTATCTGTAGGCGCAGGAATGACGCATCGCTGGAGTGTGTCGCAGAAGTGACGCAAGTCCATCAAAGTGTCATTACACATGGGTAAGTCCCATGAAAAATGCGACTGCGTTAGTCTTATGCTGTGAGGCAGGCATGAGATTTTGATGTAGTGGTGTCCTAGAAGTGGCGCAGTAAAAAGTGATAGATTTCACTTCCATTTCTATGAGGCTTTTTAAGGGGGGAATGCCCACCCGCATACATTATACCTAACACAGGTGTAATGTAGCGCAGGGTTTTACAAAGTGATGCTTCTGCTTAGAAATATCACTTTGTAAATAGGGCACAACATGGCAAATATTTTACGCCGCAGTGCATCACAAAAAGTGATGCAATAGTGGCGCAAAAATGTTGCAAGGCCTCAAAAATGAGGCCCTTAGTTTTTAGTGTCGCTTATGAGTAGTATATTTAGGGACTCATTTATGAAAATTGTTGCATTGCAGTGTGAAAATAGCAATGCAACAGTTTTCACAGCGCCCTCCTTGTGACGCGATGGATGTTCCTTATTTAATGTACGGAGCTCCATGTCGTAAGGAATTACAGACACATCAATAGTTCTCGCATATTTGTAGGCACAGTAATGACGCAACTCCAGCAATGTGTCATTACACATGGGCAAATCCCATGTTAAATGTGCCTGAATCAGTCTTACTCCTGCTGTGAGGGAGGCCTGATATTTTGAGATTTTGATGTTTTGACACAGTGGCATCCTAGAAGTGGCACAGTGAAATCTATCCGATTTCACTGCGCCACTTCTATGAGACTTTTTACGGGGGAACGCCTACCCTTCATACATTATACCTGATGCAGGTGCAGGGCTTTACAAAGTGACACATCTGCCTAGATGCGTTACTTTGTAAATAGGGCCCAACATGGCGCATTTTTTACGCCGCAGGTGTGTCACAAAAAGGGATGCAACAATTTTGCAAAAGTGGTGCAAGGACTCATAAATAAGGCCCTTAGAGTCTTGCATGGGATTTAAAGTTGTGTTCCCGTTGTGTTGCAACCGACTTGTGGCAGTGTTTATGCATGAAGCAAATGCAAAAGTCAGTGAGAGACTGGATTGCAGCTGTGACAGCCGGGTTGGTATTGTTTTTCTCAGTTCTATATGTTTGCTGTTTTTGTTTTTTCGTGCTGGTAGGGTGTTCTCACACTTAAAAGTCTGAAGAGAGAAGGGACGCTTAGCCAATGTTGGTTTTGGTGCAACAGGGAATTATCAAGAGCGGGCCATTATGGATCTGAGGGTTTTCTTACACTATAGATTATGTTAGTGGATTGAATTAATTTTGGCCCTGAGTCATGAATCACCCAATGGGAGATATAGAGGGCTGCGGAAAAGATATCTCCTCCGGGTGATATGGTTGTATCACTTCAAGTATGGATCTTGACTGGTGGCAGTGTTGTGGATTCGCTGTAGGCTGTGGAGTAGATACTGTGGCCTCGATGTCATTGCTGTCGTGAAAAGGTGACAACACCAGGATTAAGGCTTGACCTCTGTGGGGAAATGCTGTTTTGGAGGAAATTACTATTAATAAAGTAAGACAGGAGAATGTTATACAATAATATTGTTTTAATCATTCAATCAATTGGGAAAACGGCGAGTCTCAAAAACAGACCATAGTCTGAAGTTGAAAGTTCTGGATAACAGGCAGTAGTATATATACCGCAAAGACCCCAAAACACGTGTTACAAATTTCTACATGACACAAATGGCAAGCTGGGCAGATAAAATACGTAAAAATTTCCAAGAATTGTGTGTGTGTTCATAATTAGCTGAAGCCCCCTCGTTTGAGTTTTTCTTTTATTTCTCAGAATAAGGGTGAGATAACATAGAAAATCATTTTGTTTTTCTGCATAGCAAATAATTACTCTTGTTGTATGGCATTAGGCACAGCCCAGCCTATCAGACTTTAACATATTCTCAACAGGTGTGGGCTAAGACAGAAACTCCCCTTGTTTACAGCCTGCACTCAATGTTCCATGACAATGCAAATACATTAATTCTACTGTCGGCCTCTTGTTGTGTTTGTTTAAGAGATAGAAATGCGGTGACCTTTTCTGTGATATCTATACTAATTATTAATGTCCTGTCAAGTTTTTATCTGCAAAGAAATATAATCAGCACAGCTAATTTGACCCTACACCTTGAATGAATGTTTCCTAAAACTAATGTGCACTATGATCTATGTATTTCTGCAGAATCCACAGTTATCTTTTTAAGCACGTCCATGTATTAGCGTAGGCCGGTTCATTATTTACATAGGTTTAAATCTATCCCTTACCTGAATTTTTGTATTGGGGTTTGAGATTTTATATTTGTGTGTATGTATCTAAAACATGTATTCCTATTCTTTCCCTACATCAAGCCTCCCTCTAGTTAATTCTTCAACTATCTTCCCACCTTTCCATCTCCAGGGGAATCACCTTATGTTCACTACTCTAATCCTTGACATCCTTAGCGCTTTTCCTAACCAAAAAGGCTCCTCCTACTTTAGCTGGCATCCTTTTCAAACATGCTATCATCTGAAAAATAAGACACTTCAAGAGCAATAACACCACCAAAGGCAATAATGCCTTAAACAACGCCGACATGCAGGACAGCACCCACTCAACCCAACCCCTCATCAGGTGCAACCCCATGTTGACTATTTTCTTTTGTAGGTTATGCAATGTCTGAATGACCTCAGCCAAAGTCCCATTGTGCGTTTGCACACACTCCCCCTTCATGGCCGTCATTATCAACTTTAATTCTAGTTCTGCTACAAAATCAAGTGTAGGGGAGATCACAGGGACTTGCAAACCACATCTGGGCCTAGCCAGACCGTCTCTGCTGTCTCCTGGGTCAGCCCTTGAGGGCAACCCCGAACGACTGCCACCACACTACTTATAACCACTTGTGCCATTGAATAGTCTGTGTTCCTATGGGAATTCCAACCAGCAGTACCATAGTGTTCCACAGTTCTTTATGTCCAGTGCTGATGTAGCAAGGGCGTTGGATGGCCCAAGGGATGGTCATTTGATTGAGAGATGTTCACACCTGTACTCACCAGAGGGGGTGTGTAAAGTCACAAGGGAGCAGAGGCCAATCCAGTACGGGGCTAGTTGCATGTGGAGCCAAGCCCCACACATTCAATAGTGATCCATCAGGCTGGAGGTGCCATCCTGCATATCGGCATTGTAAGTGGTGATCTTGCAGTTGAGGTTGCTGTCCCATTTCCTTTACTGTCCCATTTCCTTTTACTGTCCCATTTCCTTTGAAAGAAGAAAAAACTGTGTTCATTTCATTGCTATTCTAGGGTGCATGGTAAATCCTTTCCATGTATATGTCTGTGTGTTTGCATCCCCTATTTCTTGACATTGCCCTACTATCTTATCAAATCTTAGGTGACGGTTTGTCTTGGTACCATACCACAATGATAGCGAGCTCGAATAAACAACTAAATTGATGGAGACTCACCACTTTACCCCTGGGCACGGAATTCACAGAGCTTCACAACTTATTCGTTTCAAAGATATGCTGCAATTTTGAACAATAGAGCAAGTATAGGAAAAAGCATAACTAGCCTAAATACCAATGGTACTACCACAAGTGCAGAAGTGCATGTAAAAATCTTGGTGAGTCAACTAAGTCAGGGAGTGGAGATTGGGTGAGAACTGCTAGGTCAACATACAATAAAGCGACTCACTGCACCAAAAAATCCTGGGATGAGGACAGATGGCAGGAACTAAAGTCCGCCAGCGATAGCAAAAACTCTAAGGGCCTCATTTATGAGAAGTGATGCATCGCTGCATGAAAGCAGCGAATGCGTCACTTCTCAGTGCGCCCTCCTTGTGACATGATTGATGCGTCATATTTATTGTATGATGCATCTTGTCGCAAGGAGTCACAGATACGCCAGTATTTCTGACGTATCTGTATGGCGCAAAAATGATGCATGGCCTGCATCAGTCTTACGCCTGCTGTGAGGCAGGCGTAAGTTATTGACGCATTTGTGTACTAGAAGTGGCGCAGTGAAATCTTAGATTTCACGGCGTCACTTCTACGACCATTTCTTGCGCTGGAACGCCCCCCGCATACATTATACCTGGCGCAGGTATAATGTGGCGCAGGGGTTTACAAAGTGAAACATCTACCTTGATGAGTCACTTTGTAAATATGGTGCAACAAGGCACATTTTTTACGCTGCTGGTGCGTCACTTTTTGTGACGCACCAGAGGCGTAAAAGTGACGCACGGCCTCATAATTAAGTCTCTAAATGTTTTTGGAATGTGATTAAATGGAGCAGGGGAGGAGTAGCACAGTCACCAGATAACCACGTTGACCCCGATGTGTGGGTTAACTTTTTTGCCACTCAATATGCCGAGGAAGAAGTTGATGATGGGGTACCATCCCTAATCCACCATTTCCCCTCTGCTATAGTTTTTAACAAGGAAGACGTGAGTCGTGCACTCAGGGCCCTAACTGGTGGCAGGGCACCAGGCCTAGATTGCATGCCCGCAGACATTTTCTTGCACTTCAAGCCCAAATGGTCTACTTACATACTTACCAATTCCAGATACCTGGTGGGGGTGGAGATAATACCCATTTGCAAAAAGGGAGATAAATCCTTGCCTGGAAACTATAGGCCAATTAGCCTTCTATATTTCATGCAGAAAGTGGTGGCTAGGCTTGTTCTAACCAAGGTCCAGGACTGGATTGATGATAATGCTGCTCTCTCCACTCTACAAGCAGGTTTCAGGGCCCACAGAAGCACCATAGATCAGGTGTTCCACTTCATTCTTATTTACTGGTGTATAGTTGTCCTCGGCAAGGTCATCATGTTTGCCGCCTTTGTCGATTTAACGCCTTCGACGCTCATGACGAGCTCAGCTCGTCATGAGTTACGCCGGTCGTACGCTCATGACTAGCTGAGCTCGTCATGAACCGCGGGTTTTTGAAAACTTCAGCGCACAGCGGGAAAATGGCCTGCGCGCATGGTGTTAAAATCCGCCTTTGAAATGGTATCTAGGAACAAATTGTGTGAGGTCCTGAAGGAGATGGAGCTGCCTTTAGATATGCTCTCCCTAATTGTCTGTCTCCATGAGGACAATTTTGCACAAATACGGTGGGGGGCGGCAGGAAATAAGACTGATCCTTTCCCTGTGTGCAAGGGCATTCGTCTGGGATGCGTGCTAGCAGCGACTCTGTTCTCTCTATTTATAAATGATGTTGCAGATTTCCTTGGTGCCATTCACACTGATGCCCCTGTTTTCGCTGGAAGAAAAATTCCCATCCTCATGTTTGCGGATGATATGCTGATAATCTCCTAAACACCTAGTGGATTGCAGCGTGCCCTCAGCCGCTACGGAGAGATTTGTCTTTTGAGAGGCCATAAAATCAACGCTGCAAAGACAAAACTCATGGCATTTAACCAGCATCAATCTTTCAGTGGAAAATAATGATGGATGGGCTCCCTCTGGAGCAGATGGACGCTTTTGTCTATCTGGGCATCAACTCATTAAGGACATGAGGGGGAAGCCTCACATTGAAGCTACAGCACTAAAGCACCAACAACAGTTAGCATGCACTCTTAGAAAGGAAGTGAAGACCTCTCTGACGAAACCCATTAGCCTGGCTCTTCAAATTTATATTGATATATATTTATATTAAACTGAACTGTTTTAAATTGGGCGATTGTCTTTACTATTGGAGGCTTTTAGACTTATTTTAAATCCTACTTGTTTAGGGCGCCTGAGCCCACCTTACCCAATGCGCAGCAAGGACGGCTTAGTTTCCGGTCCACCGCAATCGGTTATTCCGATTGATTGAAGTGGAGAGAGACCGCCCATCAGTTTTCTTAGCCGCGTGGGGCACCGTAGGAGCGGTTAGCGCTCTAGTAGTTATCCCTCCCAGCTATAAATCACCCGTACTCCCAGCCGCACCAGAGGCGTGCCTACGGCAAGCCCGTCTTTGCCTGTCTGCGCCTGGATGCTGCCGGCTGCCAGGGAATGCTGTCCGTTCACACACAGAGACTTCTGCCGTCCAGGTTGGTTTACCCTTATGAGAGGCTGGTGGAACTCAGGCAAGCCGCACCTTGTGCAGGGGGGTTAATTAACTTTCAAGCAGCAGATGCTCTCCCGTTAGTGAAGTGCCCGGACTGTGGATGGTTACTGGAGGAATACAAACACACATATCACAACCCACTACCATACTCCTTCCTCAATCCTTCATGTAAGGGGCAGGAGGAGGGGAGTGAGAGGCACATGGAGGGAGGGCAAGGAGTGCCCTTTAAAGGGCTGTATCTCAATGTGAGATCCTCCCAAAACATGTGGCTGAAATCTGGGACTTATTAGATGATGCCAGGCCTGACATTTGTCTCTTTACTGAGATCTGGTTGAATAATGAAGCAACACCAGCACTGGCAATGGCATTCCCAGCTTATTATTCCGTTGTTCGCTTAGACAGATCTGGAAAGCAGGGTGGAGGTCTGGCTATTGCCATGCGCCCCCCTTATCATATTAAAACTCTAGACACAGTCTCTTCCTCCAACCTAGAGCTGTTGATATTTAGGGTACTTCGAGGTCAAGCGATTGAGTGGGCGGGAGCTCTAGTGTATCACCCCCTGGAGGTAACAAGAGAGAGTTCTTCTCAACATTGCTAGAGAGGCTGGCCCTGTATATGCTCCAAACAAATAAGTTCCTACTGGTTGGGGACTTTAACCATCATCTGGAGGGTCTCTCCAGCACAGAATCGGCCTCTCTGGTGGCAGCAATGGAAGCTTTTGATTTTTCCCCTAGAATCACTAGTCCCACACACGTGGCAGGTCATGTGCTGGACACTATCTTTACCAACATCCATGATCTGGTAGTGGAACCCCCGCAAAAGTTGGGCTGGACCAACCATCCGGCTCTAAGCATCTCGTGGGCGCTTACAAAATTGCCCGGGCCTCCACCTACTGGTAAGGACTGCCGTAGACCTTGGAAAAAGGTGACACCTGCCGCCTTCATTTGGGCCTATATTCCTCCCGTATTTGAGAATGGCGACGACTGCGATACTGCCTTAGAAAGGTTCAATGCCACTATAATCAATGTCCTAGACCTATTTCCCCATTCAAGAGGATAAAAATCCAGGAGAGGGCAGCGCCTGCCCCCTGGTATTCAGACAGTCTAAAGAGAGAAAATGGAGGAAATCCAAATTGGAGCAGGAAGAATCGCTCTATCGAGCTGCTCATAGAGCTTACCTAAATAGCTGTAACCTAGCTAGGAGATCCTATCTAGGCTCTCGCATCATTGAAGCTAAAAACTGATCTTGGGAGCTTTTCACCATTTAAAGGAGTTCGCTAACCCCAGGTCCAACAATCTGCTCCCACCACCTACTCAGGCACTATGTGAGAGCCTAGGGAGCCACTTTACTAATAAGATCGACGTGATATATCGTGCCTTTCGGCCTCAAGAGGGAGCCCACGGTATAGCCCCCCTTCAGGAAAGCAGATGCCTTTCGAGCTTAGATCTCTTTCCTAACGTCACTGGTGAAGAAGTAAGTTCCCTTCTAACTCAAGTGAAATCCGGTTCCCCACTAGACCCGGTGCCGCCTGCTGTCATGTCTGAGGTATCCCCAGTCCTAGCCAAGGCACTTGCTGAAGTTTGTAATATCTCGCTTGCCACAGCTATTGGCCCTCGCAAATGGAAAAGCGCACACATAAAACCCCTGCTCAAAAAGGCATTAGCTGACCCCACTGATCTGCAGAATTTTAGACCGATTTCTCTACTCCCTTGTAGCGTAAAAATCATGGAGTCATTAGTTAATCGGCATCTCTCCTACTATTTGGAGCAGAATACCATTCTGGACACATCTCAGTCAAGTTTCCGTGCCTCGCATAGCACGGAGGCCGCACTGTTGGAGGTCACGGACACCCTAAAGATGTCTCTTGATAAGGACATCCCTGCCATGTTAGTGTTGCAGGATCGGTCAGCTGCCTCAGACACCATCTCTCACCATATCCTTTTGGATCGGTTGCAAGAGATTGGTGTCAGAGGCATGGCCTTCAAATGGATTCAGAACTTTCTGGCTGACAGAACACAATGTGTCCAGTTGGGGTCCTTTGTTTCCCAAACTACTGTGGTGGACAAGGGTGTCCCACAGGGCTCGATCCTGAGCCCTACCATGTTTAATATATATGTGGTGAATGTCTGACATAATATCGACAGACAGAATATCGACATGCAAAAATATCGGAGCAAAAATATCGACAGCAAAAATATCGGAATCCTATCTTCATTAAGGTAAGTACAAAAATATCGAAAAAATAATATCGTAGTACAAAAATATCGGAATCAAAAATATCGTTTTTTTAAATGTATTAATAATAATGTAAAAATAATTTTAAAATACATATAATTTTACAACTATTAAATAAAAATATTAAAACAAAATTAAAACTAATACATATACATTTAAAATAAATAAAACACTTAATAATTTAAACTAATTTTAATTTTTTTCATCTAATTTATTTGATTTAATGTAATATTTTTTTGTTTTTACCCTGTACGCCTGTACCCCAAAAACCCAAAACTGACCCTGAACCCTAAAAATATCCCTGTACCCCAAAAACCCAAAACTGACCCAGAACCCTAAAAATACCCCTTTACCCAAAAACTGAAAACTGACCCTGAACCCTAAAAATACCCCTTTACCCAAAAACTGAAAACTGACCCAGAACCCTAAAAATACCCCTTTACACAAAAACTGAAAACTGACCCAGAACCCTAAAAATACCCCTTTACCCAAAAACTGAAAACTGACCCTGAACCCTAAAAATACCCCTTTACCCATGAACTGAAAACTGACCCTGAACCCTAAAAATACCCCTTTACCCATGAACTGAAAACTGACCCTGAACCCTAAAAATACCCTTTTACCCAAAATTAATTAATATTATTTAATTACCAATTAATTATTAATTAACAATAACAATAAAGTAAATATATTAGCACATTTGCTGTAATTAATTTAATTTAATAATTAATATTATTTTTCCCAATTAATTAATTAAGAATAACAATAAATTATATATAAAAAAATTACTATAAATAATGTAATTAAATAATTAATATTAATTAATTACCAACTAATTAATAATGATAAATATGTAAATAATTATATTAATTAATTAACTAATTAATAGAAATTAATTACCAATTAATCATTAATTAAAATATGTACAAACATATATCAATTAATTAATTATTATTAAATTACTTCCCACCCTATTCCCCTATAAACCCATAACCCGCTACAGAACATATTTATCAATTAATCAATTAATTAAAAATAATTAAAAATTATTTCTCAATTAATTAATTAATAATTCCTACTAATTAAAATTTAATTTAACATAATTAAATTACTTCCCACCCTATTCCCCTATAAACCCACAACCCGCTACAGTAGTAAAAGACAATATTTAATTAAATTACATTAAAAATAAATATTTAAACATAATAAATACAATATAATATACACTAAATTTATTTAAAAATTGATATTAGTAACATCAAAGTTATTAATTTCGATATTATTGACATCGATATTTACAACTTCGATATTACTGATATCATACCAATATCGATATTTAGACTGTCGATATTACTTACCTTCGATATTTTGTCCCATCGATATTTAAACTTCGATATTTTTGTATATCGATATTTAAAAATCGATATTTTGTCTGTGTACCATATGTGGCCCCTCTAGCCTCAATCATCAGGAACTGTGGGTTTGATACCTTATCTTATGCTGACGACACTCAGGTGACAGTCTCCATCGAGAATAGCCCTGCTGCAACCAAACTTAAGTTCATACACTGTATGACCAGCATAGCGAATTGGATGAAGAAGAACTTCTCCAACTCAACTCTTCCAAGACAGAGATAGTGCTATTTGGTAAAGCGGAGGAGCTGTGGACCCCAGATTGGTGGCCATCAGAACTAGAGGATGGGCCAAGAACTTGGGCATAAAAATTGATAACAAATTATCTATAGAAGAACAGGTAAAGACTATGGCAGGCACCTGCTTCAGAACCATTGCGATAGCTCAGGAAGATCTTTCCTTGGATTCTGCTCATGGCCAGAAATACTCTCATCCAGTCGCTCTTAGTTAGTCGACTAGACTATGGTAACTCTCTGCTGGTTGGAGCGAGGTGGTCTAAAATAAGGTGGCCCGCCTTGCCCTCAACAAACCAGCACGGACCCCCTCTCTACCTCTACTGAGCCAACTGCATTGGCTTCCCTTCAGAAGGCGATCCATCTTTAAACTGTTATGCCTGGTCTTTAAATCCCTTCAAGGGATGGGGCCAGCCTACCTGACGAAGAAGATTGAACGTTATCAACCCACACGACTGCTGACATCTAGTAGACGTAACTTGCTCTGCATACTGAGAATGAGGAAGGCCAAGATGGGTGGTCAGGCGTTTTCGTTTCTTTGGAACAACCTTCCTGATGAGATCCGTGCCTGTACCAATTTCCCTCAATTAAAAAAAATTGCTTAAGACCTGGCTATTTTAATTGGTTCCCAATAGATTTGGGTGCTCTCCTCTCAGGCGTTGAGAGATCCGCCCGGGGATGATTGGTTGCGCCTTACAAATGAGTAAATAAATAATAGCAAAGTGGTAAGCTCAGCCCTCTATGGGGCTGAGTTGTGGGGCCTAGAAAACCTAAATCAGCTCACACCAGCAGAGAATGTATTCTTACACACAATCACTAGCCTCCCACAGAGACAACCCACCCTCCCCCTAAGTAATGATCTGGGCAGGAAAGCTCTAAAGGACCATGTTAGGCTATGCTCGATTCTATACTGGCGATGACTATGGGTCACGCAGGAACTGTCAGTATACACTGAGGGCTTAAGGGATGGTATTAATACAGACCAATTTCATTAAATGAGTTGGCTCCGAGATCTGAAAGACACGCTTTATTAAATTGGACTACCACACTTCCGGAATCTCCTCTTCACTTCGACATTCCCTTCGAAAAACATTCTCAAATAGATTTACTGGGAAATGGTTACACAATAAGAATTCAGATCTCATGACCCTTCCACACTCACAGGGCTCTTCCTTCAAATTAAACCATACCCTAGCCAAGAGTCATATTGGGATAAAATCTCAAAGCCTTTGGATCGGAAACTTTACTTCCAATTTATATCTGGCACTTTGCCTTTGAAGTCTTTCTCATCCAAATGGCTTCACACCAGGGAGCGGCGTGCTAATTTGTCATGATGTCGTCGGGGACGGTCAAAGCAGTAACGTGCTTGTACTCCAGGATGGTCAACGAGAGGCTACCCCCACTAGAGACACTCAGGACCCGATGGGAGGCTGACATAGGGAAAGACATCCCGGAGACTACGTGGGCGCAGCTGATGCGCCGAGCCTGGAAGGGTACGCGTCACGCTCGATTTCAGTTGGTTCACTTTTATATACTGCATCGGGCCTACTTGACCCCGGAGAAAATACAGAAATATTTTGCCTCGAACGCGGCGGCTTGCCCCAGATGCCGGACGCTCGGGGCTGACCTCATACACATGTTGTGGTCCTGCCCTGCGTTGCCCTTATACTGGACGCTGATAGGGGACACCCTTAACGGGATTACTGGGAGGGCCCTGGAGTTTGACGCCGTGGTGGGGATCCTGCATTGGTTCCCTCACACTCCCAAAAACAAAATCTCTAGTAAATTTATTGACCTGGGGCTAATACTGGCGAAGCGGGAGATAACCAGATACTGGAAGGCATGGGTTGGTCCAACAGGCACTAAATGGCGCAATGAACTTCTAAAATGGGCTGCGGGGGAGAGCACCCTGAGGTATCAACTGGCGAGGCGGCAGCAGAACGAGAAGGCGTTAGAGGCAGCACAGGAGTGGAAGACATTGGTGCAGGCCCTGTGAGATCACAGCACATCCAGTGACTCCGATAGTGATGAAGGTGAACAGCCTCCATCCCTGTAGAGATATTTAGAGGCGGAACTTCCATTAAGAATGAAAAGGTTTCCGTCCACAAGCTCTTTGCATGCACACTAGTGCACCGATGGCGGGGTGTGAGGGGGGAGGCGGATAGAGGGAAAGGGAAGCGGCGTAAGCTTCCACCGACATCGAAGATTTTTCATACTGTATGCTTGGTACTTAGTCCTCTGGGGGGGTTGGGCCAAGTGGGAGGGGTGGGGTGTTTTCAAGTTGTTTAGAAAAGCAGAAGAGGACCTTTCATTTATTTTGGTCAATGCCAGAAGACCACTAGACCCTCATACATTGGTTCAACGTAAACGCCGCCCAGCCTCCGGGATGTGGGCTGAATGGCTGTGTGTTAGTGGTATTTCTTTACCGGGGTTTCTTTCTTTTATTTGTCATTGATAATGTATCAACGGACCGACATGTAACTGGCTAATTACTGCAGTAAAAATATATTAAAAAAAAAGAAAAAAAAATGGCTTCACACCAGGGATGACAAATGCCCTGTCTGCGTCAAACAAGTAGAACCCTATTCCCATGTGCTTTTTGCCTGCCCAGCTTACGTCAGGCCACAGAAAGTTTGACTGGCCCAGCTCTGTAAGAATCTGGGCACAAGATTATACAAAGAAGCCTTACAAATTCTACGTTTCAACTCTTCTCCCAGGTATGCAATCCCTGTGGCCAAGTTTTTTGGGTGGATGTGGCAGATCCACTCTAAATGATCCAACACGAATATGGGGGTAAACCAATCTAATGAGGCTCGTTTAAGCTCAACCGGGCATATGAGATTGATTTCAATCAATGTTATTTTTCAGTCTTGTTTTAATATGTAATTCTTGAAAAGATGGCTCTACTTGCTTTTCTGCACAAATGTATTAACTTAGATTTTAACTTCGATCTTAACTTTTGTATTCTGGAGCTATTTTTAATCTATTTGTTTTTACCTGTATGTGCTTTTATGACTTGCTCAGTCGAATAAAGCTATCTCGATGATGATGATGATATTGCTCTACATGTGAACTTGGCTCCAGTGTGCCATTTGTCATGGACAAATACTAATCCCGTAATGCTAAGACTTGGGGCCCGATGTAGGTGGCCATTTACCGGCCGGTAACGGCCACATACATGGGCCCGATGTAGGTGGCCGTTACCGACCGGTAAATGGGTTTTTGGGATGTAGGGGGCCAATTTTACCGATTGGGTAAATTGACTGAATCGGTAAAATACCGAATCAGTATTTTTACCGATTCAGTAACTTCCAGATGTAGGTGGGACTCTTCTGAGTCCCAAAGGCCTTTCAGATTCGGTATTTTACCACCCAATCCAATTGGGTGGTAAAATACCGAATCCATGTGCGCATGCACATGTGTGCATGCACACCTATGCCATGTGACAGACAGACATGCCCTTAGGGCGTGTCTGTGTGCCACATGGCACACATGCCTGTATTTGGGGTGCTAGAGGGTGTCAAAGTGACACCCCCTGCACCCTTGCTGGAATCAGTATTTACCGAATCGGTAAATACCGATTCAGTAATGCCCATTGATTCCTATGGGCTTCAATGCCCATAGGAATCAATGGGCATTACCGAATTGGTATTTACAGAATCGGTAAATACCGAATCTTAACAATTCGGTATTTACAGATTCTGTAATACCTACACCCCCACCCCCTCTATTTTACCACTTCTTAAGTACCGAATCGGTAAAATTCGGTATTTAAGAAGTGGTAAAATAAAATTACCTACATATAGCCCCTAGTCTGTTCACACGGTCAGGTGGTAGAGGGTTAGCTAAATAGTTACTACATTCAGACGATGGGTAAGACTTAAAAAAATACCTCGGTGCAATACCCCTTTTTCCCACTGTGTGTGAACCCTCTTTTGCCCTGCCTTCTCCATTGTTGATATCTCTTCCATTAATTCTTGTTTTTCTGTCAGGACATGTAAGATTTCAGGGGTGGTGTCAAATCTAGCTGGGTTGTGTTAACTCGTGGAGTTACAGGGATAATGAGTCAGTTGTAGTTGTGCTTTTATTCTGCATAAAAAGAGGTGCAGAAGACAGCGTGTGATATTTGGGGATACTTCTTTAGGGAGATGCAATCTGTCAACTGCAGCGGCATGGGGGATGAGGGAGCATACATAACAACTGTTGTTGGATGTGGATGTGTCTATACTATGCATGTGTTGGTACTACATATTTTCTATTAAAGCAGTATGGAGAAGGTGATGGCCAGTATTATTATCAACAGTTGTCAGCATGCATGTAATAGTTAATATAGGATCAAAGTAATAAAAATCCACTAGTGCTAAGAATAGCTAGTAAGATATTTTGGTTTTGGCAGGCTCTCCATGGAGATGATAAGTTGACAACATCTGTTCGTTATTCCTAACAAGGTGGTGAGGTGGGAGGAGGTATTATTGAGGGCATGGGTGCCAAAGTCGGACCTGGTCCCCTTTAGGAAAATCTCACTGGGGTGTGTACCTCACGGACCAGAAAATTAACAGCAGACTTGACATCACAGTGGACACAATGGTCTGGCTTTTTAAGAATGGTAAGACTGCAACTATTGTAGTGTCCTAGCTGACACTGTTAAGGGTTAACCATGTAAGCCTACACTAAACACCCACCCACCACTGATGTCACGAGGCATGTGCCATCAGTCAATAAAAGGAGCCGAGCGCACATACCCGTGGCTCACTAACCCACTACCTAACTGGTGTCCGTGTCACTCTTATTACTAGCATGTGGGCGTAAGGCCCACGACGCGACAATGGCGACGAGGGAGTGGATCGAACTCCACGAGACGCAGCCACGGCTGAAAAGGGAGGAGAATGCTGCCCGTGTGAAGGGCACCCCCTAACAGGATCGGCGCCGAGTGGCCCGAGGGGTGTGTGCCATGCCCCGGGCCTAGCGTCGACAAAAAGCGGACCGGACAGAGCCCACCTGCACCGGCCGCCACTGCGCCCAGGAGAGGAGTGCTGACCGGGTGGAGCCCACTCGCCACGGCCGCAGCGGATCACGAGGCCCGTCGGCCGGAGATGAGCCCAGGGGCTACAAATGGCCCCTGGGGGTCGCGGATGCCAGAAGCGACCCCCCTCATGTGAACGCACCAAGCAGAGCCCACCCGCATGACCAGCGCGCCTGGCACAATAAATTTCAAAACAAAGCAGCGCCAGCTGAGTCCACCCGCGGCCTGCCTGAAGCGACCCCCCCTATGATCACCGATCACAGCATGGCCAGCGGAGCCCACCTGCGGCCTGCCTGCAGCGTCTGCTGTTTCCCCGCCGTGCCACATGTGTAATTAAAGGCGGCCGCGGCGAGAGTGAAACCACTGAAAAGAAAAGTAAAGCGGAGCCACCCGCGACACACTAATCGGCAGCGGAGCCCACACGCAGTCTGCCCGACCAAGCAGCACAGCACAACGGCATATGGCCCCCAGCCCCTGCCTGCGCGCGAAGGGACTAAAGCTGCCGTGGGCAGGGAGCGGGAGAAGAAAGAAGAAATGCGGCGTGAGCGCCCGCAGCGTGCGAGGAGCTGTGGGACAATAAAACTGAAGTGGAGCCCACCCGCTGCAATAAGGGATGCTGCCCGGCCTGCCTAAGTAAGACGGTGAGTGACCGGCAGCGTGTGAAGAGCTGCCGGCGCTGGAAACAATCAGCGGAGCCCACCCGCACACCAGCACCGCACGACTGGACATGGCCCCCAGCCCCCTGCCCGCGCTAGGACTAAGTGAGGCTGGCGGGCAGGGAGAGCAAAGGAACGGCGGTAAATCGCCGCTGCTGGCGAACAGCAAGGTGCCCCATTTCTGGTGTCCCAGGCAGCAGAATGACTGCAAGTGGCCTGCCATGTGCGAAGACTTCCCCCACCCCGCGCAGCGGGTGCATGAAGTGACTGCTGCGGGCCGGGGAAGGAAGAAAGGAAGCGGAGTGGTCGTCCCTGCCCCACCATACCCCTCAGCGTCCTGCACGCCTGCTGTAACCGAGGAGGAAAGGAATGGCAGCAAGCACAGAGACACAGTACCCGCAGGTCAGAGTCTGGGAGGAAGAGAGACAACTGAAGCACACACTGGTGTCCCACTACCCCCAAATTGCACAAGCAAAGAGGTGACTTACCTGGGGTCAGCAATGGCTCCAGCCCCCCTCCTGCACACTCCCGGCAACAGCAGGTCCTACAAACTGCAAGAGAAACAGGAAGGAAAGTCACCAAGAAGAGGACACTGCTGCTGAAGGAAGACCAGCAAGCTACACTGCCATCTTGTGGACACTGGGAAGAATTGCACCACAAGAAGCACCCATAAAGCAAACAAGCACAAGTAAGCACAAGGAACAGCCTACAGGGAGAACAAGCCTACAGCGACGCGGCCGGAGACCCATCACCACTGCAGAAGTGACGCCTGTGGCCACAGGTGCTCACCGCAATCGCAGCAGACAACCTCACGCTGGACGTCGAGGGAGAGTCAGAAACGTCTACCGCAAGCAGCAAGATCCAAAGGCAACCGATAGAAGAGCGCAAGTGTACCCCGGACGCGGACAGTACAGGACAGCGCCTGAATGAGAGGAAGCCACACCCAAAGCACAAGAAGACGTGCGAGGCAAGTACCAAAGTGTGAAGAAGAAAAGTGCGACACGCAAGTGAAAGAGCGACAACGCCAAAGAAACTAAAAGTGCAAGGAACAAAGCTACACTGAAGATATATCACGACGGTACCAAGTGAAGCCAGAACTTGCCACTGCAATGCACACTGACGTGCAACGGAAGAGTAACACAAAGTTACCCCGCAGCCAAAAGGAGGCAAAGCAACCAAGCACGGTCAACGCCCCAAGAAGCTAAAGAGCCTCACCGGATGCGAGCACGAGAAGTGCATCCATTGGAGAAGGTCCATGGAGCGGTGAAGTAACCCTCCGGAAAAAGCAGAGCACACGAAGAGCGCAGGCGAAACTGCGCCAACGAAAAGCACTGCAGCAGAAGCAAATAGCGATCCCAACAATCGCGGATAGCAAGAAGACTCACGAAGAGCAAGCTGTCCACCCCATCTGGTAGCAAAGAAGATCGCCCAAGAAGAAGAGGATGATCCAACAAGCCAGAGGGGCGCCCAAACAAAAGCCGATCACCAAGATGATCGCCCGTGAAGGTAAATGAGGATAACCGACCTGCCAACAGGTCGCCGGAATACTGACCCGCCACGAAGGCGCAGCGAAAGTATTCTGCCAAGAAGTCAGGGTGAAGATGTCGTGCCGTAAGACGTCCGTCAACTGAGAGATCAGGAGAATGTCCGAAAGAAGACCCGGAGAGACGGATGCAACACTCACAAGAAAAGAAGTAAAAGGAGGCAAGAGAGAAGATCGTAATGACCAGTCCAGTCACTGAAGAGTGTAGAGAAGACCGTGTCCTAATGACAGGACAAGACCAGACGGAAACAGGCGGAGTGCACGCTGCTTGAAGAAGCCTGGTCAGCAAGACAAAGGAAGAAAGGTGACCGCACCGTGTTGCGAAAAGGAGAGGAGAGAATGAGTGGCACGATGCCATGAAGAAAAGAACTGAAGGAAGAAGTCATGTGGCACGACGCCATCAGGAACATCTGGAAAAGGTGAAGAGAGGTGTAACAAGTCCACACACCTACAAGAAGAAGAAGAGGTGACACACACCACAAACCCGTGTACAGTGACCCACACGTCCAGGAGAACACTGAGAGCACCAAGAACAGAACAGCTACCCATTCACAAGATCCCGACGACCCATGGACGGTAGGAGAGCACAGGCCGGACCATTGGCAACACCCACCTTTCGGATTGAACGGAAGTCTGGAAGCGGAGGGAGTTCAGATGGCCTGAAAAGGAGAACTGACCAATCCCCACCAGCCCGTGGAGATCCAAAGGGCAAAGGCCTCAGGGACACCGGTGGCAGAGGGTCCCGACACGAGAGATGGATCCATCGCCGTCTCACCTGCACGTCCCGGGGAGAAGAGGAACTTGTGCGCAAAGGAAGGAGTCAACAACTACCCTTCAGGGGGAGCTACGGACTTTGTGAGGTAGTACCCTCATCGTCTCCTCCATTCACACGCAGACTGTGGAGTTGGAGCAACGCTGTGGAATATTACCCGGCCTAGTGGAAACCTGACACAAAGGGCCTCCGGTATATCTCGTGGCAGGAGAATACCCGCGAGAGGGGCATCCCAGTGAGAAGAATGTCCTTCAGACTCTACCCTTACAATGTGAAGCCAAATTGCTGACAGTGAAGAAACCGACGGACCAGCAGAAGACAACGTCACCCTAGTCTAACATTTGGTCATCCTGTTTGACGTAATCCACAAAAGCCAGGTCTCAGTGGACTGACCAACACATGTCCACGGCGAAAGCGAAGAAGAGCACACCCACCGATAACCAGGACGTCAAGCCAAGAAGAAATAAAGTTTCAGCAGCACTTTCCATCACCGTCATCAAGCAAGCAGCTGAAGAGACTCGATGTAAATTTGTAATTATGGTACATTTGTGTATTTCCTCCCACAGGTTTGGACTCTTGCTTTTCCTTAATTTTTATTAAAGTTTGGGAGGAATGTAGTGTCCTAGCTGACACTGTTAAGGGTTAACCATGTAAGCCTACACTAAACACCCACCCACCACTGATGTCACGAGGCACGTGACATCAGTCAATAAAAGGAGCCGAGCGCACGTGCTCGTGGCTCACTAACCCACTACCTAACTGGTGTCAGTGTCACTCTTATTAAAAAAAAAATGGTAATTTAGTTTCTTATATAGCGCACGTATCACCACAAAGGGTATCTCAGCACTTGCTTTGGGAACCCGTCCTGGTTTTTCCCTGTGGGATAGCCCAGCTGGGCACCCCAAGGTGAAAGCCAGGCATCCCGCCGTGGGGGCCGTAGTGGAGATTGAGCAAGCTATTGCCCAGAGTTGCAGAGCGTGAACTCCTGATTCAAGTAGGCACCGAAGCGAGAATTATCAGGTCCGTGGACATTTGGGCTCCAAACCCTGCTGCGTCGGGAATTGAACCCTGGTCCCGGGCCAACTTCTGCTTCTGGGTCTGCCGCCTCTAACCGGTGAGCCACACTTCTCTCTTATTACTAGCATGTGGGCCTAAGGCCCACGACGCGACAACTATCAGATAGCGATAATGATTACATCTGTCAATCACATCATTGTAGTCAATGGGCAGTTCCTTAAAGAGTCCCTGAAGTCAAAGTATTGTGGAATCTATTAGCTCAAGGGTGAGGCATGGGGAATACTGCTGGCACACGGAACAGATGTGTATGTATAATGCAAATTAACATTTTATAGTAGTCTTGTTAAAGCATGCATCTCTTTCTATGCTTGTTCCTTTTAGAATCTAATATGTTATTGCTTCTGTGTTAGAATGTTATGGTTTGAACTGGAAGGGATGGTTGTTGAGTGTCCCTGGAAGCTGTGGAGACAGACAGTCATTAAACGAATTGATCTCACACTTACCTGTTTCAGTGGGATTACTTCATATTGGTGACGAGTTGGACGACTGGTCGTTTCTCCACCCACGCGTGTGGCTTCAGCGGTGTCCTCCCTGAAGTCTCCCGTGTATTATTTTGCTTCGTTCGGAGCTGTTTGTTCCACTTTTTCTTCAGCAGTGGAGTTTTTGGCAGCATTGGCAGTGTGACATTTGTGCGCTAATGGGACACTGTGTCTCTGCATTGTCCTGCAGGTCTGTGCCCAGCTGTTTTGTGAATTTTTTACGTTGCTGAGGGATCTGATATTTGGATGGTCCGTAGGTCATTCCCATCCCTCGAGGATCTTTTAACGTGCTTGAAGCGTTGACTGCTAGTGATATGGCTCCCGGTGAGTGCTTTTCATTTCTCTTGCTGACTGCCGCCTGCCTGCCCTTATTGCCTGCGTGCTTCTAAGGGGATCCAATGCATTGCCACTGTAATCCGCTCTTGCCCGACGTTGCTCCCCATCTGATGATGTCGTACAACGTAGGAGTTGTGATGCCCTCCGTCAATCATGGCTCCACGTCCATTTGGAGTCTTAAAGAATTACGACGCACGCCGTCAGTCATTGTCCTGCTCACAGTTGAATTTCAAACATAGTACAGTCTGCGACAGACTGCATGTTCTGTCACTTACGTGTTGTGAGGAAATTGCAACACATTCAACATCACGCATCTTATGGAACTTCATCCTCTTGTCGGTGAGCTAATTGTGTGCGAGTTGAGGCCTAATGCTACGCCCTGAGATTCTATTTCCTCTACATCAATATTATTTTATTTCAGTCTGAAAGTTCTTTTGTCAAGTTCAGACGTGTTGAAGCTGACTCTCAATTTGGTTCTTCTCCTGTATGATTTATCTGCTGCCTGCATTGGAACGCTTTGCTGTCTCTATTTTCCAGCATACAAGTTATTTTTCAAATGTGTCACAAGTCATAAGACTGTTTTTTTTAGGTTACTACTTCTTTATCAAACTGCAGTTTGGATTTTGAGTTATTTATTATTCTGCTCATACTATTTTATAGCCAGCGCTATGCTTTTCAATTCTGTGCATTGTGTGTAACAGTGTTTAACCTCTTTCCCTTTTCGGTGTTTTAATTTTTTTTTAAAGCCTGTATTAGTTCATCAATATTGTGTATGATGCAAAATGTACACCCCCCCCCCACCTTTTTACAGCTTCCAGGTTATCCACCAATCCAGTGGAAAATATGGTATAGGGCGTTTGAGAAATATTTAGGGGCCATGGGGGGTACTAGGTTTGGTGCTGAGAGGAAGAGATTCATTTTAGAGCACAATTTAGGGTTTGAGTGTCAAGCTGTATTAGAACATTTACCTCCCATTGATGTTGTTGAAGGTTAAGAGGAGTTACATGAATGTGGTCAAGCAGTCAAAATGTTGGGAAAGCAATTTGATGTGGAAAGTAGTCTGGTGGTAGCAACACAAGTTTTTCACAAGAGTACAAGATGTTGATGAAAGCATTGTTTCCTAAGTTGCGGTGTTACACATTCTTGCTTCTGAGTGTGCATTTGAACATTTTTCTTCCCAACTTATTTGTGACTAGATTGTAGTTCATTGTAAAGACTAAAAAGTTCAAGAAAAATTGTTAACCCTAAAGAATCCATCCTTACAGGAAACTTTTACCATCGTTAAAAGTATTGAATTGTCCCAAAAGGCCTCTAAAGAGCTTAAGCCTGAAAAGAGCATGGTGAGTGAGGTCAAGGAATGTAAAGATCAGGGAATAAGTCTCGAGTAGATAGAGACATATTACACAGTGAACAAAAAGGGGTAGGTATTCTTCCTTCAAATCTGACAAAAAAATCACTCTTTCTAAAAATTCCTGTACTAAATGTGGATTACCGTCATATTTCCCAAATTCACATATTTGTCCTGCCAGGAATGCCTCTTGTCGGAAATGTGGTAGACAAGGACACTTTGCAAAAGTTTGTGGTTTTAGGGGTAATGCCAATGTTGTTTACTCCGTGCAGGACAAAGATGACCCAGAGAGTGAAATTGTGAGTTTTTTGACTCATGTTGTGGTGGTTGTACATGATGATTCGGAAAATTGTTTTGATCCTGTTGTAGAGGTCTTGGTTGATGGTAAACCTTAACAATTGTTGCTGGATTCTGGAGCGCGCAGAACAATGCTTATTGAAGAATTGTTTGAGTGTGTGTGGGGGGATAAACCTCTCAAGCCACCAGACATAAGTCCTGTCTCGTATGAAGGGAGGAGGATTGAGTTAAAGGCATTTTTCAAAATGAGTTTGGTTTTTAAAGACAGACTTATTAATGGGAAGGTCTACGTGGCAAAGAAAGGTCTCAACATCATTGGATGGTATCATCAGGGTTTGTTTGGCATGACGCTTAGGCCTGGTACTACTGAACAAGTGAACAGGTGGATGACGTCCCTTATTGTGAGGGTTTGTGTACATGGCCAAACAAATTCCCTAGTGTTTTTGCTGACAGTTTAGGATGTATCAAAGGTTTAAACATTTTATCAAGGTCAAGAAGCATGTCATCCCGGTCAAGCACAAGCTACGCAATGTTCCCTTTAGTGTCAGAGATGATTTGTTGAGTGAACTTAAAAGGATGTGTGAATCGGGCGTCATCAAACCAATTGAGTCTTCCCTTTGGTTGTCCCCTTTGGTTGTGGCCCACAAGAAGAATGGCAGTCATAGAGTTTGCATTGATTTGCACAGTCTAAACAAGGAGGTCTGGGTGGACTTCCATCCTCTTCCTCGAATTGACAATATTCTTTCCAAGTTTGAGGGTGCTAAATCTTTTTGAAAAATGAACATTGCCTTTGCCTAACACCAGGTGGAATTGGATCCAGAGTGTAAACATTTGACTGCATTTGTGTCTCCCGTTGTGACTTTTCAGTTCAAAAGGATGCCTTTGCACATCCTCCTGGCAAATTAGACATCCACAATCATCATCAAAAGACCTTTGCACACATATGCCATTTTTAAGGAGAATGTAGGGGTGGAAAAAATAGGTTAAACAACACTAAAAGTAAAGCAAGCAAGAATACAATGCCAAAAGGACAACAGCGGAACATGTTATCGTCCAAACGCTCTAATGAGCTGAAGAAACCGTAAGTTCAGGGGGGGTCGCTGAGTGCTTGGCTTGACTGTTACAGGTGTACTGTTCGGACGGGTGGAGGGTGTCTCCCCCACACAGGCACACCATATCGTTCGGCCCGCTTCAGCAAGGGTTCTCCCAGCGTGAAGTCCCAAGTCCCCCACGTCCGGCGTGTCGCAGCGTGACAGTTCCCTTGGGAAATTCCCAGTGCGTCATTCACCTCCGGGGGTCAGGCCACCCCCATGATGCCGCACCATAACCAGCTGGCAAAGCCGGTATGTGTGTGTTGACTTGACTCGTCCCGTAGCAGCTGTGGTGCCATGCCGGCTACATCTAACCACCCCGCGTGATCAGGGAGGTTTCACCAGCATCTCCGTGGCTCCCTGGGAGAACAGGGTCCCAGGGGAATCATAAGAGGCCACTGCCATCATCAGAGGGGGTAGCTGTGCTAGCTTGACTTCAGTGAATAAGGTCAGCAGTTTGTGGGGTGACATCCGGTAGTTCCATTGATACTTGCGAGTCTGGTATTCCATAAATGTGGTCGTCATCACTCGGTAGTTCGCGGGGACTGGCCTCCAGAGCGGGGTCCGCTTCCAAGGAGCCACTGATTTCCGCCACCATCCGGAGGGCTTTCTGTTGCTCAGTGTGTACGAGTGCAGCTGGAGGGCCCATGTCTGTCTCTATTCGCTTCCGCCGTGCCGGCGAGGATCTTTGTCGACGGCGGCGCCGAGGCCCCCGAGTACGCCGCATGGCTGACGTAGACGGCATCGCACGGGGCTCCGTGTCGATACCCGAGTCCAACCAGGCCTCAACCGCCTCTGGAGTGTCGAAAAAATGAGTTTTGTCTCGAGCCACAACACGCAGGCGGGCCGGGAAAAGAAGGAAGTATTTCAATGCTAGCTGGCGGAGTCGCTGCTTCACTGCCAACAAAGAGTGTCTCTGGCGTTGCACCTGTATGGTGTATTCTGGAAATAGCATAATCTTGGCGTTTTCAACCCAGATGTCTGGCAGTTCTGGATCACAGGCAATAGTATATATACTGTAAATGCCACACGAAAAACACGAGTTACAAATTCCTCCATGATGCAAATAGCAAGCTGGGCAGATAAGATATTGCCAAAACAAGTAAATATTTCTAAGAATTGTGTATGTGTCCATGTTTAGAAGTAGCCCCCCCTTTGGGTTTTTCTTTTAATTTTCAGAATGAGGGTGAGATAATATAGAAAATCATATTTCTTTTTCTGCATGCCGAATGATTATCTCTTGTTTTACTTCAGTGGGCCCAGCCCAGCCTATCTGACTATTGCACATTCTCAACAGGCTTGGGCTAGGCAGAATCCACCCTTGTTTACAGCCTGTACTCAATGCCCATTGACAATGCAAAAAAGCTATTTCTACTGTCAAACTCTTGTGTTTAACAGATAGAAATGTGGTGACCTTTTCTGTGACACTATTGGATCCAAATATTTCATTCGACTCAAAAAGAGCCATGAAGGTTTGTATATATACATTTCATTAAAAAAACAAATTCCCATGTATAATATTTGTAGTTCCTAAGGAAAGCAGGCAAAACATTGCCAACTCATGAGCTTTAATCCACGATGTCAGTAATAATAGATGAATAAACTGTCTCCTATGGAGAATATAACATTTACTAAATAAAATAAAGTGCTTAGGGCCATATGTATCAAGCCTTTTGCGATTCGTTAAGGCCGAAATTCACAGAATTTCGGCCTTAGCGAATCGCAAACGGCCTTTTTACCGATTTTTACCGATTTTGGAATGTATGAAAAATTAGCAAAATAAGGAATCGCAAAAAATTGCGATTCCTTATTTTGCTTAAGCATTTAAGGAATCGCAATTTTGCGATTCCTTAAATGCTATGTATGAAGCTTTCTAAAATTGCAATTTCAGGTTTAGAAATCGCAAATTACCACCAACTTGTAGTTGGTGGTAATTTGCGATTTCTTGTAAATATGCACAATTGTGCATTTGTGCGGGTGGCATATGATGCACATACATGCCCATTGGGCATGTATGTGCACCATATGCACACACATGTAATTTACAGGGGTGCAGCAGGGTGTCATTGAGACACCCCTGCACCCTTGAAATAATTCTCAAATTGCGATTAGCAAATTGCGAATTCGCAAATTGAGAATTATTTCATAGTCATTTCTATGGGCCTCCTGGCCCATAGAAATGAATAGGAAATTATTCATTATTCGCAAATTGCGAATTCGCAAATAAGGAATAATTGGAAATCGCTAAAAAATACAGATTTTGTTCATACATACCTTTTAGCGATTTCTAAATAGAGATTTCTTAAAATTAGCTATTTAGAAATCGCAAATGGTGATGATGATACATATGGCCCTTAGTATTTTGAGATGAAAGGCTGTCAGAAGGACAGACAGGAAGTGAGGAGAGCCATGTGCCCTGGGTAGGAAATGCAGCCAAAAAATTTATGGTTTTGAAACGGAACCTGGTCAACAGAAATTTTGCCTTTCATTCAGACTAATTTGCAAATAAAAGGCAAATTGTATATGTGGCTGACGTGAAAGCTCTGAACATCCAGCGATATTACACAATGCACTTGGCCACTCAAGGCTTTGATAAAAAAGTGATTTGATTGTAGCAGATGAGACATTTCTCAGGGTATTGGGATTTGTGTAATATTCTGAAACGCCCATATTAGCAAAACTTGTTTTAATGCATCTTAGCCAGGGTGTGTCTAAGCAGTTGTCCAATTTCAGCCAGTCTACTAATTTTCTACAAAATTCTGCCTCTGGATTATTCCAAATTCTTACACAGAGGAATAATGGCTGAAATGTAATGTAATCTATTAATAAACTCAGTCCAACTTCCTCATGACTCTGGGGCACTGCAAGAAGTCTCCTTATAACTTGTAAACTTCTGCTACTTGGAGTCAGTTACAATGTACATATCCCCAGACACCAGCCCCAAAAGCTACTACTGAAAGGCCTTTGCTCTTATAGACACATTCAATTTCTTTGATTGGCTTCTGGCCTAATCTCTTAGCAAATCTAAAAATGGTGTCAATTGACTTTTGAAATTGCATGGCTCTAACGTTTAATAAGAATTCCCACGTCCAATGGGACCCCCAGGTAAGTGAAATTAGGGACTTTCTTAATTTCTTCTTTCCCGAGTAAAAGTTTCCTTGTTTTAGACTTTTTTGGTCCTCATTTCATTATGAATAATTTGGAACGATTGACCTTCAATCCTAGATCGTAAAAGCATTAAAAGTATCAAGCAACATTTTTAAGCCATTAGCTCTCCTGGCTATCAGGACAGCGTTGTCTTCATATAGTAATAGAAGAATTCAGCATGAGTTAGTCCTCAAGGTGTCATTTCCCACCTTCCATAATTGTTCACCTAACCCATTAATGTATAATAAAAAACTAAATGGGGCCAGAACACACCCCTGCCTAAACCCATATCAGAGTAGAATTATTCTGTTAAATCCCCCTTCCTGTTATACCGTACTGAGGCTGATGTGTATTCATGGAGCCTGCAAAGCACGGTAATAATTGCTTCATCGATCCCTAACTGTGCCGTTATGGACCATAATTTAGGACGGTCCACTGTGTCGAATGAATATGTTAAGTACATGAAGGCTAAGTGCACACAGCCCTTTTGTACCTTTGTATATTTTTGAGCAATTAGGGCCAGATTTAGCGTCTGCTTCACTGTTCAGAGTCCTGGCCAAAACCCACCTGATAGATTGCTTGGGACTCAACCGCCCCAATTCAAGTTTAGCCAGTGCTTAATTTGTAAAATATGTAGTCCAAGTGCTCAAATGTTTGTTGTGGGTGTTTGACCAACAACTACTTTCCCTGGCTCCACCCACTTACTCTATTGTCCCCACCCACATTCTTAATTGGCTCTGCTGGGGGGCGTGGTGTAAAAGCACAAAATTTGTAAATAGGGACAAGAAGGGCACATACAAGGTTTCAAAAGAAAATGGCTTTATTGCCAATAAGCTGCAGCTGAGACAATTTGCAGGACTGCAAAGAGATCTGGTTTTACAGAGAGGAAATCAGTCTTTACATATGTTTTCACAGACCCCTGACACATTATTCATTAACTACTACATTGTGGTGTGACCATCTCAGCCACATGTACATTACAACATCATGGTGCATTTCAGAAATATGTCTACGTTCACACTTTACATTATTCCTGACGGATCTGACCATGCAGATACTGGCTAATCTTTACACCACTACCTCCTGACCCACAGCCTTGGTCGGTTATCTTTGAAATGTCAATGTGCACTGTTTGATCTTATCAGCAGAGGCCCGTGTTTTCTGCTTTCCCCATACAAATGACGCACTTGCTATCTGTGCTGAGCAAACACTTTACCCTTTCACTTAACCAGGCAAGGGCAGAGCAAACTTGGCACGTCCTAGGTCAGCGAACCCTTTCTAGGAATTGGCTCGTTGAACTGGCTCTATACACAGGTGAAAGCTAGTGAATCATTAAACAAGTTGGAGTTACAGCAGAATGGACACGTACACGTTCACTTGCCATTCTTTCTGGTTTCAGCTGAATTTCAGACAACTTAATTTTAACCATTTGTGCAGCATGGAGCTACCTTCCATTATGAGTGGCTCATATCATTTACAGGCAGATGTCAGACACAAATTAATATAAACTACGGTTCACTTTAATGTATTCATTCAAGAGGGCCAACTAATTTTTCATCTTTTACAGTGGCCAACACCATGGCGAGCTAGGACGTGTGGCTCCGGAGCTCCCGGCGAGCCGCCTAGAAATCCGCCATAAAAACCATCCAAATAGCCACCAATTTAATAGGAACAAATCAGGGACACAACGTGTCCATTAGAGGCGAGAAATCGGGAGGAATACCTGTCCACTACGCCTCCTGTGCAGCCTTTCTGTTACCGCTCCGCACGCCCGGCCGAGGGCAAGATGGCGGCCGCGATACTCGGACTTCGGCTGAGGAGCTGAACCTCGGCCTCCGAACCTGGTGACGAATCCCCACAACCGGAAAAGAGTGCAGCACCATCTGGACGACGATCGCTGGGCACGGACACCTCCGGTTTGGAAACTCGGAGCGCTGGCGAGGAGCGCCCCTTCACCAACATGGCGGCACCCGTGATGTGACGCGAGGGGCAGGGGAACTGTTGACACACTGCCGGAGAAGCCCATGAGGTGAGGGGTTAGAGGCGGAGATGCAGGGGGCGCCGGTCTTGCCAGAATCTGGGTGCGTGGAGAGGCCCTGGGGACCCGCTGTAAAGCTGCGCCGAACCCCGGGGTTACACCAATATGGCGGCCGTAGCCGCGCATCGGCGATAGAGGGGCTCCCGGCCCAGCCTGAAATCCTGCCTCGACCCCGACGCTAAGTGGTCGGACTGCCACACATACACGGCTACCTGCTGGGGCTCGCAGACGGCCCTGTGCTTGCTGCGATGCTGGGGCCTCCTCGGGGACTGCCTTAACCACCTGTCCCACAACGCTGATTCCCGCCCCAGCCACGAATAACACTACTCATTGCCCGGGACTGGGTGCACAATTACCTGCAGTGCTCATTGGAGAAGTGAGGCTTGATGGTCCTTCCTGATACCATTCCCCAGTGTCCGGAATAACACGAAAGGTGGACAGGAGAAGATAGGGATCCACGAGACCCAGGAGGGAGGGGGCTCACTGGCCCCAATACACCCGAGGGGACATAGATACGGGGGTTCTTCCCTTTTGGAAAAGGTGCTGGACAGAGTTTCTGAATGATGTAGAATACTCCTACCCAGTCAAGAGATCAGGGCTTGATCCATCACCGTTTTTTAGCTCACTACACCATCCCAGCTCAGAACCTGGCTACATGTAAATTAGTCTGTTCCTGTCCCAGTGCATGATGGGAACAGGGCAGACCAAACTACAAAGCCAATTCTTCACCAGAAAGGAGACAAGCTACCGGGGACCGGTTTCTGGCATTTCAGCCGTCATCGGCCCGGCTTGCTTGAATCCTGATGGTGCAATGAGCTAGGGACTCACGTCTGAGTATACCCTCCCACACTTAGTGTGGATAAAATCACTTTTGGAAAAGGTGATGGACAGAGTTTCTGAATGATGTAGAATACTCCTACCCAGTCAAGAGATCAGGGCTTGATCCATCACCGTTTTTTAGCTCACTACACCATCCCAGCTCAGAACCTGGCTACATGTAAATTAGTCTGTTCCTGTCCCAATGCATGATGGGAACAGGGCAGACCAAACTACAAAGCCAATTCTTCACCAGAAAGGAGACAAGCTACCGGGGACCGGTTTCTGGCACGGGGGTTCTTCCTCCAGACCGCTGCTAGCGCCGGAGAGATAGGGTGATTCGCTGTCTACCCAGCGTGCTTGATGCTCTACTCCTGCAGACCATGGGGAAGAAAGATGTACCGCCCAAAGGACCTAAGCAGGGGCCGATGGACAATTTTGCAGTGCCTCGTCAAGTGACGGAGGGCCTCCTGGCCGTGACAAGCATGCAATGGGACACCGACCTGCTGATGGGGGCCATTCAGGCATCACAAACCGATAACCAGGAATCCAAAGCGGCCCTGGAGATCAAGATAGGCGAGGTGGGCTCGGAAGTGACGCTCCTGAGACAGGACTTCTGAAATTTATCGGACAGGGTCACCTCCGCGGAGACGCGGATGAGCGAAGCCGAGGACTCCTTCATGACCCTGCGAAAGGATATGGCAGAACTCAAAGCATCTCATCGCCAACTACTCTGGAAAGTGGACGATGCCGAAAATCGGGCACGTCGCAATAACCTCCGCTTCGTAGGATTTAGAGAGGGGATTGAGAAAGCGGATATGGTGTCTTTCCTCCATACATGGCTGAGAGAAACCTTCCCTGCGGCACAATTCTCACCATGCTTCATTATTGAGAGGGCGCACAGGGCCCTTCTTGCAAAACCTCCGGAGGGGGCAAGACTGCGCCCGGTCATTGCGTGCTTCCTGAACTTTGCTGATAGAGACTTGATTCTGCGAGAGGCGAGGAGGCTGGGAGAGATCCGACTGGAAAACTCGCACATCATGATATTCCCAGACTACAGCCAGGAGGTCCAGAAGCAGAGACGCTCCTTCGATGCGGTCAAGGCCAAACTGAGAGACTTAAAGATTGAGTACATGCTTCTTTTCCCAGCGAAGCTCAAGGTACTCTTCAAGGGACAGTCACTCTTCTTCATGCAGCCAGAGGATGCCTGGCAGTGGCTGGAGGAGTGCCCGATCCTCACCAGCAGAGAGACCGCCATACAGGAAGTGCTGGACAGATCCGTGTGAAACGCATCCCACTGGGAAATGCCAAAGGCTCGAGGATTGAAATCCAGGCGGTCTAAGAGGCAGGCCCCAGCGACACCTTACAGAGGGCGCGGCACCGGAACCACGCGAAGGGGTCGATCAGCCTCTCCAATAGGCACGACCACGACGGGATCGAGATTCGCTGCTCTGCGACCCAATACTCGCTCAGGAGGCGAGGACGAGGAAGGACTCGATAGCCGTACATCCAGAGGTGAAGAAGATGAGGAAGAGGGACAATCTATTCATCCACTGGTACAAGAGACCCGGGAATGGAGCAGGATCTGTCGGGACAACATAGCGCACCTGAAGCAGAGTCCCAAGACTCCAAATCTTAAGTGATAGTGATTTGAGACACTGAACATGCAACGAGACTCTGGGGGACGAGCGAACCGACCTCTCCGTTGAGAAATGGTGCAATTGGACAATGGAGGTGGCGGCCCGTCCTGGGGAGCACGCAAGTTGACACACCCCACTGTTTTATAAGTTTTATTGTTCTTTGGTGGTTTGAAGGGAGGGATCTGAGGAAACAGAAATTTTATGTGGTCAGTGTGTCCCCCCACTCGCACCCTATCCATGTACCTATGCCCCATGTATGTTCATGTTATCATGTAATTCCCTTCCCGTGCCTATAATAATAATGCCCCTGCATTTCCGTCTAATGTTAGCATGTCAGTTATTAGGCCCTCCATGAATGAAAGGTTAATTCTGCACTGAGGCCTACGTTGCCAATGCATTTACATGGTACATGTTTTAAATTCGAGAAGCACACGTTTTTGTGGCCCAGCCGAGCCAGGCCCTGAATTCAGGCTCCGAGCCTCTTCTGTCTCTGAAAGCTGCAGTTTAGGTATGCATCCCTGACCTCTCCCTTACTCCCTGCTCAGCCGAGAGGTGCCCGGCCTGGCCTGCCTGCCAAGATGGTATTTTGCCTACAGTTATCTGCTCAGCCTCCGCAAAAACACATTCCAGTCTAGTGAAAGAGGTAAACATTTTCCGCCTGCAGAGCATAGGGCCTAGCCTTCCTGTCTCCATGCAAGTGATTTACTGAACCCGTTGCCATAGTAGGCCCATGGCCCCCACGCAATGCACGAAGAAATATATGCGCACACTAGCATTTAGTGATGAGCAGCCTTTACTCGAGAGACCTTTACTTCAGACAATACATCCTCCAAACACAAGATATAAGATGTACCAAGGTGCAGGTCGTTCTGACATCCCAGACTCCAGACTCCTCTACTAGTGCTAAAGTCAGCCCCCCAGCTCTCCCCAGTTACACGTCAATTCCACGTCATGACCAGTTGCACGCACATGTAGGGTAAAGGTTTCTGCTGACCCTGCAGACCTCCTCTATGCATCCACCCACCTATGACACACATATGACTCACCAAGTGAACACCCACGTGTACGCCTCCTTACACGCCTTCTTTTACGCCCATGTGTTCTTATCTCTCTCTTTTCACTTGCTCCGCCTGGAGTGTTCCGCCTACTGTATTCATTGAAATTGTATGGTTTTACTATATATAATGTGTGATGTTAATAAAACGTTAGATATCCCTTCCTGAACCTTAGTGGTGATGGAACCCGATTCTCCCCTGGCTCGAGCCATTGAAATAAAGCCCTTTTGACTCGGACACCACGGACTCTGCCTCTCATTTTATGAGCTATCCTTATTCTTTATTAATGTATAGAAATTAAGTCCGGGTAATTTAATTTACCACATAATTCTGGCGCCCGAACAGGGACTAGTCCCCTTCCCCACGCGCCGGCGATGTAAGCGCAGCCCCTGACCCCTTCTATAGCCGTGACGGACTACTTGTGTGCACATCCGCGGGATTTCCTGCTAATTCCCTCAGGCCCACGGAGGAGACGGAGACTGCGATGAGGCATCCACACGAGGCGGTGAGGATTGCGGACCATCCCGACCAGAGCCCAAGCCGAGAGAGCAAGGTCCGAGGTATCCCGAGGCCCACCTGTTCCGAGGCGCATGCGCAGCAAGAAGCCGTAGCAGTCCAGTCCAGTATCGAGTTTCCGAGGCCTTCAGTTTTGCTTCCCGGTGAGTACCGTTGTTGGGTACGCATATAGACGGGTTCATTTATTTGAGCCCGGTCAAGACGGGTCTGGGTACACAGATCCGGTACAGACGTGTTCATTTAGGTGGATGCGGTAAAGACCTGTCTCTTTATGAGACCGGTATGACTGTACTGTTCTAGCAGTGCATCCAGTAAACGAGGTTTATTTTAGGATTCTTAGGATTGTGTTTTTCTATGTACTAGTTAGTATCTGTTTCTAATGTTTTAATGTCGTGGTATGAATGATCGTTTACAGTCTATTATTGTGCTTATTGTGTTTTTCATACAAACTAGTTCAAACATGCCGTTGTTTTCGAAATTACGTCAGATAGGAACCAGGAAAGGGATACTCGAAGAGGCAGTTCCCGTTCCGCCTAGGGACACTCCTGGACACTTTATGTACCACAAGCACGGCTTAGACGCCATACTGTACTTAGATTTATGGGTAGATTACACGAAGGATCTGGAAGAGAAATATAGATGGCCTGTCTCAGGGACATGGGATGTTGATTGCATCATGAGAGTAGAGGAAGCACTATGGAAAAAGAAAGCTAGACAATCCCAGAAAGATGCCATAGAGTTGTGGCGTAAAGAAGCGCATAGAAGAACAGAGAAAGAAATGCACAAAGCAGAGAGAAGTAGGGAAGCATCAGACAAATCCAAAGTAAAAGAGCTGAAAGAAGAAGGTGAACGGGTTAAGGCAGAACAATTAGAGAGACAAAGAAATGCCCTTATTAAAGGCATGTATCCCCTCCTCGCCGAGGGCCTACCTAGAGTGACCCCGGAAGTGCCCAGTAACTTGCCGCCACCACTGATCCCGACTAAACTCCGTAGTCATAAACAGACCGCAGCGGACATTTTTCTTTCCTCCTATTTAGACGACGCTGCTCCAGAGTATGTAAATGAAGATTCACCTCCTCCCAACCCTATCAATTCAACCAGCCCTACTAATGCTCCTGCCACCGTCCCTACCAATCCATTTCACCCGCAACCACCTGTAGCACAAGATCGACCCGCCTTACCAGCGGCAGCGCTGGCAGTAAAAGCCGACTCAAGCCAAGGCGACTCAAGTCTAGGAGCATCGGGAGGGGGGCCCTCCACCCCACCACCAATGAAACGAACACTACGAGATTTAGCACTACAACACACGCCAAAACCAGTGACATTAGCAACCCTTAGACAGTCCCTCACTGATTGTATATATGATCCAGTACCAGGTGAGGGCACAATGCTCATATACTCAATACGTTTAAGATGCGTTGCAGACTATTTGATTACTTTACCAGACATGAGGGACCACTTAGATAAAATATACCACTTCATTAGAACGGGGGAGGGACCAGAAAGTATCCATGAGGCCATGGCACATAGAAAAGTGGAGCTTCAACGCATGCTCTTACAGTTTTTGGTTAATTGTTTGATCAGGGAACGAGACCAGCCAGATAAAGAAGTAACTAAATGTATGATAACTTGGAGTGACAATATAGCTGCTGGTAAACATGATACACAGAAGTCAGTAGAAAGCATGTACAGGAAAATTCGTAAAGAAATTCTTGATGTACACGAGAAAGAACGAGCCGAGAAAGAGGACGACGAAGTCTCAGAGGACGATGATACAGTAACAGAGGAAATAAGTAAAATACATTACGTAGGTAGGGCAAGACCGTTTGATAGACCCATACGCCTAGATTACAATAAACGTTCTCTCTCTCCAATACCAGAACGATATTCTCTTGAACACCTATTCCAAGCTACTGAGCAAGCACTGAAAAAACGAGTAGGTAGTAGTGAACTTAGTACTATGCATGAACAGGAACTAGCCCGGTCAGCAGTTCAATGGGCTTGTAATTCTAACATATATAAAGATGATATAGTAGCGCAAACATTTTTGAGTCTTCCTCCGGAAGAACAGCGTTTAGCTGGTATTTACATGATTCAACATCTCATCACCTTGTATGAGAGTCAGCATTCTGATCCAGGTCCCTTGTATAAAATACTGGACGACTTACTCCTGGAAAGATGGAGAGGCCAAGGTACTGAATTAATTAATGTCATTCTCGATCAACGACATAAGTACTTGACTTTCCTGACCCCGCACTTGGTTCCTGCCCCACATCGAGAAAGAAAAACCTTTTACATAGACAGACAGAACCCCCTACGAGAAGTTCATCCCGTTAGAACTGGAGCAGGTGTGCTTCAACAAGTATTCGTTTACACACCCTTGACGAAAATGGAATTATTGGAAATGAAAAAATTACTGCCCTGTCATGATAAAGACCCAGCAGGGTTCCACCGTGAATTAAAAGACATGCTCCGTATGGGGGAGTATACATACGCTGATATCATTAAAATGTTGAAAGTACTGTTACCAGCAGGCATTTACGAAAAACTTAAAGAAAAAGAGTGGGAGGTGGGAGAGAAAAAGATTAATTGGACAGAATTAGAAGACGAAGATAAAACACGAGCCCCTGGTATTGGTCTTGGGGACAAAGCTAAAGAATTACCCGAGCTATTAATACAGGTTTTACCGAGATTATTGACTACTAAAAAGGAAGATTGGGATGCTATTTCAGCCTGCAAACAGAAACAAGATGAAGACACTAGTGATTTTTACTCTAGATTCGAAAAATGTTTTCTTATTAATAGTGGCCTGAAGACAAGTAGTGAATCGTACCCACATCTTTTTGTGACCAAATTAGTAGAGAATTCCTTACCCCAGATCAAAAATAGAGTACTGGAGGTTGAGAGTACGAGTACCTGGCAAGCAAATAGCCCTTCCCAAATGTTGCAAATGTTGCAGTATCACCAGAACCGAATTAGAGAAGAACAGGAACACGAAAAGAGACGCATGAAAGATACGAAAATGAAAGTACTAGTTGCTCAATCAGTTCCAGCTGATGGCCAGAAAAAGGGCGCGGCACCTGTCAAAGGGAACTGTAACTACTGTAAACAGCCAGGTCACTATATAAATGAATGTGCTGTCCTGAAACACAATATAGCTACAGGCAAGACAAAAGAAAGACAGCGTCCTCCTAGACAGGATCACGTCCCGCAACACACGCAACCGCCACAGAATCTGCACAGACAGTAGCTGTACCTCAACCCATTGCTGCCACACAACATGTCACACAACAAATGTACCAGTATGCACAGTCAGACTACCCAGATTATCAACAGTACTCATGAAACAGCCTAGAGAGGGAGGTTGGCTTGCACCTTATTGAGGTTCCTGTAGATCAAGAGGGTCCCTATGTACATAGTCGTGTATTGGGAAAAGACAGAAAGTTTCTGATTGATACAGGGGCGAGCAGAACTACCATCAGTCATGACGAGGTTCCGGGGGCACCCCTCTCAGGCTCACAGAATATTTCCCTGGGATTTTCAGGAAAGCCTATTGTTAACGAAGTGTCAAAGCCAGTTTCCCTAGGAGTTGGTCCATTGTCCCGCACTACAGACTTGTTGCTTACGAAATCATGTCCAGAAAACTTGCTTGGTATAAGAACATTGAAAGAACTAGGAGCAGTGATTTGTTGTTCTCCGGAAGGAGTGAGATTGTTTTTACGTGATTTTAAAGGACATTATGTGTTGAGAGATTTTGACCCCAGACTTCAGAATGTACCACAGCATTTATGGGCGCAAGGTCCGACTGATGTAGGTTACATGCACATTACACCATACCGTGTCACACTCAAGCAAGGAGATGTACTGCCACGAATCCGACAATACAAGTTACCACCTGATGCTGTAGTTGCATTACTGAAAATCGTTGACGAACTCATTGCACAGGGAGTGGTTGTAGAAACTGACTCCAATGTATGTAATTCTCCTATCATTCCGATTCTTAAAGGAACTGACCCAAATGCACCACCGGTCTACAGACTAGTGATTGACCTCCGAGAATTGAACAAATGCATAATACCACAGTACCCAGTGGTCCCAGACATTTCTTCACTATTGACTGCCATTGATTCCGAAGCGACGTTCTTTACTGTAATTGATCTCAAGAACGCCTTCTTTAGTGTCCCGATCCATCCAGAGAGCCAATATCTCTTCGGATTCTGTTTAAATGGACGAAGCTTCAAATTTACGAGGGCTCCTCAAGGGTTCAGAGAAAGTCCTAGTATTTACAGTCAAGCATTGAAAAGACAACTGGACAGTATTCACATGCCTACTGACACTGCACTGCTCCAATACGTTGATGATCTTTTGATCACAGCACGGACAGAACGAGACTGCGAACGTGCATCACTGACAGTCTTATACTTCCTGGCAGAAAAGGGGCACAAAGTGTCCCCTTCAAAGCTACAATTCTGTGCCCAGCAAGTGGTATACCTTGGACACTTGCTGTCCAAGAGGGGTAGACAGTTGACACCTGACCACATTCAGTTAATTGCACATCTTCCACAGCCCAAGACACAAAAGGAAGTACGGGCCTTTATTGGCCTCACTTCTTACTGTAGACAATGGATTCCTCAGTACGCATATCTAGCCAAACCACTCATACAGTTGACAACACAGGAGGCAGCGACTTCGACTGTCCGCCCTTGGACTCAGGAACATACACTTGCATTTGATGAATTAAAGAAAGCTCTATGTCAAGCACCAGTTTTAGCGACACCATGTTACAGCAAACCTTTTACTCTTTTTGTCACTGAACGCGATGGCACAGCATTATCTGTCCTTACACAAGATCAGGCAGGAAAACACAAGCCATGTGCTTACTTTTCTAGTACATTGGATCCAGTGGCCCAGGCTCTGCCTGCGTGCCTAAAATCAGTTGCAGCAACAGCTCTAGCAATCAGACAAAGCGACTCCATAGTGTTAGGACATCCCCTGACAGTACAGGTTCCACACTCAGTGGAAGTTCTCTTGAACAGGACACAGACACAGCACCTGACTATAGCAAGACTGACAGGATATGAACTGACATTGTTCCAGCCACACATAGAGATCAGACGTTGCAATATCCTGAACCCTGCTATACTTTTACCCTCGAGTGCAGCAGACCCTACACCACATGACTGTGTGGAGGTAATTAACACAGTGACGAAGCCAAGACAAGATTTGACAGACATTGCATTACCCGACCCAGACCTGACACTTTATGTGGATGGTTCATGCATGAGAACAAGCACAGGAGAGTTAGTGGCCGCATATGCAGTGACCACTGATACTGAAGTCATAGAGACACAACGCATTGACACCCTGTCAGCCCAAGCAGCAGAGCTCATCGCTCTGACCCAAGCCTGCATACGAGCCAAGAACCTGAAAGTAAACATATACACAGATTCACAGTACGCATTCGGATGCGTTCACGACTTTGGAGTCCTTTGGCAAGAGAGAGGTTTTCTGACCTCCCATGGAGCCAAAATACAGCATGGTCCCCTCATTCAGGCTCTGTTAGATGCAATACACTTGCCTACAGCAATAGCCATCATGAAGTGCAAAGCACATACTAAAGTCACAGACACTATTTCCCAGGGTAACGACCTGGCAGATCGAACAGCTAAACTTACAGCTCAGACTCAAACAGACATTCCAGTTGACACGACAAAGACTGAAGTACCATCACTGACAAATTGCATGACAGTCAGGGATCCCTCACAAGATGTACTCGACATACTGACACATGCCACTCCAGACGAAATCAAGAAATGGACGGAACAAGGAGGGGTCCAGACAGATCAGGGATGGATGACAAAAGGCAAAGCCACATGGTTTTCCCCGATTCCATGGTTCAAGTTATCATAAATACAGCACATAGTCCAGCACACTTAGGAGAAAAAGCCATGTTAGACAGTATACAGAACATCTGGTTCAACAAGCATTTACGTGCAGCAGCGAAACAGAAAGTGCGTACCTGCATGATCTGTTGTCAGTTCAATCCAGGCAAAGGCATTCCCGTGGAACAAGGTGGATTTCATCCTCCTGACCACCCTTTTGAAGTCCTCCAGATGGATTATATTCAGATGGACAGATGTCGAGGTTTCAAGTATGTCCTCGTAGTTGTATGTGCCCTATCTAGATGGACAGAAGCGTACCCAGTCCCAGATTACACTGCTGTGACCACTGCCAAGCAGTTGGTCCGTGAATTCTTCCCGCGATACGGCTTGCCCCGTGTCGTGTACTCAGATAATGGGCAGCCATTCTCTTCTGAATTGATGAAACAAGTATCTCTCCTGTTAGGGTACCAGTGGAAATTCCATTGCGTACAACACCCAGAGGCAGCTGGTCTCGTAGAGAGACACAATCAGACTCTCAAAACCAAGTTAGCGAAGGTCTGTGCAGACAAAGGAGTGGATTGGATGGTAGCCTTGCCGGTTGCCCTCTTTTACATGCATATGGTAGCCCATTCCAGAACCGGACTATCCCGTACGAAGTGGTTTATGGTAGACCGCCGAATATGTGGGGTACGCCTATGCCACGAAAAATCACAGATGTTGACAGTACTATGCTGACAGATTACCTGGCTTCCTTGATGTCTGCACTACTTTCTTGTCGTTCACAGGTCGCAGCTGCCTTCCCCGACAACACCCAGGTGAAGACTCACGCAATTGTTCCGGGAGACCTGGTGTGTGTTCGCAACTTCGACCGTTCAAGCCCTCTGGAGCCCCGCTGGCGTGCTCCCAAATTGGTGTTATTAACAACGAGGACTGCCGTCAAGGTCAAAGGACGCAAAGGATGGCTCCACGCCCATCATGTGAAGCGTTTCCATGGACTTGGTTCGGTAAAGGACTCTGAGAACTGTGCCGAGAATATAGACTCTAAACTCCCTTTGCTAGAAAAGACTCCGCAACAAGTATATAGACAGAAGCTACGGTCTAGTAAGTCAGACAGCGTTTAATTGTTTAAGTCCCCCTTGGGTGAAGCGGTTAGACAGGTTCCTGACATGTATAAGATCGTAGACCCAAATAGCCAGAGAGATAGACAGAAAAAAATGAAAGAAGAATACTGCAAGAACTTACGCAGTAGATGCATAGTAACCCTGATCATTATGTTTTTTCTAAGTATATCGATTATATGTATAAGCTTGACGCTACATGTTTTCTTTCCTCCGCTTGGTTCACATATACATTCTCCCTTCAATGACACGGTAGAGCACACATTCAGCGACCTGCCACCCCATGAATTGTCATATCGACTAGCACTGCGCAACAACACTTTTATTCGTATGTTACACCATACTCACCAGACCAGCAATGTAACGAATTGCTGGGTATGCGGCCGACTCCCACCTTATCAGAAAATGAAGGGAGTTCTGCCCCTCTTTCCTTATCCATTTTCGCACAATGGTTCGTGCGGAGCATGGTTTGCTTTAATGTCATCACTAGACAGTAAGTCCACAGTTTCCCAGGGCGATTGGATATGGGGAGACCTGAATACAGTTATGAATAAGGCATGTTTTCCAGACGAAGACGGTCTTCCCCAAAGGCAAGGGACCGATCTAGAAAATGAAGTGTATGAACAAGGAAATGCTTCCCTTAACTTTATGATTCTGAACGTCCAGTCCGAGACCAATACAGGTTCACCGTTTATAACAGTCTTACCAGTAAAAGGTGAATTATGCGTTAGAAAGAATGGTTCAGTGCACCTTGGACACAGTGATTGTAATACTGTGGTCGAATTCAATGACAAAGGAAAGTCTTCTTTCAAAGCTTCCCGCCATTCCTATTTCATTTGTGGTCAGACAGCATATGTACGTCTGCCCTTAGACTGGGGTGGAACGTGTTATATTGCGTTCCTACTGCCACCTGTTTTCCTAGCCCCATCCCATTATCACCGAGATTCCCAACTCGTACATGTAAGACACAAGAGGGAGATCGAATCCCCAATTGTCGATCAGACTGAGACAGCATGGGAGCAATATACAGATTTCAATAAAGGATTCTTTTTCTTCGTAGGTCCCGTCCAAAACAGTAAATTAATACGCAAATTAACCAGAACTTTGGAAGCAGTAGTGAATGAGACTACTTCTGCCTTAGGTAACCTGACCGAGGAACAGTCTGCTATGAGACTTGTTGTTCTTCAGAACCGCCTTGTTCTTGACGTCATCCTGGTCGATAGGGGCAGAGCTTGTAGAGTGATCGACTCCAGTTGTTGTGTGTTTATTCCTAATAACGCACCATCAGTGTATGCAGCAATAACAAGGCTCCATAAGATAGCTCATCAGATACACCAGAATCCAGGCTCCTGGACTTGGTCCGGTTGGCTCTGGAATGTGATATCAGCCTGGGAATGGAAAGTATTGTCATTCCTAGGAATAATACTGCTCATAGTATTCAGTTGCTGTCTCTGTCTGCAATGTGGCCCAGCGATTTGCGGCTTGTGTGCCACTGCTTGTATTCCCCGTCCACGTTCTCGTTCCCATGCACGAATAAAAAAAGACGAGCAAATGATGCTATATGAACAAATAGATGGTCTCATGAGAATAGATGTATCCTAAAGGGCGCAGTAGGGGACAAGGACAGAATGAGGAAACAGAAATTTTATGTGGTCAGTGTGTCCCCCCACTCGCACCCTATCCATGTACCTATGCCCCATGTATGTTCATGTTATCATGTAATTCCCATCCCGTGCCTATAATAATAATGCCCCTGCATTTCCGTCTAATGTTAGCATGTCAGTTATTAGGCCCTCCATGAATGAAAGGTTAATTCTGCACTGAGGCCTACGTTGCCAATGCATTTACATGGTACACGTTTTAAATTTGAGAAGCACACGTTTTTGTGGCCCAGCCAAGCCAGGCCCTGAATTCAGGCTCCGAGCCTCTTCTGTCTCTGAAAGCTGCAGTTTAGGTATGCATCCCTGACCTCTCCCTTACTCCCTGCTCAGCCGAGAGGTGCCCGGCCTGGCCTGCCTGCCAAGATGGTATTTTGCCTACAGTTATCTGCTCAGCCTCCGCAAAAACACATTCCAGTCTAGTGAAAGAGGTAAACATTTTCCGCCTGCAAAGCATAGGGCCTAGCCTTCCTGTCTCCATGCAAGTGATTTACTGAACCCGTTGCCATAGTAGGCCCATGGCCCCCACGCAATGCACGAAGAAATATATGCGCACACTAGCATTTAGTGATGAGCAGCCTTTACTCGAGAGACCTTTACTTCAGACAATACATCCTCCAAACACAAGATATCAGATGTACCAAGGTGCAGGTCGTTCTGACATCCCAGACTCCAGACTCCTCTACTAGTGCTAAAGTCAGCCCCCCAGCTCTCCCCAGTTACACGTCAATTCCACGTCATGACCAGTTGCGCGCACATGTAGGGTAAAGGTTTCTGCTGACCCTGCAGACCTCCTCTATGCATCCACCCACCTATGACACACATATGACTCACCAAGTGAACACCCACGTGTACGCCTCCTTACACGCCTTCTTTTACGCCCATGTGTTCTTATCTCTCTCTTTTCACTTGCTCCGCCTGGAGTGTTCCGCCTACTGTATTCATTGAAATTGTATGGTTTTACTATATATAATGTGTGATGTTAATAAAACGTTAGATATCCCTTCCTGAACCTTAGTGGTGATGGAACCCGATTCTCCCCTGGCTCGAGCCATTGAAATAAATCCCTTTTGACTCGGACACCACGGACTCTGCCTCTCATTTTATGAGCTATCCTTATTCTTTATTAATGTATAGAAATTAAGTCCGGGTAATTTAATTTACCACAGATCGGTGGGTGGGCGACAGGCCTACTCTTACGGAAAGTTATGTCCTGTCCCAGGATAAGACTGGAAGGGGAGGGAGGTGGAGTGCGGGGTGGGAGAGGGGGTTCTCAAGTTTGTTTGAATAGGGGTTTGGGGGGGAAGAGTTGGGGGGAACTGCACAGATCTGACAATGCAGCAGCGTACACTGAGCCTCCAAGTCACCTACACACGCCAGAGTCTGACCACACACAATTGTCACTTTTCCCAATGGCAAGTCCCGTAGGCTCACTCCAGCGGAGATGTAGGAAGCTGAGCACCTTGACTTGGAATGTCAATGGGCTGGGCTCTATGATCAAGAGGATTTACAAAAGGGGGGTGGTGATGAACAGAGTGTCTGAGTTAAACAGACCACTCTTACCCAGTCCAAAGATCAGGGCTTGATCCATCACCGTTATTTATCTCACTGCCCCATCCCAGCTCAGAACCTGGCTATATGCAAATCAGTCTGTCCCTGGCCCAGTGCATCATGGGAACAGGGCAGACTAAACTACCAAGCCAATTCTTCACCAGAAAGGAGACAAGCTACCGGGGACCGGTTTCTGGCATTTCAGCCTTCTTCGGCCCGGCTTGCTTGAATCCTGATGGAGCAGTGAGAAAGGGACTCATGTCTGAGCATACCCTGCCACACCTATAGTGGCCAAAAACGATTTACAAAAGGGGGTGGTGATGAACAGAGTGTCTGAGTTAAACAGACCACTCTTACCCAGTCCAAAGATCAGGGCTTGATCCATCACCATTATTTATCTCACTGCCCCATCCCAGCTCAGAACCTGGCTATATGCAAATCAGTCTGTCCCTGGCCCAGTGCATCATGGGAACAGGGCAGACTAAACTACCAAGCCAATTCTTCACCAGAAAAGAGACAAGCTACCGGGGACCGGTTTCTGGCATTTCAGCCTTCTTCGGCCCGGCTTGCTTGAATCCTGATGGAGCAGTGAGAAAGGGACTCATGTCTGAGCATACCCTGCCACACCTATAGTGGCCAAAAACGATTTACAAAAGGGGGTGGTGATGAACAGAGTGTCTGAGTTAAACAGACCACTCTTACCCAGTCCAAAGATCAGGGCTTGATCCATCACCGTTATTTATCTCACTGCCCCATCCCAGCTCAGAACCTGGCTATATGCAAATCAGTCTGTCCCTGGCCCAGTGCATCATGGGAACAGGGCAGACTAAACTACCAAGCCAATTCTTCACCAGAAAGGAGACAAGCTACCGGGGACCGGTTTCTGGCATTTCAGCCTTCTTCGGCCCGGCTTGCTTGAATCCTGATGGAGCAGTGAGAAAGGGACTCATGTCTGAGCATACCCTGCCACACCTATAGTGGCCAAAAACGATTTACAAAAGGGGGTGGTGATGAACAGAGTGTCTGAGTTAAACAGACCACTCTTACCCAGTCCAAAGATCAGGGCTTGATCCATCACCGTTATTTATCTCACTGCCCCATCCCAGCTCAGAACCTGGCTATATGCAAATCAGTCTGTCCCTGGCCCAGTGCATCATGGGAACAGGGCAGACTAAACTACCAAGCCAATTCTTCACCAGAAAGGAGACAAGCTACCGGGGACCGGTTTCTGGCATTTCAGCCTTCTTCGGCCCGGCTTGCTTGAATCCTGATGGAGCAGTGAGAAAGGGACTCATGTCTGAGCATACCCTGCCACACCTATAGTGGCCAAAAACGATTTACAAAAGGGGGTGGTGATGAACAGAGTGTCTGAGTTAAACAGACCACTCTTACCCAGTCCAAAGATCAGGGCTTGATCCATCACCGTTATTTATCTCACTGCCCCATCCCAGCTCAGAACCTGGCTATATGCAAATCAGTCTGTCCCTGGCCCAGTGCATCATGGGAACAGGGCAGACTAAACTACCAAGCCAATTCTTCACCAGAAAGGAGACAAGCTACCGGGGACCGGTTTCTGGCATTTCAGCCTTCTTCGGCCCGGCTTGCTTGAATCCTGATGGAGCAGTGAGAAAGGGACTCATGTCTGAGCATACCCTGCCACACCTATAGTGGCCAAAAACGATTTACAAAAGGGGGTGGTGATGAACAGAGTGTCTGAGTTAAACAGACCACTCTTACCCAGTCCAAAGATCAGGGCTTGATCCATCACCGTTATTTATCTCACTGCCCCATCCCAGCTCAGAACCTGGCTATATGCAAATCAGTCTGTCCCTGGCCCAGTGCATCATGGGAACAGGGCAGACTAAACTACCAAGCCAATTCTTCACCAGAAAGGAGACAAGCTACCGGGGACCGGTTTCTGGCATTTCAGCCTTCTTCGGCCCGGCTTGCTTGAATCATGATGGAGCAGTGAGAAAGGGACTCATGTCTGAGCATACCCTGCCACACCTATAGTGGCCAAAAACGATTTACAAAAGGGGGTGGTGATGAACAGAGTGTCTGAGTTAAACAGACCACTCTTACCCAGTCCAAAGATCAGGGCTTGATCCATCACCGTTATTTATCTCACTGCCCCATCCCAGCTCAGAACCTGGCGATATGCAAATCAGTCTGTCCCTGGCCCAGTGCATCATGGGAACAGGGCAGACTAAACTACCAAGCCAATTCTTCACCAGAAAGGAGACAAGCTACCGGGGACCGGTTTCTGGCATTTCAGCCTTCTTCGGCCCGGCTTGCTTGAATCCTGATGGAGCAGTGAGAAAGGGACTCATGTCTGAGCATACCCTGCCACACCAATAGTGGCCAAAAACGATTTACAAAAGGGGGTGGTGATGAACAGAGTGTCTGAGTTAAACAGACCACTCTTACCCAGTCCAAAGATCAGGGCTTGATCCATCACCGTTATTTATCTCACTGCCCCATCCCAGCTCAGAACCTGGCTATATGCAAATCAGTCTGTCCCTGGCCCAGTGCATCATGGGAACAGGGCAGACTAAACTACCAAGCCAATTCTTCACCAGAAAGGAGACAAGCTACCGGGGACCGGTTTCTGGCATTTCAGCCTTCTTCGGCCCGGCTTGCTTGAATCCTGATGGAGCAGTGAGAAAGGGACTCATGTCTGAGCATACCCTGCCACACCTATAGTGGCCAAAAACGATTTACAAAAGGGGGTGGTGATGAACAGAGTGTCTGAGTTAAACAGACCACTCTTACCCAGTCCAAAGATCAGGGCTTGATCCATCACCGTTATTTATCTCACTGCCCCATCCCAGCTCAGAACCTGGCTATATGCAAATCAGTCTGTCCCTGGCCCAGTGCATCATGGGAACAGGGCAGACTAAACTACCAAGCCAATTCTTCACCAGAAAGGAGACAAGCTACCGGGGACCGGTTTCTGGCATTTCAGCCTTCTTCGGCCCGGCTTGCTTGAATCCTGATGGAGCAGTGAGAAAGGGACTCATGTCTGAGCATACCCTGCCACACCTATAGTGGCCAAAAACGATTTACAAAAGGGGGTGGTGATGAACAGAGTGTCTGAGTTAAACAGACCACTCTTACCCAGTCCAAAGATCAGGGCTTGATCCATCACCGTTATTTATCTCACTGCCCCATCCCAGCTCAGAACCTGGCTATATGCAAATCAGTCTGTCCCTGGCCCAGTGCATCATGGGAACAGGGCAGACTAAACTACCAAGCCAATTCTTCACCAGAAAGGAGACAAGCTACCGGGGACCGGTTTCTGGCATTTCAGCCTTCTTCGGCCCGGCTTGCTTGAATCCTGATGGAGCAGTGAGAAAGGGACTCATGTCTGAGCATACCCTGCCACACCTATAGTGGCCAAAAACGATTTACAAAAGGGGGTGGTGATGAACAGAGTGTCTGAGTTAAACAGACCACTCTTACCCAGTCCAAAGATCAGGGCTTGATCCATCACCGTTATTTATCTCACTGCCCCATCCCAGCTCAGAACCTGGCTATATGCAAATCAGTCTGTCCCTGGCCCAGTGCATCATGGGAACAGGGCAGACTAAACTACCAAGCCAATTCTTCACCAGAAAGGAGACAAGCTACCGGGGACCGGTTTCTGGCATTTCAGCCTTCTTCGGCCCGGCTTGCTTGAATCCTGATGGAGCAGTGAGAAAGGGACTCATGTCTGAGCATACCCTGCCACACCTATAGTGGCCAAAAACGATTTACAAAAGGGGGTGGTGATGAACAGAGTGTCTGAGTTAAACAGACCACTCTTACCCAGTCCAAAGATCAGGGCTTGATCCATCACCGTTATTTATCTCACTGCCCCATCCCAGCTCAGAACCTGGCTATATGCAAATCAGTCTGTCCCTGGCCCAGTGCATCATGGGAACAGGGCAGACTAAACTACCAAGCCAATTCTTCACCAGAAAGGAGACAAGCTACCGGGGAATTGGCTTTTGTAGTTTGGTTTGCCCTGTTCCCATCATGCACTGGGACAGGAACAGACTAATTTGCATACAGCCAGGTTCTGAAACTGGGATGGTGCAGTGAGCTAAAAAACGGTGTTGGATCTAGCCCTGATCTCTCGACTGGGTGAGAGCTTTCTGCTTAATTCAGAGACTCTGTCCCTCACCACCCCTTTTTGTAATTATTTTTGTCCACCCTAAGCGTGGAAGGGTATTCTCAGATGTGAGACCCTTGCTCATTGCACCATCAGGATTCAAGCAAACCGGGCCGAAGACGGCTGTAATGCCAGAAACCGGTCCCCGGGAGCTTGTTTCCTTCCCAGTGTAAGAATTGGCTTTTGTAGTTTGGTTTGCCCTGTTCCCATCATGCACTGGGACAGGAACAGACTAATTTGCATACAGCCAGGTTCTGAAACTGGGATGGTGCAGTGAGCTAAAAAACGGTGTTGGATCTAGCCCTAATCTCTTGACTGGGTGAGAGCTTTCTGCTTAATTCAGAGACTCTGTCCCTCACCACCCCTTGTTGTAATTATTTTTGTCCACCCTAAGCGTGGAAGGGTACTCTCAGATGTGAGACCCTTACTCATTGCACCATCAGGATTCAAGCAAACCGGGCCGAAGACGGCTGTAATGCCAGAAACCGTTCCCCGGGAGCTTGTTTCCTTCCCAGTGTAAGAATTGGCTTTTGTAGTTTGGTTTACCCTGTTCCCATCATGCACTGGGACAGGAACAGACTAATTTGCATACAGCCAGGTTCTGAAACTGGGATGGTGCAGTGAGCTAAAAAACGGTGTTGGATCTAGCCCTGATCTCTTGACTGGGTGAGAGCTTTCTGCTTAATTCAGAGACTCTGTCCCTCACCACCCCTTGTTGTAATTATTTTTGTCCACCCTAAGCGTGGAAGGGTATTCTCAGATGTGAGACCCTTGCTCATTGCACCATCAGGATTCAAGCAAACCGGGCCGAAGACGGCTGTAATGCCAGAAACCGGTCCCCGGGAGCTTGTTTCCTTCCCAGTGTAAGAATTGGCTTTTGTAGTTTGGTTTGCCCTGTTCCCATCATGCACTGGGACAGGAACAGACTAATTTGCATACAGCCAGGTTCTGAAACTGGGATGGTGCAGTGAGCTAAAAAACGGTGTTGGATCTAGCCCTGATCTCTTGACTGGGTGAGAGCTTTCTGCTTAATTCAGAGACTCTGTCCCTCACCACCCCTTGTTGTAATTATTTTTGTCCACCCTAAGCGTGGAAGGGTATTCTCAGATGTGAGACCCTTGCTCATTGCACCATCAGGATTCAAGCAAACCGGGCCGAAGACGGCTGTAATGCCAGAAACCGGTGCCCGGGAGCTTGTTTCCTTCCCAGTGTAAGAATTGGCTTTTGTAGTTTGGTTTGCCCTGTTCCCATCATGCACTGGGACAGGAACAGACTAATTTGCATACAGCCAGGTTCTGAAACTGGGATGGTGCAGTGAGCTAAAAAACGGTGTTGGATCTAGCCCTGATCTCTTGACTGGGTGAGAGATTTCTGCTTAATTCAGAGACTCTGTCCCTCACCACCCCTTGTTGTAATTATTTTTGTCCACCCTAAGCGTGGAAGGGTATTCTCAGATGTGAGACCCTTGCTCATTGCACCATCAGGATTCAAGCAAACCGGGCCGAAGACGGCTGTAATGCCAGAAACCGGTCCCCGGGAGCTTGTTTCCTTCCCAGTGTAAGAATTGGCTTTTGTAGTTTGGTTTGCCCTGTTCCCATCATGCACTGGGACAGGAACAGACTAATTTGCATACAGCCAGGTTCTGAAACTGGGATGGTGCAGTGAGCTAAAAAACGGTGTTGGATCTAGCCCTGATCTCTTGACTGGGTGAGAGCTTTCTGCTTAATTCAGAGACTCTGTCCCTCACCACCCCTTGTTGTAATTATTTTTGTCCACCCTAAGCGTGGAAGGGTATTCTCAGATGTGAGACGCTTGCTCATTGCACCATCAGGATTCAAGCAAACCGGGCCGAAGATGGCTGTAATGCCAGAAACCGGTCCCCGGGAGCTTGTTTCCTTCCCAGTGTAAGAATTGGCTTTTGTAGTTTGGTTTGCCCTGTTCCCATCATGCACTGGGACAGGAACAGACTAATTTGCATACAGCCAGGTTCTGAAACTGGGATGGTGCAGTGAGCTAAAAAACGGTGTTGGATCTAGCCCTGATCTCTTGACTGGGTGAGAGCTTTCTGCTTAATTCAGAGACTCTGTCCCTCACCACCCCTTGTTGTAATTATTTTTGTCCACCCTAAGCGTGGAAGGGTATTCTCAGATGTGAGACCCTTGCTCATTGCACCATCAGGATTCAAGCAAACCGGGCCGAAGACGGCTGTAATGCCAGAAACCGGTCCCCGGGAGCTTGTTTCCTTCCCAGTGTAAGAATTGGCTTTTGTAGTTTGGTTTGCCCTGTTCCCATCATGCACTGGGACAGGAACAGACTAATTTGCATACAGCCAGGTTCTGAAACTGGGATGGTGCAGTGAGCTAAAAAACGGTGTTGGATCTAGCCCTGATCTCTTGACTGGGTGAGAGCTTTCTGCTTAATTCAGAGACTCTGTCCCTCACCACCCCTTGTTGTAATTATTTTTGTCCACCCTAAGCGTGGAAGGGTATTCTCAGATGTGAGACCCTTGCTCATTGCACCATCAGGATTCAAGCAAACCGGGCCGAAGACGGCTGTAATGCCAGAAACCGGTCCCCGGGAGCTTGTTTCCTTCCCAGTGTAAGAATTGGCTTTTGTAGTTTGGTTTGCCCTGTTCCCATCATGCACTGGGACAGGAACAGACTAATTTGCATACAGCCAGGTTCTGAAACTGGGATGGTGCAGTGAGCTAAAAAACGGTGTTGGATCTAGCCCTGATCTCTTGACTGGGTGAGAGCTTTCTGCTTAATTCAGAGACTCTGTCCCTCACCACCCCTTGTTGTAATTACTATGATCAAGAGGGGCCTGGTGAACGCCTACATAAAAAGACCTGGATATCACTTTTCTGCAGGAAACACACCTTAAGGGCACTCAGTGTGCCTTCATCGCCAGAGGCCGATACAGAGTCTTGGTCCATGCGGGGTTTACCTCTGACTCCAGAGGGGTGGCAGTAATTGTTAAAAAGTCTTCACCATTCTGCATTACCCGCACATGGGTTGACCCACAGGGGACATACGCGGGAGTGCAGGGCACCTGGGCTAGACGCACCTATACATTAATCTCGGTATACGCACCACCCAAACTACAGACTAGTACGCTCACAGCTCTTGCGAACGTACTACTAGATACAGCGGACACCATACAAATAGTGGGGGGCGATTTCAATGATGTTATGGATATAGGGCTTGACAGATCTGGAGACACAGCGAGGACAGAGCGACAGACCACACTTTCCAATCAGATGTCCACAATAGGGCTTACGGATGTATGGGGGTGGCTTCACCCAACACAGCACGCCTACTCTTGCTATTCTGGGGCGCATCGGGTGTTCTCGCGACTCGATTATATTTTCATGTCCCGTCAGTGTTTAAGGGTAGACGATATAGCAGAATATAAGGCCAGAGGTATATCAGAACATTCGCCACTGTATGTGAGGGTGGGACGTGACCAGGGGCAGGGTAAGGGTACCTGGCGCCTAGCGGCCTGGGATCTCCGTAATGTAAACATACTAAGAGGCATTCGGGCGGATATCAAGGTGTACTATGCAGAGAATGAGGGTACGGTAGACTCAAGGGTCACCCTGTGGAAGCCCTGAAGCCAGTACTGCGGGACAGGATAAACTCCAGCCTGGGGGAGGAGAGGAGGAAACTGCAGACCAAGGTGGCAGCCCTAGAACAGGAGGTCCTAGGCCAGGAAAGAGACTATCTGACACAAAAAGACAGCGGACTCTCAGACGGCTCCTTGATGCCCAGAAACAATATAGGGAACTGGCTACTGATGAGGCTAAGACCCAATCCCTTGCAACCCTACACCGGCTATATGATGTAGGTGACAAGTCGGGAAAGCTCTTGGCGTGGCTCAGTAAAAAAGAGCGGGCAGCCAGGTGGATTGACTGTATAAACACTGCAGACGGGAATACAGTTAATACTGACACTGGGATAGCGGAAGCATTTTCTACCTACTATGAAGCATTTTATGCCGCTCAAGATCTCGCAACCCAGGAGGAAGGCTTACAATATTTGGACACTACGGACCTCCCGGTCCTGCCCCCGAGACCTTAGAGGCCCTGGAGGCAGACATAACATCCGATGACATCACAGATGCCATAGCCAGGCTGAGACTGGGCAAAACCCCGGGTCCAAATGGTTTCCCAGCAGAACTCTTTAAACGTGCGGCGGACCTTCTGACCCGCCATCTTACGGGCCTCTTTACTGAAGCCTTTAGGGAAGGAGAGCTCCCACCGGATCTCGCTATGGCCACGATTATCCCGATTTATAAGGAGGGCAAACCCCGAGAGACCTGTGCCTCCTACCGGCCCATCTCCCTACTAAATATGGAAGTAAAACTGTTAGCTACCATCCTGGCGGTCCGCTTGAGGACAGTCATTACAGGCCTAGTCCATTCGGATCAATCAGGCTTCCTACCGGACAGAGCGACTAAACTGAACCTTAGAAGAACACATAACTGGCTACAGGAAGTGAAGGGACGACCAGATCCACACTGGTTCCTTCCCCTGGATGCCGAAAAGGCGTTTAACGCGGTGCACTGGCCTTTTCTTTTTGCAGTGCTCCGTAAGTTTGGTTTCGGACCAAATTTTATCAAGTGGGTACAGCTCCTCTACACCGCCCCGAGGGCCAGGGTGAGGGTGAACGGGGAATTGTCGCAAGAGTTCCAGATTCAGAGGGGCACTCGACAGGGCTGCCCCCTGTCCCCCCTCTTCTTTACGCTCACTATTGAGGTGCTTGCAGCCAGAATCCGGCAAAATAATGATATTCACGGCTTCAAGAGCGAAGTCTCGGACCCAACATCAAAGATATCCCTATACGCGGATGATGTCTTGCTATACATAACTAGACCGGAGACCACCGTCCCGGAACTCTTTTGAGAACTAGAGCACTACGGAGGGAAGGCGGGCCACCGAATTAAGTGGCACAAATCTATACTTTACGACTCGGGGGTCGCAATCAGTGGGGGATGCTACCGGACGAACTTTTGACAACCACGGAGGGCTTCCCATACCTTGGGGTATATATAACCACAAATACGACCCTCTCGTTCCACAGAAATGTGGAACGGATCATAACGGACGCAGTGACAGATATGGACCGATGGAGACAGCTCTCACTGACACTCCTGGGCAGGGCAGCCATGTATAAAATGATCACCCTACCGAAGTTTCTTTATGCCTGCAAAATGAATATTATCCAATACCTATGACGGTCTTTCGCAGGATTCATGCGGATCTGAGATCCTTCCTGTGGCTGGGCAAACATGCCAGGGTGGCCCTATCCACGCTCCAGAGGCACCAATACAGTGGGGGGATTTTGCTCCCCAACTTGGAGGCCTACTACTGGGCAGAACATCTAACACCAATTAATGATTGGCTACACTTCCCGGCGGGCCATCCGACATATGCTCTAGAGCGTACAAAAATGTCGTCGAAGAACCTACTGAGCTACCTATACGGAGGCCGCGGAAGGGTGCCCTTCCTCCCAGCTACGGCTATCTCCCTTGGTGTTTTGACAACGGCCACTAGGCATACGGGTTGGAATAAGCGACCAACGAGGCAGACCCCACTGTGGCACTGCCATTGGATGGTAGAACTTAGCAAACTACGAGGCTTCCAAAGGTGGGATGATATAGGCATCTCGACTATAGGAGATGAGATAGCCAAAGGGGAATTAAAATCCTTCAAGGTTCTTAAATAAGAGTTTGGGCTACACAATACACAACAGTTCAAGTATATTCAACTACGTCACGCCTGGAATGCCCAAAACATCACACTTACGGGCATCCCAGAATATGCATCGCTAGAGGGGAGGCTCCTTCAAGAACAAATCCCGGAAAAGGCGGTCTCCCTGACTTACAAAACTTTGACTAACCACATGTTGGGTGACTTGGCAAAACTCAGAGCCACGTGGGAGGCCGTGGTGGGAGAGATGGAAGATTTGGACTGGGAAACAGTGTTACTACATCCCCGGGAAGTGGCCATTAAGTCGAGACTACGACTCATACAATTTAATATACTACATAGAACCTACTACGACAGACTACGTCTCAGCAAAATGGGGAAGATAGAGGACTCGCGATGCCTTAGATGCCACCAGGGAGAGGGGGATTTTTACCACACACTGTGGACATGCGACATAATACAAACATACTGGACACCGATTTTTAAGAAACTAGAGGAAGTCCTTGAGGCCTCGATCCCGCTGGATCCCAAACTGGCTTTGCTGGGCATGACCAACGAAGTAGACCTGACTCCCCTGCTCCTTACATTCCTGGTCCTTGCGTTGGTTGTAGCGAAAAGAGACATTGCAAAACACTGGGGAGCGCCGGAATCTCTGGATTTGGAAGAGTGGAGAAGAGGGCTAGATTTATATATGGCAGCCGAAAGGGTCACCTATAAGGCTAGGGGATGCCCCAAAAAATTTCAAAGAGTTTGGTCCAAATGGCGACGATACCATGAGTTGGATGGGGCCTGTGAGGGGGGACCCCTAGGGGGGGGGGAGCATAGGTCAGGGTACTAGGATGAACAAGACATTTGAACGAAGGGTATGATGACACACAAAGAATTCGAGTGATGCGCTGAGACACCAGTGGCGCATGACACAGAACTGTGAAAGATGGTACTGGCGCAGGAGGGAAAAGGGAGGGGATGGATGTGTAATTGCTGCTACTTTTCATTCAGGATTTGATGAAGATGTGCTAAATGTGTTTACTGTTTGCTAGGGGGGGTGGGGACAGTTCAGCAATATAATGCAAACGAAAAAAGCAGATGTCCGGAATGCCTGTTCTATGCTTACATTTGTGTATGAGTCTATACCTACAGAGCTTGCACAATGCTTGCCGCCCAACCTCCGGGATGTGGGCTAAACGGCCGTGTATCCTTCTATCCACGGCGGGGTGTACTCATTGTGATGAGAAATTGGAATACCCGATGGATTGTTAGTGGTTTCCTGTGAATCTGCAATAACATTTTTTTTTTATTGGCTCTGCTGAAAGCCAGACGTAATAATCGATCCGAATTTCAGCATGGGAGCCTTCCTCAAGTAAGGTTTTGATAGGAAGTTCCTCCGCGCCACGAAAAGTTTGAAAAAGAAGAAATCAAAAGTTCATTTAGCTAAAATGGCTAATGCATTGAAAAGGGCATGTAAAACATTCCAGTGTTTTATGTGCTCAAAGGACAAACTGGAATATGTGCAAAGGTGCTTTTTGTCGTTATTTTTAGCAGAGTCTAATTGTGTGTCATCACTTTTGTGATGCAGCGGCGGCGTAAACCATGTGCCCTGTTGCGCCGTATTTACAACGTGTCGCATCTAGGGTGGTGCGTCATGTTGTAAACCTCTGCGCCACATGAAACCTGCGTCAGGTTTCATGTGGGTGATCCCACGGAGGGTGGGCGTTCCCTCGCAGGTATGCCTCGTAAAAGTGAACCTGTGCAATCTACAAGATTTCACTGAGTCACTTTTACAGCAATGCTGAGGCAAAACCCTGCGCCTGCTTGAAGCAGGTGTAAAGATTGATGCAGCATGTCAGGCATAGGCCACCCCCAAGCCTTGCTGGAGCCGTGTCGCGCTTGCAACGCATCTCCAGAAATGTGCCGCTTTTCCGCCGGGGGATGCGACACGCATCTGCCCATCCGAACGACACGGCACTCTGCATTGTAAATGCGGCGCATCAGTGGTGGCGCACGGATGTTTTGGCGCGTCACAACTTTTCTGGCTCATCCCTGCTGATTAGCAGAGATGCGCCAGAAGTTGTAAATCTTCCAGTGAATTAGCCAAGATAACCCTGCCCAATATTTTAACTGAGCCAGGCCTTCTCCTTCAGAAACGTTTTCCTTTTCGTAATTATCTTTGTAGACTTTCCTAGCTTTAGATACTTCATCCTTATTCCTCAGGATTTTTTCAAAGTACGCCTTAAAGTCCTATGAGCTTCTGAGCATGTACTATTAAACCATCTTGGGGTATCAGATGTTCTACTGCCACATTTAGTTAATTTATCTGCCATAAATCCATTAAGAGTTGTAAAAGCCAAGATAACATCCGCTAGGGTACCAAAACCTGAAAGGACTACCTCAATTTGTGCCTGAATATTTGTTATATATGGCCCTATGTTGTAATTTCTTGTCCCTCTTATTACTCAGGGCTAAGTTTAGAGTTAATATAATGGGATTATGATCGCGTATGCAACTAGCCATTACCACACAACCTTTAAAAAACATGTAATAGCCGTTTACTAATTAGAATGTTATCAATATTTGAGTTAATTATTGATGTGCTGTAAAGTTAGAATCTGCAAATACATTTCATCTATTTATGTGTTTCAGGGCAATTAATTTGACCATGCAACATTCATGTTTGTTTCCTAAAATTAATGTGCACTAAGACCTACATATTTCTGCAGAACCCACAGTAATCTTTTTCAGCATGTCCATGTATTAGCCTTGGCTGGTTCTCTACTTACAGGTTCAAAACTATCCCTTACCAAACGTAGCAAAATGTTTTATTATTCTTATTATAGAGGCTCGAGAGGATGCCACATATAAAAGGAAATCGTCTGCATACAGCGAGATCCTGTCCTCACAGTCCTTGGACCATCGTAGGCCATGTATTACTGGATCTTTCCAGATCCATGCCGCAACTGGCTCATGTAGCAACACGAAGACTAGGGGGGACAAGGGGCATCCCTGTTTTGTGCCACGATGCAGCGGAAATATACGTGACCTTTCACAGTTGACCACTGCCTGTGCCTGAGGTGCTTTGTACAGGAGGCTGAGCCAAGATATAAATCGCGGTCCGAATCCCATGCATTTGAGCACCGCCACCATATAAGGCTACTGAACGTGTCAAAGGCCATCTGAGCATCTAGGGACGGGACCGCAGCATTTTCTCTGATTCTGTCCACACGTCCCAAGACAAGATACAGGCGTCTGAGGTTCGGGTGGTGTTGTGTCCTTGCATACATCCTGATTAGTCTGGGTGGACCAGAGCCGGGAGTAGAGGGAGAAGCCGCTGCGCCAATAGCTTTGCAAGAATATTTGCCTCTGCATTCAGCAACGTAATTGGCCGGTACAGCATACATTGGTCCCTCGGCCTTCCCTCCTTGTGTATTACCACTATAGTCCTCAGTGCCTAAACTAGTGGGAGTCCGCCAATAGTGTTGCTCTGCTCAAACATTGTCAGTAAGTGAGGCGCAGTCACCTGGCCGTTAGCTTGCATTATTCAATTGGGACCCAATGCTTTTCCCGACTTCAGGCTCCAAACGCTTGAGATATTTCAGCTATCGTTATGCCCTTCTCCGGAGGCTGACACTCTTCCTCCATCTATACCGGGATTGAGATATCCCTTAGAAACTCTAGGGATTCCTATTCTGGGTATTACGTACTGGTGGACTATACTTCCGCATAGCAGTCTGCAAAGGTCTCCGCAATACCTAATGGGTTTCTGATCTCTTACTCGGATCTAAACTTTAAGGTGAGTGATGGGACCCATCTGTATGCTTTCTGGCGCTTTTCCAACCAGCCCTTTGCCTGATTTATTGCCAGTTTCATATATCCGGTGCTGTGTCTCATTAATTTTATTCCTGGCCTCCTCTGTAATGCTGTCTCTATAGTCTTGTTGTTGAAGTTGTAACATGTGTTGTGCGCCATCATCGTAGTTTTGTACGATTTGAAGTTCTAAATCAAGGATTTCCTGTTCAAGTTTCACAAGTTTCGCTCTTTTCTCTTTTTTGTGTCCAGATATAAACGAGAGGCCTGACCCCTGACCACTGTCTCATATGCATGAATCTTCTACTGTTTGTACTCTTGCCCCCATATTACACAGGTCTGCATGGATTAAGCAGACTTCTGTTGTAACAGAGTCTATTCGGGCCTCAAGCGCTGTTTGTACCCCTTGTATCGCAGCCATAATTTCATGCAAAGATAATGTACCTTTGTCAGGTGCTGCCTGAGCTTCTGAGGGGTCTTGGGCTTCAGTTTTTTTCGGGAGGGTGAATTTTTTTAGTTTGGTTGGAGCTTTTGGCATTCTTTCCCCAAGACATCTTCCCATCAGGTTTGAGCAGCCCTTTGTAGGTTTTCTTTTGGGGTCCCTGGGTGTGCTGCTGCTGCCTACCAGGGGCTAGCAAGGTGGCCTCTGGCCTGTCAGATTTACACCCTTTTTCCCCGACGTTTTTCCTCTCCCACTCTCCGGTCGGTGGTTTGATAGGATTGCCTACCAAACCACAGACACTACCCAGTAGGGTCCTCCCATCAGACCCACTCAATATATTCTGTTCTGTATTCTCTTTTTGCTCCTCTGCCTTGTTTTCTATGGAAAGGCTCTCACCTGGCCCCTGGGGATTCAAGCCGCCTGTAAAGTTCAATCTCTGTAGCCCACTTGGGCCAAGAGTGCTGGTGAGCCTGCGGGCAGAGATCTTACTTACGTGGTGCTTCCCATATGATCCCCTTAGCCTCCACCTCTAACCCCCTGCAGCCGTTATCTCACTCTTTTTCTTGCTAACTGTACTTTGGGCCGCGTTTCATTGTTCTCCTGCATTTACCTCTTTATTTGATTGTGCCGCGGACACCACTCCAGCCGTATCAGCCACTGCCTCCCTTTCTTCTGTTGGCTACTCTGTAGTCTCTTTGCTGCTGTCGCTCAGCTTGGGACAGGCTGCATCTGCGCACCTCTATCACCTACACGGGCCACTTTGGAGGTTACTTGGGCTCCTCTGTTGAGCGTCGGTCGCCCTGTAATGCCTCCACGTCTCTCCTTTGTTCGCCCCAGGCTCTAGGCAGCTGGATTGACGGGCAGCTCTGAGTCTAGGAAGGCCTCAGCGACGACCAGATTGGGCCCCCGCAATGCCAGCGCTCAGTGTCCAGTGTACGCAAAGTGGCCGTATGTACTCCTCCTTCTGGGTCGTGGAGCCCCGTCACCCAGCTTCTCCGCTATCTCTTTTGTCCAACCTGGTCTCCCACCTCGAAGAGCCTCTTTTGCACTGTTAGGGTGTGGGCCCTAGCTGCGTTTTCAGCAATGTCTTTTCATTCTTGTGGCTGGAGGCACAGTTGATGTATCAGGTTCCTTTCCTGATCTTCTGCCTTTAGTAGCTCTGCCTTTTCCTCTAGTGGCTGATAAGGCTGCCTGTATTCCTTTCTCGCTACCCTTTCTCTGTATCACCACTTTGTATGCCTCCCAACGGGTGCAATATGATGTCACCGACCCCTTGTTGTGTTGAAAGCATCGTTCAGTGCCCTCCACTAGTTGGTGTTTTAATTTTCTATCCTTTAGGTTCCACTAGCCCAATATAGATGGTAGTACGTTGTCCACCACTTGTCCCAAGAACCAAGTGGTCACAGGGCAATGGTCTGATAAGTGGCGAGTGTTTTGAAAGTGACCTATTCTGTCCTTGAGGGTAAACAAGTAATTTAAACTCTTGAAACTTCCATGTTGTGCTGATAAGTGTGTATATTAATGTTCAATCATGCTTTGGGTCCTACACAGGTATGTCCACCCCACTGCCTCTGAGAAAGTTTTAAGGTGAGTTCCTTTTCTTTTCCATCCTTTTTCCGGCCATTTATCATTCGACATAGACTTGAAATTGTTTATGTCTCCTCCAAAGGATCAAGAAACCTATTGGTAAATCGGAGTGTCGCTTCGAGGGAGGAGATGGTGGCTCCCTGCATCTGTGGTGGGTTGTATACAGAGACCAGATTCGAAACTTGTCCCTCCCACTTGCCTGTTTGGAGTACAAATCTACCTAGAGGGTCTCTCTAGGTCCTACCTGGGGTATGTGCTGTTGCAGACCGGAGAAGGATTCTTGTGCCCCGTGACCCCGAAGAGTAACACATCTATGCCACTAGGGTATATCCCCACCTGTCCAGGACCCTGCAGTTTTGTCCTTTCAGCTGGGTTTCCTGCAGGAAGACTAGATCTGGCTTTTTACCACTTAGGGCCCGATGTAGGTGGCCAATACCGGTCGGAAACGGCCGAATTCAGCCGTTTCCGACCATTATTTGGCCTTTTGAGATGTGGGGGACCTTTTTTTTGTCCGATTCGGTATTTTACCAAATCGGTAAAATTACCGAATCGGAAAAATACAGAATCGGTAAGTTTACAGATGTAGGTGGGACTACTTTCAGTCCCACAGGCCCTTTAGATTCGGTATTTTAACACCCAATCCAATTGGGTGTTAAAATACCGAATCCAGGTGTGCATGCACATGTGTGCATGCACACCTATGCCATGTGACAGACAGACATGCCCTTAGGGCATATCTGTGTGCCACATGGCACACAAGCCAGTATTGGGGGTGCTAGAGGGTGTCAAAGTGACACCCCCTGCACCCTTGCAGAAATCGGTAATTACCGAATCGGTAAATACCGATTCGGTAATGCACATTGATTCCTATGGGCTTCAAGGCCCATAGGAATCAATGGGGGATACCTATTCGGTATTTACAGAATCGGTAAATACCGAATCTTACAGATTCGGTATTTACCGATTCTGAAATACCCACATCTCCCCCCCTCCAATTTACCACTTCTTAAATACCGAATCGGTATGATTCGGTATTTAAGAAGTGGTAAATTGGAGTTTACCTACATCGGGCCCTTAATGTATTATAATCAACAAAGAACAAATGCCTATACTGATAGTGATTTCGAAAGGTTTAACCACCAGAACAAAGGAGGTTCTTCAGAGCTGGGGTGTGCTTATAAATTGCTTTTTATTTTAGATGTCTAGGTCAAAGAAAGAAGGGTATATTTGTATTAATCATATGCAATTGAACAGAAACAACATTTTTTATATATACACCAAAAAATTATGGACAAAAAACAGTGAAGCGTTAAAATCCAACATGCATACCGAATTCATTCATATCACAATCATACCTCACCATTCATACACCAAACATATACAAATACTCAACACGACTAGATACAAATATGTAATCGTGTTGGGTATTAGGTCTGCTACAATATGTACAATTATATATACAATTTTTACAATGATTGTACAAGTGTAAATCAAATAAATCAACAGAATCAAATGCGTAATCAAAAACAATGTATACAACAATTTATAGCCGGTAATGTGACAATATGTTCACACTACGGGAAGAACCAAAAAGGAGCAGACACTGGACATGAAGGGGCCTACGCGTTTCAAAGCCCTATAGGTTGGAAGGGATTCTCATCAGGGCCAGGTAGCTCTAAAGAAAAAAGAAGAAGAAAATTCTATTGTATACATCTGTACAGATTTAAATAATACCAAGAAACTCGAGTGCAGAACCACCCAAGGTTCCTTCTGCTTACCACTACGGAGAATATCCGAAAGAGGGGTAACACCTGTGTGACAACGAAAGACAATAAAGACTACATAAGTAAAGAAAAATGTGTATAGAAGGCTTTGCATAGCTATCATCAGACAAAACATTTACCTTAGGTGTATACGGTAGCCACGTTGTTGTGAATTCAAGTTGGAAAATTGGCGGCTAGATAAAGCTGGATGGCCTGAGAAGAGAACAACATCCATTTAATGTCGAATAGGAGACGGGTTGTGGTGTAGATAGTCGGGCACTGGGTCATGGTTCTTACCGGGGGATCGTTGGTATTCACGTCCAAGCACAGGATCGTGGATTGGAAGAGTTTGTTGGTTTTCAGCCTCTAACAGGGATGAAAAAATAATAAAGGCTTCTTAGGTCAGCATTCAGAGTGTAAATGAGCAAGATTCTTTGGGTGGAACTGGTGGCGTTTTATAGACGATGTCTTCATGATTTGGACTGGGGGAGAAGAAGCTCTCATGTCTTTTTACAATTGGCTTAACGCCAGAACACTGGACATACAATTTAGCATATCACACTCAGCCACAAAAATCTCCTTTCTGGATGTTGAAGTTTTTCCACTGGAAGGAACATTGGCAACATCCCTGTTCACAAAGCCGACTGACAGGAATAAGGCACTACTTTTCTCTAGCAACCATCCGCGGAGTTTAAAAGAAAACTTGCCTTATGGGCAATTCCTACGAATTCGTAGAAATTGCACCTTGAATGAGGACTACAAATTTCATGCTGAAAATCTAGTTTCCAAATTGTGCGACAGGGGTTATCCTAAAAAACTAGTCCGAAATTCCATGAAAAGAGCCAGATGGACCCAGAGGGAGAGTCTCCTGGAAAGAAAAGATAAACCCATTTCCAACAGGCAAGTCTGTGTAACCACCTACTGCCCAAATGCCAATAATCTAAAAAAAATCATCATTCAAAATTGGCATCTTGTAAAAAACTTGGACGCCAGCCTGCAAGCTCCCCCGCTGTTCGCCTTCAAAAAAGAGAACAGCGTGGCCAACTATGTAATAAGAGCAGGAATAAAAACAAACAAACAGCCATCATTAAGACAGATGATGGAATTATCCCCCATTAAAGGCCATCATAAATGTGGGACGTGTCTTTGTTGCGAATTGACCATCGAAGGATCCCTGTTTCAACATCATGGGATCTCAAGGAAACATGATAGTTTCAGCAATTGCAGAACCAAGTACGTAGTCTACGGCATCATCTGCCTGTGTGGACTCCTCTACATTGGGAAGACCAATCAAGAAATCCGCACTCGAATCACTCAACACAAATCCAGGATAAAGAATGGGATTGAAACCGCTCCATTGGTTAACCACTGGAAACGTTGTAAACATCTGATGAGTGATATCAAATGGACAGTGATCTCTCGCGTTGAAAAGGATCCACGAGGAGGAGATATGGATCAAAAACTGTCAAAAAGAGAAGCCTATTTAATTGTTAAATTCGACACAGCAGTTAGAGGGCTCAACGAGATATCAGAGATATACAAACTGTAAGAGGGACACCTTATTCTTCTGCCTGTATCAATCCTCATGCTTTCCTTTGGAAAAACAGAAGTCACCGTTTTCTAAGACTTCACGCATGCGCAATAAAGCCCTACATATAGAAGCCTTGCAAGCCGTACTACACTCCGCGCATGTGCGAGAGACTAGTGCTGTTGGAGACGCCGGTGATTTTTCCGAATACATCCATGGCTCTATACCGGTAAGCCAGAGTTCGACCAGTTCCACCCAAAGAATCTTGCTCATTTACACTCTGAATGCTGACCTAAGAAGCCTTTATTATTTTTTCATCCCTGTTAGAGGCTGAAAACCAACGAACTCTTCCAATCCACGATTCTGTGCTTGGACGTGAATACCAACGATCCCCCGGTAAGAACCTTGACCCAGTGCCCGACTATCTACACCACAACCCGTCTCCTATTCCACATTAAATGGATGTTGTTCTCTTCTCAGGCCATCCAGCTTTATCTAGCCGCCAATTTTCCAACTTGAATTCACAACAACGTGGCTACCGTATTCACCTAAGGTAAATGTTTTGTCTGATGATAGCTATGCAAAGCCTTCTATACACATTTTTCTTTACTTATGTAGTCTTTATTGTCTTTCGTTGTCACACAGGTGTTACCCCTCTTTCGGATATTCTCCGTAGTGGTAAGCAGAAGGAACATTGGGTGGTTCTGCATTCGAATTTCTTGGTATTATTTAAATCTGTACAGATGTATACAATAGAATTTTCTTCTTCTTTTTTCTTTAGAGCTACCTGGCCCTGATGAGAATCCCTTCCAACCTATAGGGATTTGAAACGCGTAGGCCCCTTCATGTCCAGTGTCTGCTCCTTTTTGGTTCTTCCCGTAGTGTGAACATATTGTCACATTACCGGCTATAAATTGTTGTATACATTGTTTTTGATTACGCATTTGATTCTGTTGATTTATTTGATTTACACTTGTACAATCATTGTAAAAATTGTATATATAATTGTTTATATTGTAGCAGACCTAATACCCAACACGATTACATATTCGTATCTAGTCGTGTTGAGTATTTGTATATGTTTTGTGTATGAATGGTGAGGTATGATTGTGATATGAATGAATTCGGTATGCATGCTGGATTTTAACGCTTCACTGTTTTTTGTCCATAATTTTTTGGTGTATATATAAAAAATGTTGTTTCTGTTCAATTGTATATAATTAATACAAATATACCCTTCTTTCTTTGACCTAGACATTTAAAATAAAAAGCAATTTATAAGCACAACCCAACTCTGAAGAACCTCCTTTGTTCTGGTGGTTAAACCTTTCGAAATCACTATCAGTATAGGCATTTGTTCTTTGTTGATTATAGATTGTGGCTCAGCCTTGCTGATTTCGAGCCAACCCCGGTTGTTTTCAGGTTGATCTTAGCGGGAGCAGTCTCGCAAGGTTTTGGTAAATCCTACTAACGGTGAGTACAAGGGGTTAAATTCCCCTCTCCTTTTCTCTTTGGTGGAGGCTTTTCTCTGTCTCTTTACACCAGATTTGTGTTATATATTGTTTATGTTATACATCTCGAGCACTATTTTTCAACACGTCTCATTATAAAAGATATGGCAGAGGAGGACACCTTTGCATATAGTGAGGACCATATCAAGAATATTTTGAGTGATCCACCCATTTTTTCATTGGTTTCCATAAGCACCACAGCAACCTCCCAGAACGAATCTGATAGACTTCTAAGACTAAAAAAGAAACAAATACGCACTGACTTACACAGCCATTTTCTGTTAAAACACCTCCGTGAAGGCACCATCCCAGGAGGACTACAAATAAAAAACATCCCTGTTATATTCACTGAAGATCCGGTGTTCAAGAAAGGGTTTAGTTTTATAGAAACTAAATGTAGTAGGGACCTTATGGTCCTTACTATTGAAACAGCGGTTAGGATTTCAAAAGCTGAACTCGAGGAAATCGCAAAACTAGAGGAGGAAATTAGTAACAACCAAACCCTGATGGATTCCAAGGGTTTACTGGAAAAAGTGGACAAAGAAATTCAGGAATTCAAGGACTTCACCGTAACTCAAAAAACCAATCAATTTGAGAAAGACAAAACGAATTTCAGAATTGAGAACGTATATCCGTTCCTTCAGCCTGATTTTTATACCAAGGCGGATTCTAGGAGATACTTGTCTGATAATCGGGGTAGATCCCGCAACAAATTCATAACATTTTCGGACACCTCCTCCTCAGGGGACGACAGCGATATAAACAACAGTAGACCAAACAAAAATCGCAAATGGAACCAGATGCAACAACCTCAGGGACAATCGTCAAATTCTTTTTTAGGAAGGGGCCAAACGAGCTCCAGAGGGAGACAATGTTACAATCAGCCGTGGGAGATGACCACCCGCCAAAAACAATACAAAAACTAGCAGTCTCTCCTATTTTCAATCTTTCAAATAGGAATTTGACAACAGCTGAGGAAAGTATTTTATCCAAAGGATTATCGTTCGTACCATCTAAAAAAATGGATTTTGTCAAGATGAAGACTGAGTTCATTGAATTCTGCCGAAAATTACGCCTCACTAAGTTCTTTGCAGATGATCCCTCTTCCACACCGTCAGAAGTCACAGGATTACGTAAAATATCAACTTTCTGTCCTCCAGGGAATAAAGTACCGAAGGAAGTAGTAATCTTTGAAAGAACTGTCCTTTCCGCCATTGCAGATATGGAAAAACAAAAAAAGTTCGTCAAATTCAATATCTCTAAAGATGAAACCAATGCCCTCTCCACGTTAAAAAATGACAACACAATTACCATCAAACAAGCCGACAAGGGCGGCTCGATTGTCATTTGGGACACCAACGAGTACACAACTGAAATAATGAGGCAGCTCAATGACCAGACGTGCTACTGTAAGATCGGAAAAGACCCTACGTTGGAATTCCAAAACCTTCTATTCCCCATCTTACAAGAAGGTTTTGAGGCAGGCTTTCTAGGCCCTAAAGAGCTGGAATATCTACGCAATAAACATCCAAAAATACCTCTATTTTACGTCCTTCCCAAGGTCCATAAACATCTAACAAAGCCACCAGGTAGACCCATCGTGGCGGGGTGCGACTCCCTGTTGGAACCAGTGGCAAAGTATGTCGACTGTTTTTTGAAACAGTTCATGGACCTCGTTGTTTCTTATTTAAAAGATACAATGGACTTTATTACTAAGCTGGAAGGAATAACATTTGAAAAGGAAAAAGATCTGCTTGTAACACTGGACGTCACACAGCTTTACACCCAAATACCTCAGGATGAAGCTGTGGCTGTACTGGAATACTTTTTAGATCTACGACCCAGACCCGTCCAGGTGCCCACAAAATTCCTAGTTGATTTGGCTTCTTTCGCCTTAAAAAAGAACTATTTCAGTTTTGGAAACAAATTCTACCTCCAAACGAAGGGGGTTGCAATGGGGTGTCCCTTTGCCCCGGAGCTGGCAGTATCATTTATGTCACTCTATGAGGACAAATACATCCATAATAATAATCCTTTCAAAGAATACATCGCCACATGGTGGCGTTTTATAGACAATGTCTTCATGATTTGGACTGGGGGAGAAGAAGCTCTCATGTCTTTTTACAATTGGCTTAACGCCAGAACACTGGACATACAATTTAGCATATCACACTCAGCCACAAAAATCTCCTTTCTGGATGTTGAAGTTTTTCCACTGGAAGGAACATTGGCAACATCCCTGTTCACAAAGCCGACTGACAGGAATAAGGCACTACTTTTCTCTAGCAACCATCCGCGGAGTTTAAAAGAAAACTTGCCTTATGGGCAATTCCTACGAATTCGTAGAAATTGCACCTTGAATGAGGACTACAAATTTCATGCTGAAAATCTAGTTTCCAAATTGTGCGACAGGGGTTATCCTAAAAAACTAGTCCGAAATTCCATGAAAAGGACCAGATGGACCCCGAGGGACAGTCTCCTGGAAAGAAAAGATAAACCCATTTCCAACAGGCAAGTCTGTGTAACCACCTACTGCCCAAATGCCAATAATCTCAAAAAATCATCATTCAAAATTGGCATCTTGTAAAAAACTTGGACGCCAGCCTGCAAGCTCCCCCGCTGTTCGCCTTCAAAAAAGAGAACAGCGTGGCCAACTATGTAATAAGAGCAGGAATAAAAACAAACAAACAGTCGTCATTAAGACAGATGATGGGATTATCCCCCATTAAAGGCCATCATAAATGTGGGATGTGTCTTTGTTGCGAATTGACCATCGAAGGATCCCTGTTTCAACATCATAGGATCTCATGGAAACATGATAGTTTCAGCAATTGCAGAACCAAGTACGTAGTCTACGGCATCATCTGCCCGTGTGGACTCCTCTACATTGGGAAGACCAATCAAGAAATCCGCACTCAAATCACTCAACACAAATCCAGGATAAAGAATGGGATTGAAACCGCTCCATTGGTTAACCACTGGAAACGTTGTAAACATCTGATGAGTGATATCAAATGGACAGTGATCTCTCGCGTTGAAAAGGATCCACGAGGAGGAGATATGGATCAAAAACTGTCAAAAAGAGAAGCCTATTTAATTGTTAAATTCGACACAGCAGTTAGAGGGCTCAACGAGATATCAGAGATATACAAACTGTAAGAGGGACACCTTATTCTTCTGCCTGTATCAATCCTCATGCTTTCCTTTGGAAAAACAGAAGTCACCGTTTTCTAAGACTTCACGCATGCGCAATAAAGCCCTACATATAGAAGCCTTGCAAGCCGTACTACACTCCGCGCATGTGCGAGAGACTAGTGCTGTTGGAGACGCCGGTGATTTTTCCGAATACATCCATGGCTCTATACCGGTAAGCCAGAGTTCGACCAGTTCCACCCAAAGAATCTTGCTCATTTACACTCTGAATGCTGACCTAAGAAGCCTTTATTATTTTTTCATCCCTGTCAGAGGCTGAAAACCAACGAACTCTTCCAATCCACGATCCTGTGCTTGGACGTGAATACCAATGATCCCCCGGTAAGAACCTTGACCCAGTGCCCGACTATCTACACCACAACCCGTCTCCTATTCCACATTAAATGGATGTTGTTCTCTTCTCAGGCCATCCAGCTTTATCTAGCCGCCAATTTTCCAACTTGAATTCACAACAACGTGGCTACCGTATACACCTAAGGTAAATGTTTTGTCTGATAATAGCTATGCAAAGCCTTCTATACACATTTTTCTTTACTTATGTAGTCTTTATTGTCTTTCGTTGTCACACAGGTGTTACCCCTTTTTCGGATATTCTCCGTAGTGGTAAGCAGAAGGAACCTTGGGTGGTTCTGCACTCGAGTTTCTTGGTATTATTTAAATCTGTACAGATGTATACAATAGAATTTTCTTCTTCTTTTTTCTTTAGAGCTACCTGGCCCTGATGAGAATCCCTTCCAACCTATAGGCATTTGAAACGCATAGGCCCCTTCATGTCCAGTGTCTGCTCCTTTTTGGTTCTTCCCGTAGTGTGAACATATTGTCACATTACCGGCTATAAATTGTTGTATACATTGTTTTTGATTACGCATTTGATTCTGTTGATTTATTTGATTTACACTTGTACAATCATTGTAAAAATTGTATATATAATTGTACATATTGTAGCAGACCTAATACCCAACACGATTACATATTCGTATCTAGTCGTGTTGAGTATTTGTATATGTTTGGTGTATGAATGGTGAGGTATGATTGTGATATGAATGAATTCGGTATGCATGTTGGATTTTAACGCTTCACTGTTTTTTGTCCATAATTTTTTGGTGTATATAAAAAAAATGTTGTTTCTGTTCAATTGTATATGATTAATACAAATATACCCTTCTTTCTTTGACCTAGACATCTAAAATAAAAAGCAATTTATAAGCACACCCCAGCTCTGAAGAACCTCCTTTGTTCTGGTGGTTAAACCTTTCGAAATCACTATCAGTATAGGCATTTGTTCTTTGTTGATTATAGATTGTGGCTCAGCCTTGCTGATTTCGAGCCAACCTCGGTTGTTTTCAGCTTAATGTATTATAGCACCAATGTGCGCTTAATCTTGGACCCAAAGCCATTGATGTTCCAGGATATGATTTTAAGTGTAGTCTGGTTGTGTACCCTATCATATAGTGTTTTGAAAGCTATTTCTTTAATGGTCTGAACCTCACAGCTTGGTGTGGACTCATGCCCCCTGCCCATGCAATGTTTTTGCTCTTGACTCACTGTGTTCCTTGTAACTGCTGCTAAAACTACATACCCTTTTCGCTCAATTCCCCAATCCCTGCTAGCCTGTTCTGTGGGACTAAAACTGCCACCATCCCAATTTGCTGAGCCCCTTTCCCCTTCAACTGACCATGTTAAGGGGTTGGCCACCCCAACTTGTCATTCCTGTGAGCCCTCAAAGCCCCTGACCCTCTCTAATCTGGGGGAGCACTGGCCCCATCTACCCAGGCCCTATGTGGCCATTCAGCCTCCCCAGTTCACCCGGCCGGGAAAGATAGACGAGTGCAGGAGAATCAAGTTATTGCGTTTTGACCACCCTTCCTTGTCTTCGACCCTCGCCTCTAGTATTTTTTGCTGTTTTGACAGCTGGCATATCTTTTCCTCCTGGTACTAGGAGGAGGTTTAGAGGTCCCGGATTTGGACCTCTGCTGTTCTCACCTTGTCCAATATCTTCTGGAAGTCTGTCCATAGGAGCCCCACATCAATAGTGATTGAGTTTATTTTGGGTTCAAGGGAGGCCTGAGATCCTGTATTTCCACTATGATTGCACCTAGGGAGGGCTTTGGGGGGTCGCTGGGTCTATGGACTGGCCCACCTCCTCCAGATGCTGTACAGGGACTGCGTATTTGTCCATTTTGTTGGTTTGCAGCAGTTCCTGACCCTTTGGCTTTACCATCTCACAAGGGCACTGGATCTGTTTGAGTTCTGTTTGTTTTGTTTCCACGCATTCTGTTGCCTCCCCAGGTCCCTCTGCAGTCAGGCACCGGGGTACGGTGCTGGGCTTTATTCGTACTAGAACACCTTCGAGTCACACTGCTTTTTCAGGGAGTCTTGGGGGTGTGAGAAGGGTTTCTTCTTGACCACGCCACTCAAGGTCTTAGGAGTCCATCTGGCTATGTCCCCAGAAGAGGCTCAGGTCCTCTTGACTATTGTTTTGGGGTGGATCAATGGGTAGGTGCGGGGTGGTGCTTGAGAAGATTTGCTTTGACCTCTCTTGCCTCTCGTTCCCTTCAGCTGCTAAATTGTAATGTTAATGGAGCTGGACTCTGTGAAGCGTGTCAAGACCCCCACCAGGTATCTGGCTCCCACTATCCCTCCCCACCACTGACCAGAACTCTGCCACCTTAGATCTCCCAGAACTGTAGTGGCAGGGGAGGAGGGTTCACAGGGCTACCCCGCCCTCATGGCACCTCATGTATCTTAATGGGGCTCTTCCTCTCATGCCCTCTCATCATCCTGTTGGAGTGAGACTCACTATCATGTGTTGGGGTCTTGCTATGGGTGGCAGTCAGGGGGTCGCCGGGCTCTTTGTCTCCCGTGCTGATTCAGCCCTGCACCATCTCTGTTGTCTTGGCTTGGGGGCCCGGGCATGTCCCAGCGTTTGATGTGTTTGTGCTTTACAGCAGTTTTGGCCAGGTGTGGCAGTGCAGGTCCCCTGCGTTGCTCCCCTATGGCTGCATGCCCTCCTGCAGCCGGGGAATGATGTGTTTTGCCATCCCCGGGCCCTGGAATCGGGCCAGTCGCCCTGCATGCCCATCCGAGATCTCAGCCACAGAACGGTCCTTGGTCTCTCCGGAAGAGCAGCAGGTGTGCCTTCCTTTCAGGATCGGGTCACCGCACCCAGGAGTTTAGAGTCGTCGCCTTCTCCGGGGCTTCTCTCCAAAGGCCTTACTGGAGGTCTCTCACCGGTATGTGCATTGCATTGACTTAGGCTACTCTGTAGAGATGGTCCCGCTCTTGTCTCGTCGACTCCGGCTGGGCATTTGCTGTCTTGCCGCAAGGTCCAGTTTTGTCTTGTTTTGGGCTATGGCGCATTCCCATTGCAGTGTGAAACAGCGTTTTCAATGGTACATCCCCAGAGGAGCTCTTGGCTCCCATGGAGCCAAAGGGGTGGTTAGACCCCCCATTAAAAAAGTCAACTGTGTTGGAAGAAGCTTCATCACATGTGCTGCAAGGGTGTGGGATGAGCTTCCTTTCCACCTTAGCAATGCCACTGAGCTGGTGACATTTAGGAAAGAACTGAAAACCTGGCTTTTCACTACATAAATCATCACATACCTCGCTGATCGAAAGGCATTTGCCAGCGCCAGGACATCCTCGGGTAGCCGTTGCGCTTAAGAAATTAAATTAACATAACTGTGTGTAAGCCACGGTTGCAAAGGTTATGGATTTCTCGACAGATTGTAGGTCACGGGCTGCAGGTCTGCTGGAGCTCCACTATTCTACAGCCATCTTTGTCAGTGCCAGGCCACGCCCCCCACTGATTCTGTTTTTGGTCTGGAAAAATCTATGAGTGGGACGAACAAGACAATTTTACTTGCCATTAGTTACTGCAGTGCCTTTAAACTGCAGCCCAATCAAAGTGCTGTGGTGCTACTGTCAGGCATATATTTTTGTCACATCTGTAAGTAGTGTAAATAAACGTTGAAGACAGCCTATATATTCTATTTAAAACCCATGCCAATTGTGTATTGTCTTCTCTATCAACTATGTCCTTGTAAGAAAGGAACAGACCAATTGGGAAAAATCAATGTTACCAAAACCTTTCAAGGGCGAGAACAAAAATACTGTTTCATTGCATAACAGTGGCACAATGTACAGCCACGTAATACCATCAAAAACCTGGTTGTTTAAAAGGGGATACATTTTGGGTGACCATGCAGAAAAGGTGGATTTCTTACACTTACCGGAAATGGTAAGTTGGTTACAGGCCTGAAGTTCAATCGATCTACCTGTTCATCCCTTTGCTTCTGGAGTATATGCTTGATGTGGAGGATTTCTAGGTCGTTTGCGATATTACTGGAGGAAAGGGAGGAATTAATGAACAATTTAACTAATATTGCAACATACAATGCAAGGAGGATACTTTTGAAGATTTGGGGGGTTTGTTGATGAGCTGGAGGTGTAGCGGATCTTGTTAGTTCAGTAGGATCTTTCATGGAGAACAAGTTGAAGGATTAGAGTTTAGGTTGGGTGATGATGGCATTAGCTTCATCCTTATTGACAATGGAATGGTGAATGGACAAAATATTGATTTAAAAATATCAGGAGGCGGAAATATTGCTCAAGATATATTGTGACACACAAATATTGTGATGCACAAAGTGCACTTACTCATTTTGGTATTCACAGAATACACTTACTTATCAATGAGTAAGTGCCTTCTGTGAATACCAAAATGAGTACGGGCATATTATCAAGAAACTGAGTTAAAATTATTGCCGCTTTAGCGGCAGGAAACTGCTGCTAAAGTGGCGATAATGGGCTTGATAATATGCCGTAGACAATTCCCATAGAAGCCCATGTTCACACCAGAACATGGGCTTCTATGGGAATTCACAAGGGCATATTATCAAGCCCATTATCGCCGCTTTATTTTAACTCAGTTTCTTGATAATATGCCCCCTGGTGCCTTCTGTGAATACCAAAATGAGTAAATGGTAGTATTTTTAGGATTTTGCTTTAAGTTAGTTCTGTGAATCGGGCCCATAGTATTTTTCTTAAAATGCATTTTTGGTATTTTTAAATTTCTAATATGTTATTTACCGTCTACATTAATTAGTACGTTTCATATTATTCTTTTAATATTTTGTATGGTTTTATTGCATATATATGTTTTATTTAAAGCTTTAAATATATATTATATTTATGCGTGTGTATATATATATACACAGTTATATAAGTAATAAAAATATTTATTTCACATTAGATGAATTCTTAGAACATTTTAAATGTATTAGTACGAATATATATAATACATTCAAACCATGAAAATATTAATTTAAAAATTTATATTATGTTACACTGTGTGTACATATATATATATATATATATATATATATATATATGTATATATATATATATATATATATATATGTATATGTATATATATATATATATATATATTCACTGAAAAAACCATAGGTTATAGACCATATATAGTTAGGGATTAGCATTTAAAAAACCTTATTTTATTTGCACAAAACCATTGAAATTCCATATATAGTTAGTTGCACTAACTATATATCGCGGACCCGCAATCCACTGCTAATGATGTCACATATTACATCATTCATGACATGGTCAGTGACATCACTGATGACATCACTGATGACATCTCAAATGACATCACTGATGACATCACTGATGACATCTCAAATGACATCACTGATGACATCACTGACATCTCATTTGACATTACTGATTACATCACTGATGATATCATTTATGTGATAATACATCTTCAGACTCTAATATAACCTTTGATACACTCAGTGTAAACAGGCACTCACAGACTGTCACACATCCATGGAGTTACTCACACACCTATTCAGTCATGCAAAGAATCAATCACATCTCCATTTCCTTAACTATACAGTTATACACACCTTACTTATTCAAACATATACTAACACATATTTACTCTCTTATACAATCCTTGATACAAGTTCACAATGATTCATACAGCCACTCTCACATTCACTGACTCTTATGTTCAGTTATTTATATATGTCAACTCTCACATGGAGTGTGTTTTACATATGTACTTACTTTGACATGTAGAACTGAGATATCCATTCACTCACCAATATACTCATGCACACAGTCAACTGTCCATACAGCTGTTTCTACATGCACTTTTGAACCCATACACCTAGGGAATCAACCGCTCACACATCTATGCACAGAGTTATACACCTCCCAGCCACCCACACACACACTCAGTCTCCCATACAAATACTTGGGCAACCATTCAATAACCCATATAGTTACTGATATAGCTACTGATTTAAACATGCAGCAGTTTACAGAAGAACATAAATATTGATTGCCAAATTAAGACACTTTAATCACTAACCCATGCACTCAGTGAGACACATTTAATCATTCTCTCATACAGTCAGTCATGCACCTACTAAATCCTTCATCCAGACACTTATACATCCACTCATTCTTCAATATGTAAGACATATTTTAACTTTACAGAAACATACAGTCACTGGGTGTTGTCATCAGTGATGTCATCAGTGATGTCATTTGAGATGTCATCAGTGATGTCATCAGTGATGTCACTGACCATGTCATGAATGATGTAATATGTGACATCATTAGCAGTGGATTGCGGGTCCGCGATATATAGTTAGTGCAACTAACTATATATGGAATTTCAATGGTTTTGTGCAAATAAAATAAGGTTTTTTAAATGCTAATCCCTAACTATATATGGTCTATAACCTATGGTTTTTTCAGTGAATTTTCAAGGTTTTGTAAATGCAAATTCCTAACTATATATGGTCTATAACCTATGGTTTTTTCTGTGAATTTCATTGGTTTTTTAAAAGCTAATATCTATAGCTGTAAAATATATTCTTTATTAAGTGACGTATCACGTAGCCCGTGAGACGCCTCATGATGCATCGCATAACCGTGACGTATCGTCTCTGCAGCGCAAACCAAACCCAAAACGTAAGCGCGCCAGAACACGCTTAAAGATATATATATATTTTTTTAACCTTAATTAGACAAAATCCACACGTGCACATATCACAAACGTTCAAAAAACACAATATGTCGAACTCCCATTACGCTGCCGGTTAGCTGCTTGGTTAACGTACCAGGAAGCACCTTTACCGCGAAAAATCGCAATTTTTTTTTTTCACCCCCCAGGGAACTTTAATAGCCCCCTCATCAATCCTAGGGGTTCAGGAGGGGTCTGCCTTACCCCTTTCATTCATTTACACCTTTTTTTTTTTCCACCTCTTGTCTCTCGATCCCACAGAGAGACAAGATGGCGGCCGCTCCAGACTGTTTACAATGATAACAGCCAATCAGCTTCTCCTCAGACTCCCGTTACACTGCCGATTAGCTTCCCGGTAGCTGCCCGGTTAGCTGCCCAGTTCGCGTATCAAGACGCGTCTCTACGGCGAAAAAATCGGATTTTTTTGTTTGTTTTTTTTTTGGCCCCACGTGGCTTTATAATATCCCCCTCATCAATCCTAGGGGGTCAGAAGGGGTCTACCTTGCCCTCTTTCCTTCATTTCCCCCTTTGTTTTGGCCTCCTCTTGTCTCTCGATCCTACCGAGAGACAAGATGGCGGCCGCTCCGGACTGTTTACAATATTGACAGCCAATCAGCTACTCCTCAGACTCCCGTTACACTGCCGGTTAGCTTCCCGGTTAGCTGCCCGGTTCGCGTACCAAGACGCGTCTCTACGGCGAAAAAATCTGATTTTTTTTTTTTTTTTTGTGTTACACTGCCGGTTAGCTTCCCGGTTAGCTGCCCGGTTAGCTGCCCGGTTCGCGTACCAAGACGCGTCTCTACGGCGAAAAAATGTTTTTTTTTTTTTTTTTTTTGGGTTACACTGCCGGTTAGCTTCCCGGTTAGCTGCCCGGTTAGCTGCCCGGTTCGCGAACCAAGACGCGTCTCTACGGCGAAAAAATCGGAATTTTTTTTTTTTTTTTTTTGGGTTACACTGACGGTTAGCTTCCCGGTTAGCTGCCCGGTTAGCTGCCCGGTTCGCGAACCAAGACGCGTCTCTACGGCGAAAAAATCGGATTTTTTTTTTTTTTTTTTTGGGCCCGGCGTGGCTCTATAATATCCCCCTCATCAATCCTAGGGGGTCAGAAGGGGTCTACCTTGCCCCCTTTCCTTCATTTCCCCCTTTGTTTTGGCCTCCTCTTGTCTCTCGATCCTACCGAGAGACAAGATGGCGGCCGCTCCGGACTGTTTAGAATGTTGACAGACACCGGAGAGCCAATCAGCTTCGCTTCGCAAAGTTCCGACACGCGAAAAGTTCGCGAACCGGAGCGCTGCCCGGAGCGCTGTTACAGATATATATCTTGTTTTAAACGTTAATTTCTCAAAATCCACTGAAGCACATATATTGAGACCTAGCAAAGGCACATCGGGCTAACAGTCCCTACAATTTTGCCAAGTTTCGTGCAAATCCATTCAGCCGTTCGAGCTAAAAGTGAGTCCAACCGCCCTATGGAAAACTCAATGCAAAAAACGCGTTTTGGGACCCCCCTTTTTTCTCAGCCCCCCCTTGACGAAACCCCACCAAATTTTCAGGGGCTGCTCAGAAACAAAATGTGCCATTTTCCTGAAAATTTCAGCCGATTCCGTCCACAAACGCCAAAGTTATTAGGCATAGAATTTTCAAAAGTTCCATAGAGAAAAAATCCTAACTATATATACCTACTGGCTATCGCCAGTAGGTAATATATATATATATATATATATATATATATATATATATATATATATATATATATATATATATATATATATATAAATTACCTACGCCAGTAGGTATATATAGTTAGGATTTATTCCCTATGGGATTTTTGAAAATTCTATGTCTAATAACTTTGGCGTTTGTGGACGGAATCGGCTGAAATTTTCAGGAAAATGGCACATTTTGTTTCTGAGCAGCCCTTGAAAATTTGGGGGGGTTTTGTCGAGGGGGGGCCGAGAAAAAAGGGGGGTCCCAAAACGCGTTTTTCCCATGTTAATTTCCATAGGGCGGTTGGACTCACTTTTAGCTCGAACGGCTGAATGGATTTGCACGAAACTTGGCAAAATTGTAGGGACTGTTAGCCCGATGTGCCTTTGCTAGGTCTCAATATATGTACTCCAGTAGTTTTTGAGAAATTAACGTTCAAAACAAGATATATATCTGTAACAGCGCTCCGGGCTGCGCTCCGGTTCGCTTACTTTTCGCGAAACTGAACTTTGCGCGCAGAAAGCTGATTGGCTCTCCGGTGTCTGTCAACATTCTAAACAGTCCGGAGCGGCCGCCATCTTATCTCTCGGTAGGATCGAGAGAGAAGAAGAGGTGAAAAACGAAGGGGGAATTTAATGAAAGGGTGCAAGGTATACCCCTCTTGACCCCCTAGGAATGTTGTTGGGGTTATTAAAGGGTCCCGTGGGGAAAATAAAAAAAAAAAGATTTTTCACGGTAGAAGCGCTTCACAGGCCGCGAACTGGGCCGCAAACTGGTAGCGAAACGGGAATTCGCCATTTTGTGCTTCGTTTTAATTAAATTACTAGGTATAAGGGGGTGCGGGAGACGTATCCTAATCCCCTATGTTTCCTGAGGGTGGCTGAGGAGGCTCATATATGTTGATACATCTCTTCCAGCGGCTGTGCGTGAGCTTTTTTTTTTTTTGCTGCGTGACGTCTATTAACGTTTGATTCGATGGAAATCAGGAAGTGTTGACCGCCAATTTGTCACTGCGATAAAATATTTTGTTATAAATGAATCCTTATTGATAAACATTGTCTGCGCCATCTTGCCTTTTTTCCAATGCCACAATTTTGTCGTGCACGGCAGCCATTTTAGATGCCAGGCTGGTCCCAGGCTATCACCTACCCCTGCGGATGTAGTTTATGGCCCCAGCTGTAGAGAATCCAGACATGCCAACCCTCCCGATTCAGGCGTGAGACTACTGATTTCAGTGCTAGTCTCCCGCCTCCCGATTTCTGCAAGCAAAAACCCGGGGGCATATTACCAACAACTAGCGATAGTTTTTGTCTCTAACTTGTTTAGAGACAAAAATTATCGCCGCACATCGGCGATTTTTATCGCAGATAAACCTTGCTATTAGCAAGGTTTATCGCAAATGCGATAAAAAACGGCCGCAATGCATGAACATCGCAGAAAAGTCAGCGATATTCATGTATTATCGAGCAAATGCTCTTAGCCATGTTATCCACCTCCCATTGGATAACATGGCTAAGAACTGCTCAGGTCAGGTGTTAGCTTTTGGAGATATTCGCGCTTAGCGCGAATATCTCCAAAAGTTGGTAATAGGAGATAGCGATGTTAGGGACTGTTTCCAGTCGCTAACATCTTGGCACGCCCACTTTGCATGTCATTAGTGATAAATATCACTGACATGCAAAGCGGGGCCCAAGATGGTCGCTATCTCCTTTTAGCTGTCACTAACTGGTGTTAGCGACAGCTTGGTAATAGGGAGATAATTTTATCTCCGCTTTCTTGGCTTTTAAAGCCAAAAAAGCGGAGATAAACCCCCTTGATAATATGCCCCACGATTCCTCGGGGGTTTCAGTTGACAAGGCTTGGTATTGTGTTACGTGGTAATTCTTCCAGGAAACGTCAGAGGGTCGATGCAGGGGTTCTAGAAGGGGTGATAAACCATTTAAGCCTCATGAACAAGCGCATGGTCTTTTAAGGATCTGTGAAGTACTCGGGGCGGCGGTGTGTGTGTGTCCTCTTTCAGGAGCGGGCGAGGGGGGGGGCACTGCCAGCAACTTCCAGGCCAGGCAGTGTTCAACACTTGCATCACCCTTTCTCTGCCTGCTATTGCGCTCCATGCTTCGGAAAGGTAAGAAAAAGAACGTGCATTTGAGTTTGAAATGTCCAATCCTGTAGCAGTACACTTGCAAAGCCCACACATGACAATAACCCGATTCAAGTCCCCATTCACCCGATTTTTTAAAAATATATAGCACTCCAACAAAGTGGGATTATAAAACTTTATTAACTTTTAAATATAACGAACGGAACAAAAACTGTAAAAACATTTAAACATTTTTCACAAAAAAAAGCAACAATGGTCAGAAGCTGTCTTTTGTGCGAATAGTCCCAAGGCAGCACAACGTGCTGAGTTCTGGACGGCACCCAGGTGATGTCATCTGGGTGCTGCACTGGTTTTTGGGATCCTACAATGCAGCAAAGAAAAACAGCGTTGGGAGTCCAGGGTGTTGCGGAGGGAGGCCTCGTCAGTAGCGGTCTGTTGTGCGAATAGTTCCAAGGCAGCAGAACGCGCTGAGATGTTGATGGCACCCAGGTGATGTCCAGTAAACTGCTGCACTGGTTTTGGTATCCTACAATGCTGCTCCGAAAATTGGCGTGGGGCGGCCCGGGGGGGGGCGTGGGGGAGGCGGCGAGAACGGGCCTCCCCAGGTGGCGGCCATCCAGCTGAGTTGCGCCCGCTCTTGCGGCTACAGCGTCTCGCTCACCATGTTGTTGAGTTGCTCCCACTCTTGCGGTGCAGCGATAGGCGGCTGCCACATGACTCTTAAAATGGCGGACGGCTCTTCGGTTTTGGGCCTGGTCCACTAAAATGGCCCTGGGACACCTTGGAACTCGGACGCTTGCCTGCTAGGGCTTGGGCTCCATTCTCGAAAGCGTCCCCTCAGCCGTGAAGATTCTACAAAAGTCTTGGGGGCCCTCGACTCCTGCAGGCTTCCGGTGGGGAGCGGCTGCCATGATTGCTCGCGGAATGACCACAACGGAGCCACGAGATGGTGGTGCTCTCATGCTGACGCCAGCTTCAGTCTGAATCATCCAGAAACAAGGTGGGGCTTTCATCGTTTGGGAAAAAAAAATGTTCTTAACCAATGAAAAGTGTTATTTTTAGGTCATATGACCAAGCCTTCCATCTTTAGGAAACCAAAAGTAAAATGAACCAATGAAAAGTTTTATAAACAAGTCACATGACCTGTTATGCGGCATAGGGCTACAAAAAGCGTAGAAAATTCTTTGGCACGTGAGGCGGCGTCAGTAGCGGACCGATGTGCGAATAGGCCAAAGGCAGCACAACGCGCCGAGATCCGGATGGCACCGAGTTAGTGTCCAGCAAGTTGCTGCACTGGTGTGGCTATCCTACAATGCTGCGCCGAAAGTCGGCGTGGGGCGCCCCGTTGGCCTGTGAGGTCGCGTCAGTCAGTGGGGGCTGTGCGTCTCCCCCAAGATGGAGGCTCCTCGGCTGCAGTGCGGCGCCCCTTAGCGTTTCACTCGCCGTCCAACTGAGTTGCGTCCGCACTTGCGGCTACAGTAGGCCAAAGGCAGCACAACGCGCCGAGATCCGGATGGCACCGAGGTGGTGTCCAGCAAATTGCCGCACTGGTGTGGCCATCCTACAATGCTGCGCCGAAAGACGGCGTGTCCAGCTGAGTTGCGGTCACTCTTGCGGTACAGTGACTCGAACACGCCGAGATCCGGATGGCACCAAGGTGGTGTCCAGCAAGTTGCCGCACTGGTGTGGCCATCCTACAATGCTGCGCCGAAAGACGGCGTGTCCAGCTGAGTTCCGGTCACTCTTGGGGTACAGTGGCTCGAACGCGCCGAGATCCGGATGGCACCGAGGTGGTGTCCAGCAAGTTGCCGCACTGGTGTGGCCATCCTACAATGTTGCGCCGAAAGTCAAATGAATTCAAGTGAGAGGCCTAATTTCACTTGTGTGTGTTGTGGACGCACTTATTATAAGAATCAGACTAAGTTGAAGACTGTCTGAAGCTTATTTGCACCTGCTGCAGCTTCACTATTGCCCTGGTGTGGCCAAAGGTCGCACATGACATAGGCGGCCGGCTCCCGAGGTCCGACGGAACTTTTTTCCTTTTCCTTTTTGCTTCTTGTCCCACAATCCGTTTCATCTGAAGACATGACCAGGTCCCTGAATGTGTGCAGGGGGACGTTATTGATTGAATCAAAATGGCGGCTTGACACAAAGCTGACTCAAGCGTTGCTGTTGATGCTATACAGACAAAAATTGGTTTTCAGTTTGTACATTCTTCAGGATTTTTTTTTCCATCCAAGGCTGATTGAGAGTTTGTAGAAAAATGGCTTCAGATTTTCCACATACTACTCTTCAACATTCTTCCTAAATGTAACAATGTGAGACTCACTAGGAGAACGGCTGTTTATGTTTCCTTTCAAAATGCTGCTAACAATATTTTCTGAATGGAAGACACCATCTTGTAGCATAAAGGGCCGAAAGGGGTTCTGGTCTGGCCGATTGTTGGTGGAGACATTTTGACTATATCTTGGACCTGCCCGGCCTCGCCCAAAATGGCGCCGGTATAAATGGGACTCGTAACTCATTGTTGTGTACTGGTTGAACAACCTTGATATCACGAGATATGAATGCAGTTTTGATGCTCATGGCGGGCGGGGACGAGAATTGATTGAATATTTCGACATCCCTATTGATATTAAGTTCTGATGTGTTATTGATTACTGTACTATTGAAAGTTCGAATTTCAGTTTGCTCCGTGGCCGGCCCACGTGGTTATAGGCCCGTATTTGTATGCTGACATTTTCACAATAAAGGTTTTTAAAACAAAACATGGTAGTAGTATTTACATTGGTAAAGTTTTTACTTTTAGTCACTGTTTTCGAATCAGTAAAAGGCAAGTGAAATAAAGCAGTCCAATTACATGACGGATAAAAGGTATAATATGTAGGAATGCAGTAAAGATAAATGGTCAAGGGCAGTTGTGTTTTCCTCTCCTGCAACATAAAGTGATCGATAAGAATCTGATAATCAGGCATATAGGCGACTAAGACAGCAGGCCAAGTCTCTTTTACTCAACGGCTCCGTCATGGAACGAAGAAACGCCCTTTTTCTCGAAAAAGGAATATATTTTACTTGCAGGACAGTTGTAAATTTTCGGGGAAAGTACTGTTGCGTGCTTATCTAGGTTCCTGATCGATACTGTGACCTTATGCCCCTATTCGGCTATAAATCCATTTATTCCCTATATTGGCATAACCGTTCAAGTGCGATTTTCTGAAAAGTCATCTCTGGCCTCACACGAACAGAGCCACATTCCAGCATGACTCTCTGCTACTTCCTTTGCGACCAATTAGTGCAATGACAGAGCAGCAGTCACTATCTGATATTCCTAGATAACACTCCGAGTTCTTCAACAAGATAAAAACTTAGCAAACCTGGAAATCCCCGCTTGCTATGTTTTGATTAGTAATGGAACTCTAATGAGCAACTGATAACTGTCACTTCCTAGTGACATCTTTAATTGACGTCTTATGTCCAGCAAACTTGCGTCAAACCCGGCACCTGTCAGGTATAAATATTACCAACGTTGCCTTAAGCAATGTGAGCTGTGAGCTACAAGCTACTGTTGCTGATGCTGGCTGCCTGCATGACCCTGTGTTGGTAAATCTAGCACTCTGTCGCTGCAGCCTGCTATCCTGTGGTGGTGAAGCTGCTGATTACCATTATCGCCGCTACAGCGCGAACTATGGTGCAGTACGCTTAAGGAGCTGAACAGCCGTCCTCTGCGAAGACATCCAGCAGATTCCAGCTGCCCGCGGACGCTGTCCCCCCTCCTTCCTCGACGCGCTGAAGAGAGCCGCTGCCTTTCTCGTGCAGAGAAATCCAGTCCCGGCGCTTCCGGTTTACCCTCGCGGGTGACTGGGATATCGAGAGAGACCCCTGAAGGAGATACCAATCCTCCATCATTCTATTCAGAGGTATGGTGTTGACTAAACCCTTAGACGAGAATTCTTGAAACAAACCTTGGCAAAACCAACGTAACTTAAGCTACTTACTCACTCCCCTTTTCACGTGTTAGGCTTAGGTCAGGCACACTGGGGTAGGCTTAGTTAGAAGCACCAGTTGAGTATGTTAGCCTAATGTATATATGACTGTATATATGTTTTATTACTTTTAACCATTGTATGGCTAAGAAACCATATCAATGCTTTTACAGTTCTATTTCGCAATACTTATCTTACTGTACGTACTTTTTATAATAACAGTTATTGCAATTGTGGCAATACATTTCTCTTGTACGAGAAGAAAGATTGTTCAATAAATGTTAACCCTTTATTGATACACGCCCGTCTCTCTATTCTCTACATCTCGTGAAAGTAAACTGCACTAGACTGACTGAGTGAAATACATGTCTATTGTTTCACACGACCCTAGAGATCGACTCTTGATCTGAGGAGCAAAGTTGTCATGTTGCACGGTTGTTGGAAAACTGAATCCCTTCTTGTCTGTGCCAAGGAAGCTGATCACTTCCTATGCAGAGAAGAAAGTTTCCAGTGACCTCTGAGCTAGTTGGTAACACAACCCAATTAAGTTTAGCATAGTCAGTGGAGGCCTGGAATATCTGCAGTTCCACGTCGATACTACTGTTTATGTTATTCCAATGCGCAGGGCCTAGTGGGAAACTAGGAACTACACTACATGGCGCCCAACGTTTGGTAAGGCGATAAACTAACGTAAGACTTATAGAGTAACTCAGTCGTGCATATTTCACACAGACCCCTTTCTCCCGTAAATACTCCAATAGACGTCTGGAGTGGGTGAAAGGTTAAAATCCGCCCGACCTTAGTAGGAAGAGATTCCTATGTAAAGCTCTGGTTTATTCAACGTTGAAGGATACAGTGTTCCAAAATATTGTGCACCTAATCTTTGTCTCCTTGGAGACCTACTCTGCAAACCTTGCATTTTTACAATGCCAGAAAATAACGGAACCTCTGGGGCCGCAGTAGACGCGACTCAGCAAGGTCCCGAACAAGCAGACCCGGATGCTATTATCATCCCGGTTCACTTAAGAAAATCTATAACTTTAAAACTTATAGAAAACGGACTGACACCTCAAGGTGGTACAGTAATTTTCGTGATTGAGGCTCACGAGTATCGGCAGACAGAGGTATTCTATTCATGGATAAACTTTCCAGCGGCAAACGCTAGAACACAAGAGTTTCACTATTACAAAATAGAGGAACCTCCGGGAGAGTACGCTCCTTTCGAGGAGATTGAAATCCCACTTAAATTTCAAGAGCACCTGCTCTGGTTTAATGGCGCCCTAAAACACAATAATCACATAACTAGGCTCGGTCCTCTAGGGAGACCAGGAGCAACGTGGCCGGTTCTAGCCAGCTACACACCACATCCTGACATTGCAAGAATGTCAAGAGAAGAGCTGTTAGTACAGCTAAACACATTAATAAAAATACATAGGCAATTAGTCCAATATGTAATGCGGACTGCAACAGTCCAGCCAGCTGTTAATTCACACCAGCTGACCCCTCATCAGGGAAACACAAATAAAATTACACCACAGAACATACAGTCATGTCTTGGTAAAACACCCGTAAAACGGGAACAAATTCCTTTCTGGTTAGCACAGAAAATCACTCAAATAGAGGCAGTATTTCCTGATACTACCCCTATAGAGAAACACAGAATCTTGACCATCTGCCTTCCGATGGGAATCGCACCACACGTGGAGGACTGCGACACTTGGGGTACAGTCTTTGCTTCCATTTACACAAAAACACACGGTGTGCCGTCTATGGCGGTAATACCAGAAGTGCTAAAACAGATTCAAAATGAATTCGGTCCAGAGCCCGCTTTAAATCTAGGTATGAAATTACTGAAAGACTTCAAGCAGGTCACGGCTATATTATTAGCCAACATAAAGGGAGAAGCAGCATCTGTGGCGATTCGCCAGAAGTTGAGGGAAACAGATATAAAAGATCCTGTTGAGCTTGCAAAAATCATAGAAAAATGCTATGAAGAATTAGGTAGAGACAGCTTGGGTGGAAAACCAGTTAAGCCCCAACTGCTCGAAAATCCTGAAAAATTATTTATTAAAAATAATTTAAACACTCCTAAAAAGAGCTGGGATGGAAATAAACAATCCACTCCCAAGGAAAAAGTTTTCCAGACCAGAGGAAGGTCTCCTCGACGGAGGGAAAGATCTCCGACTCGAGAACGCCAGTCTCCCCAGAGGGAGCCCTCTGAGAAAAGATATAACCTTAGAAATAGGGATAATCTAAAAAAACCTGATAGATATCAAAGTATTGATACACGTCCCTCTCGATCTTTTCCACAGAATTCGGAAAGAAGAGGACGGTCAGACCCAGGAGAGCACACCAAGTCCAAAGACAAGGAACCTGCTCAGAGTAAAAAATCTCAATTTCCTAAAAAGAAGGTAGCCAGTATTAGAGTAATCAACCATGCCGAGAATACTGAGGACACAGTTGAAAAACGGGGAGTGGGCATTGACAATGTTGGACAGTGCAGCAGAAATCAGTATAGCGCGCAAGAACTTGATGAGTCATCTGGAGACAGTGGACACGAATGAGTACATTCAGGTTAAAACTGCCGACACCAGACTTAGCGAGCCCCATAAAATATACGAAATAACATTGCGTATGGAGGGTGATAAGACTAGGAAAATTAAGGGTCTATTTTGGGATAAGCTCTCAAAAGGCTATGATATTCTGTTAGCTGAAAAAGATTGGCCCCCAGAGTTTGTCAGGGAGTGCCCTTGTGGCGAAGAAGTAATTATGCCTGCCTTCTCGAATCACATACCGATTCATAAAAAATATACATATGCACGGAAATGGGCAGTAGCCCAGGCACCTGCATTATATAAAAATCATGTAGGATGGGATGAGGACTCTCCTCCTCACAAAATCCAACTAAAAAGTGAACCAACTGCCCAACGGCAGTATCCCATAAAGCAAGAAGCTAAAAAACAGGTCAGGGAGATCTTAGATCAACTTGAATACCAGGGGGTGATTGAAACATGCACCTCTCAAATTAACAATCCTTTGTTTCCTGTCTCCAAGCCAGACAATTCATATCGTCTAGTTTTGGACTACAGACATCTTAATACATGTTGCAAAACTTCTGCAGTACAAAACTCGCATAGTGCAGCCCTAATGAATAACATAGTTAGGAAAAGATATTAAACGACATTAGACATATCTAACGGTTTCTTTTGTCAAAACATTGCACCGGAAAGCAGATATTTGACCGCTTTCTCCGCATTTGGGTCGCAGAAAAAATTCTGTCGACTCCCACAGGGATTCAAGAACAGCCCAGGACTATTCTCAGCTAGGGTAACAGAGTTACTACAAATCTATGATGATGAAGCATTATCTTACGTAGATGATATTTATCTCACAGATGACGACTTGGATACTCACTTGAAAAGAGTGAACACCATTATACTTGGGTTCGCAGCAGAGGGTTACAAATTCAACTTTAAAAAGTCCCGAATTGCCCATCTGACAGTACTGTTTTTAGGGTACGAATTATCAAGTGAAGGGAAAAGCCTAGCGGACAACTTCTTAGAGAAGTGCGCTGTACTCCAAGCTCCAAAAACGCTGAAGAATTTACAATCCATTCTAGGTTTTCTGAATTTCGGAAGAACGTATATCCTAAATTACGCAGAGAGGGTTAAACATCTCTACGAACTAATAAAACCTGATTTTAAACAAATCAATTGGACTCAAAAACACACAGAAATTTTGAGATCACTGCAAACAGACATGTTAGCAAAAACAAAATTAGATACACGTGACAACACGATCGATCTTGTAATCCGAGTCATCCCAGGAAGATGCGGATTCACATACCTAACCTCTAATGAGGGAGAAAAGGTACCAATTTCAATTAAATCTCACTTGTACACACAAGCAGAAAAAACATTCAGTCACACAGAAAGAACTGTGAACGCAGTGCAAATCGCACTAGCAAATGAACGAGAACTAGCACACGGCAAAAGGATTAACATCCTCACAGCGGAATCCGCCTTCGAGGCGCTATTCAGCCCAGTAAACCTGCCTACAGTGTCACTGGATCCAAAATGGATACAGTGCATAGATTCTCTAGGAGCGGAAGACGTGAAATACTATTTCGCCCCGCAATACGAAGAACTGAATGATTTAGAGTATGAAGAAGAATATCCTCTGCCAATCGAAATTCTGCCTCTCCCACTATATGCCTGTATAATCTATACAGATAGCTCTGTACAGCATTTCAACGTAGAGAGAAAATCCTACGATGCAGCATGTGCGATCATTAAATGTCGTTGGCTGTGCGGTAAAATCAAACCGAAAATAACAAAAACTGAATCAGTAAAGTACTGTTCGGCTCAAAGAACTGAAATCAGATGTTTAAAGATGGCGCTCGAAAATGCAGAACGCGAATTCCCCACACTTATAGTGTGCGATTCTCATTTTTGCGTCAACTCTTACAACAATAAACTGCAGGGTTGGATCGAAAACAACTACAAAGATGACACAGGTGCCACAATAAAGCATAAAAAGCTCTGGAACGAGGTAGCTCTTTTATACAAAGAACTACAAAAGACTCACGTGATTCACGCACAGAGTCTTCAACGTGATGGCGTTCACGTTGCAGGGAATTCATTGGCTAAAACAGCCACCGCGGAAGCAACTAAACCGGCTTCCGTAGCCACAAAAAAGCGTACAGATAAATACATAGACGGGGAAACCATGCTGGCAGTAAAAACGACCGTAAAAGGCGACTGTGCAGCACTACCCGTAAACTATCCACTCAATTATGCATACATAATCGATGCAAACTCCGTTCCTTTTGCTCAAATCCCTGGAGTGGGGGATAGAGTAATTCCAAACATGAACAGGAGAATATTTTTAATAGCAGACGCACATATGGGTTTGGGTCTGAGACACCAAACAATTAAGGAGTCACTGACTGAATTGCAATCAGTTTTCTGGTGGCCGGGAATGAGTGTAGAACACCAAATATATGCAAACAACTGTGAAAACTGCAATAGGGATCGCAGTAGCGAACCTTGCTACCGGCTACCAGTCAGAAAAAGCGTAACGCTGCCTGCACCCCAACCTGCATCCTATTAATTAGTTAAGACGAAAAGCACTTTAAAAATGAGTCCTCCAGCACTCGGCTGACGCCTAGAACTGTTATAAAAGATTTGCGAGTCTTTATCGGCACATACGCAATTACCACGTTCCATTCTGACCAGGGTCCTGCTTTCAGCTCTCGAGCTTATAAGGAGGCCATGGCTAGCATGGGAATTGGATTGCGGTATTCTTGTCCGTCATACCCCGGAAGGGAACAGTAATGGTAGAAAGAAAAAACCGGGACATAAAGCAATCTATAACAGCGAAGGTATTAGGTTCAGGCGCTGGGTGGGTCAAACATTTAATAAGTGTCCAGACTAGTCTTAACAACATGCCAAGAAATTCTCTAAAAGGTTTCAGCCCATACGAACTATTGTTCGGAATTAGAATGCGCGTTCAGGACCTCGATAGTCAGATGTCAGTGGTACAAGAAGAAACAAAGCACTTTGATGTAAAGGATCGTTTGGCTGTTTTACAGGAACTGAATGAAACAAGAAAATCATTAAGCAACATAAAGTTAAAGCAACAGCCAAGTACCACTGACGAGGCACCACCCACAACAGCCCCAGTAAGGCCTGTCTGGATTCCAAAGATTGGGGATCTAGTCAGAGAAAAGATCGCGGTTAAGAAGGAATTTGGGCCTTCTTACAGAAAAGCAGTACCTGTCTTAGCAGTCACCGGAACAAGATCAGTTGTGCTACCGCCCCTTGCTGGTAAAAAGGAGAACAGAGTCGTGTCTATCGATCTGGTAAAACCACAAGCATGTGGCCTATAATCAACAGTAGGCCCAGTGGACTCCCAAGAAACAACAGAATACCCAAACTTGCAACAATCCAAGAGGTTCAAACTGAAAGACTCATCACATTCGATCAGCCTGCAGTGCACAATGAAGGACTATGCAATAATGCCATGGAACTCGTGCCTCTTGAAACACAGATTGAAACAGTTCGTCAAGAAACAGCACCAGTCTACAATGATGTGGCATCAGAAAGTGCTACCGAGAGACAGATTGAAAGAACAATCCCATCAATTGACAGAACTGCCTCTGGTTATTTCATCAACTTCGACAACTTCTCTGAAGATTTAAACGACCCCGAAGTGATGCCAGAAACAAAAAAGTCTTTTAAAGAAAAAGCAACGGAACTCTTTCATCAACTGAAGAAAATCTACCTTGTTTCCCCTTGGCTAGAGTTCTGGTTCGGTCTAGGTGTATTTTTCCTCCTGCTTTGGCTCATCATGGTACTGTGTTTGGGAAAATTCATTGAAGGAAAATATATTACAATGGACACAGCAAGTCAGAACATCAACCTAGTCCTGAAACCACACAGATCATCCCACGTGAAGAAAAGAGAACTGTCAACAGTAAATGTCACAGCAATTCCAATACCTGGTGGGGTAGTATGGGAGAAAACAGACTATGAGATATATGGTCCGGTCGAAATCCTGAAGTATCCTCATCAACTAAAGGTTTCCTTAAGTGACTTTGTGACACCAAGTACATTCTCTGATGATTGGGACTTTAACAGTATTAATGACATGATGTCTGATTTAGTAATGTCAGCTAGATTCACAGATCATGATTATTTACAAGGTTCATCTAGTTATGAGCAATTATTCTGTTACACCCACTTTGGGGATCATTACTTGCATAAATCTGCACAGCCTAGAAATGTTTTTATGTATAATCAATGGGAACATTGTTCTACACCACCTAAAAGCAGTTCTAAAGCATTTTTTGAGAAATTCAAATATTTTTCAGGGTTTAATACAAGTGATGCAGAAACGTTTTATTACAAACTGTTAGAGAAAACAGGAATGAAAACAATGCTGACAAATTCTAAATTGATATATTCAGAAGCATTTTATGACAAAATGATGACATTTGGTTTTGATTATTGGAAAAATAATATTGAAACGAAAACAATTTGGGGTACAAAAGATTGGCAGGTGCAAGGCATTGAAGCACTATTTAGAACCTGTATGATACCAGAACAAATGTTATTTTTGAATGACACAATACACCAAACATCTTGTCTTGGCCTAGCTAAGATCAAAGACCTTAAAAAACCGTCTATACCAAAGCCAATACCTGAAAATGTAACCGCAGATATTGAATTAGACGTGTCACAAATTTTACATTTCAACAGAACACATCCTGATTGGAAAAAGTGGTTAATCTGGCCTACAGACACAAATAGCTGTCAAGATAGATTCCTGAATAAAACTCAGGGTTTAAAAATGACCAGATTAGACCCTAGATACTCCCAGAGACAACATCCAGGGATTATAACGACATACAGTGTAGGGAAACTCTGCCTAGAATGGCTAACTTCATCCACACTGGCTGAAATTAAGCAACACTTGTCTTTACTAAAAGATGGTGCTGATTTGCGCGACTTCATTCTTGGACCACGCAAACAGCGTCAAAAGCGTTTCATAGCGACCAGTATCTATGCTGCTTACAACGAGGCTTGGAAAGTAAAGCAAATTGAAACTGCTGAAAAAATACGAGAAATTGATCGTATTAATTTGGAGAAATCACTTTCTGTGGTAGACAATGGGTTAACGACTCTGTCTTCCAGAATATATTCGTTGGACAATATTGTATCCTCTGCCTTTGATGTGATAGACAGAGATTTGCTAATGTTACAACATGGCCAGTCTCAATTACGCTCTATTATAGAACTAGGCTGGACGCTGCAAAACCTTCATTCAGGCTATGTGCCTTGGCGTTTAATCAACACAACGTCATTATTTTCCAGTTTTAACCTTACTGATAAACAGATCAGTTTGGCACAGAAAGGAGCAGACTATACAATCCTGAGCATCGAAAGACTCGAGAGATTACCATTGACAATGTCAGAGAGTCCTGTCATTGAATGGATAATACACGGAATTATCACAATTCCGATAACAACTTTCCGATTTAAAAAGTGCCTTGAGTACATACCTGCTGGCCAGTATGAACAATTGGGTAAAGGATATGTAAAATCCAAATGGAAATTACCATACACTCATTCTTGCTATAGTGACAGCGACAAAAATGTATTTCTTAGTGGTGAGAACTGTAAACATTCACTAAGCGGTATACTTTTGTGTCAGGGTATTAATTTACACGGAGCATGTGATGGGAATTCAAACAACCTTTCATGCCACCAGCTAGTCACACCTGCAACTCAGATAGAGCCCTTCTCTATGCAACTCGCAAACGGGAGTTACATTCTTAGAACGGATCACAGGTGTTGTGGCCTCGCGCCAGGGACAAGTTATCTAGTACAAGTTACGTCCATGGTCAAATGCTGTATGCAAGCATTGTTCCCGAGCGGGCCTCCAGACATAGTGACTCCCCTCTGGCCTCGTCTGAATCTCTATTCTATACGAATTGATACATTAAGCAAAATGAAATCTGTGCTTTTACAGACAACAGTGCCTATAACGTCATCTAAAGAGACGTATGATCTTCTAGTCGCAAGGACGGCTACTGAAGTCCATGACCTTTTTTCAACAAATTGCCCCGTGCATTTCGTAGAAATGTTCAGCCAACTCCTTAACATGTCTAGTGCAACAAGCATCCCAGGCATATTTAAGACAGTCTTTACGGGACTGCTAACACCCTTCCAGGCAATTTTGGGAATCTTTCCTAATTTTGTGCACTCCATTTTTGGCGGCATACCACTATTTTTGGGACTCGTTGCAGGGATTCTATTTTTGACCCTCCTGCTACGTTATGGCAAGCCTCGGCTCAGACATAGCTCCCATGGGAATGGAAGAGACAATCCTAGCAATGCGCTACAGGGACAGGATAACTGACGTCCTCGGATTGGCCAGGCTGAGAGATCTAAACATGACCTGGTTCCTTTCATTCAGACCGATATGGCAAAATTGCATTTTACCTGTGCTGCGGTGTATGCTTTGCGGCGATGAATGCGTGTTGGACATCTGTCTTTCACTTCCATCAGCAGTACCAATGGACGTCGATACTTTGCTCAGTCCAATAACGGCTCACGCATTGTGTTGTCCCCAGCGGCTACCAATCCTGATGACGGCATTTGTGGAGACTCCTGTACTACAGCCAAGTGGTAACAGTGGAGCGAGTGACAAAAGCAACATCATCCAGGTACAACGTGCTGTGAGCATTGCTGGTCCTGCCTTCGATGACAGCAATCATTCTCACACCTGCCAAGTTACAGCGCTATCTAATTTGGTTGAACTATCACCTGAATTTGTAGACCAATTCTTTGAGAGCCTGTCTGATACGATGTTCTCACCCACAGAGAAACAATAACTTTTAGAAGCTTTCCGACACACAGCGTTCCCATGAACTCTGAATTCGGCCTTCAGTTTTGATCAACAATAACTGCCAAGAGCTTTGGAAATTTTTTTTCTTTGAATTGGACAATTTTTCTAATATTGACCTTTTTTGGCACGAACAATTCTTTGCTTAACGTAAAAACTATTCTTAGAGAACAGAAGCTTCACACTTCTATTTCTACACACATCTAGAGACATAACAACATTACACCAGCCTCTAGCACACATGTTATTACAATGCATTTTTATGTGATGATTTATCTCGCATTTCTTCTGTCAGAGATACTTCATGTGTAATTCCTTTTGCATAATCGTTCATTGATTTCATATGCAATAATATTTTGAATGATTACTATGCTTTAAAAAACGTACAGTGCCTAAATTCCATGTATTACAAGTACGCCTATTTCGAATGCATTTATGTATTTTGGGGTGGGCAATGTTACACATGCATCTAATTGCTTAGTTTTAGTAATTTTGATGGACATTAACCCGTGGAGTGGGTGTTGCGTGCTTATCTAGGTTCCTGATCGATACTGTGACCTTATGCCCCTATTCGGCTATAAATCCATTTATTCCCTATATTGGCATAACCGTTCAAGTGCGATTTTCTGAAAAGTCATCTCTGGCCTCACACGAACAGAGCCACATTCCAGCATGACTCTCTGCTACTTCCTTTGCGACCAATTAGTGCAATGACAGAGCAGCAGTCACTATCTGATATTCCTAGATAACACTCCGAGTTCTTCAACAAGATAAAAACTTAGCAAACCTGGAAATCCCCGCTTGCTATGTTTTGATTAGTAATGGAACTCTAATGAGCAACTGATAACTGTCACTTCCTAGTGACATCTTTAATTGACGTCTTATGTCCAGCAAACTTGCGTCAAACCCGGCACCTGTCAGGTATAAATATTACCAACGTTGCCTTAAGCAATGTGAGCTGTGAGCTACAAGCTACTGTTGCTGATGCTGGCTGCCTGCATGACCCTGTGTTGGTAAATCTAGCACTCTGTCGCTGCAGCCTGCTATCCTGTGGTGGTGAAGCTGCTGATTACCATTATCGCCGCTACAGCGCGAACTATGGTGCAGTACGCTTAAGGAGCTGAACAGCCGTCCTCTGCGAAGACATCCAGCAGATTCCAGCTGCCCGCGGACGCTGTCCCCCCTCCTTCCTCGACGCGCTGAAGAGAGCCGCTGCCTTTCTCGTGCAGAGAAATCCAGTCCCGGCGCTTCCGGTTTACCCTCGCGGGTGACTGGGATATCGAGAGAGACCCCTGAAGGAGATACCAATCCTCCATCATTCTATTCAAAGGTATGGTGTTGACTAAACCCTTAGACGAGAATTCTTGAAACAAACCTTGGCAAAACCAACTTAACTTAAGCTACTTACTTACTCCCCTTTTCACGTGTTAGGCTTAGGTCAGGCACACTGGGGTAGGCTTAGTTAGAAGCACCAGTTGAGTATGTTAGCCTAATGTATATATGACTGTATATATGTTTTATTACTTTTAACCATTGTATGGCTAAGAAACCATATCAATGCTTTTACAGTTCTATTTCGCAATACTTATCTTACTGTACGTACTTTTTATAATAACAGTTATTGCAATTGTGGCAATACATTTCTCTTGTACGAGAAGAAAGATTGTTCAATAAATGTTAACCCTTTATTGATACACGCCCGTCTCTCTATTCTCTACATCTCGTGAAAGTAAACTGCACTAGACTGACTGAGTGAAATACATGTCTATTGTTTCACACGACCCTAGAGATCGACTCTTGATCTGAGGAGCAAAGTTGTCATGTTGCACGGTTGTTGGAAAACTGAATCCCTTCTTGTCTGTGCCAATGAAGCTGATCACTTCCTATGCAGAGAAGAAAGTTTCCAGTGACCTCTGAGCTAGTTGGTAACACAACCCAATTAAGTTTAGCATAGTCAGTGGAGGCCTGGAATATCTGCAGTTCCACGTCGATACTACTGTTTATGTTATTCCAATGCGCAGGGCCTAGTGGGAAACTAGGAACTACACTACAGTACATTAGCCTGGAATATTATAACATATATGTTTTAAAAAAAAAAGTTCAAAATCAATAAAAAGCGTATTTTTTAGGTCATTTGACCAAGCTTTTCATTATTAAAATAACAAAAGTAAAATGAACCAATAAAAAGTTTTATTAACAAGTCACATGACCTGTTATGCTTACGTTACGCGCTGCGCGCCGTGCCCCGGATTACTTCCGGGTGCGCTAACGCGGCGTGTCATATAACGCATTACGCGACAACGTAGGTCAAGAATATAGTCAAAATGTCTCCACCAACCAGCGTTCGGAACACAACCCCTTTCAGCAGTCCAAAAAGTTCTGTAAAATGACAACAGAGGGGACAGGCAACAAGAACCATCAGTCAAAGAGGGGAGGGCAAGTTTTTCTCTACCGGGTCATGTTGGGGCGCTACCGGAACTGATCGAATTGGTAGTCTACAGTGTTTTTGGATGTTTCAGACTAAAGCTGGCGTCAGCATGAGAGCACTACCATCTCGTAGGTCCGTCGTGGCCATTCCACGAGCAAACATGGCAGCCGCTCCCCACCAGAAGCCTGTGGGAGTCGGGGGCCCCCAAGACTTTTGTAGAATCTTCACGGCTGAGGGGACGCTTTCGAGAATGGGACCCAAGCCCTATCAGGGAAGCGTCCGAGTTCCAAGGTGTCCCAGGGCCATTTTAGTGGACCACGCCCAAATCTGAAGAGCCGGCCGCCATTTTGAGAGTCCTGTGGCAGTCGCTTATCGTTGCATCGCAAGAGCGGGAGCAACTCAACTACATGGTGAGCGAGACGCTGTAGTTGCAAGAGCGGGCGGTAAACAGCTGAATGGCGGAAGAGGCACAGTGTAGCAAAAGCGGGCGGAATGGCAACTAAAACGGTAAAGGGGCGCCCCACTACAGCGTGTCTTCAGGTCAAACGGATTGTGGGACAAGGTCCAGAATAGAAGAGTCATCAAAAGGCAAAAAGTTCCGCCGGACCCCGGGAGCCGGCCGCCTATGTCGGGGCGATCTCAGGCTACACCGGTGCTATAAAACTTGGGGAGGGGGTCGGAGCCAAGCGTCTTCTCCGAGTCCATGGCCATCACACCACCCCTCGGGGGCCTCCGTCAAGCGGTTTAGGAAGGTAACATATCACATTGTTTTCAAATGCAGTCAGGTCCACAAACGACACTCACTTACTTTGAGAATAGTGAAGCTGCAGTAGGTGGAAATAAGCTTCAGACAGTGTTACAAGCGCTGCTCAGAACTCTGAACTATGGCACCCAACATCCAGAACTTATGCCATTTGAGAATGGCAGTGACATTGAAGCAACTCAGGGACCAAAACCATTAACGTACTTTCACGTATGAAAATCTTACTTGGGGAGGGGGCAGGAGCGAAGCGCCCCCTCCCAGTCCGCGCCACCACACCGTATGTTGAAAATCTGAAGCCATCGTTCTACAAAGTCAACCAACCTTGGATGGAAAAATCTAGAAAAATGTACAAACTGAAAACCAGTTTTGGTCTGCATAGCATCAGTAGCAACGCTTGCTATCAGAGTGCATGAGTTTCATGCTCGATCGATTGAGCTAGCCGGATCGGGCAATAAAAAGTATAAAATAGTTATGTAAATAGTTATTTAATAAAATGTTTTACCCTGTTTCTTTGCTGGTGTGTTGTCTATATTTTTAATATTTGCATAGGGTTTGTCGTTATTTTGGGCGGGGTGGGTGGCGGAGCCGAGCTGTCTTGCAGCCCTCATGGTGTGGAGCTCAGTTCATCTCACTATTTTCGTATTTCTCATGAAGGGTTGTTCCTAATATTTCTATTTTAGCGAGGTCAAAAAGAGATCCAATTAGTGGCCTACTGATTTTGCTCGATTACTTTTATTTTTTTACACGATTTTTCACGATTTTTCACTATCTGCAAAGACTAAACAGAGTATTGCGACTTTGTTCTTGTTTGTAAATAGAGAATGAACCAAAGAGAATCAATTGTAAAACAGTAAATGCTTGGATAACAATCAATCAAATGGAGAGACAAGCAGGCACGACGGATTACAACGGGGGTAAAGGCCTGCGTTAACTACTCTTCACTATCTGCAAAGAGAGAGTACTACTAAGAGAAAAGAGGGGAGGGGGGCAGCGTTCAAAGCACATCAGCGTGCATAAACACGAAAACGTTTTTACCTATCACGTACTTGACATTTTACAGCTTTTGATATTTGCTATTAAAAAACCAATGAAATTCACTGAAAAAACCATAGGTTATAGGCCATATAAAGTTAGGAATTTGCATTTACAAAACCTTGAAAATTCAATGAAAAAACCATTGGTTATAGAACATATATAGTTAGGAATTTGCATTTACAAAACCTTATTTTACTCGCATAAAACCATTGAAATTCCATATATAGTTAGATGCGCTAACTATATATCGCGCACCCGCAATCCACTGCTGATGATGTCACATATTACATCATTCATGACATGGTCAGTGACATCACTGATGACATCACTGATGACATCTCAAATGACATCACTGATGACAACATCCAGTGACTGTATGTTTCTGTAAAGTTAAAATATGTCTTACATATTGAAGAATGAGTGGATGTATAAATGTCTGAATGAAGGATTTAGTAGGTGCATGACTGATTGTATGAGGGAGTGATTAAATGTGTCTCACTGAGTGCATGGGTTAGTGATTAAACTGTATTAATTTGTGCATCATTATATCTGTTGTTCTGTAAACTGCTGCATGTGTTGATCAGTAGCTATATGAGTAACTATATGGGTTATTGATTGGTTGCCCAAGTATTTGTATGGGAGACTGAGTATGTGTGTGAGTGGCTGGGAGGTGTGTGACTCTGTGCATAGATGTGTGAACAGCTGATTCACTAGATGTATGGGTTCAAAATTGCATGTGGAAACAGCTGTATGGGTGGTTGACTGTGTGCATGAGTGTATTGGTGAGTGAATGGATATCTCAGTGCTACATGTCAAAGTAAGTACATATGTAAAACACAGTACATGTGAGAGTTGACATATATAAATAACTGTATAAGAGCTAGTGAATGTGTCAGTGGTTGCATGGATCATTGACAACTTGTATCAGTGATTGTATAAGAGAGAAAATATGTGTTAGTATATGTTTGAATAAGTAAAGTTTGTATAACTGTATAGTTGAGGAAATGGAGGTGTGATTGATTGTTTGCATGACTGACTAGTTGTGTGAGTAACTCCATGAATGAGTGACAGTCTGTGAGTGTCTGTTTACACTGATTGTATCTAAGGTTATATTAGAGTCTGAAGAGGTTCATCGTATTATCACATGAATGATATCATCAGTGATGTCATTTGATATGTCATCAGTGAAGTCATCAGTGATGTCATTTGAGATGTCATCAGTGATGTCACTGACCATGTCATGAATGATGTAATATGTGACATCATCAGCAGTGGATTGCGGGTGCGCGATATATAGTTAGCGCATCTAACTATATATGGAATTTCAATGGTTTTATGCGAGTAAAATAAGGTTTTGTAAATGCAAATTCCTAACTATATATGTTCTATAACCAATGGTTTTTTCATTGAATTTTCAAGGTTTTGTAAATGCAAATTCCTAACTATATATGGCCTATAACCTATGGTTTTTTCAGTGAATATATATATATATATATATATATATATATATATATATATATATATATATAATACAGGGCAGATATTTTACAAACGGACAGCAAGTTCACGTTTTTTTAAATCCTTCCAGTAATAATACAAGTTGTTTTGTGAATCATCCCACAATGTTTCATTGAGCACTGTCTACAGAGCACATGCTCACTTATGATGATAAGGGGATATATTACCTAAAGTGATCACTGGAAGTGCCATATTAAGGCAAGGAGTTGAAACACATCGCATTTTTGACTGGTGCTATTTCATGTTGTTGGTGAACATTTACGTAAGTTTATGCTCCATACACCATTTTCCCACCGGATTCTTCAAACAGGATTCTAAGTTGGCAATTATGACGAGAATTGATTGACACATTTACTTTGTGGAATTTTGCTGTGGAAGTGTGTTCAATTCTTTTTTGTGCTTCAAGAACAATTGATGGACAGAATGCAGAACAATGTCATACATTCACCCCAATACAGAGACCTGGGCCTAAATCCATTGTTTTTTTGTTCACCGTACCATTCCAATTTGAACCCAGCCATATGCAAATCAGTCTTGACCCTGCGCCCAATGGGAACAGTCCAACCCGAACTGCCAGGCCAGGTCCTCCCTTGACTGGAAGCAAAAGCATCCTGGGAATGGTTTAGGGTTTTCACCCGTCATCAGCCAGGATAACTTAACTCAAGTGGCATTGAGAGCATGGGACCCACGTCTGGGAATACCCGTTCCACTCGGGGTGACAAATGCAAAAAGAACAATTAGTGGACAGAATGCAAAACAATATCATACATTCACCTCAGTACAGAGATCTGGGCTTAAATCCATAGTTTTTTTGCTCACCATGCCATTCCAGTTTGAACCCAGCCATATACAAAGCATTCTTGACCTTGCGCCCAATGGGAATAGTCCAGCCCGAACTGCCAGGTCAGGTCGTCCTTGTACTGGAAAAAAGCATCCTAGGACTGGTTTCGGGCTTTCAGGCCTCATTAGCCAGGAAAGCTTGACTCCAGAGGCATGGAGAGCACAGGACCGACATCTGGGCATACCCGTCCCACTCAGGTTTGCAAATGCGAAGAAAAAAATAATTGATGGAAGGATGCATTACAATATCATACATTACCCCCAGTACAGAGATCTGGGCCTAAATCCCTCGTTTTTTTGCTCACCATGCCATTCCAGTTTGAACCCAGCTATATGTAAATCAGTCTTGACCCTGCGCCCAATGGTAACAGTCCAGCCTGAACTACCAGGCCAGGTCCTCCAAAATGTGGCATTGTCACAATGAGATTTTGCAATTTTGTACTGCAGTTGATATGTTGTATTCTGTTTTGACTGTTTTGTCTGGTGAAGTGCTCTGTTATGTTTAATTGGGTTGTTACATTGTTTTATATATGTTATTGTGTTTTGGTATGATGTTTAGTTTAGATATGTCATTCACTGTTGCTGTATTTCCAGCCAAAAGCAGCACATTATGTGAAACTTCCTGTGACAAGCAGTACTTAATGTGTAAAATAATAAGTGCTAATGATTGAAGTTCTTCTTAAGAGCCTGTGGCCAGCACTTAAGAATGTTGGGGTTTCTTTTGCTGGTTATTTGTCATCTCTGCTTCCTCCTTTGTCACTTTTTCTGTCATTCTCTTCCTTATTAATTCCCCCTTTTCTGCCTTTTTCTCTTTGTTCTAGGTCAAAGTTGGATAATTAAAAATAAAGGCTGGGCCCACCTGGGACCACCAGCTCAAATTAAGCACTGATGACAAGCAACCATTTAACACTCTCCAAGGTGATAGCAGGATCAGCTCTCCAGCTACTTAAGGCACCAATCACCCCAAACCAATGGCAAACTGGGCCTTGACCTCCCAGTGCCCATGGTCTCTGCCGTAGCTTTGAGTTGACTGGTATCTTAATTGGTTGAGGAGATGGAAAAGAAGTATATTACCACCGTGGACATTGTTTGTCACTGGAACTTTAAAGGAATGTGCTACTTTCGACTAGAAATGAAGCAGCGTTTGATGATATTTCTAAAGCAATTAAAGAGCACAACCTAACACGAGACATCACACAAATTAATAACACTATAAAACATAACCGGTACAACAAAGCAAGCCAATCTAAAGAGAACGCAACACAACAACCACTGTACAACACAATAACATAATGCAAGAAAGCAGCACAAAACACAACCTAATAAAAGCAAGAAATCACCACCTCAACAAAACTCGAGCTATCAAATATGCACAACTATACAACTGTACTTGTCGCGTATATTCACCAGCGCAAATATGCTTCCGTAATACGGTTGTAGAAGGTATTTGGCAGGTAGTATCTTCCTTCCTACCAGGGACCTGTAATAGTGCCAGTCAAATGCGTTTTGTGATAGGCCCTAGAAACAGCCCCCTGAGGGAGTGCATGCACTGCAGCTAGTAGCATTTCATTTTTAACGCAGCAAAGTCCTTCCAGCTCTGCACCAGTGCAGAACGGGACCTTGCGTCTTCATGATATGGACACTAACATTTAGGGGCATATTTACAAAGAAGTGGCGGAGCGTGTAGTTCACCATCTTGGCTTAACAACACACTTCCCCACTTCTGAAATGCAGGGCTGCACCATATATACAAGTATGAGGTGCAGCCCTGTGTTTCCCCCTGCGCAACGTTTAGCAGCCTAACACCAAGGCAGGCACCCTTGCACCATAGTTCAAGGATGTCTGCATTCAGGAGACGATTGTTTATGTGCAGGAAGGCCCTTCCTGCACATAAACAATCTTTAAATGTCACATTGGAAATTCTATGTGTGCTGCCTAATGCAACAGACACAGAAGGGCGACCTTCCTGTACATAAACAATTATTGGCCTTTTGCTGTTTTCATGTGTGCTTCACAACGCAGCACATATGAAAACAGCAAAAATGAGGAGAAATTAAACATTTCTCCTCGTTGCACCAGGGTAAGGCCAGATTTTACCTGGTCTTAATTCTGGCGCTGCCTCCTATTTACATCTCCCTTGTAAATAGGAGGTAGCGTCAGAATGAACGGGTGTTGCAGTGGAAAGCCCGCAGGAACACCCACTGCCCTCCCCTTTCACGCTAAGCATAGCATGCAAGGGGACCTTATTTACAAGGCAACGTTAAGCCACGTTAAGTGTCTTAATACTGCCTTGAAAATAAGGCGAGGCCCCTATCGCCTTCACGTCACTTTCAGTTTCATTGTGATGGCAACAGGTGTTTGTAAATATGCTTCCTAAAGAGTGATTAGAATTGCATATATTTTACATTTACCATCACTATACTAATTTATACATAGAAAAAAAACTCAGAGGTGTCTGCTCAAGCTTCTCCGTATACTTGTGAACTTTAATATATGTCTACCATTTCTGCTGTTCTTCAGTGTCGCCATCTTTATTGACAATGTTAATTTCCAGGCTCTTAAAGATTTTTATGACTCTCTTGTGTCATTGTTACTGCCAGCGCCAGCAGATTCTTTCTGTACCAGCTGGCAGGCTTACCCCATGAGTCCAGGTATACAGTAATAATTACAATATTATAATGAGCTATGTCCTAGTTGCAGCTATTTCTAAAATGTTCTTGTTCATTTCTAAATAAGAATAATCTCTATGACTACCATCTTGCAGTCCTCGGGAGCTTTGCCATATTCTGCTATTGTGTTTCTGTTGAGCGCCAAAGCAATATGCCTTTGCTTGAAATTGTTTTCAAATGAAGTCGTATCACTTCAAGTCAGGAATTATTATCCATGTGCAATTCTCATTTTTGTCATTATTTCTTCTGCCTCTGGGTAGATTACAAAACCCACTGGGAATCATCCAGGCATCAACATGGTATGCAACAGCTCTTTAAATGATGCTTCTCTGAGTGGTTCATCTCCTGCATTCAGAAGTGCACTGTTAAAATCCCAGGTATCTGGTGCATCATTTCGGAAAAATAATATGTTTCATATTTTGTTTTTTTGTGATCTACCTATGATAAGATTGAAATACAGCTACCAGTGTCACTAGCAGCTACACACAGAGGGCCATATTGTCAAGCAAGGGCGATACATTATCGCCGCCTTTATCGGCAGGAAACTGCCGCTAAAGAGGCGATAATGGGCTTGATAATATGACCTTGTGAATTCCCATAGAAGCCTAGGTTAACACCAGAACCTGGACTTCTATGGGAATTCACAAGGGCATATTATCAAGCCCATTATCGCCGCTTTAGCTGCAGTTTTCTGCCGATAAAAGGGAAGATAATGTATCACCCTTGCTTGATAATATGGCCCAGAAGCCTGACGATGTGCAAGTTTCCAAGAAAATGTATAGGTTGGGTAAATGGCACTGATGCGGTGTAAAAGTTGATCATGCTTTACAGGACACATAAATCGAATCTTGACAATCAAAATACAAGTGTGCACTTTGCTCAGGTCTAGCAAAAAGACACTGAAACTGAAAAAAAACTAATGTATCAGCAGGGGAAACGTATGATTGACTAGGTAGAAACAGTAGGATTAAAAAAATGGTGAATTTAGGACGTTTAGTAACCGATTACTTTATATTCTTAACAAAGATGTTATGAAAACTAATTATGTAACTTAGCATTTATAGTGACTTCATCGCAGAGTGTCAAATCAAACTCAACATTGGTGACATTTATGCAAGCAATTTGCTAGATGTCTGAAACTTACAGTTCAAGTACCTAACATTATAAAGATCATTTATTCATATAAATGATTTTAATTCAATGATATTTAGAAATCGTTTACATGTTACTACGTTTTTAAATTGTGGTAGAAGCCCACATTTGGGGGCCCATTAGGATGGCTGGCGGATCGCCCCGCTGTGCCGGCGGTAGCCACTGCCGGCCCGGCAGGGGCGATCTGCGCGCCATACTCACTAGAATGATCCCCTGCCATATTTGATGGTTGGGGAGTCCCCGGCGGATGGGAAGACGTCTGCCACTTTTCCGCCGGTCGACCCCTGCATATGGTTGTAGTGTCTGCGAGACACTGCATCTATATTTGGATGCTGGCGGTCAAAGCCCCTTGCATTGGGGGCCCATTGGGGCCCCCAGGGTGAAGTGGGGGTGGGTGGCACATGGGGGGTTTTGCCATGCACGTCGTGGCAGGCACCACATGGTGCCTGCCATGTAGTGCATGGCAGTGCCGTGCACAGTCCTTTTCCATTGCGGGCGGGTCTGCAGCCAGCAGATCCAAACGCACTGGAAAATGCACTGGCGGGCGCATCCTAATGTGCATAGCGGGACCGCCGGTGCGGCGGGCGGTCCCGCGCTCCGTTACGGTGGCGGGCGGACTATCCATCGTAATAGGCCCCTTAGAGTTGAGCATTTCTGTGTAACAATCACGGACAACTTTATAAAATGCTCATATATATGTTTGATTCATTTCATTTTATTTTCATAAATAAGAAATGTTAACTTTAAAATACGTTGGAGATGTCTTTTCTCCTTAGGCTACATGATTACATAATTACATAGCCTTGTTCAATGGGCTTACCTCAACTGTTGCTTTATTTATTCTCATTCAAGCTTGAATACTCTGAGTCATAATATTCCTTGCCATCTTTAAGTAAGTGGGGTAAGTCCTCTCCAGAGACAGATAGCCTTAAATAGGAAGAATTGACTTTCCCTTTGCAACACATTAAATTAAATTTCTTTATTTGCAGAGTTACTTAAAACCATTGCAATACATACAAAATAAAACCATATTTAAAATGTTTGTGCTCCATCATAAGCGTCATGGTGTTGAAGATCTAAAATGATTCTGTATCAATACAGTTTTAAAATACAGATTTGGCCTGTGAGAACAATACGGTCAGCTGTGACAATTAGTCGTCCCTTTAGTAAAAACATTTTTTTTTCCCCCCAATGTTCCAATACTCTGCAGATTAAGAGTCAGTTTGGCATTTTTGATCGAGCCGCTTCAAAGAATCTGACTAGTCTAGTGTTCAATTGTGGCGATGCGGGGTCAAAACATGTCAAAACTGCTTGTCTCCTTGTCCGAATCCCTCTTTGGTTAAAGGGAGTTTTTAGCAGCTGCCTCTATTCTTGAAGAAACTCCGTACAAGAGCACATAGTATGTGTGATGTCACGCTGGCCATTTTTGCACAGGCTGCATTGTGTAAAGGTCTGCACCCTTTTCCAGGGAGGGAGCTGCTGCGTAGTTGGTAACACTCCCAGCCGGAGCTCTAGGAATTTTAATTTCAGTACTTTTGAGTATCCCAAGGTAAAGTATTGTTGTGGGACTAGGATCTTATATGAATTCAGAGTCATCCAAGCGTGCGCTCTGGCACCTTTTAATCTCCTCTTGCTGACGGCTGAATGATCCTTCTTTGTCTATATAGACTACCAGATACTTGTAAGCCTCAGCTGTTTCAATGTGTTTGTCACCCAGGTGCCATAGGTAGCTCTTTTTTCGTTTCCTATTGATTGTCATGGTTCTGGTTTTATTTAAATGTATTTTGCAACACATTAGATTTCCTCCAACCCAGTGCAGTGCCTTCTAGCAACTGTCCGAGGTCAAGAGTGGCCAAATTCGGCTCCCCAGGCTCTGCACCATTTGCTTCCAGTACTGGCTGTTGCAAATGCAGAGTATATTTGGGCATTAAGGGTGGATTATTGATGTCAAACCCCAGAGTTTTCCCAGTGTGCAGCCATTTTGATTCAGGCTCTCTGGTCCCCCTCACCGCAATCCAGAACAATTGTTATTAGACCTGATGACAAATTGGGTCACTCATAGTTTAATTTTCATATGTGCCTCTTGGGAGATGCTTCCTTGATCAGAACAAATTCACTTAACCTCAAATTAGAACAAATTTAAGGTATTTCAGTTTTTCTACTACCTGGACCCTGTTCTGGGGGCCATTAGGCCTGGATCGCTTCTCACTTCTATTTTTGTGAAACATCTTTGCTGTTTTTTTTTTGGATCAAGTTATTTCCTTCATCCCTCAAGTTAACTGGATCACAGCTGTTTTTACGATATCAATATGCTGTGCAAAATAAATTCCCATTCATCTTCTTGGGTTATTTCCTTTTCTATCAAACCTTGCATTTCCAGATAATTTAAAACATGACTTCAAACTTGTCTCCGGTCTGCCATTGCAAGACCTGTTTGGGAAGTTTACTGCATCTTCGGCCTGGCATTTAAAACCACCTGCCAAGCATTAAACTCCCCTTTTATTATATGTAAGTCACCCCTTAGGTAGGCCCTAGGTAGCCCTAAGGGCAGGGTGCTGTGTAAGTAAAAGATAGTCAGTCAAAGAGAAATCCCTGGGAACACACTCACGTATGGACTTGCTATACTTTCATACCCGTCTGTCTAAGCATTCAACCATCAACAGGAAAGACTAGTTCAACACACTATATTAGCAAAAGGTTGATTTCCACACTAAAATTTGAACGTTCACAATCTTTTTTAATAAAAGCATATACAAAAGAAGATTTGCACAAAATGACAGGTTAAAATTTCAAAGAACAATCTTTGAAAAGGTAAAATAAAAACAAGTGTTCATAACAATTCATTACATATATAAGCAAGTTTAAATTAAATTTAAAACAAAGAAGTCATGAAAAAACAAATATCACAGGCAGATATATCATTGAATCACAAGTAGAAAAACAAAACGAACAACCCCTTATACACACTTCAATGATATATCTGCCTGTGATATTTGTTTTTTCATGACGTCTTTGTTTTAAATTTAATTTAAACTTGCTTATATATGTTACTGCTGTGTGTGTCTGCAGCATGTCTCCAAAACACATCTGGGGTAGGTGACAGCTACACCTTGTGCATTCCCTCTGGACAGGTACAGACACATGGTGGGTGGGTGTGACAGAGAGCTCATCTGCATTCATTTGCATTCTGATAACTCTTCCTGGGCAGGAAGAGAGAGGCAGAGCTGACACATCTAAATAGGCAGTGTACTGTTTCCCACACAAAGGGCTGATTATCCCCTATTGATAGTCTGGAGCCAGGGCTGAGAAGAAAGGATCTGTGTGCATGTCAAAGACCCTTCTCCGAAGTCACTCCAACTTCAAGGGCACCAGTGGGTATAAGTACTGACCCAACCAAGACAGAACACTACTGGACCTGTGAAGAATTTTGAAAGGAGTAAAGACTGCTGTGGCACAAGGATTGACATTCAGCTTGACTGCTGCTCTGGACAAACTGTTTTTTTCTTTGCTGTGGTGCCCTGCCGCCTGCTGATCTCTGCCACAGGACAAGAACTGGACCCATCTCACCTGAACCCATATTGACTCCAAAGGCTTGTTGGTTTGTCCCCTTTCCTGAAGTTTCAGGGCCTTCAAAGACTTCCTTCAGCTCTGCAACAGCACCTGTACTCTGCCACCTATAAGTCCTGTCCTACCAAGTGGTGCTATTCCAGTCCTAAGTCCTTGCAAGCTGATTTCTGCTGTGTTGATCCATGAAAACCGATCCATCGACCACTTAGCGCCTATCGGAACTGATGCATAGCCCTTCGATGCTGCCGCGACTACCGCTCGACATCGCTTTGATGGACTGTGCTGCTCAATGACGATGGAATGTGTGGCTCAACAATGATACATCACCTGCATCGTAAGGGGGTTAATTGATGAAGTCTTCATCGACTGCACAGATAGGAACCAATGTCTCGCCTGCATCCATGGGAACAACTACGACACCTCACCTCTTCTGCTCCTCAGATCGAATCTTCGATGCCGACATTTCCTCCATCCAAGGTACATTTTCAGCAAGACCCACAGGAGTCCTGTAGCTGGCCTGCACTCCATCATGGTCGTCCTGAACTTGCGATTAACCCTGGCCTAGAACGACCAAATGTCCCTGGTTGGAGCTGTAGGATTTTAAGCACTATAATTTGATTTAATATTTGCAAATTCATAACTCTAGTTCTACTTATTGGATTTTTGTCATTTTGGTCTTGATTTATTCATACAATTCTTGTCTATTTTGCATACCCTGTATGGAGTATTTTGTGGTGTTTTCATTGTGTTAAGGTGTATGTGCTACATAAATACTTTACACAGTGCCTCGTTAGATAAGCCTGACTGCTCTGTGCAAAGCTACAAGAGGGTGATCACAGGCTATCTTTTAGTGTGTATCTATCTTACCCTAACTAGACTGGTGGTTCATGCTTGTACAGGGTGCATATTCTGATAACCTGCAACCCTAGTTCTAACAGTGAATATAGAGACCAGAAATTATATCTCCTCAGTTGGCCCTCATCTTCTTTTTGATGCTTATGTGTTGTGCTATTTACATCTTATAAATCTTCCCTCCTAACCATAAATAGGACACTAATACATTTCAGTGTGACAATGATGAGTGAACATACTAGCGGGTAGAATGAGGAATTTATATAGAGATGGTCATCTTATAAATTATGCTGTTCATCATTGAGTAGATATGGAGCATTGTAAGAAACTGCCAGCCTGTTTGTATTTCACATTGAGATGCTCCAGTTCTTATTAATCAGTGAGGGAGCCCTAGCTCTGCTAGCCTCTATGCACTAGGATGCATTTTTGAACTTCGGCCAGGGGTGGTTTACAGTGACATATCCAACTTAGCCTCAGAGTGGAACCAACGCAGTGCCTAACCTTTGCATCACAGTGTTGTATGAGCAATTTACACAGGCTTGTGGCAATTTGGTGCATAGGTTTACGGCACTTGAATTGCATGGTGCAAAGTTAGGAAAATGTGTCCTTATGTTTGTCATAGTGAAGAAAGCATAGTTTTGTGCATCACACAGAGACTGCACTTTCTTAAGATAGTGAACATTGGAATTAAATGAAGAAAAAGGACAATCATTAAACATGCTGAATCTTGATTTTATTCAGCAACTATTGTTTTGTAATGGGCATTCTGCAGCCAGGATAACTAGTGCTGTAAGAAAACAGCTAAAAGGTATAGGGGGCAGGAGGGGCTGAAAAGCTGGGAATTCACACAGTATCATACTGTAAAGTACGGTGGCGCCACCAACTTTTTTACTGCCTGCACTTATTTGTAAGGAATAGAAGGACTGTTTTGATATGTATGTAATAGCAGTTGATGTATGTAGGTTTACAAAAAAAGAGAAAGCAAGCAATTTCAAACAGATTTAAATTATTGCAAAAGAAAAAAAAGTTGTATACAGGCACACGTTTATAAACAGAAGGTAAATTGTGGAGGAACCAGTTGATATGGTTTCAAAAAAGGGACCCCTTATATAGGAGAAGGGGTACAGGAGGGGACAAGGAGCTAGTTCAAGAGGTCCAGACGCCCGTGCTCCTAGCAGCAATTACAAAATTCTATAAAAGTGCTAGTGTTCCAAAGGAAATACGGGAGGGGGAAAAAGCACAATCTCTCAGAGTGTGGAGAGTGCCCGTGTCAAGGTAATGGGAATAGACAGTCAATGGGACTGTTTATGTTGCCCTCACACATCCCATTGAGGATGCCATGCTTCATAATTGGGCAGTGCTCCTCGTTGGGCTGGAGCTGCAATGCCCAATGGGTCCTCTGAAGGGTCGCTTTAGTGGAGATCTTTTTCGAGGCTGCCGTTTGATGAGTGCAAGTGAGGTGACTTGTGCCGTGACTTGGGGTGTATAAAACCTATAGTGGGTTGGAGCTATCTCTGGGTTTTGAAGGAACCCGGGTAGTGAAAGTGTTTGAGATCAGGTAAAGGACCTCCTTTCAACTGTCTCAAGAGGGGGACCTAGCAGTGTTAACACCTTCATGAATGTGTCAACAAGTTTCGCGCCTGAGCTGGTCAAAATGATCCGGGGTGCTTTGACGCATTGGTGTCATAGAATTGGCGCAGTGAAATCTCATAGATTTCACTGTGCCACTCCTACAAACCCTTTCTTGAGGGGGAACGCCCACCCTGCATACATTATACCCGATGCAGGTATAATGTAGCACCGGGGTTTACAAAGTGACGCATCTGCCTAGATGCGTCACTTTGTAAATCGGGCACAACATGGCTCATTTTTTTTGCCACCGGTGCATCACAAAACGTGCTGCAATGGCGGCGTAAAAGTGTTGCAAGGCCTCATGGCCCTAGGTTTTTATCAGCAACAATAATTCAGCATTCTCACAGCTAAGAGAGAAGCGCCATAGGGCCATGTTTATGAGGCCTTGCAACACTTATACGCTGCACTATTTACAAAGTGACACATATAGGCAGATGCATCACTTTGTAAACCCCCGACTGACGTAACTGTAACTCCTTGCGACATGATGCGCTGTACCGTAAATACGTTGTATCCATGGTGTCACAAGGAGGACGCACTGAGAAGTGTTGCATTGCTCCGTTGTAACAGCAACGCAACATTTCTCAGAAATAAGGACCTTAGGGCCATATGTATCAAGCCAAATTGACTTCGCAAGCGCCGAAATTCGGCGTTTGCGAATGCAATTTGGCCTAATGGTAAGTATCAAGCAAATCAGCTTGCAAAATAAGGAATCGACAAATTTGCGATTCCTTATTTTGCAAGTGCATTTAAGGAATCACGAATTTTGCGATTCCTTAAATGCAATGTAAGAAGCCAAAAAAATTCGCAAATTGGCCTTAAGGAATCGCAAATTACCACCAACTTCTAGTTGGTGGTAAGTTGCAAATTCCTTGAAAAATGCATATTTTTGCATTTTTCAAAGTGCCATGTGACGCACATACATGCCCTTAGGGCATGTATGTGTGCCACATGTGCACCCATGCATATTTCAGGGGTGCAACAGCGTGTCCTTTGGACACCCCTGCACCCTTGAAAATATTCTCAATTTGCAATTAGCAAATTGCGAATCGCAAATTTCCCATTCATTCCTATGGGCCTCCTGGCCCATAGAAATGAATGGGAAAGTATTCCTTAATTGAGGAATATCAAGAAATCCAAAAAAATTACGATTTTCTTGATACACAGCAATTAGCGATTCTGAAATAGCGATTTCTTAAAAATCGCTATTACAGAATCGCTAATTGCTACCTTCATACATATGGCCCTTAATCTCCAAGGTATCTTGTGAAATCTAATTGCTGGTTGTTTGTAATTCTGGAGCATGCCATAATTATGGAAAAAAAATCTCCCATAACCCTTTTCTTCAAATGTTTCAAAATAAATGAAGTTACCAGAATATCAAATCCTTTCTGAAAAATATCCACGTACATGTTAAAAACGTACCTGCATTTAAAAAAAAATATTCACATAGATCCCTTGTTTATGTTTCATGAGGAGGCCCCCTGTATCCCTTCTCTTCCTCCTTCATATCCTCCCTTTCTCTTTGACTTTTTGTTGGGAAACACCCTGTTAGCCCACCTGTTTCTCCCCTCTCTACAGTGACTCACCCTATACTCATGTGAGTCTTTTCTCCTATCTTTAATCAGTACCTATATTGTAGTACTTAGTAGTACAGAGATATTAAGGGGAGTGTAATCACACTGTTCAAGGAGCCAGAGTCTCGTAATACATTGCACAGAGAGCCTCAACTGCTAGTTTCTTTCAATGGTATATATTCCCTCCACTTATGCACTGGTAGCTGGTATAGTTTCATCTACGGGTCATACCTCCACCAGGAGGAAGGGTTCCTGGGTATAGAGACATGGTGGGTTCTGTAAGGGTAGAGTAAAATTGTCTTCCCACATCCACAAACTATAAAGCTGTGTTTCTAATGCCTTAACTATTTATCAACTACTTTTTTTCCTTCAGTTCAAATTGAAATTTCATCCATGTCTCAAATAGCACTGAGTGAGCAGGTATGGCAAGTGAACCTGGCAGTCGTTCAGGGAGCTGCTTATTCTAACGGAACTCTGAAATTCCTAAATTTACCTCGTCCTCTCCATCCTACTTTCGGGCTATAGCCCTTACTTATCTCTAGTTCTCCCTCCTTTTTTCCTGTAAATGTCCTCCCTTCTTACAGTCTTACATTGCTTTCTGTACTTTTTTGTCATCATTTTTATGTTTCTTCCTATTATTCTTCCTTCTAACTCTATCCTTCTCCATCCATGCTTCTCCCATAATTCTTTGACTAATTTTTCCTTCCTTTTTATCTGTCATTTCTCCTTCCATCTTTCTATCTATCCACCTCTCAATCCATCCACCCTATTGGGCCCATTAGGATAGCGGGCGTACTTTCGTCCGCCTGCCGCCCTAGCAGTGCTGGGACCGGCCACCAGTGGTTCGGCGGTCCCGCACCAGCGATTAGGATGCCACCGCCACCGTGGCGGTGGCATCCTCCATTCCCAGCATTGTGATGGGCGGTGCTCACAGCATCGCCCGCCACAATGATGGGAATGCGCTGTGTGCATTGTCATGCACAAGGTGACAGGCACCACTAGGTGCCTGCCACCATGTCCATGAGAATGCAGGAGGGTATCATAGGTACCCCCCATGGGCACCGCTCACCCCCAATACCCTGGGGGCCCGCAACGTGCCCCCATAAATGAATTCAAGGCATGTTCCGGCACCCATGCTAATATGGATGGCGGTGTCTAGCAGACACCACCATCATATTAAACCCTTTTCCACCCGGTCGACTTGTGGACCATTCGGAAAAGCGGCGGACGGTATTCCCGTTCGCCGCGATACCCCCGCCATACTGACAACTTCTGCCTTATAAAATTGTTCATCAGACATTGTAATGTAAACACTGGAAGCAGAGTGAAACATTAAAGAACCAATAGCAGGAAGGGGCGGTAGAAATAGTCCTGAGTGGAGCTAAAGTCAGTTAACTCATATGTAAAAAAGTTGAACGCGTAAGTGGTCAGCCTCCAGCAGGTAAAATGAGGAAAGGTGCGTTAGGGTAGCAGCTGCATCCAATAAGCAGTTAACCTGGTTTAAGTTTTAGCCTCCAGCGAGGTCAGTGTAGGGCCTTAGTACAGCTATGATGTAGTAATAAGAATTGGGTCCATGGATTTACCTGGCCTGCAGCAGGAGGCCCTGCCTTTATAAGAGTCGAGGCTGATGCAGGAAAGGAAACAAAACTGAGTACCTACCTGATCAATACAGCGCTGTGAGGCGCTGAGGATGTTCACAAGGAGCTGTTTCTAAGAGGTGTCACAATGTTTTAGAGCATTTCGCCGCTGTATTGTGGCAACAGTTCTTGCCTCTTCCATCCACAGAGTCCAGGGTTGTACCTTGATGAGGTGTTAATCCCAGAATTTTATCTTTGTGCCCGTTCTTGCGTCTACCCGTAGAAGTTCAAGCATTATACCTCTACCTGTGCTGGTTCAGCTACTAGATCTTTACCACTAGGTGTGCTGGATCTAGCATCTTACCTCTGCTTGTGCCTCTTCTCGTAGGTTACTGCTCCCTGTGCTGGCTACAGAATCTTACATTTACTCCCGTAAAGCCTTAGGGTTACGGTACCTGGACCTCTCACATCTTAACTCTACAGCTTCAAGGAGGTTTAACATCTTACCTCTCTCTTGTGCCAGTTTATACGTCTCCTTTGCAGTGTACCTGTTACTGGGGCGAGGTAGAGTCAGAAGGGGTCAGGCAGAGGAGATTGGATAAAAGTGAACTCTTGAAGATCTACTTAAAACCCCACAACTTACAGAACAGCAAGGCAAGCCCTGAATTAAAAGAAACCCAGCAAATTTGTGCCATACTGATGGCAAAAACAACAGACACCGGGCAAGTGTCCTTTCACCACATCCGCTTCTTTTCATTACTCTAATATATCGTTTCATACTAATAATGGAACTTGGAAATTATTTGGGAAGTAATTCTAGAAGGCCTGGAGATTCCATCTTTTGTGACCTGGGAGCATCAAGGGTCTCTGAAACTATAAGCAGCATTGGGCTCACGCATGGAGGTGTATCGCTGCATTCATTTGCATTAAAAGCACCATTTGCCAATCTTTTTTGAATTTCTTTCTCAGGAAATGGACTCTTATTGCGGTCGGGCTCGCTCGCTGCGCTCACTCGCATAAGTTGATTCTTTCTGCATACGCCTCACCAGTTTCAAATTCCAACAGCCGCCACTGATCAATTATATATTTGAACTTATATGCTTTAATTTTATTTAATGTATGATTCATAATTATTATGACTTTGCTGTATATTAGGTTAAATTCATGCAGACCTCATTCTTACAGTGAAATCATAGAATGGTATAGCCCAAGAGTATGGGAACATTCCACAATATTGCCAGCAATATTGAACTAATAATTGTTTCCTTTGACTTCTCCTGTACTGCACCGAGCATTTGCTACAATCATTCATAACATTTAGAACAGCTACCTGGGAAAGTGTCCTTCTGAACTTTCTATGTCTTTTCCTCAATGTGCCATTGTTCAATGTGTTGCATATTGAATAACTTTAGAAACTGCATAATCGATCCACCTATTCTTCCGGAGTTTGTGTCTTCTTTACTGTCGCTACACACTCATCCTATATGAACTGACCAATGGATTGGGCGGTCTGAAAAATTGAAGTGATGCCAGGATGTGTCACCCTGGAGCTCCACTTTCAGATCCACACCGACCCTAGGACCTCACTTAGAGGCACCCTCATCTACAGGCCTCCAGGCACCCGCACTCAATTCAACAATGACATCACTGACTTCGTTAGCCCACATGCCCTCGCCTCCGACAACTACATTCTGTTAGGAGATCACAACTACCACCTTGAAAACAAACACGACAGCAACACCACCACCCTTCTGGACAACCTGGCCAATCTCGGACTCAAACAACTTGCTGACACCCCCACCCATATAGCCGGACACACGCTTGACCCTATCTTCACCTCCAGCAAGCAAATTTCCTTCGATCGCACCACAGCTCTCCATTGGACTGACCACAGCTGTGTTCACTTCAGCTACAAAACCACCCTGTCCCACAACCGCCCACAACCTATTCCTCGGAGAAACTGGAACAAAATCACCTCCGACCAACTCCTCACATCACTCAACCAAAACCCACACACCCTCACATTGGACCCAAACCAAGCGGCCACCTACCTCAAACAATGGATTACCCACAGCGCTGACGAATTAGCACCCTTGAAAAAGCACCAGATCAACTCTACCAGCAAAAAGGCTACCTGGTTCAATGATGACCTTAAAAAATCCAAGAAGCTTTGCCGCACCCTGGAGAAAACATGGAGAAAAAACCCAACCACCAACAACATGGCCACCCTCAAGGCAGCCACCCGCAAACACCACCAACTGATTCGATCCGGCAAGAAATCAGCATTCAAGGATCGTCTCGACAACAACACTCACAACAGCCAGCAACTTTTCAACATCGTCAAAGAATTCACCAACCCCACCGCAGCATCTAACGACATCACTCCCTCCCAAGACATCTGCGACGCGTTATCCTCCTTCTTCTACAACAAAATTGCGGACATCCACAACAGCTTTGAGAATAATCCCAGCGATCAACCCTCCCCACCCCCCTCAGATCCTACTCCACCAACTAACAACCTCAGCGCCTGGAACCCAATCACCACTGAAGACACCATCCGCCTAATGAACTCAATCCACTCTGGCTCGACGACCGACCCCTGCCCCCACCACATCTTTAACAAAGCTGACTCCATCATCGCACCTCATCTCCGTGATGTCATCAACTGCTCGTTCAACTCTGCCACCTTTCCAGAAAGCTGGAAACACGCAGAACTCAGTGCCCTTCTGAAGAAACCCACAGCAGACCCCTCCGAACTTAAAAACTACTGACCCATATCCCTCCTCCCATTCCCGGCCAAAGTCATTGAGAAAGCTGTCAACAGCCAGCTCGCCGCCTTCCTTGAATCCAACAACTCCCTAGACCCTTCTCAATCAGGATTTCGAGCCAAACACAGCACCGAAACCGCCCTCATCGCAGCGACCGACGACATCCGAACACTACTGGACAACGGAGAAACAGTGGCCCTAATTCTACTCGACCTCTCCGCCGCTTTCGACACAGTCTGCCACAGCACCCTTACACAACGCCTCAGCAATATCGGCATAAAAGATAAAGCCTTGGACTGGATCATCTCTTTCCTCGCTGGGAGAATTCAAAGAGTCCGACTCCCCCCTTTCAACTCAAAGGCCACTGAAGTCATCTGTGGTGTACCTCAAGGATCCTCACTCAGTCCCACCCTCTTTAATGTTTACATGAGTCCACTCGCCTCCATCGCGCGTCAACACAACCTTAACATCATCTCCTACGCCGACGATACCCAGTTAATCCTTTCCCTCACCAAAGACCCTAACACCGCCAAAACCAATCTTCACGAAGGCATGAAGGAAGTAGCCGAATGGATGAAACATAGCCGCCTCAAACCCAACTCAGACAAAACGGAGGTGCTCATCCTAGGACCATCCCCCTCTGCCTGGGACGACTCTTGGTGGCCCTCCGCTCTGGGCACAGCACCCACACCCACAGACCATGCACGTAACCTTGGCTTCATCCTAGGCTCCTCTCTCTCGATGTTCAGACAAGTCAACGCAGTCTCATCCTCCTGCTTCAACGTACTTCGCATTCTCAAAAAAATCTTCCGATGGATCCCCTCGAGACTAGAAAGACTGTTACCCACGCACTGGTCACGAGTCGACTTGATTATGGTAACACACTATACGCCGGAATCACAGCAAAATTACAGAAAAAACTCCAACGCATCCAAAACGCATCAGCGAGACTCATATTAGACCTCCCTCGCCAAGATCACATCACCGAACACCTAAAAGACCTCCACTGGCTTCCTGTCAACAAAAGAATTACATTCCGCTTTCTCACCCGCGCACACAAGGCCCTCTACAACCTAGGACCCGAATGCCTCATCACTCGACTATCCTTCTACAAACCCAACCGCCAACTAAGATCGTCCAATCAAGCCCTCGCCACAATCCCGCGTATCCGAAAATCCACCATGGGTGGCAGATCCTTCTCCTTCCTTGCTTCCAAGACCTGGAACTCACTCCCCACTCACCTCCGCCTTACCCAAAACCACATCTCCTTCAGAAAAGAACTTAAAACATGGCTATTCGACAAATAACGAACCCCCTCCTCAAGCGCCTTGAGACCCCCTGGGTGAGTAGTGCGCTATACAAATACTCGAACTTGAACTTGAACCAAGTATAATTGCCTTTCTTAAGGGATTTTTGAGAGATCTAAAGTGGATCTGAGCGTGTGGAACAAAGGGTCCTTGTTGTGCTGCTATGGTGGCAGAGAAAGACAGATTACTGTCTTAATGGACTGGTCTTGCTACATGGACGTTTGCTGAACTTTTCTGAAATGAGCCTCTGCGGAAGGCTTCCCTGTCTACCTATGCTGTAAGTGCCTGGGAGGCTACCTCGACTGAGGGAGACTGCCCCGCTCTTAACTCCTTATCCTTTCTGAATCCTGAGCTTTGGTATTTCATTAAATATATTTCATTTGAATTTCTAATCTGAATGCTAAATTTATTTAACTGTAAATCATTTCCATTTTAACTGATAAACCAAAGTAACTACTTTGAAATTACTCTGCTGTTCTGATTTGTCATTCCTTGTGATTATGTATTTATTTTGGGCTACACTATGACTAATTACAATGTTCAAAGGGAAAGTTTCTGATCATCAGTACTTAATGCTATTATTTTTCATTGCCATAAGGGAACTTTTGGCTTGTATATCCTTGCCCACCTAGGTTTCTTTAGGAGATTTGGAATGTGCAGTGATCATATTTTATATCTAAGTCAGTCAGTCAAAGTAGTTTATTTCGATAATTCAATATCATAAAAAGAAGGTGAAAGCATACAATTCATTTGAAATACGCATTAAAAACAATTACTATTCATGTATTAAAAATATCCCACAGAATTCATAAAATTGCTAAAAAAAATCATTTAACATAAATATGACTACCATATTACGTTGCTCTATTAAAAACCCAATATATACAGTGCTAAAAATTTGATCAATTACAGTTTATCATTTTCTTGTTCCTAACCCTAACAGCACCTGTCAGATAAGTGGCGACATGAAAAATAGTCCTGGGGCTGTTAAGTAATTGCAGATATAGGAGAGCGGGCTTAACTTGTAAGAACCCTGCCTCCTTAAGGATAGGAACAAGGAACTTGGTCCTTAATACCGTGTAGTTACCACAAAACATCAAAAAATGCATGGTGTCCTGCGTTGAAAAGTTGTCGCAGGAACATGGTGGTGCCTTTTCAGGGCTACACCATTCAGGAAAGTGACCTAAGTTCAAAAGAATCATATTAAAACAAAAGCGTGTCAAAAGAAACCTGTGGAAAGGACGATTAACTAAAACAAGGTAAAGTTCAGGTCCAGGCGGATTGGCCACAATAAGGTTGCTCCTTACCGTGGGTTTTATGAGCTCAATTTCTTCTCTATCTAACGTCAGTATTTGTAGCATAGCCCCCTTTATTAGTGCTATGTCTTTACAAGTTATTTTGTCAGGTGAGAGAAAGAGCTCAGGTCTTCCTAGTTTGTGAAACCAATGTTTAACATAAGACAGCCACTTGATTTTATTTACATTGTCTAATGAAAGGCAATCTTTAATGATAACATGGGTCCTTGTTGTGCTGCTATTGTGGCAGAGAAAGACAGATTACTGTCTTAATGGACTGGTCTTGCTACATGGACGTTTGCTGAACTTTTCTGAAATGAGCCTCTGCGGAAGGCTTCCCTGTCTACCTATGCTGTAAGTGCCTGGGAGGCTACCTCGACTGAGGGAGACTGCCCCGCTCTTAACTCCTCATCCTTTCTGAATCCTGAGCTTTGGTATTTCATTAAATATATTTCATTTGAATTTCTAATCTGAATGCTAAATTTATTTAACTGTAAATCATTTCCATTTTAACTGATAAACCAAAGTAACTACTTTGAAATTACTCTACTGTTCTGACTTGTCATTCCTTGTGATTGTGCGTTTATTTTGGGCTACACTATGACTAATTACAATGTTCAAAGGGAAAGTTTCTGATCATCAGTACTTAATGCTATTATTCTTCATTGCCATAAGGGAACTTTTGGCTTGTATATCCTTGCCCACCTAGGTTTCTTTAGGAGATTTGGAATGTGCAGTGATCATATTTTATATCTATGTTATTTTCTTGAGGTGTATTTATCGGAGTTTAGTTTCGGGTTTCTAAATACAGTTATCCTTCCTGGTCCTCATTGGATAACTGTAACTCCCTCCTAATATTTATACCCTCTCAGCACACATGATTATCCATTGGAGGACCAAATGATCGGATAGTAAGTAAGGACCCAGTAAATGCTACAGCAAGATCGTAATGGTTCTTGGATTCCCAAGGAAAGATTATAATGAAGCATCAAGAAGGGAAGGCTTGCACCACCGCTTTGACCTAAGCCCACTTGTGATGCTGCTTGCATCTAGAAAGTCTCAGCATTGCCTAGCAGTGAGTCTTTGGGCTCCTTCCCTATTCATAGCAGGACTCCACCCTGGTTGCAGATAATCTCGCTAGTCTTCTGGTAATCTTGCAGGATCCAATATGGCCACCGCCAGCACACTGGAGATGTCTTCACCAATCCTACTGCACATGTCAGAAAAAGGCCACAGTGACATTTTAGTAAAACCCTTCTGTGAACCAGGAACCCCCAGGTGTGAGATCCATTTTCTTGCTGACTCAAGAACACGTCAATAAGCATCAGCCTTAATGCAGTAGATTCAGAACTCACTGGGAGAGAGGAGTTCAAGACATATTAAAGGTCTGGGCGCCATCTGAAGGAATCAGAGGTATCCCTGCCACTTGATGATGTAAGGGCATGAGGTCCTGACCAGAGAGAACAAATCCTGGAAATCCCAGACTTTTATGGGCTTCAGAAGAGAGACACATGATTTGAGTTTGGCCAAGTTATGACTTGAAGCTGAATCTTGAAGGCGAGACATAAAGATGAGATATATGGGCCATAAAAAGTAAGGACGAGTCTCGCTAAGCCACCATTTTAGTGAATTCTTTAACACTTTAGGGGGGATATTACCAACAACTAGCGATATTTATCGCTAAATGGGCTTAGCGAGATTTTTTTATCGCCAAGCATCGCCGGATATTATCGCAGAGATAACGTGCTATTAGCAACGTTTATCTCTAAAGAAATAAAATATCCGGCGATAGAGTCAAAATGCGTGAATATCGATGAGAATACAGCGATATTCACGCATTAACGCCAATAGGGTCTTAGCCATAATATCCACCTCCCATTGGATATAATGGATAAGAACTGGTCTGAGCAGGCGTTAGCTTTTGGAAATATTTGCGCTTAGCGCAAATATTTCTATCACTACGCCTGCGTTGATAATAGGCGATAGCGATGTTAGCAACTGTTTTTAGTCGCGAACAGGTTGCATATCATTAGCAATGCAAAGCGGGCCCCAAACCGCTTGCTATCGCCTATAAGCTGTCGCTAACTGCTGTTAGCGACAGCTTGCTAATAGGGCGATAGAATTATCGCCGCTTAGTGGCCGAAAACGGCCGCTAAAGCGGCGATAATCTCTTATCACCCTCCTTAATAATATACCCCTTAATCTTATTTAACTTGGGGCAGACAAATAAATCGTACTGTTGAGCTCCAGGTGCATTCTGTATAACAGAGTTCAAGTAGAAATCACATTTATTGTCAAAGTCTCCTTCGCTCATTTGCTCCTAACCTATTGACCAAGCAATCTTTGATAACACACCACTTAAAAATGTTAGAGATTGCACTATTTCTTTCAATTGATGGCTTTCAGCTGCTCCCCCTAAAGCACCGAAGAAAATGAAAAGTCGGTCGTCATTTCTGTACAATACTTATTCGGGCTCAGGGTGGTCTATCTATCTGCAGCCTATCAATTAGGTTTTTACAATTACTTTCTGCTGCAATTTGGAAATCATTTCCTATTGTAGAGCTTTCACAGTTGAAAAATCACAGGTGGCTGACTATATAGTTACATATATTACACAGTGAAAGATGCCTCATGTTTCATGGAAATATGAATTTTCCCTCCGGGTAGGAGGTTGGCCAGTGGAACAGCATGAGCCCTTGTAGATATTTTAAATACAGGTTGTGGCGGCATAATCAGATAATCCATCCTTTTTATATTTAGTTTTTCAAGAAAAACGTGGCATTTACATTTTGTAATACATTTTTCGGCACTGATATGTTGGCATGGTAATCATTTTCGCTTGACATACCTCTTGGTGAATGTGCAAACATTTTTCATTAAATCTGACGCTCAACTATTAGCACTGCTAAAATGATGATGCAAATGAACAATATTTGGAAGTGTTCTTAAAGAGAGACGACCGTAAAAGCTGGGTGTGATATAAATATTCTATATTTAGTTATGTAAAATAACAAGTATCTAGGTATATTCTATTATCAATGTGAGCAGATGCAAATTGCAATAATGCAATGTACTTGAAAAGTAATAAAGGGCCTATGCACAAATTGTGCTTTGTAGTATCCGTAGAAGCACATTACTACCACTCACATATTACAGCAGATCTATTATTACAGAGATCTCAGCACATATACACATATGTTTTTGTAGTAAATATGGGGGACAAAAGGAGCGGCTGAATAATGAGAAATACTACAAAATCGAAGGGGTTTTGAAAGTGACCCTGCCATGGTTGTAGAGGGAGCAGGAGCTTGAGTTATCTACAACCTGCTCACATGCGATCCCTGCCCATGTCAAAATAGTGTCTGCCCCCCATTTAACGGCCACTAGATCACGCCGAGGATAAGCTCTTACAATATAGGCATTTCATAGGCAAGCTCGGCGTGATGTACTGAGATGCATCAACAGAAGAGTGTGCCAGTTTATTGCCATGCCATAGTCGCTGGTGGGAAGGCATAGGGTGCCAAGGGAATTTTATGCCTTTGCCAACTTCCCTCGTGTGCTAGGTGTCCGTGACTGCACTCACGTGGCACACACAACACGCCTTTTCCGCGACAGATGCCGCTAGCACACCATCAACATGTAAGTTGTCTGCGATGCAAGGGTCTGCTTCACTATTGTGTAAGACTTTTTTCCTGTAAGCTTACATAACAGTTTCATCTTTAGTGAGCCACCTCCTACACATTGCTTGGTTTCTGGGGATTTCGGTGACATGTGGCTCATTGGTAAGTAATATCATCTCACACTAAGGCTGCATGTGCATCTGGTAGGGTGCCATTTCAAACATTAAACAATTAGACACACTACACAGCATGTCGATAGGCATGATGCATACTTTTAGGATACAGCCCCATTTTAAGAAATTTCACATGCCTTTCTTGCAGTTGATACAAGGTATGCTCTCTTTCTCCATATTCTCATACCCTACATATGTCCAATTACACTGCCTAAACAGAGGTACAATAGGGCACACATACATACATGAGCCATTATTGAATGCAATTTCTACATACTTTATTTGTGACTCAGGTGTCTAAACTGTATGAAGCAGTGGTACTGCTTGTGTACTCATCAGAAGTTGTGTGCAAGTTTATTGGAGGCTGTTGTGTGTTGCAAAATATCACCATGCAATGAGGCACATCTTGATTGTGATCTATGTGCCATATCAAGGTACCCATGGGGGTACAGAATAAAATTCAGAATATAGTGGTAAGGATTAACTAGTTAACTCATTTTCTCCTGGGCCGCTAGTTTGGCTGCTGCATTTATATAGTTGAACAACCTCTTGTCAATGATGAATGTTGAACTACCACACTATCCAGCTATTCCATTTTGAGAAAAATCTATTTAATGTACATATAGGCAAACATTCTACTCTCTAGTTTTTAAAAGAGTCACTTGATTTTCATTATCAACTCTTTGTTACAAGCTTTCACATGCTACAATTATGCTCTGCAATATGCATACTCAAAAACGTACTTTTGACATATAAATGACATACATAAACAATCACGGTTACACATTTAGGGATCCTCTACATTTATTTGGGTTCCTCTACATTGAGAGTGGTGTCAAGTCATGTGTTCAGTCTGAGCTTTGTTTTAACATACCATGCTGTATTGAGCCTGTATTATTTGTGTGCTATGAAAGGTTAGACAGTTTACAAATACTAACATGTATTTATTGTTGTTTTTATTAGATTTAATAAGCTTCTTATCTGGACATAATGGAAATGCTTTTCACAATCTATACTTTGTTACAACATCACACTTAAACACAACTTCAATATTTGGGATCTTTTACATTTACATTTTGTCAAAGTTAGTTGATGTGATGATGGTGACAATGTATATCTATACCTTTCTTCCTCCACACCATATATTTCACTTACAAATATCGAAATTCACACAATTAATAAGATGTTTCCTAAAATTGTACATTAACATCCACAATAAGACATAATCCTCTAGAATGTTACATTGTCTTGTACAAAGAAACATTAATCTAAGCTAGGCAGTGTGTTGACAATTTTGCAAATCATCTGTTAAATCTTTAATCACTGGATTATAGAAAAAACAATCACTTTTGCACAAACCTTTCCCTCCCTTTGAATACCTGAGTCCAGATATTTTTGGAAATGATAATTTCTTACTATTTGGAAATTTGCAAAAATTACTAAATAAACAGCTTGATACATGTGTTTTAAAAGCTACACAATATCACTATTTAGGAATATAATATATTTTTCAAATAAATTACATTAGATATGCAGTATTGAACATATGCATGCAACATTTCTGTGTCTGTGTCACCTTCCTTTTCAGCTGACTGGGCTGGCCTTAGATAATTGAAGCAGGGTGTTGGGCAAAGAAGATCCGTAACTGCAAGGCTGTGTGACACCCACAAGGGGGAGGAAGTGGTGGAGTGCGCATGCCCAGATACAAACAAAATCTGTCACAAAAAGACCCTGGGCAGAGGCTGTAAATCCAACTGTGAGGTTGGGGAATATGGACACCACCAGCCAAGGGAGGCAGATGTTGGAGCTTCTCCTGGCTTTGAGAAAGACTAACCAGTGGTGTCCGAAGAACAGGCCTCACTACCATATAGCCCTGAATCCCCCTCCCCCTTAAATCCAAAGGCATCCATACCATCGCGGCCTTCAGCTGCACCCCCTGCACATGCACCATTTCCACCCACAAGTGCATGCCAAGAATAACACCATCAGTAGAGGGACACTTTTGCCCCCAACATCCTACAATCCTTTTGTATAGCCCACTCCCTTCCCCCTGAGTATACGTCCTTAGGATCTCTCAAGAAGGTGCTGAGGCTAATCGGAAAGGTTCAGAGAGTGATCTCCGAATATTCAGGATGTACTTGGAAAGGTCTGAATATTCGAAGGTCACTGAACAGCTCTGATATTCATGTGGCCACATGAACTCCTCACTATCAAGTCTTGTATCACATCTGCCTTCCCAACCCTCTCCCCTCTTGTTGTACCAGCTACCAGTTAATCTGTCGTCCCTGTTTACCCTATTGTCTCTGTGTTTTCTTCTTCCTGGAGTGTGACTGGCCTGTCACAGTCATTCATTTAACATCCACATCAGAAGAGGACTTCTTTTGCAAAGTGAGGCCTGAGAAGGACTGGTACGTTGCCCCCAAGCCAGGGGCTTGACTCAGACACCTCCCTAACTTGGGGGAGTGACTTTATTGTAGTTTAGGATGTTAGACATTGATTCTGATCTTAGGGGTATTAGACAAAATTAAGAATTCCTTTTATTAACTGTTCTTTTTAGTCGTTATGGAGATTTTTTTATTGTTTCCCTTTGTATATACACTTCTTACATTGACATTTGTTGACTTGTTTGTATTATTTGCTCATCCCTCCCCAAGTTGGTAGTTCCATTCTGAGGTAAGTCTCCATCTTATTTAATTTTGCCCATTCCCAAGGACTGTTTATAATTTCTCCAAAGTAATATTTTTTAAAAGATCCACCCTTTTGAACTATCTATTAAAATTTAAAACACGAATGCCTTTCTTGATCTTTTAAATATTTGCAAATTAATGCATTATATTTTAGGCAATTTTTTTTACTTATTTAAAATATCATAACTATATTTTAATGTGTAATATATACACGAAAGAAAACTAAAAATAGAACATAAACGACACTTTCCTATGTAGTAAGTACAACATCGAACACTCATACAGATGAAAGAGAAACAAAAATGTTTGTTTTTATAAAAAGGTATCTAGTGTTTTATGTTTCCAAAGGCGTTCAGTGAGCGTTAAGGACAGAGTTGAAAAACTTGACTAAACAAAAGTTCATTTGTGGGTTTGATCCTAAGCATTACTGGTGGTGAGATTGTCTAAGAGCGTGCATGTCTTATGGGTGGTTGAGTCAGTGGTGTGCGAGTTGAGGATGGTGGAGGTGTGCAGGTGGCGGTAGTGAAGGTAGTTATGGCAGCGATGTGAAGTAGGTAGATTGTCTGTCCCTTCTAGATTGACGTGCCTCTGTACAATCTTGTGCATTCGTTGACCGTGAAGAATGACACTGGCATGTGTAGCTTATTGTCTCTATCATCTTCATGGCAAAGGCATGTTGCCTTGCATTATATTCCTACATGCACTTGACGGATCTCAGCCATGTCTTAGCAACATTTTCCATCATATCCAAGGCACGGGTGTGCAATCAACCATCTGAGGGTGGCCTTTAAGGGATGAAGCTGTCTCATGTGGAGTACTCCCATTGCATTATTATCCCCCACACATTAGACTGCTATAGAAAATAATTCTCCCAGAGAGCAAAATTAGACAGTGTCTACCACCGCCACTCACTTGCGTGTTCTTCTGACAAGGCCAGCAGGTTGACCGGCATAGAGAAGTGTGCCCTTTGGGCAGTTGTGGGTGGGAATGATGACTTGAGGAGACTGGTCCCTCACCAGGGGTGTTCTCTCTCACAGATAAATTAGAAAAGTCCGGAGATGCACCTTCAAAGGAGGAGTGTGGAAGAAATTTTGCCCAGGTATCTGCCAGTTGAGGGCTGTGGGGAAGTGAGTCTTGTGTAAGCATTGGCCTTCATGGAGATGCCTTGTGTGGGGTTAATAATGTGCTCCTCCTCTTTTTCAACCAGCATCTCCTCCTCCTCTTCTTCTCGATCAGTGCTGACTGTTGCAATCATTGCTTGGGGGAAGAGTGAATGTTCTCTCTTGATTGCCCGCCATCTTTCACTTGAAGATGGTTCATCATCATTGACCCGAGTACCTGCTAGAAGAAGATGTAAACAGTTGAATTTCATCAAATACAGTTTTTTGTTCAACGTTGTTCAACGTTCTGCATATTGCTCTAATTGACATTGTTTTGTGAAAAAAATAATAAAGTCAATACTATGTCAACATAAAAAACATATGAAATTAAGGGTTGATCCAACCATATGATTATATCCCAACAATGTCAACTTACCAGCCCAGGCCACAGATGTTTGATTTCTGGATGACCTTTGTGATGTCATCTGCTGAATCAGTGTCCTTGTATTTGGTTTTTCCTAGGCATTTCTTGATCAAGAAGCTATAAAGAGCAGAATTATTTTCAATGATTGTTGCCCATCTATAATGTGATCTCATGCTGGCACAGTAGAAATAAATACATAAAATGAAAACAATCATCACCAATAAAAAACCTTTTAACATTTTATAAAAAAATTAAAAAAGGGAAAATAAGTTTGTGAAAGAACTTATGTGGAGATGCAGCAGTTAATATCAGAGGTTATCAGACTTACCTAACAGATATTGACCTAATTGCCATTATCTCCTGCTGTTATGGATGCTGATGTTCAAAAGGGGGGACCAGGGGCTGTTGTATGACACATAGAGGTGAGTGAGCCATCCTAAATCATACATGAAGATTACATTTTGGTGGCATAAACACAAACTGCCTACAAAGATTCCACTCCTGCAAGTTAAGTCAAGGCCTAACAGATATCTTTTTGTGCTTTTTCTCCAATGTCAAGTCTTTGGGCAATATTATCAGACAGTATATAACTAATTTAATTATTGTATTACATATTGACCAAGGTGTAAATAGAGATTTGTGATTTTATTCATACAGCTACCCTGTCAGTAACAAACACCCAGAACTAAAAGAGAAGACATGCCTTTTACCAATCTCTACTGTTGGTGTGCTCTCTGGAGCCAGTCTAGGTTTTGGTGCACTGCTAGAAGAAGGAATAGATGCTTTGGCAGGTGGTGGATGAGACAACAATACAAGGCCTTAAAAGTGTAAAACAAAGCACATAATTATAGTAGTTTAAAAATATAAATGTGATAGTCAACTTTGACAACAAGTAAATTATTTAAAATAAATATAGTGTTAGGGTTTAACTACCCAAGCTGTATCAATACCCTAATGTGTGGCATTGACATACCTATGTGCGTATTTTCGACTGCGTTTATGGGACTTGTCCTGTGTGTTGCCTTGCTGCACTTGCAATAACTCTGCTCAACTGAAGCAACGAATCTACTAAAAAGAGTGGCTGTATGAATAGAGTAGAAGTACAAACAATTGTATTGAAATATGTAGGTATATAGGATATGTGTTAGAGGGAGTTTTGAGGATTGTCTAAGAATATAGATATAAGGGAAGGACAGATAGGGGTAAAATATTGTAGAATTATTTTTAGGAGAGAGAGGGATTTCAAATCTTACCTGGCACCACATTAGAGTTGTTGCTTGGAAAGAGGCGCCCATAATGCAGGTGGGGGTGCATTGTGGAGAAAACAGCCTTCATGGAAGGCAGGGATGAAATGGAGATGTGATCCTGGTGACCTTCTAGGAAGAGTTTGTATCAGCTGAATCCTGGACACTTTCTGCTTCATCTGCTTCCTCCAGTATTGTCACTTCTTTTAAAAAATATTGTCCGATGTGTTTGACCTCCCTAATGGCTTGACTCAGTCTGTTACTGTCAGAGCTCCACAAGCCTTACCTTCTGCTTGCAGAGTGGTTCCGCAGAGATGACATGAACAACCTACGCCGTCCCCACATCTCCCTAGTGATAGAAACTATACTGACCAGGGTGAAGATGGGGGCTGGGAGAAGGGATCCTAAAAGGTGTAGGGTGTGTAGACCTGGTAGTGAATTATCATTACAGGTGAGGGAACCCTCCTAGGAACAGCCACCTGTTAGGGCCAAACCATAGCATTAGTTTATCTTTTTACCCCTGGGGTCCCACTCATACAACCTTTTGCACAGGGAGAGAATAAACACCGGATGAACATCCTTATTCACCTTGGAAGTGGTTCAAGCCCAAACTCAGGATATTTGTTCACAGGTGGGTGAAAAGGCAATAAAGCTAAAAAAAACGATCTTGCGTGTATAAAGGTGAGCCATCACACCGTGCTATTCATTTTGCCCCCAAAAGAACAGGAAAGTGCTCCTGTGCAAGTAGTGTTAGGGGTGTTGGTTATTAGCTGCAAAAGAAGCATACGCTCCTGCGTGTGGAAGGACACCAGTAATGTGTTGAGCTTTCCTGTGACAACTCCGAAGGTATGTTTGGCACAACAGCGTGCTCCTCCGCGTGTTGCTGCTCTAAATGGTGTAAGAGCTCCTGCGCCAACACTGAAGGTGTGTTTGGTACAATAGCAGGCTCCTCTGCGTGTTTCTGCCTAGAATGGTGTAAGCATTCTTGATCTCATCCAAAACACATACAGTAAAGGGGACCCATGGGCCGTTTAATGACCAGCTCCGAATACAAGCCCAACTAACAGTATTCACAACAGAGTATCAGAGGGTCAGTAGTGAGACAGGCTAGTTGTAGAAGACAGAACAGGTGTAGCGCTCCCACTGGCCATATGACTACGGGGCAAATGCTATAAAATATGCCAGATCAAGATCAGTATCTGGTCTCTGGCTCCCATCAGTCACCACTCGGAACCGCCCTTCATCATTTGGGGCCCCGAGGACCAACACCGTACCAGATCTAGGTATATTAACGGAAAGAAGGGATCTTCCTGTTTGTCTGTAAGTGTTGGTGTTATGGTTGAAACCATATGTGTTGGTGAAGTAACTGATAGGGTTGGAGAAAAATCTAATGTGCAGTGCAAGAAAAAACCAGAAAAAGAATGAGGGTGAATAAAATTGGTTTAAGGAGCAGAAAATAATTTAATGAGGTATAACTCCTAGCACCAATATTAAAAAATAGCTCAGACAGGGTGAATTTATAACCTGTCTAGTGGTGTGACGTGGTCGACATGTTTCAGCAAACCCGGCTATTAGCCTTGCTTTCTTCAGGACCTATTAATTACAGCTACTGCAAACAAAGAAACCCATGGTGATAAATAAGTAAAAGGTAAAATGTAGTGTAGGAACGACACAGAAAAGTCACCTGAACCTCCTGGTTGTGTCTGTTCCAGACCTCTTCATACACTCAGCGGTGGGCTGATGAGTAAGAAGTATACACCTCACCTCGCCTGGCTGCGGCTCAGGACTGGTGAAGCACCGCTCTGTCCGTCGGTACTTCCTAGCGGCATCTGTGCATTCTTGAACCAACACAGAAGGTATGTTCAGCACAACAATGCGCACCTGCGCATGTTGCTGCCCAAAAGGTGTAAGCGTTCCTGCCCAACACTGAAGGTGTGTTTAGCACAACAACGCGCTCCTTCACGTGTTGCTGCTCAGAACGGTGTAAGCGCTCCTGTGCCAACCCCCGCAGGTGTGTTTTCAGTAAGCACCACATTCCTGTGTGTGGTGCTACTTGTAAGGTGTAAGCGCTTCTTTGCTAACACAAAGATCTGTGGACTCACCACTTGGCTTAGGGGCAAGAGATCCGGGTAGTTGCAGCAAAGCGTGGCGTGGATTCTTAATCAGAACCTACGCCAGGTTGAACATCACAGGTTTAAATGGGGTTTCACCCCGAGGTTATCCTGAGCTGGCTTCTTGGATTGCTTCTGGCAGGAGAAAAGCTAGACTGCCAACCTCCGGTAGTTCGATGACCTGGAGCTCTGCAATGCCGCAAGGAAGCAGAACAGCACTTCTCACATCCACTCAATGTGTCGGGCCCCCAGGTGAGCTCCAAGGCCCATGACAGCTACCTCCTGCCTAAGGCTGCCTTCTATGTTCCACTGAGTGTGACTGAAGGCAGCCCAAGTGTTTGTTTCTAGTGTTTTTCCACAAATTGAACTACAAGGGCTGTCTCTTACTGAGCTCAGTGGAATTATCTTTCTCCTCAGAAATGGAGTCTGAATGTTTTAGGCAGAATTTGGTAGCTGCAGGAGCTGAAAGGTGAAGAAGAATAAAGCAGGGCTTATAGATGTATATTATTCTCCTATTCCTTTCAATGCGGAGGTCTCCTTCTGGCCTGCAGAGGTATTAGCCTAAGTTCTGGAGATCTCCACGCCGAGTGCAGAGGTATCCACCAAGTGTGAGGAACGTAACATATGGTCATACAGGTCCCGATTCACAGAACTAACTTAAGACAAAATCCTAAACTTACTACTATTTTGGTATTCACAGAAGGCACTTACTAATTTTGGTATTCACAGCAGGCACTTACTAATTTCGGTATTCACAGAAGTTAGGAGTCCTAACTTTAGAACTCCTAAATGCCTTCTGTGAATACTGAAAGTCTTAAAGTTTAGATTTTTCTCAGTTTAGGAGTATTAAAGTTAGGACTCCTAACTTTAGGACTCCTAAACTGAGAAAAATCCTAACTTTAAGACTTTCGTTATTCACAGAAGCCATTTAGGAGTCCTAAAGTTAGGACTTCTAACTTCTGTGAATACCGAAATGAACAAGTGCCTTCTGTGAATCCCAAAATTAGTAAGTGTCTTCTGTGAATACCAAAATGGTAGTAAGTTTAGGATTTTGTCTTAAGTTAGTTCTGTGAATCGGGCCCTGTTATTACTGATAACTCTACACTTGGAGTCATTTTACACTCCGAAATGGCATATAGCCAAAAGTAATAATGTTATTTCAAAGTGAAAGATTTAATTTAGATGTGTGGAAATCTACACAAGTAAATGTACCTCTGTGAATAGGGCCCAGCATGTTTCAACATCCACCCACAAGTATGTTAGTAGATTGGTTTGTACCCTACTGGGCAACAAATTGAGAATTAATGATTCAGGTCTTTCTTTGCATGCTGTGGAATGAGGTAAGTACTGAATTCTGTTTTTTGAAGGGTACACATGTTAGACTGATTATGGTTCTTTAGGGACCTTGCTCCATCTGATTGGGATCAGATGTTAAAAGTATTTATCCACGGGTGTATCCAATTGGTTGTTCTTCCTTAAAGGTGTGGAGTTTGTCACTTCATGGCGACTAAGACAAATACCAGAGTAGCTTTTGAACCGGCTTTTCTGAAGAAACCTAAGCTTTATACAGTTATGCTTCATAAGTAATATGAGAATGAAACAAATGTCTTGACTTTAGACTTAGGAAGGTAGGGTGCTGTTGATTGCTAATAAATACACATTTAACTATGGAAAGTGGAAATGGATGATGAAGTAAGCAGTGGTCAATAAGAGATCTTCAGGATGCATTGAACACTCAAGAAGAGGAATAATGGAATCATGGCATTTGAAGTAAGAATTAAATTGGAGAGCAGGGCATCAGAATTCAAAGAGTTTAATTTCACAGCACTTCATGGTGTAGTCATAGTGGTACTAGGAATATTTTTAACCATCATAATAAGAACCATGTTGCCTTGATTGGTTTTCTGGACTATGCTAAAGAAAGTTTTGATTCTATTAAAGATATGGAGGTGAATATAAACCTACCCAGTCAGAAAACAAAATTCCAAGGTTGAGTCCATGTTGAAACAGTAGAGGTTATATCATGTGACATTGAATCGCGCTTGATTTCCCTTAGTTTGCTATGGTGATTAAGAAATATTACTGTTTTTCTGACTTCTACTAGAGAGGTAAAATGACCCTTTGAGTTTGTAGGGAATGGTACAAAGATGACTGGATGAATTGAGGAATGAATGATGAGAGAAGAGGTTAAATGTTGTTCCAGAAAGAAATGGAAAATTGGAATTGGAATATTCAGATCCAAGCAATTTAAGATGTTTTAAGAAGAATGTAACTTTATGGACACCAGAAGATGTCAATTGAAATGCACATGGCAGTTGTGAATTTGTGTAAATATAATGTTTATTGTTAATATTATATTTATTTGCTATTTGGAGCAGTAAAGAGAGAAAACGCAATACTGTACTTCATTTCTGCAATAGAATCTAGATGTTCTTTAACATCATTCAGAATATCACTACATGACACCAGTTTATCCATGCTGTACTATTTTAAAGATTTATTTTGCCACTTTATATGTTCCTTCGGCTAGTAAGCAAGTATCATGTGGCAGTTGCTTAGTGCGTCTCCCACTGTTTTGCAGGTGTTACAGCAAACTGAGTATCTGACATGAATAGACAGATGTGTTTGAATAGCTTGCTGAAATAGTGGCTTGATTATTTGGCTTTATAGTATGATTTTCTTTAATAGCCATGTGTTGACTAAGCCAATTACGGTTCTGAGGATTGTGACTTAGTTCTTGATGGGGAAATTGGTGTCACTGATGAAGATGGGCTTGCACTGGAGGCATTAATACTTGGAGATCATTAATACTGATATAGGTTTATAGACAATGTAGACTCTTGAAGTTTGAAGAGGAGGATGTTTAGATGTATTATTCCTATCAGAACGTACATAATTAATGTGAAATGAGGTACCTCTACCACTTAATTACACACCTTGGCTAGGTCCCTACACAGTTTTATGTGAAGTGCTACTCCACCCCTGTTATCTGTGGCAGAATCAGCAAAGAGTTCCTCAGAGAAATCTATGTTAAGATCACAAGATAATCTCAAACCAGTTTTTAAATAAATCAAGAAAAATTAAGAATTAAAATGACACAAAAATGGTTGCAGTTGGATATGGGAAACAAGAGGTATGTTTTTTGAAGAAATCACAGAGCACCGTTTAAAAGTATATTTTTGCATCAGACAGGGCCCCAAATACATTTTAGCAGTGAGCAGGTAAGCCTAAAGGGTCAGAAAGATCAAATTATTAACTGGTGGACATTCATTATTTTCTGGTTTTCTGGTTATCAAACTTCTACAGTCAGGTTGCTGAAGCTGGTGAAGAGCCCCTGAGATCAGATAAATCATTGCAAAGATCCCACTTTAACCTAGAGTTTTAATGCCAAAAGTTCTAAGCAGGATAAGCACAATTCCATAGCCAGCCGCCAAGGTTGCTTTGCCACTAGGGTAACTCTTCTGCCTCACTCTGATTTCAGGTTGCATATTCTGACTTTGTCACTTTTATGTTTCTCTTAATCCTCCAGCATGGTGAAAAGCTCTGAATGGGATGAACCAGGATGTCTTACCCGCTGTGTTTGCACCACCACTGGGGTAACCTCAGAACCTAGTGATAGAAGGTATGTGCTGATGGGAACGTTTCTTATGGCCTTTCAGATAGTCCCCCTGTCATCAGAGCAGGCTTCAAGGAAACAGGTCTCTCTCCTGGAAGGAGTCTCTTAACTTCCAGTCCAAAGTGATCAGTTGGAACGTCTGTAGGGCAAGAAGACTCTTCTGTACTTTGTGTACCTCTAGGAGCAAAAGAAGGCCACCACTTGGCCCCTGGAGAGGATTTCCAGTCCATAGATGCTAAAAGTCCTTCAATCTTCTTTCTCCAGCAGTCTAACAAAACCTTCTTTCTTCCAATTATTTCTTCCCAGGTCCAGAGGTGTTCTAAGGAGGTGGTGGTGTGGTACCAATATTGTCAGGTGCACCAGCCAGTCTCTGGAGAATTTCCTATACCCGATTCTGACAATGTTGCCATGTAAAACTCACCTCAGGTATCAGCAATTCCTTTCCCAACATGATGCAAGAGCCTCAACAGAGTCCAGTCAGGAACACCACCACTTTGCTCTACCAGTTCAGGAAAGAACTCAAGACCTTGATGTTCAAATGAGCTAACCAGCACATACCAGCAAACATCTCCTGCACAGGAACACCACCACCTTGCTCTACCAGTTCAGGAAAGAACTCAGGGGCATATCATCAAGGCCACGCCATAAAATTATTGCCACTTTAGAGTCCATTTTCAGGCAAAAAGCAGCGATAATTTTATTGCCCTATCAGCAAAGACACGCAATTGCGTGTTTTATGCCTCTGCGCCTGTTTCCTCAAAGCCCAGCTTTGCATCGCTAATGAGATGCAAAGTAGGCGTAATACACAGAAAATTATCAGGAAAATGTCGCTAAGCGACATTACTTCTATTATCAATCTGCACGCTAACCTGTGCAATGACAATAAAAGTAGTGCTAACTACGCTTATCGCAGGTTTCCTTACACCTGCTTTTCATCCGACTAAGCGATTATTGCTGTATTTCCAGCGATAATCGCACATTTTGCCTCTATTGCTGGATTTTATTTCACATTGGAGATAGGAGTTGATGATAAAGCGCTATCTCTACGATTTTATCGAGCTATGGCTGGCGATAATTATACTCGTGCTAAGTGCGCTGAGCGATAATTATCACGGGCCTTGTAGATATGCCCCTGCATACCTGGATGTTCGAATGAGCTAACCACCACATAGCAGATCGATTGATTGATATACAATAGCCTGGGGTTCCCTTTCAGAGCTTGGTGTTCTCGTTTGAAATAAGCCAACCCCCTCTCCTAGTGCTGAAACCTTTTCCCCTTTATGCTGGGAGCCCAGATAGCTTGTCTAAAGTGGTAATACAAATCAATGACTTAATTTCCTAAGACTCCCAAGGGGAATGTTTGAAAATGTTTACTTATACACGAGGTCCTTCAGAAATGTAATTGTTCAGTAAAAAATATAATTGTTGCGCATTTGATGCCATGCAGTGAGATGAAAAATGATCTCATCATATCATCTCATATCATACCAATCAAATCATATCATACCAAATCATGTCATATATGGAGAAGTGTGGCTCACTGGTTAGAGCAGGCAGACCCTGAAGCAGAGGTCAGACCCGGGACCAGGGTTCAATTCCCGACGCGGCAGGGTCTTGAGCTCAAATGTCCACGGACTCGATAATTCTCGCTTCGGTACCTGACCTAATCATGGGTTCACACTCTGCAACTCTGGGCATTAAGCTTGCTTAATCTCCACAACGGCCCCCGTGGCGGGATGCCTGGCTTTCACCTTGGGGATGCCCTGTAGGGGCTATCTCACAGGGAAAAGCCAGGACGGGTTCCCAAGGCAAGCGCGGAGATACCCCTTCAGGGGTCGATTCTGGCGCTATATAAGAAACATAATAATAAATAATATATCAGATCTCTGTAAATAGTTACTCTGATTATGCCAGGCTTCGTGTCAGTATGTTAATTCCAGCCAGGCAATGAATCTGACACCTTTCTGACTCCACCAGACGATTAACATAGAGGCCTGATTTGTATCACTTCTTTGGCTATTCATAGGTTTTACTTTAGCAGAGACTCTGTGTTGGAAGATGGATTATTGGTAGAGGCAAATGTAGGTCTGCCACTGGCAATAAGGCTACTAACACAGTATAGGGCTCAGAATATGTTTTAGAAAATTATTTCCATGCTCAACCCTTGGTAGCTTGGCTGCAAAAAGGCAGGCTTAACTTCAAAGACAGATATGTAAAGCATTTAAAACACCAATTCAGTAAATAATTAGGACACAATACATAATAAAAATCCAACACCAATTTATTAGAATAGGGAATATTCTTATATTTAAAATGACACCAAAATGACAAAAATCCAATGTAGGGAACCAGAGATATGAATTTTCAAAGATTTAGCATTATGTAGCACTTTAAAACTTATAGCACCATATTGGGATATCTGGTCGCGATAGACCGGCTCAAAGTCAAAGTTTCAGGATGACTGTGAGGGAGCACTGAGCTGCTAGCCCTCGCGGTAGGTCCTGGTCACAGTTTTTACTTTCAGACTTACAGCCTGATTCATGAAGTAAAATTGCGCCCGCAATCGCTGCGAAAATGCAATTGCGGGCGCAATTTCGGTAATTGGCATTCAACATCAAAATAGCGAATTCGCAAACACAGAATAGCGAATTTGCTATTATATTCGCAGAATCCCGGCAGGTGAGCATTAGCGAATCGGAAAATGCGAGAAACCACGGATTCTGCGAAAATAATAGCGAATTCGCTATTCTGTGTTTGCGAATTCGCTATATAATCGCAATCGGTATTCAAGAAAAATCGCTAATAGCAAAAAACCCAAAAATCACATTTTGCACCGCGCAAAATAAGGACAACTCAAATCAGGTGGTAACCATAAAAGCCATGCAAAAAAAACTTTCAAAAAACCGTTGTCCAATCACCAACAGGTTCTGGCCTGACCAATCACACATAAGGACCATCATCAGCAGCAGCATTAGGAGTCCCACAATGCCAGGAATGTACATGGTGGTGAGGCGTTGAAGGCTACAGTGATTAGCACGAAGGAGACGCAGGATCCAGGACAGGATATTCCGCCAGCGGGTCACCTTGCTGGGCCAAACCAGAGAGCAGATATATGCTAAATACAGGCTAAATGGGGAAATGATAATGCAGCTAATACAGGACCTTGACCCCCTGATGCAGCACCCAACAAGCCGTACCAATGCGGTGCCTACACATGTGCAGGTATTGTGTAGCCTGCACCTCCTGGCCTCCGGGAGTTTCCAGGGGATAGTAGCGGCTGCTGGGGGGATATCCCAGCCCACCATGTCATGCTGCCTCCACACTTTTGTTGACGCCATGCTCACCCAGCTACACCGTCACATCAAATTCCCCGCCAGCCAACAGGAATTGGACATGACCAAGCTACAATTCTACAATGTAGCCCATTTTCCACATGTGCTCGGATGCATAGACTGTACCCACGTCGCCATCTGCCTACCAGCTGCCATGGAGTATATGTTCCGCAATAGAAAGTCCTACCACTCCCTCAACATCCAGATGGCCTGCAATGCTAAGACATACATCACTGACATTGTCGCACAGTACCCAGGGAGTACCCATGACTCCTTCATATTCCGGCACAGCGGCCTCCACACACGACTGGTCAGGGGAGAGTTTGGGGAAGGACACCTACTTGGTAAGTACACTTTGTTGAAAATGTCACATTGCTAAGATGTAACAGCGCAGCACAGGCAATCACCATCTGCTCCTCTCATTCAGGTGACAGTGGCTACGCCCTCCGTGAATACCTCCTGACCCCATACCTCAACCCTGCTACACCCCAGCAACGGCGCTACAATATTGCACACATACGGACAAGGAATTGCATAGAAAGGACATTTGGCCTGCTCAAGAGCAGGTTCCGCATACTGCACAAGACAGGTGGGGCCATGTATTACAGTCCTGCAGTGCGCTGCCGCATTGTGGCTGTCTGCGCAATACTACATAACATTGCAACCAAGCGCCGGATACCTGTTGACATCTCTGGCAGTGAATCTGAGGGGGACAACAGGCCACCTGCACATGCGCGCCATGCACATGGGGAGAACCCAGCAGAAGGGCACAGACGTCGCAACCACATCACAGTGAACAGTTTCTAGTACAACCTCTTCCATCACCCCACAAATCAACAATGCATGCAAAATGTAATGATGACACAACGCTAATGTGTGTAGCAAAATAAATGTATAAACAAATAGGAGGACCCCACTCTAACTTTGTAAAGGACAGTGGGGAAACATTCAGGTAAAAGAAACAAACGTCCGGGTTCGTTGGACAGTTCGGGTAATGTCTTGTTTTAGTGTAGGACTAACAGGTATCCCCCTTTCCCGCACCCTCTGATTATTTATTCTTTCTTAGAGGGGCATGTTTCCCATGAAGAAGGCAAAAGAAACTAACCACATATTCATACAATAAAGAACAAAAATTATTTAAATAACAAAAATAATTTTTTTGATGTTATCAAGATAGAGTTATCAGGTGGGAAGACGTGAAAAAAGGAGTTGGTTTGGTTGTCTATACCTAGATTCTTGTTTCCATACAACAATCAACAAATGGACAATGTCTTTGACACAATAATTAAGTAAATAAACGTTTTTTTGATTAAGAACATATCACTACTTTGGTCTGGTAACAAAATACAAGTTTTATTCCACAATACAATGTTATAAAAAACAATTCATTAAAACCATTATACAATGTGCATATTCATCACGGTGTTATTAAAATACAATAAAAAGGTCACAGAATCAAAAAGGTCCTTTAAGAAAGAATAAATAATCAGAGGGTGCGGGAAAGGGGGATACCTGTTAGTCCTACACTAAAACAAGACATTACCCGAACTGTCCAACGAACCCGGACGTTTGTTTCTTTTACCTGCAAAATAAATGTATTTGTTCAATTCACAAAAAATAAATAAGGTTCCAGTACAAATAACTCCCACTAACAGTATTACAGCATACTGCTGTGTATTAGAACATGGCAGGCTTAACGTCAGCCTGTGCCAATGAAAGTCTGAAGTTCTCAGGTGCGCCTACTGCGCGTTGTGCCCAAGCGCCTCTGAGGGGCATCCTCCTCCGGGGCTTCAGGTCCTGGCGTGGGCCTGGTGCTGCGGCTGTGTGGTGGGATTTGTGAGGCTGAGTGGCTGCTGACGCTGGACGCCCCCTCACTTGCATCATCACCCCCCACAGTGGATGGTATTGCTGGAGGGTGTAGTGCCATGACGGCCGTGGTGAGGTGCTCCAGGACCCTGGTCATGTCCTCACTGCACTGGACTAGTTGGTGCTGCTGTGTCAGGGAGCGCCGCGCCAACAGAGAAGTTGCATTTGCAGCTACATAATTCGCCCTGCTGTATGAGGCCAGCCGGCTCATAAGTTGACGGTGGCGGCGGCGTGCTGCACTGCGCTGTGTGGACATCGCAGCGGTGTTGGCCTCCATGGCTGCAGCCATGCGGGCCATTCCCTCACCCACACCTGCCATGGCTGCAGTCATGTTGTCTAAGCGCTCCCCCACACCTGCCATGGCCGCCCTCATGCCGTCCATGTGGCCTGCAACTGTGGCCACATTGCGCCCTATCATATGGAGCTGCAGCTGAATAGCTCCTTGCTGTCGTGCCTGGCGCTGGTGTATCCGCAACATGCGTCTTTCAACGTTGAGACGCGCCAGTCCCTGTCCATTGGCCCGCCTGCTTGCTGGAGTGGAGTGCTGGCGTGACCTGCCACGCCTGCCCTGCTGGCCTGAGTCTGTGGCTGGCCGCTGTGTGGCAACTGGCGCGGGCCTGGATGTTGTGGCGACAGCTGCTGGGGGTGTGACAGCTGGTGTTGCTGGTGCGCCAGATGCAGGGGGTGTGACAGCTGGTGTTGCTGGTGTGCCAGATGCAGGGGGCACATTGGTAGCTGCCCTGGCTGCGGCTCTAGGTGGTGCAGCGGTAGCAGGAGGCACAATGGTAGCTGGCCTGGCAGCGGCTGTTGGTGCTGCTCCAGTCGCAGGGGGGACACTGCATGTGGATCTGGCTGCTGGTGTTGTAGCAGCGGCAGGGGCTGGTGCCTGGGTTGGTGGTGGCACCTCCTCCTCGAAACCTCATCAATTTGCAGCCTTTCACTATCGCTGCTTTCGCCACCTGTGGGGGTAAGTGGTGGATCATTAGTTGCATGTATCTGGCAGACGTGCAGTTGCTACATGCATGCTGGGTGACATTCCCTGAATGGCTGTGGCTTTGTGTGCTTTGGGACCTGTCTGGCTGCATTGTGGTACTACAACATTGTGGCCAGACTACATCTCCCACAATGCATCAGGACATTCCTTGATGTGCAACTATGGCATGCCTATGGGACATTAGGGGAGCCTATTTGGTCATGGACATTCATAGGGGGCAGGGTCGCAGTCGCATGCCACTTACCTTGGGTGTCTTGGGTGGTGCGGGATGAGTCGAGTCGTGTGAATCCTATACAGGCCTCCTTCTCCAGGGTGTCCTCCACCTGGTCCTCCATGGCAGTATTGGGTGGGACTGTTGGTCCACCTCCTCCAGTGCCCGACGACTCTCCAAGGCGCACCGCCACCTTCTCCTTGGCACGGCCTCGGAGGTCATACCAGCGTTTCTTTAACTCCTCTAGGGACCTGTCCGCCACTCCCACGGAGTTAACAGTGGAGGCAATCCCCTGCCATATCCGACGTTTCTCTTGTTCAGGGACCCTCCTGGAATCTTTTCCAAACAGTTTCTCATGGTTGGCCACCACCCCCTCTATCAGGTGTTCTAGCCCCTGCTCGGAAAATTTTAGTTTCCTTTTGCGCCCAGACGAGCTGCTGGTGCCTGATACAGGTTCCTCAGACATTGTAGCAGAGTTGTGGATCTGTAATTCTCTCCTGTATTGCAGCAGCTCTCCAACTTGCTCCCTCTCAGTCAGCCTCACTGTGGAGAATGGGGGTGGGAACTGGCAGCTTCCTGGTTGTGATGTCATCACTGGGCTCGAAATGCGACTTCCCGTTTTCCCGATCTCGCGAGTTTGCGATCTCGCAAATAGCGATATCGCAAATAGCGATATCGCTATTTGCGAGTTCGCAATCCCGGCGCGGGTAGCCGAAAAAAGCGATTTTTCTGCGATTATCGGTAATCGCTAACGGAATTTGCAATCGCGTGCGAATTCGCTTTTTTTCGCTATTACGGAATCGCAAATGCCGATTTTCATGAATATGGCGGTTAGAAACTTTCCTGGAGCTTTTTCTTACGGGGTCCCTCGATGCTCTTCATCAGGCCCGATTTGGTGAGGGGTCGGATTTCTTCTACTTCCAGTCCAATTCTGGAAGTTGGACCTACCGAGCTTTTAGGGGGACAAACCTGGATGGCTTGACCAGCTCGTGGTTGAAAGCAGGCAGCTTGGCTGGCCAGGTTGAGTCGTCCCTCTATGGAGCATTTTTTTCCAAAGTTCTCCAAACTTCTGGAACTTCTTCCTGAAGTTCTTCAAACGGTCCCAAACTGTCTCAAACTCACTCCAAGGATCTGAAAGCACCAAGAGGGTCATTAAAAGTTGAGGACTTCAGTTCCCACAATCCACTTGGACAAAACCCTTACAAATCTACTGGTAGTTCTCCAGGTTGAGGATCCTTGGTGGTGATGTTCCAGGTGACCTCTGTTAATCTGTAGCTTGCAGGGAGTCCATTCTTTAGGGGCATATTATCAAGAAACAGCGTTAACATTATCGCCGCTTTAGCATAAAAAAACTGCAGCTTAAGTGGCGATAATGGGCTTGATAATACGCCCTTGTGAATTCCCATAGAAGCCCATGTTCTGGAGTGAACATGGGCTTCTATGGGCATTCTCTAAGTCTTATAACTTCTTGTCTGTGCATTTTAGGAGAAATTCAACAATATGAGATTGTTGAATTCATCACTACCATTCTGGGAAGTCTTTGAATGGAAGTTCTAACATTATCCTATCAGGAGTTATTTGTTAATAACCTCTTGCCCTGTTAACCTATGTGGCATGGGATTTGTAATGGGAAAAATGACTTGTCATTTTTCCAGCAGTAGGTCTTATAAAAACATATTTTATAAGTACTTTGCTTATATCTACAGAACCATCACCCCATGGGACAACTCGGGGAGACTTTAGGGGTTTTGAAACTGTAGAAATAATTCACATCCTCCTTCCACAGTGCTCCAAGCACCAAAGTCGAATTTGGGCAGCACTTTATCACCATGTATGGAGTGAAATGTGAAATTTCACTTAAACCAGGGCATATAAAACTGATTTTGTAAGGGTCTACCTTATGAATACCTGACCCCCCACCCCTGGGACACCTAGGGGAGACTATGGGGGTTCCTAATATGCCAAAACCTTTGTAGGTTACCCCTTTTTAAGTGCCCCAAACACCGCCGTCGAGTTTGGGCATAATTTACTTTTTAAAAGCAGTTCTGCCACTCAGGGCTACTTTTAAACTGACCTCATGCTTCAGCAGTGCACACATGCAAGTGCAGCAAAAGCTGCGGGCCTCTAAACTGCCATTCCCTATTGTGGACTAGGGACTTCTAGGTAGTTTTAACCCCCCTGCCCTATTATGTTATGGGGTCTGATAGGGTAGGTCATGTCAATCACAGGGGTACCTCATACCATAGTGTACACTAGTGTATGTAGGTGTTTTCACTATATACTAAATGTGTCTCTTTCAGCATATCACTGGGCCTGGTTAGGGAGCGCCCAGGGCCAGTCGGAGTCAGTTACCACCAGTACCATTCAGCAAAAAATTGGGGGGTGCCCAGAACACAGGATGACTTTGCAACACTCTATTTATAAATGGACTCTATTAAGGCCAGCTTTCGGATCATGGTAGGACACCTACAATGCCAGTGTTTTCACTAGGCAGTGTCCTGATTATAACAGTGTTCAGTATATGTTTCTGTACTTATCGTACCATTGCTCTATTTATTGCTTTTGTTTTTGAGTCAGCGTCTTGTGAATTGCTCTGACAGATATACTTTCAAGCAGTCATCCAATTTCACAACATTTTAGTGTAAATAAATACTGATTATCCTTATAATTCAGTGCATCCTTTACCAAATATAGATCAACAACATCATAGACCGTTTCACCTTCTTTGTGTGACCACACTGTCAATTTAGTGGACACAAAACTGCATCTTACTGTGCCTCAGTTTCTTTGTTTACCATAATCGTGTGCCTGACCTAAGTGCTACATCAATGAATGGGACTTTACATTTTACAACTAGATCCATTTTATGTGGTCTTGTCAGAGTCAAATTGTTATGGTGCCTGACTCTTTAGAGCTATTTATGTATGTAGGATTGGTTTACATAGGCAAACATCAGAGTTGCACACATAAAAGAATATGTTTGCACAAAGCTTTTCACATGAGCAAATCTTAGACAGGCTGGAAGCAGATAGGATGAGGTAGCTTCAGGACTGGAATGTCTTGCGACTGTGCACACTCACAAGCTAACCTTTATTTTTAATGGTTTTTACCAACTGTTCTACAACTTGTTCCCTCCCTAGAAAAGGTTAAAACATTATTCCTCAATAGGGCAAGGGTAAAATTCCCCCATCTGTCATGTCACTCCAGTGACGTAACAGTAGGGACTAGGAATGCTCCACATGACGTTATTGAGCAGGGGTTTGGTAGAGCCATCCCCTGCTAGGAACATGGGCCATGGTATGGTCTGTGGGGCATGTGGGCTGCAGTTGATAAATCATCCCCGTCCGTGGGTGGGGGCAGAGGATCCGAGGCCGGGGACGTAGTAACATCACACTCTGTCTATGAGTCATTATTTAATGGCCCCTGGTTCCCGTGTCCTCATGGCCGCATTGGATGTTGCATTAGTTACATGCTGCTAATAATATATTTGAGACGAGCTGGTGTCTCGTGTCCTGCTACCCCGACACTGTGTGGCGGCCATGCCCTGATGTCAATGAGGGTGCAGTGCTCGTGCGTGCGTTTGGGCGGCAGCTGACTCACTCTGCATGCTTGGAGATCTGGTCGCAGGCCACCCGATCCGTAGTGCTGTGGAGGCGGGTCCTCACCACAGCGGCTGAGCATTATTATATGCCTGTGATTGATCGAGGTGAAGACAGACCCAGTCAGATGCACGCATGAACAGTGACACACATGAGGTTCACTGGGATTCAACTGGGTGCTGGCGAACCTACCCAGGGTCAACAGCTATAGCTATTGATTACCTATTGATAACTTCCTGATGAAAATTTTGATCTGCCCTGTTACAGTCCCACTTCTGCTGTGAGTACTACAAAACCAGTGGCAAGTTGCGGTTGGGAGTGTGCTGCATCAACCTGGCTGGTAGGTGTGCTGGAAGGCAGTGAGCCAGTGGAGTGGTGCATGTTTGTCCAACTAGGGCAGTGCAAAGTGTCAGAGCAAGGAAATACTGCGGCGCCATGGCTAACATACTGGCGGTGGAACTGTTAACGGTTGAAGGTGCCCCATCAGCGCAGAATCCCAAATGGAAGGAATGGATGGATAGAGTCTTGCTCTTCTTTTAAGTGACAAAAATTGACAACGCTCAGAAGCGAGAGCTGCTCCTACACCGGGGGGAAGAGACATTTACAAAATATCTGAATCCCTAAATGAGCCTGTTCCTAAAACCTCAATCTCATAGCGGCCCTCACAGCACATTTTGAACCAATGGCGAATCAGAACTTTGAGCGGTTCGCATTTCACCAGGTGAAGCAGCGCCTAAAAGAGTTGGCTAGCACATGTGGCTTCACCGATGAAAACTAGAGATCTAAGGGCAGATCATTCAGGGTTGTGCGTCAGCAAAACTAAGAGAGCACATATTGGAGGAAGCTGGGAAATCCCTAGTGGACATACCATCTCTGGGTAGAACCAAAGAACTTTCCATGCCCGTGCTGCTCACATGGAAGCTGCCCTACAGACCCCGATGAAGATGGAGCCCATCTATATGCCACCCGTGAATGTCAGTGGCAAACAAAGTCGGAGTGAGGGTACCATGGATACTGTGGTGGGATCAGTCATCGTCCTTCTGAATGCCCTGCAAGAGGAAAGAAATGTACAGGTTGTGGCAAACGTAACCATTTTGTGAGGGTCTGCTGCTCAGGAAAGGAGAAAGGACAGTGCACTACTGTAAATGCCATCCCTGAGGCGACAGAGAAAAGCAGTGAAATGAATGATGACAAAACTAAGAGCACACCATTCCCTTGGTCTTTACCATCGACACTGCTGCTCTGACAGCCAGTCTTCTCCCAAAAATGCCTAATTCAAGTCGAAAGCCACCAGGTCGGTGGTGGACACTGGGGCAACCATTAATATCATGTCCACAGAGGTTTTAAACACCCTGAGACCTGCCCCAAAACTAAGCACAGCTGCAATACGTTTATGCACATGGCCAAGACAAACCTCTGGTAATGAGAGGCAAATTCAGGACCACTATAGCATATAGATCATATGGTGTGGAGATCTATGTATACTTGGTCATAGAAGGTCATGGAATGCTTCTTGGCTGCCGAGCAGCAGAAGATCTGGGCATCATGAAATGTGCATTTGGAATACATAAAGAAGCCATTGCTGACATCCTGAGTGAATTCTCAACAGCCTTTGAAGGTATTGGGTGCTTGAAGGGTAAGGATCATCAACACATTGATTCCTCCGTGAAGCCCATCGCCCTTCGCCATTGGCGAATTGCATTTCACGTAAGGCCTCTTGTCGAGAAAGAATTAGACAAGCCCGAGTCGGACAGAATCATTGAGAAGGTGACTGGACCAACCACGTGTGTTTCACCCATTGTGGTTACCCGAAAACCTTAACAGCCCGGAGAGGTGACTATATGTGTGGACATGCGCATGCCTAATGTTGCAATAAAGAGAGAGCGGCACTTGACACCCATGATTGGTGACCTGATTGGTGAACTCAGTGAAGCCAGCTAGTTCTCAAAACTGGATTTACAATCAGGCTACCATCAGCTGATACTGGATGAGGAGTTCCGATACATCACAACTTTTTCGACGCACCTGGATTGGCGGGGATACAAGCATCTGAGCTTTAGCCTCTCCAGTGCTGCCGAAATATTTCAGAATGTCATTCAGGAACTGTGGGCTGACCTTCCGGGTGTCCTATGTCAGCGATGACATATTGATCTGTGCCAAAATGGTGCTTGAACACAACCATTTGAGAGCAGTGCTACGAAGAATTCACTCTCCATCATAAGAAGTGCGAATTCATGCAGCAAAATCTTAGCTTATTCGTACGTGTCTTTTCATTGGAGGTAGTGACTTTGAACCCTGACAAGGTTTGCAACATCAAGGAACCACCAGCCCCTGCCATGGACACTAAAGTGAGGAGCTTCTTATGGATGGTCAATTATTGTGACCAGCTCATCAAAGACCTCACCACTTTGACTCAGCCTCTTCAAGAACTAACCAAGGCATTGGACGCATGGTCATGGGGTCCTGAGCAGGAAGCTGCCTTCCAGAATACCAATGACAAAAACTCCTTACAAATTGCATAACTGTTTAGAAAAACTGTGACCAACATCCTTTTCTTTAAATACAAATATTTTTGAGGGACATTTTATTTTGAAAATAAACACATAGAACAATAATTTAACAAAATGATCTGCAACATTCATGTTTTCTTTTCAACCTCAAATAATTTTGGGGTGTATTTTATTATTTTGACAGTTCACACAATAACTTAACAGAACTGCAGCGTATGTAAATGTTTTTCAGGTGGCAAATATTTTTTGTGTACATTTCATTTTGAAACCAAACATTCACAATCTTGCATGTATTTGTTTGCATGCATTTGCATATAACCAAGAAGCATTCTGTGAGCATTATACATAACCTGAAATAGGCAAATGTTTCAAACATGTGTATTTGTTTCTATTTGGAAACTACTGCCAGTAACTCAAGTTGAGCCTACATCTCACTATGAGCACTTCCTATGACTGCTAACCATCATAGAAAAGCATTTTGTTTATTAAATCATAAAGACAGTTTTAAACATATTACAAATGAGGATACATATCTTTCCTTAGCAGTATAACATTCTCATTCTACAGCCAGACTGCTGTACTGTAAACTGACAGCCAAATGGTTTGTGCTGCAGGGAATGTGTCAATTTGTCCAAAGGATTAAATAAACATGAACACTTGTGCTAAACCCTAAGCAATATGTCCTGGGTGTAAGGCGATAGGAATTCCCCACCCTGGTGCCCATTTGGAACTACACTTTAAAAAGAAGAGCTGGTAATGCACCCATTATGTTGTCTTTCATCATGTTCCCCTCCCAGATTCCATTCCAAGTAGCCAGTGCTTAAACAGCATAAGCTGTCATGCTCCAAAAGCTGTTCCACTTCACTCTAGGAGGCCAGTCATTAACAACTAGTCTGGAATGAGTATTCGAGTCTCTGGTGTAGGGCAAACCTTTCTACACCAGTTTGCTCTCAGGCAGTGCAGAGTACAGTTTCAAAAAGTTGTTTTTCCACTGCCCTTATCAAAATCTACTTTCACCATTGAATTAAATGTGTAATGGCAATTAAAAAAACATCAATGGATTATGTCTTTGGTAAGCTGAGTTATGACATTGTTTTTTATTAAAAAGTACGTCATGAAAAATGTATGTTCACCTACAAAATGACAAACAGTTTATTGCCAGTATTTTTTTTATTCTGTGATCTTTATATCTGACACGTGGTTTGCTCTGTTAAATCCATTGATTAGTTTTGTCTGGTTGAAGTTCACAGTCATAGTTGAATATGCGACTTGCAACCTGACTTTATGGACAATACAATGTGACCAATATGACAATGACTATTTTTGTATTTAGTTTGTAATGAGAACTACGCTCACCTTCAACTATGATCTCTGCATTGAAAATGCCAGTTTGCGGATTTGCCAGATCAAAACAGCCTGGCTGTAAACACTAATCAATAAAGAACTATCAGCCAGATGCATCAACCAAAATTGCGATCGCAATAGGTGCGAATTAGCTATTGTGATCGCAAATAAAAGAAAAGCTATTCATGATGCGAAAAAACCCCAAATTGCGAATTCGCAAATTTGAAAATGCAAATTCGCTAAGTAAATCGCAGAATCTAGGTGGAACCCCGTTAGTAAATCGGAATTTGCGAGAATCCAAGGATACTGTGAAATATTTAGCGATTTTGCAAAATCGATATTGCGAAATCGCTAAATAATCGTGAACACAATTCATGAAAAATCGCAAATAGAGATTACATCAAAAATCGCAATTTTGCGATAGCAGTTTAAAGGGAATCACAATCAGGTGGTAAAAAAAAAAAACTTTACTCACCTGCTATCCATTTGAAGCCTATTTAAACAGACCCACGAGGCCATAGTGGCCTTCCACAATGGCAGCACTCTTCATTTGTGCGAGGAGGAGGAGGATACTTGCAGCAGGCCAGCCCAGAAGGAGAATCCAGGAGAGAATCTTCCGGCTGCGCATCACTTTGTTGGGACAGACTCCTGAGGAAATATATGACAAGTACAGGCTGAATGCTGCAATGATTCACTACTTAATAGATGAATTGGACCCACTATTGCAGCGCCAAACACTTAGGACCCATGCCATCCCAACTCATGTCCAGGTGCTATGTTGCCTGCACCTGCTTGCGTCAGGTAGCTTCCAGGATGTAGTGGCAGATGCTGGATGCGTATCACCGAGCTCCCTTTCGCGGTTCTTTAAATCCTTCCTGGCCCCCATGATGTCTTTGATCAACAACCACATCACCTTCCCCACAACCCAACAGGAATTGACCCAAACAAAACAGGGCTTCTACCAAGTTGCCCAGTTTCTACACGTGATTGGATGCATAGATTGCACCCACGTAGCCATATGTCCCACTGCCGTAAATGAGTATATCTTCCGCAACCGGAAAGCATATCACTCAATAAATGTCCAAGCAGTGTGCAATGCAAAAAACATATTTACCGACCTCGTAGCACAATACCCTGGGAGCACCCACGATTCCTACATCTTCCGCCATAGTGGCATGCACACACGTCTGCTCAGGGGCGATTTTGGTGACGGACACCTGCTAGGTAAATTGAATACAATACTCATCACTGAAGTATGTAATGGCTATGCATACCTGACACTAACACATTGCTTGTAACCCTGTAGGTGACAGTGCATACGCGGTGAGGCATTACATCATGACTCCATACTTTTTTGGGGGGGGAAAAACTTTATTGTGCAATACCAATATCATTACAAGTATGGGCCTACAACCACAGTGGCCGGCCGCTAAAACATATAAAGCAATCATAGAACCACACAAAGCAGCGACTGATCCCCTAGAGGTCCAGCAAGATACAGGATACATTTCTCTGCAACACAGGATGGAATCAGGATATAGATATTTTTAATTTTAAGGAACAAAGAGAAAAAACAGAAAAACAAAACTCAAGGCGGAAAGCATTATAGTCAAGGTCGAGCTCCGACGGGGGGGACCCTCGATACAGGGTAGAGAATCAGGAAGACAATAGAGATGACCAGGGGTGGAGGCAGTGAGGAAGTCAGACAATCAGGAAAAGAGGAAATTCTTACAGGAATCTCAGGATCAGGGGGACAGAGAAATGTCCGGATTGTCCTCAAACGGGGGCGTACAGATGTTCCCTCGGTAGGCATTCCATTGACCCCAAATTTTATTCCACGCCCTAGGCTTGCCCCTAGCCAAATATACCGTCTTCCCTCTAAACATACACCAGCCCATATTCTCCTTCCATACTGACATGATGGGGGGCCGTTGGGAACCCCACAGCTGCGCAATATCCCTCTTCGCGATCATGTTCCCAAGGGCCGCCCACTGGGCCTGAGCGACGTTGTAATCATTTGGTTCCCACACATTCAGCACGCATCTCCGAGCCTCAGGCAGCAGAGCGACCCCAGTGACACACTCCATTACCACATGCACACGATTCCAATACGCCGCCACCTCACGGCATTCCCAAATGATATGAAGAAAGGTGGCACTCATTCCACATCCGCGCTTACATAACCCATCCGAGGAAAAACCCATAGCAACCAAACGAGGACCAGTAACATACACCCGATGAAGAATTTTGAGCTGGACGAGACGGAGACGGGCGGGAATGGCGACCTCTTTCGGGGAGGATAGTGCAGACTGCCAGTCTTCGCCATCCAACTCCAACCCACCTCCGGTCCAGGCCTCCCTGAGATGCACGAGGAGATCTGCCCGATTGTTAATTAATTTCTTATAAATCAAGGAGATCGTACCATCGGGCAGATGACCATCAAGTATACGGTCCTCGAGTGGGGAAGACTCGGGAATATTAACATCGGCGGCGAAGACCGACATCAAAGCATGGTGAACCTGCGCATACCTGAAGAACTCTCTATCACTCAATTCATACTCACTCTGAAGCACCGCAAAGGTCTTCACCGCACCTTTCACCCAAAGATCGCCAACTCTACTTATACCAATCATATCCCAGGTCTCAAAACCTATCGTTGTCCAGAGGCATCCCAGTCTTTCAGAAGCATACAAAGGGGTCGCTCGTGTCAATCGATCAGTCCATCCCATGGCCGCATTCGCATCGGTGCACACACGCACCGCAATCTTGGTGGGTCCCGTTAGGTTCCTCCCCGCCGTCCGAGAGTAGAGCGCTCTATTGAAGTTACCGCCGGGCAACTGATGTTTATCCATCTCGAAAGCCGGATTCAGACCGGGTGCATACATTGCGTGGTTGATTGCGGACAACTGGGAGGCCCAATAATACCTCTTGATGTCCGGGAGCGCGATGCCCCCATCATACCAGGGGAGAGTTAGCTTTGCAAGAGCGATGCGTGTGCGGCCGTCCCAAACAAGCCTCCTCTATAAACCTTCCACCTCCCGAAAGTAGCTTGCCGGAATAACGTCAAACGGGTTCTGGAGTGCGTAGAGAAACCGAGGCAGGGACATCATTTTAAAGAGTGCAGCGCGACCAAGTGGCGACAACGGCAATCTACGCCACCGAGCCACGTCCAATTTCAATCGTCGGAGAGGAGGAAGGAGATTGTACTCGTAGCGGGCAGCTGGGTCTAACGATATAAAGACCCCCAAATACTTGAAGCCGGATTGTGTAATTTGAATAGGAAACCTACTTGGTAAAGGGGGAAGGCCGCCCGAGATGACGTGTACACACAATTTAGACCAATTAATGATCAAACCAGAGTTCTTGCCGAACGAAGTGAGAATGTCAAACAGGACGTTAAGGGATTTATGAGGGGAGGTGAGGTACAAGAGGATATCGTCGGCGTACAACGAGACTCGATCTTCAAAATCGGGGGCCCACTGAATGCCCTTTATCGACTGCTCCCATCGGAGCCAGGCTACAAGCGGTTCTAAAGCAAGAGCAAAGAGCAGGGGGGACAGCGGGCACCCCTGCCTAGTACCCCTCCCGAGAGCAAAGGACTGGGACACTCTACCATTGACAACCACCTGAGCCAGAGGTTCCATGTATAAAAGTTTCACCCATCTGACAAATTCCGAACCGAAACCAAATTTCGCCAGGGTGGCCCAGAGATATGGCCATTCTATCGTATCAAAGGCCATCATGGCGTCCAAGGAAGCCAAGATGGCCGGCTCCGAAAGAGACTCCGCCCTAGCGAGAACGCCATGTAAGCGCCGCAAATTGAGAGCAGTGTTCCGGTGCGGAATAAAACCGGATTGATCCGGATGGATCAGGTCACAAATTACTGTGAGTAGACGATTAGCGAGGACCTTGGCGAGAATCTTAGGCTCAGCATTCAGTAGGGAGATAGGCCTGTATGACGTACAACGATCACAAGGCTTGCCCTCCTTGGGAATTACTACAATCGTTGCCAGACGCTGGTCACAAGGGAGGGTGCCAAGATCACGTGACTCCATAAACATATCGCGAAGATATGGTGCGACTTTATCCGGGCGCAGTTTGTACAGCTCAATAGGCAAGCCATTTGGGCCCCTAGCCTTGCCCGAACGGAGGGAACGAATTGCGGTCGCAATCTCGTCTACCGACGACGAAGCCTCCATGCACTCTCGATCCTCCTCAGAAAGGCAGGGCAGCGCAATGTCCCGCAGCAATAAACGGGAGTCATCCTCGTCTCTATCGGACACCGGGGAGTAGACCACACGAAAATAGTCAGCAAAACACTCCACAATCTCGCCAAGGTCAGTCACACTCACACCATCCGAAGTCTGAATCACTGGGACCACACGATATGCTCTTTCCTTCTTATCAAGCCAAGCAATCAATTTACCCGCCTTATCCCCAACATCATACAGTCTACCTTGCTGTTCCCTGTACATAGGCTTGGCAGCATCCGTGACAAGGGATTTATAGTCAAACTGCTTCAAACCAAGGGCGTGGAGTCTATCCTGGGTAACGCCTAATTCTAGGTCAGCCTCCAACTCCAGTATTTCCGCCTCCAGACTCACGACCTCTATTCCTAGCTTTCTTGGTCTCAGCTATTAAAGATAGGGCCTGTCCACAAATAACAGTTTTAAAGGCTACCCACAGGGACACAGAAGACAAACGGACCCCTCGTTCTCCAGAAAATAGTGGTCTAGGGACTTTATCAGACTGTTACGGGTCTTGGGATTGCGCATGCACCAAGGATTGATAGGGGCGATCCGCCCCTCAGCGTGTATCCCCGTATCCATACTAAGCCACAAAGGAGAATGATCCGAAATGCCCCGGGCCAAGTGTCTTTTCTCCCCAACGGAGGAAGACTGGGCAGTCAGCATAAGGATGTAATCAAGCCTGGAGAGACTCCCATGAGCCCGAGAGTGAAAGGTGTATTGACATTGTGTCGGATGCATTAACCTCCAGCAATCCACCAGACCAAAGGTGTCCAAGAACCCACTGAGCCATGATTGGGAATTGGGAAGATCCCTGGGGGGGTGGCGATCCATACCGCCAGAAAGCACAGAATTAAAATCCCCACCCATAAGAAGAAGACTATCAGGGAGCTCCAGCATCACCCGGCCAACATCCGAGAAAGTAGAGGTCTGGAGACCCGGGGGAACGTATACAGTATCCAATGAAAGAGTCTTACCCTCCCATCTACCAGTGAGGGCGGCATAACGCCCTCTGTCGTCAAGGATTACGTTATCAATCTCTAGAGGGAGAGAAGACCGAACCAGAATACCAACCCCTCTGGAACCAGTGGTGAACCCGGAGTGTGCCACCAAGCGATAACCCCACCTATTCATAGCATAACACACATTTCCCACCAAATGCGTCTCCTGCAAGAGTACCACATCAGGAGACAAACGACGCAGATACTGCAGTACAAAAAAACCATGTTTTATGCGATCTCCCAATCCATTGACGTTCCAAGATATCAACCTCAACCCACTACCCCCATCCCCACAAGTGATGCACGAGTCACCCCACAAAGAGCAGGACACTTGAAGCAGAGAAGAAACCAATACGTCACCTTGAGAGAGAAAAACACATACACAAACACCCCATCCCATCCCCCAACCAAAACCCGTTACAACTCCCCCTCCCTGCACCCCTGCAGTAGACTAAGTAGCCACCCCAACATGCAGTGTGCATGTCGCCCTAACATTCCCATTCTACAAAAAGACCCCGGAGGAGGAAAGAGGCCCGTCACCACCCGCCACCCAGATGTGGACGAACAATAAGACATAATATACAAAAGAAATAGCACCCAGCTGAGCAATGTCTGGTGTTCGGAAGTCAGGGGCCGAAAGGTCACTTCTGTGTAGGCTCACCACCCTCGGCACCGCCAGGGTGCTCCGTCCAGTCGTTTCGGTCAGGCAGGGAATCCAACCAGTCACTCACATTGTCCGGTCGATCAAAAAAGAAGGTCCGTTCCTCGTATTCCACACGAAGCCTAGTAGGGAAAAGCATAGCGTACTTTAGTCCTAAGTCCCGGAGACGTCGTTTAACCCCCTGAAAGCCCATCCTTTGTCTCTGAACAAGCTGAGTAAAGTCCGGGTAAAAATTAACAGTGAAGTTTTCAAATTTCACGGGGCCGCTTACTCTCGATGCCTGCAGGATCGCATCACGGTCCCTGAAGTGACATTTTTTTGCGATGATAGGTCTCGGAGGAGCGCCCGGCTTGGGTTTCAGACCCGGAACACAATGGGCATGCTCCACTGCGAAAAACTTGCTCAGTCCAGAAGGGGCAAGATGGTTCAGGACTAGATCTTCAACCAGGAGGTCAACCGAGTGAGTCTCGGGATTTTCTGGAACACCTATGACGTGGATGTTGTTGCGTCGTGCCGTTCTCAAAATCCTCCAGCCGATGGGACATCATGTCATTAGCCGATTTCAAATTGCCAAGTTCGGTCTGAAGTTCCGACACATCGGCCGTGAGGCTGGAAGTCTTCAGATCCAATGACTACACCTTCTCATTGGTCTTGGACAGGTCGGCCCTGATCAGGGTGACATCAATGGCAACCGCGTCAATTTTATGAGCAAGAGCCTCATATTGCTGGCCGATGGTCTCCTTCATGTTGGTGATGGCGCCCATGATGTCCTGCAGGGACAAATCAACAGGAGCGGAGGGGTCTTTTCTGGCGTCCTTCGGGGTATGACTGGAGAGTCCAGGGGATCCTTTGGCTTGAGTGTACCGGTCCATAACATTTGTTTGGACCGGTCCCCCACGAAGAGGCGTCTTAGTCTTCCGCTTCTCGGCTTCACCCCTGGCTGCCATGCTGGAAGATGCGCCCCGGAGGGGCCCGCGAGACCTAGTGAAAATGGCCGCCTGCCGGCAGGGCGCCAAAAAACCACAAAGGCTGGCTCGCGCGGCCAAGACAAACTCACGACTTGACCCAAAAGGCTGTGATGATGAAGTAGCGCTTGCACTAAATGGAGGCTGGACTGGTCCCCGACCAAGCGAAACAGTCTCGCAATCAGACAATGCCAGGACCCAGAAACAAAACCGAAAGTTGAAGTAGGGCTACTGATGAGACCCCACTGCCGTTGTTGTTCAACTTCGTCCCGGATCCACAAGTCGCCAAGTCCCCGGCTCGCCTCAAGGTGGGCCTCAAAAGTTCAAATCGCTGTAATTTTGGTTGCCCAAGTCCGAATTAAATTCTGAAAAGAGTTATGGACTCAGTCGAGGTTCATCTTCGAGAATCCGTTCAAGAATTCAGGATGTTATCAGGATCAGTTGCGAAGAGTGGCGCGGGTCCGGGGAGCCCTGTGCTCACACGACCATCTTGGATGCGCGCTAAGCTCCTCCCCCCATGACTCCATACTTGAACCCAGCCAGCCCACAACAACAGAGGTATAACGTAGCCCACATCAGGACACGTAATGTAATCGAACGGAGATTTGGATTGCTCTAGAGTCGCTTCCGCATCCTGCATAAAACTGGAGGAGCAATGCTGTACCAACCGGAAACATGCTGTAGGATAGTGGCGGCATGTGCTATGTTGCACAATATAGCAACAAGGAGAGGTATCCCCATTGAGGAATCCGATACTGAGGGCAACCAGCCCCCAGCACACCCACGCCTGGCCCATCTTGCGAGTTCAGCGGAGGGGCAAAGAAAACGTACAGACATCATCCAGCATTATTTCTAAGGTATGTAATGATGACACACAACACTTATTTGCATTTGAAGAGAAATATTTATTACCACGTGAAGCGGTAGGGGTGTATAATTGAATATAGCTGGTGTCCATTAGCACATTAACTGCATGCACTGAAGGACATATGAGACACACAAAGGACTTGAAATGCAGTCACAAAGAATGTCTTGGACATGGTTACGTCACCTTGATGAATTCCACCCTTCTGATTATGTTCAGCGTTTCCTCCCTCTCACACCCAAACGTCTTTCACCTGCATCTGCATCTACATTCCCGGATGCAGCGGGAGGTGTTTGTCTATGTCTACTGCTCCTCCTGACAGTAGTGAGTGTCGCAGTGATGCTGCTTAGGCTGGATGCCTCACTACCCTCTTCCCCTGTTACATGGCCGTGCTCACCAGTGCTAGACTGCATCAGTTCAACGGCAGTGGTAATTTGGCCAAGTGCTTTGGACACATCCCCACAACAATGGCCCATATCAATCTGCATTTCCACCGAACGACGTGAAAGCTGTGCTATGCTGTTGCAAATCTTGTTGTTGGACCTGGTATAGCCAGCCATGCAGGTCACAAACTGGTGATGCCTCCTCCTCTGTGTGGTGTGTCCCTCCTGCTTCACACCGCCACCTCCTGCAGTGTGTTGTTTGATTGTTTGCTTCCACAAGTGCAGTAGTTTGTTCCCTCACACTCTCGGCCATGACTGATATGTTTTTGTTCATTTTCGTCATCTGCAGGTTGATGGCTCCCATATGCCTCGCTTGCAGGTGCTGCACCCGCAACATCTGTGACTCCACACCACCCCACTCATTGGGAGTTCCTGCCTCATGTGCCCAGATATGGGTCCTTTCCCTGCGTCTTGTTCCTGGACGGACATGTGCCAGGGGAGTAGTTGTGTGGCTTGCACTTGGACAGCTTGTCCCAGGAGCAGTTTCTGGTTCCTGTTCTGTCCCCATTGGCTGCAGTGGTGTAACTGTGGCCCTGCGTTTTGCTGGTGCCTTGGATTTGGGTGGTGGTGTCACAGGTTTTGACATGGCAGCCTCTTTAATGACCTGTGTGCTGTCTCCACATTCACTGTCATCAGTGTGTACTTCTGCTGCATCTGTGATGTGAAACAGTGCAATGTTATTTCATGTTGTTGCAAAAGTTGAGAAACATTGAAATTCTTTACATTTATGCTTTCACTGTCGTTCATCAATGACTGTACAGCATTTTGGTAGCATTTGGGCTTACAATGTTGGATTGTGACAGTCAATTGGGTTCTACAGCCTACAGGTCCCATAATGCATTAGTGTCTCTATGTAATATGTGGACTGGACTGTTTCTACTGTGATTTTGCTGGTTGATTACAGTTTGGCCACAATCAGTATGTACATTGATATGTTGATTATCATGCATCTTACCTTGTGTGCTACTGGCCGCCCCGGATGTATCCAGCTGCGTTACTCCTACAACTGCTTCAGGCTGGATTGTGCCCTCAATCATGTCCTCAAGGGCTGTGTTGTCTGGGACTGTTGCGCTTCCTCCTCCGGTTCCCTTCGCCTCCTTCAGCCTTTCCGCTATCCGCTCCTTGGCACGGCTACGCAGGTGGTACCATCGTTTCTTTAAGTCATCTATGCTGCGGTGGGTGACCCCCACAGCATTCACTTTGTTTTTGATCCGGTTCCAGATCCTTCTTTTTTCAGCCTCTGGTACTTTAAGGGAGAGCTTCCCAAACAGCTTCTCTTGGTTGTTTGCCACCTCCTCAATGAGGTTCTCAAGTTCACTCTCACTGAACTTGATTTTCCTCTTCCTGGCCACTGCACCCTCCTCTGTAGCTGTTTGGAACATTTTGGCTGTCTCCACCTGTCAGCAAACAACAGTTTGTGTTTTCTGCTCTCTCCCTGATTGTGATGTCATCAGCCTGCTCCCAACGCGACTCTGTAGTTTTCACGATATCGCAATTTGCGATATCGCAAATAGCGGGATCGCAAAATGCGGGAATGGAGGTTTTTCACAATAGCGATTCCTTAACATGGAATCGCTATTGTATTTAGCGATTTTTAGCAAATCTTTAATTTTTCGCTATCCTCATCATGCATAGCTAACAGCGAGTCCTTATTTGCGATTCCTTAATAATCGCTAATAAGGAATCGCTATTTCTTTGCTTGATGCATCTGGCCCTGTATCCAATTAAAATTGGAACATGACAATTTTATTGAAGGAGGAATGAGTGAAGTTGTGATAGGATTCAGAAATTCATATTTACTTCACTTACCAAGGTAGAAGGGCCATTCATTAGGATTTTGCACAAATAAACTGCTTAACTTATGAACAGTGGTGACAGCCTCTTAGGTCATACATGATGTCACATACATCATATGATACCTGATGGCACAAAGGGATTTCATTATTTTCAACACAACTGCTGCAGGTGCCGTAAACTGGAAGCTGTGAAATATTCCTGTGGTGGTGTGGGATATGGTGCTTACTTTGTCGATGATTTAGGTGTGATCTGCCATGGAGACTTTCAAACAGATGGCGGTGGCCTTGGATGATGTGGTGAATTCGATCATTCTGTGTATTAGTACCAATATGAATATTATGTCAAATTTTGAGACATCACACATCTAAATGAGCAGCATCATGATTGTTAGCTGGCCAATAGGCGTTCTTGTGGTGCTTGGTATTGTAATTACCGATTTATTGTTATTTATTAGAGTTTGATGAGCACTAGCATACTTGAGATGGGCCAGTCGAAGGGCAGTATGAGGGCTTCCAGGGTGTTTCTTTTAGAAGAATGGCAAGCAATTGCTCTTGTATCTAGTGGCAGATTTAGCTTGTTCTGAAAGAAGTGTACGTGACCCCCACGATCTGGGCATTCTGTCATGTGTGTTGATTATTTCAATAGTTTTGCCTGGTATAGTAGGTGGAATGTGCATTTTCTGGTAGCAGGTCGTTATGTTTCGGGTTCTCAGATCATGGTTTCATTTCGATATTTGTCAGTGTCAATAATAAATATAAAGATGTCATTACTTTTAAGGAAGTATACATACAAAACTAAGGTAGTATTCAAATAAAACTAAATACATTAACATTCCTCATAAAAAAGGAATAACAAATGTGAGCAAGTCATTTGCAAAGCATAGATTTTAGCCCTTTTAAAAGAAAGGCAAACGACTTAAAAGCAGGAAGCCACAGATGTATAAAGAATGCTCATCAGTAGCAGTGACGCATGCATGTATTAGGGTAGCAAAATTACAATGAAGTAACATATCACAAACCATAAAATACAAATGGAACAGCATGTTAAATGAAGATATCAAGTATATTTCCTCAAGGGCACCCGGTGTTATTGCGCCAGCGATCTAGGCAACACAGAATCAAGGAAAACCATGGCAACAGGCATTTAGGTGTTTTCTCAAGAAAATCCGAGGGGGGGGTTGGTCGGCCAGTCTTTTCCTGTAACAAGTAGATGATGTTGATAAAGGTAGTTTTTACTGGTATTGATTCCACATAGAGCAAAAGAAGGCTTATGGAACTAGCTCCAAAGGTTGCTTGTATGGGATGCAGCCATACTGTTACTTTACTTTTGGCAGTCTTGCTTTGTAAAGGCCTCATTTATGAAAAGTGTCAAATCTATGATTGAAAACCGCAATGCAACAGTTTTCATTGCACCCTCCATGCTTGGATGTATGCACCCTATTTACAGTACGACGTTCCATGCCGTAATGATTAATCAGATACGTCAGGAATCCTGACGTGTCTGGTGGTACAGTAAAGACACATTGCTGGAGTGTGTTGCAAAACCGACGCAACTCCAACAATGTGCCATTACACATGGGATGGGAAGCAGGCATAAGGATTTGATACAGTGAAAAAGTGAAATCTCATAGATTTCACTTCACCACTTCTACAAGCCTTTTTTATGGGGGAACGCCTATTCTGCATACATTATATCTGACGCAGGTATAGTATAGCGCAAGGGTTTACTTTGTAAATATGGTGCAGTGTGGCGAAGTGTTTACACAGCTGCAGCGTCACATAAAACTCACACAATGGCGGTATAAGAACTCCTAAATAAGGCCCTAAGTGTGGCTCAGTACCCATATGTCTCCCTTCAGTGCAGCACTGGCTTCCAATGGCTTGGCAAGCGAAGGGATGGTTTACTGTTTTTAATTGGTTAGCTTTTGGCACTATAAGAAGACAGTGAGGCATGCTTCTCGTGTCTGTCAGTTCTCTTGCAACAGTAGTTTGTTGAACAAGTAGCTAGGCAGAGTGCAGGTTCTCACCAAACTCAGCCAGGAGACAGGATTACGAGTGGTTGGTAAGAGCCACATGGTGAGGCTATGTGCTGTTAAAGAGCCAGGCTACATTTACTACCAGCCATTTTGATTTTGAATGCTCTTTTTTGGCACCTCTGTGTGTCTTTTTGTTCTTGCACGTGCATAAGAACCAAATTAATGTTACTTTTTACATTTCTGCCCTCAGCCAAAAAGGCTGCCAAAATCAAAATTTCCCATGCCCCTGTCTGCAGTTTCTCCACTCCCACTCCTTATCATAGTGGCTCCAGTGTGCAGCCTTCCACAATTCGTTTTCCTTCCACCCTTTACCAAAAGGATCTATTTGTATTACCCCATGCTAGACATTAATAGTTCATCAGCATATAATCTTTCTTTGCATTCTGGTACTGAAAGTTATGGGGGAAAATTCAAAAGGAACTATAAGAATGACAGAGGAACTTACGTATAACAGGACATAACCTATATATTGATCAAATCATAGAGATCCCCCCTATTCACTGATGCTCCCTGCACCTACACACATTGTCAGATTAGATGAAACATGTGCTGGCCAGACCTGACAAAAATGCAATCTGGTTAAGATCAAAGGGGCACATCATCAACAACTAGCGATATTTGTCGCTAAATAAGCTTAGCGAATTTTTTTTTATCGTCGCGCATCACCGGGTTTTATCGCAGAGATAACGTGCTATTAGCAACGTTTATCTCCAATGCAATAAAATATCCGGCGATAGAGGCGAAATGCGTGAATATGGCTGGGAATCCAGCTATATTCAGGCATTTACGTCAATAGGGTCTTAGCCTGAATATCCAACTCCCATTGGATATACAGGTTAAGAAGTGGTCTGAGCAGGCGTTAGTTTTCAGCGATATTCACGCTTAGTGTGATATTTTTAATTGCTACGCCTGCGTTGATAATATGCGATAGCGATGTTAGCGACTGCTTTTAGCCGCTAACAGGTTGGGTACGCCCACTTTCCATATCATTAGCAATAAATATCGCTGACATGCAAAGTGGGCCCCAAACCACTTACTATCACCTAAAAAGCTTGCTAATAGGGCGATGAAATTATCACCACTTTGCGGACGAAAACGGCTGCCAAAGCGGTGATAATTTCATTTCGCCTGCCTTGGTAATATGCCCCAAAGTCCTATTCAGTGTATGACTTCAAAATGGCTCAGACTACTGTTACTATCTCGGATGTGTCTTTTGGTGTTTTTATTTAAAAGGAAATTTCACATTGATGTCCATTGTTCAACGATTATAGAGGATGTATGACGTTACAACGCATACTTTTACCACGCATACCTTTACAACGCGGTATTTACAACGAATACCGTTACAACGCATAGCGCTTAGAGGTGCTGGATAGTGGTAAGTATAATTTTCTATTCCAACTCCAGTCCCCGTGGACACTAGGGAAGGTGTTGGATAGAAAATCAAACTTATTCTCTATCCTAGAGCGCCCCCCAGCGCAATGCGTTGTAATGGTATGCGTGGTAATGCCTGCGTTGTAATGGTAGTGCGTTGTAAAAACTTCGTTGTAAACGTTGCATACCATTATAGAATGCCTGAGTCAAATTTACCTCCCTGCTATGCCAGGATTTGCATGCCCTGCACAGCTTCAAAAGAATATGGTATGGATCTCTTTCATAGGTATTTAAGCAGCATTGTCCTATTACTTACCGGTAATCTTCATTACTCCTGGTCCCGTTGTCTTCGTCCCATTCCTTACAAATTGGAGATGACCATCTCCACAACAGACAAAAAGAAAAGGAGCATGCTGGGATACCCTACCCACTCCCTCCCACTGGGTGTACATAAGCGGTACCAACCCAGCATGCAGCCTGAAAACACCAAGCCAACAACAGGAAGGCCGGCCGCCATGCTTAAGGAATGGGACGAGGACAACAGGAACAGGAGTAATGAAGATTAGCTGGAAGGAATAGGACATTACCCCCAGGTCCCTCCTGTCCTCGTCCCATTCCTTACAAATTGGAGAATACCAAAGCAGAGAATCTGGCCTTCCGGAACCCCACCAACATCAAGGGCACCAGAACGAAAACAGCATCCCACATGAGCAAAAAGGAGCCCACAAGAAGGAGAAAAACACAGGAAGGGGCAACCAAACAACAAGACCACCAACCCAGCGGACAGAACCAAGACCTCAAAAAGCCATCAGGGGACGACTAGAGGAAAAAAACACAAGAACCACTCCCCAGGCAAGCCAGAAGGGGGCCAAACAAGCAGAGCCAAGCCCCGAAGGGAGCAACCAGAGGGGCCAGAACCAAGGCCCCCTCCCCAATGACCAAAGGAAGCCCAGCAGAAGTGGGCGTACCCCAACGGAGAGCGGTGAGAACCCCCAAGGGAGAAGCCCCCGGACCCAGGCACCACCATGCAGCCACTCAACCAGGGACCAAACAGGCCAACCCAGCCCAACAGACAAGGGCAGAGGAGAACAGCCCGCACAGGGTGGGAGGGTCGAAGGCCCAGGAAGGAACAAAGCAGAGGGACCTCAAGACCAACAACAGGACCACCCCAACACACCAGGGGAAGCCACCAGCAAAGCTGCAAAGAGGGCAGGATCGTGCAAGCAAACAAGCACCAACCCAGAGGAGAAGGGGCAGGGAAACCAAGCAAGGCCCCCCCACCTCCTGCCGACAACAGCAGCAGCAGGGAACCCAAAGGCTAGAAACCCACCGAAGGACCAGGCCACAGGACAGGACCGATCAAAGGCCAACCACAGCCGAGACACCGAAGAGCAGCAGCAGCCAAAAGGCCACCCTACCCGGAGAAGAACCCGGAGCACAAGAAGCGCCAGGACCGAGGCAGACCCCAAAGCAGGAGACACAGGGACAAAAAGCCCAGCAACCTGCCAAACAGAGGCCAGGGAGAGCAAAAAAGCCCAACCCAAAACAGACCTGGCAAAAAACCAGGGCACCACCAAGAAAGACAACTGAGGCCCCACACGGAACCAGGGAAACCAAAACCCCAAAACCGGAAAGGAGGAAACCACACCAACCAAGAGCCGCACCAACCGCCAGGAGGAGAAAGGAGGTCAACCACATAACCACGAAGGTAAACTCTCAAAGGCAGAAGGGCAAAACAGGAAAGACCAACAAGGAGGCTCCCAGCCCAACCCCAGGAAGCCAGCCGCAGAACAGGCAGTCCAGGCAGCCAGGAGGCACACCACACGTCACTACCTGGACCCGAAGGAGAGGCAAAAAGAACCCCCAACCAGGAAGGGGCAGAGGGAAAGGCACAGCAACCAACCACAGCCAGGCCACCCAGAGAAAGGAGAAGCAGAAGGAGGAAGCCCAGAGCACACACAACGGACCCAGCGCCACAGCCAGCCGAAGGGAGCGGCACCGGAAAGGACAGAAGACCAGTCCAGGACCACGAAGAAGCCCAAGAGAGCGAGCGGCCACGGGGACCAAACAAGGACCCCAAGCAAACAAGGGCCCCACAGCACAAAGCCCAACACAACCAAGCCAAGAGGCGCACCAGCGACCCAAACGCACAAGCGAATGGGAGGCCAAAACAGGGACCGCAAAGGCAAAACCAACAGAGGCAGAGCCTAGGCCCCAGAGAACACCAGAACAACCCAGGCCCCGAAAGCAAAGGAGAGGAGCCCGATGAAGCCAAAAGCGCACCACTCAACAAGGGAGCGGGAACCGACTCAAACAAGGGGAGAAGGAACACCCCAGCACCAACAAGAGAGCAAGGGCCACAGGCCGAAAACATCCCACGTGGGAGCACAGGGACAACGACAGGCCCCCAAAGCCCCAGACAGGAAGCAAAGCCAACCGCAACCCAAAGCGCAGCGAGAGAGGCGGGAAGCAGAAAAATGACCCACACACCAGGGGAGGCAGACACCCAACTCACACAAGAAGGGAAATGGCACAGCAAACAGGGCAGGGCACAACAGCCGAGCACCCCGAAGAACAAGAAGCCACCCAAGGCAGATGCCAAGGAAGACCAACGAATCCCAGCCACCACCGGAGGGAAACAGAGCTGCAGGCGAGAAGGCGAGAAGGCACCGGAGCTAACATCACAACAAGGTCAAGGCCCACCAGGACAGAGGAAGGGCACAACAGCCCAACTCCCCCCGGAAAACAAGGGGGAGACCCCCAACAGACGTCAGACACCCCAAGAACGGGGCAGGCAAAAGCACCCGAAAGGGAGCAAGAAGCGCCCAACAGCGAAAACCGCAGGCAGGCACCCAGACAGGCACACACCCGGCCCGAACCCACAGAAGGGCAGGAACCAAAGGGAAGAAGGGCCGCAGGCTGCCAACGGAAGACCAAGAAGCTCACGGCACCAGCGACAAGCAGCCAAAGGTGACCAGAGCAGGCAACAGCAACAGGAAAACCCAGGCGCACCCCAAACCAGGCACCCACCAGAGCCGACCAGGGGCAACAGAAGCCTGCAGGACAGGACGGCTGGAGGCCCCGAGGACAGAGCAAAGAGGCCCAAGAAGAAGACAACAAACCCCTGGAGAGACCGCCCAAAGCGAGCCACGGCCCAGCAAGTGGACACCACCTCAGGTAGGAACCAAAGCCAAACAGGCCAAACTCCAGGACAGGCAGCAGGCACAACAGAAACCAAGACCACAGGCCAGCACAGGTAGGAAACCGCCAGGCGGCAGGCACCAAGGGGACAGGCTACAGCAGTCCCACAGGGACCAACCCCCTAGCCCAGATGCCAACCACAAAGAAGCGCTGAGCAAGCGAAAAGCCACAAGGCCAAGGAACACACAACCCCCGGAGGAAGACCTGAAGGACCTTCCCCCACCGGCAGAACAGCGCCAAACAAAGGCCAGCAAGGGAACCACAGTCCAAGACAGGACATCGAAGGTTGGGGAGCCAACGACGCAGCCAGAGCAGGGGGTAGTGGAAGCAGAGAACCAGGCCGGAGATACCAAGGGCCCCGGACCGAGGCAGAAAAACAACCACGAGCAACCAGCCAAGCACAAAGGGCCTGCACGCAGGAACAGGAGCCAGCAAGAGAAGCCCCAGCAGGAACCCACCAACACCCTGGGAGACCAGGGGACGACGGGAACCAACAGGACCGGAAGAAGCAAGAAAACCACAAGGCAAGGGAGGAGACCAGCCAAACCCAGTGCCAGAGCAGAGCGCAAGCAGTGCAAGGAGGAGGCCCCGGGACCAAACCCCGACCTCCCCCAGGGGTCCAGACGCACAGGGAGGAGGCAACCAAAGCAACAGGGAAGACCAGCCAGGCCACAAGTGAACACCCAACCAGGAGGAGGTAAAATGTAAATTGATACTTGTATAGTGCACTACTTACCCGCAAGGGTCTCAAGGCGCTTGTACGAATACCGCTGTGGAACCCATCCTGGCTTTCCCTGTGAGGCGTCCACTCCTGGGCACCCCCAAGGTGTAGGCCAGGCATCCTTAGCGTTGTGGGGGCCGTTGTGGAGATTAAGCAAGCTATTGCCCAAAGTTGCAGAGTGGGACTCCATGATTGGAATAGGCACAGAGGCGAGAATTATCAGGTCCGTGGAATTTTGAGCCCAAGACCCGCCGAGGCGGGGAATTGAACCCTGGTCCCGGGCTAGACCTCTGCATCAGGGTCTGCCGCTCTAATCATTGAGCCACACGCCGCAGCCCCCCCAGCACCAAGCCGATCCAAAGTGCAACAGCAGACCACAAGCAGCACAGAAGGACACACAGCAGTCGGCACGAGGGGAAATGAGGCAATCCGCCCCCCTGCAGACAGCCAACACAGGCAGCGAAATACAAGAGAGTGAAGCACAGACAACTGAAAAAAGAGTATATGACCACAACCACCAGGCCACAGGGACTCAGCAAGGCAAGAGAAGGCCAAGAAACCATGCACAACGGGAAAGGCACACACAGAGAACCCATGAACCTAACATACAGAACAGCAAAGTGCAAGGACACTCCACCCGGAGGCAACATGGCACCGAATAACAGATATTAATTGTTACCCAACTCAATGGTACTCATGTAATCGACCCCTGTTGGATGAAGGGCTGAGAAAATGGAAAGCTACACGAATTTGCGTGTCATCCTCATGCAGGGGCCATGCCAATCACCTCTGTAGCGCACCAATTGCAGAATATGTGGTGCCGAAGCGAGCACTGAACATAGCGCAAAGAGACAGATGAACAGCCATCCGTCTCATCCTTGTCCATACAACGCAGCAGGCAAAAAAAAGTGAGTCCACCAACACCCCTTCCCATGGACAGCGCCCGTACACAAGGGAACCCATGTGAACAAAAACAGAAGCCAGAAGTCGAACCACCGAGGTCAAACACAGGCCCACGATTATGCAGAAAACGGGACCGCTACGCGGTACTCACCAAGGGGGCAGGAAGGGCGCACCACAAGCCCACTGCTCACCAGGGTACCAGTGCCGGGAGGAGCAAGTGGAAGGAGCAGGAAACCAATACACCAGACCCGGCTTCCAAGGGAGAAAGAAAGTCCAGGCTCCCTGCACTGTTGGCATCCAAGAGAAGAGAAAAAAGAAACCGCTATGCGGTACTTACCACAGGGGTAGTCAACACCAACACACAAAGACAGACCCCCAATCAGCAGCCCAGACGCCTTCAAGAACGAGCGCCGAGGCAACATAGGCAAAACCTGGAGCAACGGGCACCCCAAGCGTCCACGCAGCATCCAGGGAGGAGAGCCCAAAACCAACAGCTCCAACCGGCATCCAAGATCACCAGGGACCTCACCAAGACCAACCCGAGGAGTTCCAAACATCAGCAGCAGTGCGTCTCCCTGACCGGCCCACCCACAGGAAGACACGGCCTTCAACCCGGAACAGCCCGGGAGGAGCGGCGCCCCAGCCACAAAGGACCGGCCGCCCCCAACGCGGCTCCCGGCAAGCCCGGCAGGCCAGGAGACTGCGGAACAGGACGTTAAGAAGCCCAGCAGCCCGACGTGCCAACGAGGAGAACTTCAGGGACGCAGAGGACAGCCCAGCAGCCCGACGAGACGTCCCAGAAGCCAGCAGCAGGTAAGAGCAAACTCCACATCCATTCTGTCAGAAGACAGAAAAAAAGAACAGGCTGCATGCTGGGTTGGTACCGCTTATGTACTCCCAGTGGGAGGGAGTGGGTAGGGTATCCCAGCATGCTCCTTTTCTTTTTTTCTGTCGTGGAGATGTTTGTAAGGAATGGGATGAGGACAGGAGGGACCAGGGGGTAATATGTATATGCAAAATTCTGACACCGTTTTACAGAAGAAACGCCAATTAACCATTCGATGTCATAATAACGTCTAAATGTATTGGGCTACCTTATGGAACCTACTTTTGGTTCATTTTTATTTTAGAAATTTAGGGCTCTAATCATGAAACAAACATTAAAGTACACATTTCTATTTACAAATATTTTCAGTAGTATGCGTGGAAAGCTACCCTAGGCACACGTTTCACGGTATACTAGTGGGAACATGTTGTCGCTTTTTGAAATGTCTCTTATATCCCCTGCGCAAAGTTCTCCATGGTGGAAGTATGATCATAGTTTTGATGGACTAGAAATTGCATTTGACAACATAGTCAAGAAGATTGTGAAGGCTGAATTGATTAGTGTTGAATATTGCCCCATGATTTCTGTAGCATATATATCCTGTGGTACTCTGGGAATTCTACCCAATGTAAGAATGTCATAAAAGGGGGCATACCACATATTTTACATAAGTTAAGGAGGTAAGAAAGGGATGTTGTTCAACCCCACACCTTTAACAAATATTTGCACCTGCAATCAGTGATACCCCATACGTCTATGGTGAAATTGTTATCATACTTTCCTCAAGAATTGAATGTTGAGGAAGTCTGTTGTCATGGTGCCACCCTGTAAGGAATAGTATACATGAAAAGTGTTGTGTGTCCATGGGAGAGTCCCAATTAAGAGAGAAAAAACATAAAGTGTAACTAGTCTTGTTTGCATTATTGTAACTCTTGAACAGAGTCAATTCAATTCAATTCTTTCTTTATTCGTTCTTCCAAGGACAGGACATAAAAGATACACATAAATATAGACATCATATGAAATCATTCTTGTCGCAGCAAATACAAACTCATTTTCCATTTAAAAAGAATACAACAGCTCACAAATACAGTAGTTTTTCTCGAAACTAAAGTGGCAGTGCAAAACACTTGGATTGGTAAGTAGCAGCAAATTTATCAGATGTGAACTAAAGTGACAGTGCAAAACGCTTAGGTTTGTAAAGAGCAGCAAATTATCTAATAATGCAACAAAGACAGACAACTTCAGCCATCAATAGAAGCAATTAATATAAAAAAAACACTAATAATAAAATCGGGCCTAGGAAGGAGTTAGCAAATCAGGTAAACATTTTAGCAGCAATACCAATGCATTCCGTACAGAAAGTGATAAAATACATTAAAATTAAAACAGCATACTCCTTCTCTTTGCTAAAATGCACTTCAAAAAGCTGCCAACAGCAAAACTGACATCAAAATCATTAAGTTGCTGCAAAAAGTACAAAGCTGCTTTGCACTTATAAAATGTGTGTCTGCTTATGAAAGGTATTACAAATTTCCTAGTAAATGGAAGATAAATGAGAAAAAAATACAAAATGTAAAAGGGTTTGACTTGAATGTTCATCACAGGGGCAGAATACTGACCCAGGGGGAAGCTTTTCAACCAACGAAAAGATCCCAGCCTGAATCTAGATTACAGGTTCCTTCATGCACATTATTTACATATATTAAATATGGGGCAATGTAGGGAGGAACTTGTATAAGGCAATAATCCCTGACTGTGGGTTTGGCTACTTCAGTCAATTCCCTGGACTAATATTTTTGTTTTTTGTTTTCGAAAGCTCACCAAAACCCACTGTCGATCCCCTTTAACAATTTGATCTGGATGCTCAAACATAGAGGGATAACCAAGATCCGTAAAACAGGTTTTAATGTATTGGAGCCAGGGGATACAAAGGCCTCGGGTACAGTTTAGACAGTCTTTAATAATTGCCCACATTAAAATCAGCTTCTTCATTTGTCTGGATGGAACATCAGGTAGTTAAAGGTGCCACATTTCTAGTATCTTGAAAATACTCGAGACCCAACTCCAAATGGAGGGGAAAACTCAACGGCAAAATCTGTTCTCCTCCAGCTGCATAGCATGTACATCCCTACATCCCCAGATCCCCATACCATATGTTAAAATATGAATACATGTATGCTTATAAGTCTCTAAAATAGGGGCTATGGACTTTTTACCTATGGGCATTGCAAGTGTATAAGTGGTTCCAAATGCGGTAGTGAATCTTGTTATTCTATTTTTTATGCAGGTATGCCACATACAATCTTCATCGAAGTCCAGATCGAAATATTGGAAGGAGCTAACCCTTTCCAGCTTTTTACCCTCTATATTCAGGCTAGGAACAGATTCAAGAAAGATGTGATCAGAAAGGCAAAAAAGTCCCTTTGACATCAGGCAAGAGAAAAGAGCTGTGAGAAAGTGTCATCATTCTTGTATTGGTATGCCCCCATGTTTTGCTGAATTGCTGATGTGCTTTGGTTGAGTGTGTCCTGGGCTCCTGCCATTCAGGTACCCAGGGCCTGTGTTCCTTCCCTAAAACTGTATTGAAGCTGAAACCTAATTGGCATCTCTGGCCACATGTCAGCCCCTGGTAAATGGTACCCTAGGTACCCAGGGCATTGTGACCAGAGAAGACCCCTAAGGGCTGCAGAACATATTGTGCCACCCTTAGGGGCCCTGCACCCTGACACCCACCCACTGCCTTTGCAGACTGAGTGGCCTGGTGCAGAACTAACCAAAGTCTTGACATGGCACACATCCCTGTGTGCCATGCCCACACACCCACTGCCCTGGCATACCTCAGTCCCCCCTCTAGCTGGGTGCCCTATGCCAGTGGTGTGGGCACAGGTGCAGAAGACCTGTGCCCCTACAGTACCCAGGGCCATTCCTGGGCACTGTAAGTGCAGTGATGCCATTAGCAGTATATGGTGCTGGGAGGTTGTCATTACGAATTCCACAGCACCATAATGGCTACACTGAAGACTGACTAGTTTGATGTCAAACTTCTCAGCACATTAAACCCACACTGATGGCAGTTTGGGATTTAATGTAAAATGCACTACAGAGGGCATCTTAGAGATGCCCCCTGAAACCTAACCTACAATCCACTTCTGGTCTGAGAGGCTGCTCAGTCTGCCACACAGCAGACATGTTGCTGGACCCATGGGCGGAGAGCCTCCGCTCTCCTGGGCCTACAAAAATGCACATCCTGGGAGAGGTGCTGGGCCTCCTCTGCCCAGGATGGGCAGGGGGGAGCTTCAAAGGCATACCGCCTTTGTGAGCTTCTCCAGACCACTTGCTGTGCTCAGCAACAGACCCCCACCGGTTCTGACCACCACTCTGGTGGGAAGACTGGCAGGAAAACCTACGCTAGGAAAGGGGGTGTGCCAGCCTGTGCCAACTCCACCCTTCAGGTGGGAGAGGCGAGGTGAAGCACAACTCCGGGCTGCGGTCATCTTGAAGATGGGGAGCCTTGCTCAGTTAGAGATAGGCTCCTGTCCCCCTCCCACAGGAGAGGAGCAGGATAGGGGGTGTACCACCCCAGGACATGGACCTATTGGTCCCTTCCCTTCCCCTACCTGTAACGCCCCTAAATGTAGTATTTAGGGGCACCCTGAACGTTCCTTCCTCAGATCCCAATTTCGAAACAAGAAAGAAGACCAAGAAGAAGACCTGCCGTGCAGCTGCTAACAAGAGGACGACACCAACTGGCTTGGCCCTAGCCCTACAGGCCTGTTGATCCCGGAACCTGCTCCTGCTAAAATCCCGGCGTCTCCTGCAGACAGCAACTTCGAGAACCCCAGAGGACCTGCCTGCCTTGACCCTCTTAGAGACTGGGACTCCCACGAGCAGTGGCTCTGCTCAAACAGCAATACCCCTGGTGCCAGCCAGGAACCGTGAATCCAGCCCACTCTGCACCCGCCGAGCCCGGCCTGTGCTTAAGTGGACAAAGACCCTGAGGACGTCCCCTCAGCGATTCTGACCAGGAATCCAGTGCCCAAGGACCCTACTCGATGACCCAGACGACGCCTGCAGACTCAGAACCAGGTACTCCCCCTACCGCAACCAGCAGAGGGTAAGATTTCCAGACGTCAAGTCAAGTCAAGTCAAGTCAAAGATTTATATAGCGCGCTACATACCCGGAGGGTCCCAAGGCGCTTGAAGAAGGGTGGGGAATTACTTGTCGAATATCCAAGTTTTAAGTTGCTTTCTGAATGCTAGTTGGTTCTGAGTGAGATGAAGGTGAGTGGGGAGTGAGTTCCAGGTTTTAGCTGCGAGGTAGGAAAAGGATCTACCTCCCATGGTGGTTTTATTGATGCGAGGTACGGTAGCAAGCGCTTGGTTGGAGGATCGTAGTTGGCGGGAGGGGGTGTAGAAGGAAAGTCGTGTGTTGAGGCATTCGGGTCCAAGTTCGTAAAGTGCCTTGTGAGCGTGGGTTAGGAGGCGGAAAGTAATCCTCTTATTGACGGGGAGCCAGTGGAGGTTTTTCAGGTGACTAGAGATGTGGTCTTTACGTGGGATGTCTAGTATGAGTCTGGCTGATGCGTTCTGGATGCGTTGGAGTTTTTTCTGGAGTTTTGCAGTGATACCGGCGTATAGGGTGTTTCCGTAGTCCAGGCGGCTGGTGACCAGTGCATGGGTGACCGTTTTTCTGGTTTCGGTGGGGATCCAGCGAAATGTTTTTTTGAGCATGCGAAGAATGTTGAAGCAAGATGATGAAACGGCGTTGACTTGTCTGTTCATAGAGAGTGAGGAGTCCAGGATGACGCCCAGGTTCCGTGCGTGGTCCGTCGGGATGGGTGCTTTTCCAAGGGCCTCTGGCCACCAAGAGTCATCGCAGGTGGAGGGGGAGGTACCTAAGATAAGGACTTCTGTTTTGTCTGAGTTCAGTTTCAGACGGCTGTGCTTCATCCACTCGGCTACATCTTTCATTCCTTCATGTAGGTTGGTTTTGGCGGTGTTAGGGTCTTTGGTGAGTGAAAGGATCAGTTGAGTGTCATCCACGTAGGAGATGATGTTGAGGTTGTGTTGGCGTGCGATGGTCGCGAGGGGGCTCATGTATACGTTGAAGAGGGTGGGACTGAGTGAGGACCCTTGTGGTACGCCGCAGATGACTTCAGTGGCCTCTGAGTGGAATGGTGGGAGGCGGACTCTCTGGGTTCTTCCGGTGAGGAACGAGGTGATCCATTCCAGTGCTTTTCCTTGGATTCCGATGTTTCTGAGGCGCTGTAGAAGGGTGCTATGGCAGACTGTGTCGAAATCTGCGGAGAGGTCGAGGAGGATGAGGGCGACTGTGTCTCCATTGTCCAGTAGAGTTCGAATGTCGTCTGTTGCTGCGATGAGGGCGGTCTCTGTGCTGTGTTTGGCTCGGAAGCCGGATTGTGAGGAGTCGAGGGATTTGTTGGTTTCGAGGAAGGCGGCGAGCTGGTTGTTGACAGCTTTCTCGATGACTTTGGCCGGGAATGGGAGGAGCGAGATGGGGTGGTAGTTTTTGAGTTTGGTGGGGTCAGCTGTGGGTTTTTTCAGAAGGGCGCTGAGTTCGGCGTGTTTCCAGCTTTCTGGGAAGGTGCCGGATTTGAGGGAGCAGTTGATGACGTCTCGGAGGTGTGGTGCTATGATGGAGTCTGCTTTGTTGAAGATGTGGTGAGGACAAGGGTCTGAGGGGGATCCTGAATGGATGGAGTTCATCAGGCGAATGGTGTCCTCAGTGGAGATTGGGTTCCAGTCATTAAGGATGTTCAAGGGGGGTGAAGGTCCTGCAGAAGGTTGGGTGGGTTGGTCTCCGGGTCGGTTGTCGAAGCTGTTGTGGATGTCTGCGATTTTGTTGTGGAAGAACGAAGCTAGGGAGTCGCAGAGGGCTTGAGAGGGGGTGATGTCGTTGGAGTTGGCTGAGGGGTTGGTAAATTCTTTGACAATGTTGAATAATTCCTTGCTGTTGTGGGCGTTGTTGTCTAGTCGGTCTTTGAATGCGGATTTCTTGGCAGATCGGATAAGTTGGTGGTGTATGCGGGTGGCGTTTTTGAAGGCGTCCCTGGTGCTGGTGTTTGGGTATTTTTTCCAGGCCTTCTCGAGGGAGCGACAGAGTTTCTTTGATTTCTTAAGATCATCGTTGAACCAGGAGGCGTTTTTGCTGCCTAGTTTGCTTTGACGTTTTTTCAGCGGTGCTAGGATGTCGGCGCTGTTGGATAGCCATTGGGTGAGGTTAATGGCTGCTTGGTCGGGGTTTGAGGAGTGGGCAGGGGGGTTTTGAAGAAGCAATGAGGAGATCTGGTCGATGGTGATTTTGTTCCAGTTTCTTCGCAGAGTGGGTTGAGGATGGTTGTGAGTTGTGGTCTTATTGTAGGTGAAGTGTACGCAGATGTGGTCACTCCAATGGAGAATAGTGGTGTGACTGAAGGAGACATGTTTGCTGGAGGTGAAGATAGGGTCGAGTGTGTGACCTGCGATGTGGGTGGGCGTAGTGACAAGTTGTTTGAGTCCGAGGTTGGCGAGATTGTCCAGAAGGGAGGAGGCGTTGCTGTCATTGCTCTTTTCCAGGTGAAAGTTGAGGTCTCCCAGTAGAATGTATTTCTCGGAGGGGAGGGCGTGTGGGGTGATAAAGTCAGTGATAACGTCGCTGAATTGTGCACGGGGTCCTGGAGGTCGGTAGAGGAGTGTGCCTCTAAGTGTGGTCTTGGGGTCGGTGTGGATCTGGAAGTGAAGGTGTTCGGCGCTGGCAAGGTTGACGTCTGAGCTGGTTGAGATGCGGATGGAGTTCTTATGGACGATAGCGATGCCTCCTCCTGTTTGGTCGGTGCGGTCCTTACGGATGATCTTGTAGCCTTCCGGGATGGCAATGGTGATGTCTGGGGCTGATGAGGCGTTCATCCATGTTTCTGTTAGGAAGGCGACGCCTGGAGAAATGGAGTCTAGTAGGTTCCAGAGGTCGATGGCCTGTCTGTGGACTGAGCGGGTGTTGAGCAGGATGCATTTTAGGTGGTTGGAGTCAGATATCTGTTGTGCGTTCGAGGATGAGGAGTTTATCTTGGTGTCGTCGAACTTGCAGGAGTAGCATGTGAAGGGTCCATGGGTGTGTCCGGGAGCGTCTTGGGCGCAGTTGGGGAGTCGGCCGGGGTTAAGGGCTAGGATGGTGGAGGTGTCGTATGTAATGCGGGAGGGCTGGGCATTGCATGGACCAGGGGGTCTGGCGCTGGGCGCGGTCTTGGCGCGGACGGGCGTAAACGGGCTTACTTTTGGCGCACCCTCGGCGCGGCCGTAGCGCATGGACGCTGCACGTGGGGGCATCTGTCATTAAATGGAGAGTGGAAGGGGGAGGGGTGTGGGAGGGGCAGCAGGGAGGCGGGAGCGGGGCGAGGAGGAAGGGCTCTGGGAGACAACAACAAACAAAATGGAGGCGGTGAAAAGTCGAGTGAGGCTGGGGCATTGAGATAATAATCACAAGCGCTTTTAAACAGGCAGCGTTATTGTGCACAGATAGAGCGCAGTGCCGTTTCCGTCGCGCTGTTTCAATGGCACCAACTATGCAGTAATACAGATCACCAGCAACGCTGTTGCGCTATTAAAATGGCACAAACTAAGCAGACTTATAAATCACCAGAAGTGCTATGAGGTCAAACAAATGCACAACAAATGCACAATTTTAAGTACAAGCAGTCGGAAGTCAATGGGTGAGTAACGATACCACCAGGAGCCAGGGAGCGTGGGAGCGACCGCGTCTGACGAAGTCAAAAGAAGTCCAAAGACACCCCTGCACCTGGCGCCCCCCCGGCCTCCCGTGCCCAACTCCAGGGTGCCTACCTACCCTCCAAGATCCCAACTTACCCCTCGAAGTGTTGGTTGCTCCAGAAGATCCACCGTCCCCGGTCCTGCAGCCTTTGTTCCCTTTTCAAGATCTCTATTGAATAACATTGAGCACCCGAAGGCTCAAAAGCACCCTGCACCCAGACGCCCGAGTGCCCCTGGCAGTGCAACCTGTGTCCTATCCTACTTCCCCATTTGCCCTGAACAAGTGACCAGGAGCCCAGCTTCCACCAACCGAAGGCCCCCTGCCTCTCATTGGATAACATTGGGCATAACTACCTCTGCACCCGGCTGCCCTTGTGCCGCTGAGGGTGTACCAAATGTACCTACCTGACCCTGGGAGACCCCTGAGTCTATGCCCAGAACCTTAACTCTGCCAGTCGAGTACTTACCTAAAAGCCCATAACTCACTTTTCTTCCATAGGCTAACATTGACTGGTTTCACTTGGAAATTCTTCTGTGTGGTGTTTTAGAACTTTAAAATATTCACCTAAAATCAGCCAAAGAACGAATTCTCATTTACTCACCTGTTATCAGGAGAGACCTCAGTGCTGCTCTTCTTAGCCCAGCACAAACCCTGAAAAGTAATTTTAACCGTACTTACCAGTAACCTGAATTTTCTTCCGTAGGAAACCATGGACTGTTTTTCTGTGAAATTTCTTCTAAGTGTCGATTTTTGCAAACATCAAATATTCCTTAAAAATCGTACCAACTACCAAAACGTAATTACTTACCTGTTATAGATAGAGGTCCCAGTGCTGAACCTAGGAGTCCAGTTCTGGATTACAAAAGTAACGTGAACATACTTTACCTGCAAATTGAATTTTCTTCCGTAGGAAACCATTGACTGTTTTTCTGTGAAATTTCTTCTAAGTGTCGATTTTTGCAAACTACAAATATTCTTTAGAAAACGTACCAACTACCAAAACGTAATTACTTACCTGTTATAGATAGAGGTCCCAGTGCTGAACCTAGGAGTCCAGTACTGGATTACAAAAGTAACGAGAACCTACTTTATCTGCAGCTTGAATTTCCTTCCATAGGATAACATTAGTACTTTCAGCTGAAAAAGTTTTTGTGTCAACTTTTAAAACACAATAATATACCTTAAAAATCACTACTGTGACCAAAACGCTTTTACTTAACTGTTTACAGCTCATGCCCCGGTACTGAATCTAGGATCCAGTCTTGTAGTTAGAAAAGCAATCTACTACGTAACTAATTGCATTTAACCAGAAATTCCCATTGAGCTCAATGTTGCATTGTATTTGAAATTGTGTTGCCTATTGCAACAAACTGTACCTATTGCATTCAAAAAGTCTATTGCCTATTTGAAAAGTATTTAACTAAAGTAACTCATCCTGAGAAAGTATATTTTGATAGCTTGTTGTTTCTAAAATAAAACAACTATATCTTTTGATACAAAACCATTGGCCTAGAGTTCAGTTCTTGAGTGTGTGAGACCATTTGCTGACTGGGTGTGTACAACAAATGCTTTACACTTTCCTCTGATACTGCCTTACTGGTCGACCAAGCTACCACTTTAGAGAGTAAGGTTATATCTAACTTTAGCCTCTGCCAACCTCTGGGGCCTGGGGACCCTATACATACAGTACCTTACTTTGGTCCAGTATATATAGAGCCACTTTCCTACAAGAGCCAGTCACAATATCTAGAAGTACAATTCAGTAGGAGTTCCAGCAGCTAAAAGTAAAAAGAAATAAAGGGCAGAAGTAGTAGTTGCGGGGCAAATAATGCAACAAGAAATCACTGAACAAATGCATTTTGACACTTCTTTTTCACATAATTGCCTCATTTATGGATGCCAGAAAAAGGTGGGTTTTCTCATAAACTGGCCCCAGGATTTGGGTATTGCACAAATAATCAACAAGGTTACCCCTGGGAGGAGTGCTGCAATACTCAAACAATAACAAATCACGTGAAACTAAACAATAAATACATAACAGATCAGGGCAGACAAAAGCAGGGGAGGCACAGAAAGTATATCAGCAACACAACACAGTTATTTCTACTATATGTTTGCACACTCTATAATCAAAAAAGACTACATAAACAGCATCCCAAAATATGTTCATTAATCACAGGAAACAAATTTCAAAGATGATACCACAAGGTTGGATCTTATGAGAATCCCCTAAGTAAGTCACAAAAGGATGAGATTTTGAAAAGGGTGTAGCCCAAACAATGGCAAAAAGCCAACATTGTGGTCCCTTCAGTTATTCAAAGGGACCATTATCAGGGATGTAAAAGGCAGTCACCATGTGCCACCCTCTCAAAGCCAATTTCAGTTTCAAGGTCAGTAGGAAATAATGTTATAAATTGGATCTCTAGTTGGCAGAGCTGTGCACCCTGTCCACAATCCTAGTCAGGGTAAAGTAGATACACGGTGAGAATTTGGCCTGGTATATGATGTCCACTAATTAAAGTGGGCACCGTGCACCAGTCCAGACAACCCTCATGGTGATTTAATAGGTCTCAGATAACCATAAAAAGCTATCCAAGTGGTAGCTGTGGAGAGCAGCCTTTAGGCTTAGTCTTGAAGGAATGTAAAGCAGCTTGTTTTACCAGAATGCAATGTTATAGTATAGTATAAGGGCTAGATGTACGACCATTGGAAATTGCAACTGCAAATTGCGACAAACAGCGAGTCGCAATTTGCGAGTCGCAATTTCCAATGTACAACAGTGTCTGAGACACTGTTAGCGATTCCCAATGGGGTCGCAAATTGCATGCCTCATGAATATTAATGAGGCCGTCACAATTTGCGACCCTATTAAGAATGGCGGGCACTCCCAGGAATGGTGGCCTGCTGGGGTCAGCAGTCCTCCATGTCTGGGACTGCTTTTAAATACAGCAGTTTTTTTAATGCAGCCCGTTTTCCTTAAAGGAAAACGGGATGCATTTAATAAAAATTGTAAATTTTTAAAAAAATGTTGAGGGGAGGCAATGGTCCCTGCCACCACTGCCTGCCCTTAAAAAATATTTGCGCCTGCATTCCCAAAGGGGAAGGGTGAGTGTTTTCATGGCTTGTGTGGTCGCTATTGGGAAGGAAACACACCTTCCTAATAGCGAGTCTCTAAACACTATTTTGCAAGTCGCAATTTATTTGAGACTCCCAAAATAGTGTTAGTACATAGCCCACAGGATTTTTGCATGAGCAAACGGGACTGAAACCCATTTGCGCATGCAAAAATCTGTCGTACATCTGGCCCCTAAATGAAAAGAGAACCACACAGCAGTTGAACACGATTGCATGCTCCGTACAAGTCTATGTGAAAGTCATGGTTGGAATTTTAAAGTTTAAGGACCCTTCCCAGTGGACTTCGAAGAAACCATTTGGAAGACAGAAGGTTGGAGAGCCACCCCATCCATGAATACCGAAGTAGCCATATTACCTAATCCATGGAAGCTGGGTGCATAGGTGTGAAGTGGCATCGGGAACTGCTGTTGAACGCAATGGAGGATTTCAAAGAAAAGCCGCTGCTGGAAGAGGAGAAAGTGTCTGTTGGAATCCAAACATGGATTCTTGTTGAGGAGTACCTGAAAGCAGAGGTGACAGAGTCTGGGTCACTTGAGATTGACAGGGGGCCCGGTAGACGAATTCTCACCAATGTCGGGTGCTTCAAGATAATTGACTGGGACCTTGACTCTGAAGCTGCGGGTACCAGGCGACGTCGAGGACAACCAGGAGCTGGATACAAGCTGCCCCACGAAGGATGTTGAGTGCTGAGGAGCCGTTGTCCGGCGGGAGCACCAACAAGCAATGGCAATGGCAACCCACACATTATGTCAAGAAAGTGTACGGTTTGGACCAGCAAAGTCCAGGAGACTCAGCACACACAGGGGAGCCAGGGCAGGCCCCGAGAAATCAGGGGAGCTCAAGGAAAACAAAGTTGCCCCTCAAATGGACCCACAGTCCAGAGGCACAGGAGTCACTAGAGGACCTCTAGCAAAAACAGCAGGCCACGGAGCATCGGTGGAAGGCGTTTGAAGATTTTTGTAGGGGAAGTTGCTAAAGGTTGGGGCTAGTAGCCCAATGCACTTATTACAGAAATGCCAACAAGCACTTGCACTTGCAACAGTACACGCTGCACAGGGATTCGGGTATTGCAGCCCCCACAAGAGATTCTGACTTCAAACCGAGTGAGAGGGCTGATCGGGCTTCAAGGAACATAGGAACCCACCTCCTGTGTTGCTGAACCCTTTGGAGTTTGTAGGAGCTTGGAATCAGCAGACTGGTCGGCAGTGTTGTGGTGCCTGCGAATGCAGGGGAGTGACACCTTCACTCCAAGGGAGATAATCCTCAGGTGTCTTGGATGCTCGCCAGGTCCTATCTGGTCTGTATGGTGTACAATCACGGACAATGCAGCAGACTGAGAGCGAGATGAAGTCAGGCCCAAACGAAGTCCAGCGAAGTCCAGAGAGCCCAGATGGTTGAAGTGCAGTGGTTTTAGTTCTGATGAATCTATGGTCCTACAACCAGGTAAGCCCTTAAGTACCCACGGGAGAGGGATGTAAATATTCAGTGATCCTAGGGGAGGGTCTGGCCTGGGGGAGGTTAGTTCCATGTCCTTTGTCCAGTTTAGCGCTATAGCGGAAGCCAATGGCACCCAGGACTGGTTTGAACTGGACTATGCACAGGAACACCATATGTGCCCCTCATGCAGGCTTTCAGTCTCGGCAAGCGCACCCACCCAGTCCTAATACACTAAATCCTGTCTGGGAGGTGGTCAAGCCTATTGTCCTGACTTGCCCTGCTCGAGCTTGGCTCGAGCAGGAGGGCAGAAATGTGTCTCTGGTTGGCAGCAACCATTTTATGCTGTCTGGAGCTGGAAGGCTGGTACCAGGAACACAAAGAGCCCATGAAAAGCCTTCCTGGTGGGTGAAATCATACCTACCACACCAGTTACAGGTGTGGGGGTATGATTCCAACATGTTTGACACCAAACACAATAGGGTTGGTTGCATTCATTTTCAAGATGGTCATCATGTGGTCACGTAATGCCCCTCTATGTATAGTATATGGCTGCTTCACTGACAACCCCGGAGAAGGGACTCCGTAGGCTGTAAGGGTGTCCTGCTCATGCAGGGGCATCCTCTCACTTAGAACCCATCAGGACTGGACCTAAAAACCCTCTGTTAGCATAAAATACCTCCCAGTAGTTGTTAAAATACATAAGAACAACCGTTACCGACCTGGTCGGTATTTGCCTAACCAATGGTCAACCCTTCTGTTCACTACTCGAATGATCGTGTTGCGGCGGAATTCTAAGATGGCCACCGGTGTGGTTCATTAAAGTTGCTGGTCTAGTGTTTGAGGATTCTTCAGCAAGCTCACCTTGCTGAAGCGTTTACGCGCAGCGAAGTGTGCACTTCAACTGAAGACTTGAGGCGAACGGTTGCTTTTTCCAAGGCTGCCATTTCGATAATCTTGTTTCTTGCGCAGTGAGTACAGAGAAGTATTCCCTACTGTCAGACTTCATTCCGCGGCTGCGGTAAGTCTAGAATTTCAATGTTTAAGGATTTTGGAGAATTACTGGAGCTGCAGAATTTAGCGCTTGAATATAGGGTTTAGAGCTTTTCCACTGAAAACATTATTCTTAGTTCCGAGTTAAGACAGAGAATTGCGAGAGGCAGTCCAGAGTGTAGATTCAGCAGTCAATGAAGTAAACACTACAATTTATAGAGACAGTTAATACTAGATTCAGGACTAATAAAGGACAGTAACTCTTGGCAGTACATGGAACTACAACTAATTACAGAGACTTCACACACACAGGAAGATTGGAAGAGCTACTAGTAGGTGGGTATATATATATATATATATATATATATTCACTGAAAAAACCATAGGTTATAGACCATATATAGTTAGGGATTAGCATTTAAAAAACCTTATTTTATTTGCACAAAACCATTGAAATTCCATATATAGTTAGTTGCACTAACTATATATCGCGGACCCGCAATCCACTGCTAATGATGTCACATATTACATCATTCATGACATGGTCAGTGACATCACTGATGACATCACTGATGACATCTCAAATGACATCACTGATGACATCACTGACATCTCATTTGACATTACTGATTACATCACTGATGATATCATTTATGTGATAATACATCTTCAGACTCTAATATAACCTTAGATACACTCAGTGTAAACAGGCATTCACAGACTGTCACACATCCATGGAGTTACTCACACACCTAGTCAGTCATGCAAAGAATCAATCACATCTCCATTTCCTTAACTATACAGTTATACACACCTTACTTATTCAAACATATACTAACACATATTTACTCTCGTATACAATCCTTGATACAAGTTCACAATGATTCATACAGCCACTCTCACATTCACTGGCTCTTATGTTCAGTTATTTATATATGTCAACTCTCACATGGAGTGTGTTTTACATATGTACTTACTTTGACATGTAGAACTGAGATATCCATTCACTCACCAATATACTCATGCACACAGTCAACTGTCCATACAGCTGTTTCTACATGCACTTTTGAACCCATACACCTAGGGAATCAACTGCTCACACATCTATGCACAGAGTTATACACCTCCCAGCCACCCACACACATACTCAGTCTCCCATACAAATACTTGGGCAACCATTCAATAACCCATATAGTTACTGATATAGCTACTGATTTAAACATGCAGCAGTTTACAGAAGAACATAAATAATGATTGCCAAATTAAGACACTTTAATCACTAACCCATGCACTCAGTGAGACACATTTAATCATTCTCTCATACAGTCAGTCATGCACCTACTAAATCCTTCATCCAGACACTTATACATCCACTCATTCTTCAATATGTAAGACATATTTTAACTTTACAGAAACATACAGTCACTGGGTGTTGTCATCAGTGATGTCATCAGTGATGTCATTTGAGATGTCATCAGTGATGTCATCAGTGATGTCACTGACCATGTCATGAATGATGTAATATGTGACATCATTAGCAGTGGATTGCGGGTCCGCGATATATAGTTAGTGCAACTAACTATATATGGAATTTCAATGGTTTTGTGCAAATAAAATAAGGTTTTTTAAATGCTAATCCCTAACTATATATGGTCTATAACCTATGGTTTTTTCAGTGAATTTTCAAGGTTTTGTAAATGCAAATTCCTAACTATATATGGTCTATAACCTATGGTTTTTTCTGTGAATTTCATTGGTTTTTTAAAAGCTAATATCTATAGCTGTAAAATATATTCTTTATTAAGTGACGTATCACGTAGCCCGTGAGACGCCTCATGATGCATCGCATAACCGTGACGTATCGTCTCTGCAGCGCAAACCAAACCCAAAACGTAAGCGCGCCAGAACACGCTTAAAGATATATATATATTTTTTTAACCTTAATTAGACAAAATCTACACGTGCACATATCACAAACGTTCAAAAAACACAATATGTCGGACTCCCGTTACGCTGCCGGTTAGCTGCCTGGTTAACGTACCAGGAAGCACCTTTACCGCGAAAAATCGCAATTTTTTTTTTTTCACCCCCCAGGGAACTTTAATAGCCCCTCATCAATCCTAGGGGTTCAGGAGGGGTCTGCCTTACCCCTTTCATTCATTTACACCTTTTTTTTTCCACCTCTTGTCTCTCGATCCCACTGAGAGACAAGATGGCGGCCGCTCCAGACTGTTTACAATGATAACAGCCAATCAGCTTCTCCTCAGACTCCCGTTACACTGCCGGTTAGCTTCCCGGTTAGCTGCCCGGTTAGCTGCCCAGTTCGCGTACCAAGACGCGTCTCTACGGCGAAAAAATCGGATTTTTTTTTTGTTTTTTTTTTTGCCCCGCGTGGCTTTATAATATCCCCCTCATCAATCCTAGGGGGTCAGAAGGAGTCTACCTTGCCCTCTTTCCTTCATTTCCCCCTTTGTTTTGGCCTCCTCTTGTCTCTCGATCCTACCGAGAGACAAGATGGCGGCCGCTCCGGACTGTTTACAATATTGACAGCCAATCAGCTACTCCTCAGACTCCCGTTACACTGCCGGTTAGCTTCCCGGTTAGCTGCCCGGTTAGCTGCCCGGTTCGCGTACAAAGACGCGTCTCTACGGCGAAAAAATCGGATTTTTTATTTTTTTTTGGGTTACACTGCCGGTTAGCTTCCCGGTTAGCTGCCCGGTTAGCTGCCTGGTTCGCGTACCAAGACGCGTCTCTACGGCGACAAAATCTGAATTTTTTTTTTTTTTTGGGCCCGGCGTGGCTCCATAATATCCCCCTCATCAATCCTAGGGGGTCAGAAGGGGTCTACCTTGCCCTCTTTCCTTCATTTCCCCCTTTGTTTTGGCCTCCTCTTGTCTCTCGATCCTACCGAGAGACAAGATGGCGGCCGCTCCAGACTGTTTACAATATTGACAGCCAATCAGCTACTCCTCAGACTCCCGTTACACTGCCGGTTAGCTTCCCCGTTAGCTGCCCGGTTCGCGTACCAAGACGCGTCTCTACGGCGAAAAAATCGGATTTTTTTTTTTTTTTTTGGGTTACACTGCCGGTTAGCTTCCCGGTTAGCTGCCCGGTTAGCTGCCCGGTTCGCGTACCAAGACGCGTCTCTACGGCGAAAAAATCGGAATTTTTTTTTTTTTTGGGTTACACTGCCGGTTAGCTTCCCGGTTAGCTGCCCGGTTAGCTGCCCGGTTCGCGTACCAAGACGCGTCTCTACGGCGAAAAAAATCGGATTTTTTTTTTTTTTTTTTTTTGGGTTACACTGCCGGTTAGCTTCCTGGTTAGCTGCCCGGTTAGCTGCCCGGTTCGCGAACCAAGACGCGTCTCTACGGCGAAAAAAATCGGAATTTTTTTTTTTTTTTTGGGGCCCGGCGTGGCTCTATAATATCCCCCTCATCAATCCTAGGGGGTCAGAAGGGGTCTACCTTGCCCCCTTTCCTTCATTTCCCCCTTTGTTTTGGCCTCCTCTTGTCTCTCGATCCTACCGAGAGACAAGATGGCGGCCGCTCCGGACTGTTTAGAATGTTGACAGACACCGGAGAGCCAATCAGCTTCGCTTCGCAAAGTTCCGATACGCGAAAAGTTCGCGAACCGGAGCGCTGCCCGGAGCGCTGTTACAGATATATATCTTGTTTTAAACGTTAATTTCTCAAAATCCACTGAAGCACATATATTGAGACCTAGCAAAGGCACATCGGGCTAACAGTCCCTACAATTTTGCCAAGTTTCGTGGAAATCCATTCAGCCGTTCGGGCTAAAAGTGAGGCCAACCGCCCTATGGAAATTAACATGGGAAAAACGTGTTTTGGGACCCCCCTTTTTTCTCAGCCCCCCCTTGACGAACCCCCCCAAATTTCCAGGAGCTGCTCAGAAACAAAATGTGCCATTTTCCTGAAAATTTCAGCCAATTCCGTCCACAAACGCCAAAGTTATTAGGCATAGAATTTTCAAAAGTTCCATAGAGAAAAAATCCTAACTATATATACCTACTGGCTATCGCCAGTAGGTAATATATATATATATATATATATACATATATATATATATATATATATATATATATATATATATATATATATATATATATATATATCCACAAAGTACCTTTATCCGTTTGAATAAAACGTCGCCGACACTCAGAAAGTTGCTGTGCACGAAGGATTTAAATAAGGCAGGAAAACAACGTGTTTCGCTTCACAGCTTGATCACGTCTTCGGAAGGGATGCTTAATCTCCTCATAAAATTTGCTTGGAAAGACAGGGAGAAGGCATTACAGGACATCGAGGCGCTGGAGAAGGAGATCGTGGAGTTAGCAGACCAGGGACAACTGGACACAGAAAAGGAGTCCATGAAGAAAAGGCTAACCAGCTACGAAAAAAAGATCCAATTGAGGAAACAACAGAAGTTCGAACGTGACGCTCGCGACTACGAGCAAGGAAGGATATCAACATTTGCACGCAAGTACGACGCACCACGCCGGTACCTGAGAGCCAGACGACAAAAACCTCAAGCATCACAAGATACCTCAGAGTCCGAGGTCACAAGCGCGGAACAATCTGAGGACGAAACACAGAACAGAAGTCAGCAAAGTACACAAGCATGCGAGCCACCTTCTTTTCATGAGGAATACGATCTAATCCGCCACAATTGGTTGAGGGATGGGAAGAAGCGCCCTCCAGAACAAACCACAAGCACAAGCGGAGACGCATCACGAGACATGGAGGGAGGAGGTGTAGACAGAGGCACTAAAAAACAGAGGAACCGGCAGGCCAGGACAAAGAGGAACTAACGGAGGATTTGAATATAATCAACCTTTCTCAAAGAGTCCTCACAACAGATGAAGAAAAGGTCCTAAAGTTGGGACTTACTTTCTGTCCAACAGGCCGTTATGAATACGCTCAAACTCAAATAGACCTGTTTCTATTCATCCAGAAATTGAAACTCTGGAAGTACTTTAAACAAAAAGCGCTTAAAGATAAAACATATGGTTCACACATGAAGACTAGTGCAGCCCACGCAGATCCCACTGAGATGAGCATAAGCGATCTCGAAAGTTTGGCTGTACTTGAAGACCTATTGGAAGAAGGCGGGAGCCAAATCACACCGCCAGTTGATGCAATAGATAGAGGCACATCCATAGGCATAAATCAGATCGGTGAACCTAGCACTTTCAAGCCAACCTCTCGCTTCCTCCCCCAGACACCAATGGATGCAGTGGATGTTTTTTCAGAAGCAGTCAATCAAGGCCTACAGAAGCTGTCCAAACTTGAAGAATCACAGAAGGGTAACATCAAATAGAATCTTTCATTTAAACAAAGAGAAGCCATTACTAGTTTGGAACAAGATGACTCAATAGTGATAAAGCCTTCAGATAAAGGCGGGAATGTTGTTATCCAGAGTCGTGACAACTACTGTAAGGAAGCCCTGTGTCAACTACTGGACCGTAACAATTACATGCCTACAACGGAACGCGAATGTCAAGAGAGTATTCGGAACTATCATTCCCTTGTTGAACACTGGTATGGGAAAGGAATACTAGGAAGGGAGGAATACTTATTCTTGCAAAATAAACAGCCGAGACTACCTAGTTTTTATCACCTTCCGAAGATCCACAAGAATGCCACTCAACCACCAGGGAGACCAATCGTGTCATCCATTGGAGGACTAACTGAAAAAATGTCGAAATTTATTGACTCATTTTTGGCCCCATGGGTATCGCAGTTGAGCTCCTATACGAAGGACTCTAAAGACTTTCTAAGGCAAATACAAGACGTGGAGTGGGAAAACGATCTAGTGATGATAACTATGGACATCTCGAGTCTCTATACGAGCATTAGACACCATGATGGAATTGCAGCAGTTAAGACTTTCTTGAATCTACGACCCGCCCGATACCTGGAACATAGCAGAATGATTTTGGACTTCATATCCTTCTGTCTAAATAATAACATCTTTATTTTCCAGAATCAGCGATACAGACAAGTGAGGGGGACTGCGATGGGCACCTGCTTCGCCCCCAGCTATGCGAACCTTTTCGTAGGCTGGTGGGAGAAGCAGGTGGCCTGGGCAGACGATAAAACCCCATGGGTGGACAGGGTGATATGCTGGAGAAGGTATATCGACGACCTCTTCCTTATCTGGAGAGGGTCCGAACTCTCAGCACAGGAGTACATCGAGATTCTAAATCAGAGCAATCTTAACCTGCAATTCACATATAATATGAGTAGGGCTCCCGGTTTTCCGTTTAAACGGATTTTTACATATAAATACAGACGGAAAACAATTTTTCCTTTGTCTGTATTTATATGTAAAAATGGGAAAATACTAGTAAATGGCCGTGCTTCAGCCCAGAGTTGCCATGCCCCTGTTCCTTTTGTTGCTGCCCCAGCCCTTCTTTTGAACTCCGCATCTGTTGACAAGTCACTTTCAGTGGCCTCAGGGGACATATTAATGGCGCGCAGCGCCACGGGGCTAAGAGAGCTTCAGACCTGTGACCCCGCTGCCCCCCCTGTGTGTCAGCCCGGCTTCCTGGGGTCACACACAGCTGCACAAGTACTTCAGAGGTCTTTAAAAGACCATTTATTTAATAACGAGGCTTTGTTGTGTTTTCTCACCCCTTCACTTCATAGCGTCCTTGCATCTCTGCTCTGCAAATTGCTGGGAGAATGCTGGGAGAATCAGCCCTCACCCCAACCCCGAAATTCTTCGTAGCACACACCCCGTAATTTGACTCTACATCCCAGCCCAGGTAGAAGGGAGCAGGGCATTAGCAGAACAAAGGATTCTTGGCAGGGCACATTAGCGAGCAATCACTGAGGTGTTACTCACGCAGCACCAAAGAAAGGCAACCTATTTCTTCAATCTCCATAAAACGGGGAATAGGCCACTCGAAAATCAAACACTGACACTCACACAGAAGCCTGCTTTATCTCACTGTTGTGGTTTATGCTCGCTATTTCCAGAGCTGTAAAACAATTTGCGTAAACTCAAGTGTAAAGGTTTAAAATGCCTGCAATACCTGGAAATCACATTTCAGGATGCCTGACATCATTGATGAGTCATAGAAATTCTGTCATGAAATGTGAGAGAATGTCACAAGCTGCGTTGTGCAAATTGTTAACTTTACTAAAATTAGGAGAAATTAGAAACGTTTTTTGAACCATTTACCGCCTCCATCTTGCAGTCCCATGAACCAAGTGTATGCCAGCACAGAGTGGCAGTGGGCAAACACACTAACTCATCAAATGAAAATGCATTAGTTATTTCATGTCAGGATCCATTACATAGTCTGTATCTGCACTTTAAATTCTGCAACCATGCTGTGATGACACTGAACAGCACTGTGTTTTTATAATGCCAAATAATACATTGCAGGATGAATAGTGTTTGACCAGGCAGCATTTGTACACATTTTGTTAAAAAAAATGTTAATAAACATTAGTGCGCAAACGCAGTTACACAGAGGAAAACAGAAATTCTCAAATTGAGAGTACTCAATAGTTAAGTAGACAGGTGCAGCCTGTGAGAGGTGATAGGTTTTGAATTGCCCCAGTCACTGTTTCCACTCCTATATTTGATGACAATATTCCCCAGCATAAAACTTTAGCTCTCATTACCCCGAGAACACCTTCTATTGCAAATACCTAGAGTTCAGCGCAGCAATCTCTCAATAGGCTCTTCCTCTGCTGCATGTGCCTGTACAGTGTTCAGTGCTGAGGGCTGTCCAAAATAATGTGGTCAGGCCCAGGATGTTGGAAAAACATTAGCCTATGTCATCTCATGTTCTGGGTCTGCAAGAACTAGTCCTAGATCCAACTTTTGTAGCTGGACGCACACTTAACCCCATGTCTGTCTTCAGCCTGGTGGCTTGTGGTGTCCCTTTTGCATTGTGGTTGTTGTGTGTTGAGTTTGTTGCCATGTAGTTTGTTGTTCCCTCGGCTCTTGTGTCCGTGTATCTTGGGGACTGAAATAAATGTGGAAAAATACTAGCTGTAGCTTCATTTTTTGCTTGAGGCAAAAATAAATGCGGATAAATACAGAAAAAATGCCAAAAAAATAAATATGGATAAATACAGACGGAAATGGCAAAAAAATAAATACCATAAAACCGGGAGCCCTAAATATGAGCAAGAAAGAAGTCAGCTTTTTAGATCTAAGGGTATTCGTTGACTCAGGCACGATTCAGACTGCCCTCTTTAGAAAGGAGAGGGCAGGTAACTCTGTCCTACACGGACGCAGCAGACATCCGACTTCCCTAGTTAAGAGCATCCCCTACGGGGAACTGTTGAGGATAAAGCGCAACAGCTCCCTGGAAAGAGATTTCACAGAGGCCGCACAAAAAAGCGTGAAACGCTTTAGATCCCGTGGCTATTCTAGAACCGTCCTCCAACAAGCTGAAGAGAAAGCTAAAAAAGTTGAGAGACATACCCTACTGCAGGATAAAAAAACTGACACTTCTAAAGGAGGGAATGGCATCATTAGACTCATCACAAACTATTCGGTGGCAGCGAATAAAGTCAGAGCCATCATGTCAAAAAATTGGGGGATCCTTCAATTCGATACCATAATTGGGAAGGACCTGCAAAAACACCCAATGATAACATTCAGGAGAATAAGATCATTGAAAGACAGATTGGTCACAAGCCACCTACCAAAGGAGAAGTCTAAAGGAGAACTGCACGTCATGCATGGCTCATATCCATGCGGGAAATGCAAGGCCTGCAGTAATAGTCAGAGGGTACTAACCTATCAGGTGCCACATAAGGATTCCAAAATCAAAATCAACAAGTTTATCACTTGTTCTACCACATTTGTGGTGTATTGCCTGAAGTGCCCCTGCGGACTTATGTACGTAGGGAGCACAACGAAGGCAGTTAAGCTTAGAATCCTAGAACACCAACGGGCCATCGCCAACAAGGATGAAAGCTATCCGATGGCCCGACACTTTGCTAGTCACCACAACAGTGATAGGACTCTACTTACCTTCTTCAGCTTAGACTGCATCCCTCAAGACATCAGGGGTGGAGATCTGAAACGTAGACTTAGACGATTGGAGTCACGATATATTATCGATCTCCAAACGAAGTCACTAGGAGGACTTAACGCAGGGGAAGAGCTACTATCACATTTATAACACGATTACCGTATGAATTGAACTGTGTCACTATCTGAGAGATTTACACCTACGTAAAATGCTTTAAGAAATTAATTGGTTTACAGCTTGATCCCTTTTGATGAATTGATATTGGAATTTGATTTATTAGTGTTATGTAAAGTTCTGGTCAATCTGATTTGCAGTCTCACTAATATGGCCATTCAGGCCTTAATCACTGAATTAATTCATCACAGGTTTATGGGGTATAGAAACTTTTTCGAACTGTTTACCAGTGTACTATATTGATTAGTCGTGCAATGCAACTGATGCTGATTTATGAATACTAGGTTTTGACTTTAAACCAATGAATTTGCCCATCCAGGGCTAAATGTCAATATTAGATTATCTAATTTAATTTAACTTGTAATGAAAAGGGTTGAATGATTTGTGCAGCACTACAGGTAGGTGTGAGCGGGAAATCCGTTACGCTCGCGGATTTTGCGGATTTTTGGGAAATCCGCAATCCGCGAATTTTGCGGATTTCCCGCAAAATCCGTAAAAAAATATCCGCGAACGTAACGGGTTCAAAAGTTGAACCCCCACTCATGCAACTATTTTACAATGGCGCCAGCAAGCTGCCAGCGCCGTTGTAAAATAGTTACAAAGTTAGCTTGCACAGGAACCACTAGATAAAATGAAGCAGGTGCTGCTTTATTTTATCTCAGTGCTTCCTGTGCAAGCTAACTTTGTAACTATTTTACAACGGCACTGGCAGCTTGCTGGCGCCATTGTAAAATAGTTGCATGGCTGGGCACAGGTCAGGTCTGGAGCTCACTCAAGGGACCCCTGCGCCCTTCGCGGCGATTGCATAGTAACACACACATGGTCACTCGAACTAGTTGATGCTCAAATTCAGTGACTCATTCATTAGCCCAAAAACAATCGTGAGAGTCGTCGAGGCTGAACAGGTGTGCCTTCTTCCCAAATCTACCGTGGAAAATCAGCTGTGATGCTGGATAGGCTTTGCATCCTTGACTTTCACGAGCGCAATACCCGAGCTTCTTTCTCTTCATCTGCTGAACTGATCTTTCTCTGACCTTTTATTCACACAAGAGGCACATACCCTACTGGGCACATTGTGTTCGCACGGGTTTCTACAAGTTCGCACGCGTTTTGTACAATTTCGCAATTTGCGAAATTGTACAAAACCCTCGCGAACTTGCAGAAACCCGTGCGAACATAAAAAAAAAATCCGCAAATTCGCGGGAATTCGCGGATTTTGCGGATTGCGAGTTCGCAAATCCGCAAAATTCGCGAATGCGAGATTCGCAAAATTCGCCCATACCTAACTACAGGCATTGCTAGAAATGAGTTTTGTTTTGTTTGTAACGAGCGTTATTTCACCATTCAAAGATGGCGCTTTAATTATGGTAATTGTCCGTTTTTACCTTCAATGATTAATGCTTTAATTTACTTCCGCCTTGCCGTCGCCAGCTGACACTGACGAAGGCAAGTGCTGAAACGCGTCTGTTTTTTGGATTTGGGCGCAAATAAACCGTATTTGGTTTAGACTGCTGTGAGTGCTGATTTATTGCCGGTTTTCAGCCTGCAGAGCTTGAATATATATATATATATATATACCTGTTCTGGAACCAATTCTTCTGGAACTTCGTCAAGGTAGTATTATTGAAGTCTCCATCTGCTGAAAGAAAAGTAGACACATGTAAAAGGTTTAACAGTTATTGAGTGGTAACAAGATATAGAGAGTAGCATAGAGACATTGATTCCATATATAACAGTACTGTTCAATCTTTTCATTAGTGTCAACATAGAACAGAAACACAGTGTAGCTGCAACCAGACTAAACCTCTCAAGAGAGCAGATAGCCACCAAGTTAAGGAAGGTAATCAAGGTTAGAGTCAGTGTAATAGTTAAATCTGGTTCAAGCTTATGTTGCGAAAGTTGTTAATTGCACAGGAAGGTCAAGCAGAAGGTGTAGCAGACCAGTCCAGCTCAAGCACAGTGTGGCATTTTCTCTTTTCTTGTAGGTAAAGGGGCAAAAGGATTGCCCACTCCCACCGCACAGTTGCTGTGCCTCTCTGGCGTCGCTTTTAACACTTTACATTAAAGTTCTTTTTAAACATTATTTGCCATTCTTTTAACAGTCTCTGCATAAATCCATTAATCCACGTTAGTACATGCTATATATCACTCCACACTCAGGTTTCTGCTGCAATTTTCAAGTTTCTAGTACGAATGCTGTGCCCATCCGGACCTCTTGCATAACCACTCCCCGTTTCCCCCTCTTTGCTGCTTGGATGCTATATGCGCTGAGTAGTGGAGTCTGGGAATTGAGGAATAATCATCGGCTTCTGCAGAAGTACAGAGTTCTGGACCCGGTACTTGACAGAACCAAGCACCCTGTCCTCAGGATTGTAAGGGCCTGCTATAGGGGTGACCTATAGGTTTTAAGTGCTGTGAACCTTAGATATAGTACACCTATATCTCAAGTAAGTGGTGCATGCACTAATTTACACATTGCTGCAATGGCAGGCCTGTAGTTCCCTTTTGAATTGTCTCTCATGGGCGGAATAATACATGCTGCAGCCCATGGGAGACCTCTTGGGTACCTATGCCCTGGATACATATGTACCATATACTAGGGACTGACAAGGGTACCCCAGTATCCAATCTGGTATGAACCTAAGTACATGCATAACAGTTTAAGGAGAAAGCAGATAGACTGGGGTCCTGATTAGCAAGATCCCAGTCAGACTACTCAAAAACAGTGTCACATCAAGCAAAAAGTGGGGGTAACCATAAGAAGCAGATCCTACTTTCCGACATACACAATTAAAGATACGTGTGGTTATCTCTCTGGTAGCTTGGCACAGAGCAGTCAGGCTTTATCTAAAGATGCAATGTGTAATGTTATATTTTAAAAACACACAGTAACACAATGAAAACACCACAAAAATACTCCACACAGGCTTAGAACAATAGAGAATAATGTTATGAGTACAAGCCCAAAACAACAAAAATCCAATATGTACAACCCAAGTTATGAATTTTCAAAGATGACATCAAAATCTAGTGTTTAGCATCAAATAGCACTTAGGGGTTACTTGAGGTCGTACTGGAATGGGGGGAATCCAAAGATCACAATAGAGGGCAGGCCAGCTACAGGACTCGTGCAGGTCCTGTGGAAAAAGTACCTTGAATGGAGCAAAGTGTCAACATCAAAGTCTCGATGCGTCGGTTCTGATCTGCTCAGGCGATGAAGAACCCCTTTATGATGCAGGCACTGTGTTGTCATGGAGTCATGCTGTCTGTTGTTGTTGTGCTGTGCTGTGCTGTCCATCGAAGTGATGTCATTGATCAGCTCCTGCATTGTTGTTGAAGGTCAATGCGTTGATTCCAATTGGTGTAAAGTCGTTACTGCATCAATTTGAATGGTTCTGAACAGTATCCATCACCTTTCAAGGGCCCAGAACTGGATTTGCACCACTTGGCAGGACAGGACTCACAGATGGCAGAGTCCAGGTGTTGTTGCAGAGGTGGAGGAAGTCCTTGATGGTCCAGAGGCATCAGAACAGGTCCAAGCCAGCAAGCCCTTAGAGTCACTTCTGGGTTCAAGTTAGAGGGATCTAGTCCTTGTCCTCAGGAGGGCTGATATCAACAGGCAGCAGGGCAGCACAGGAAATCAGAAAAGCAGTTCTTCCAGAGCAGCAGTCAAGCAGAGTAGGAATCCTTGGAGCACAGCAGCCTTCACTCCTGGCAGAGTTCTTCACAGACCAGAGCCCCATTGCTTATGCCTTTGATGTGGGGTGGACTTCAAAGCAGGGCATTTGAAGTGGCCACAGGGTTTTTCCAGTCCTGGCTCCAGGCTATTAGTAGGGGGTAATCAGCCCTTCATGTGGAAAACAAGACACTGCCTATTCAGGTGCAAATGTCTGCTCCCCCTCTCTTCCTGCAGAGGAAGAGCTATCAGAATGAAGATGAATGAAGATGAGTTCTCTGTCACACCTACCCTCTTTATGTTTGTGGCTGCTAGAGGGAAAGCATATAATGTAGTTGTCACACTCCCCAGATGTGTTTTGACGACATTCTGCAAGGCACACAGAGCAATAGGAGCAGAGAAATGTCCACTTTCTGCAAGCGGCATTTCTAAAACAGTAATGATAAATACAACTTTTCCAGTAAAGAGGATTTATCATTACCATTTCAAAGATTTGAAACATGATGTAGATACTCCTCTCTGATAATATCACGAATTGCAACTTAGAGGTGTGTTAAGGAATACCCTATGCTAGCCTCTGAGAGCAGTTGACCTCACAGTAGTGAAAAATTAATGTGTGTGTTTGTCACTCCCAGGACATGCACAACTTACCAGTAAGTGTCCTACCTTTTACTCACACAGCACCCTGCCCCATGGGCTACCAAGGGCATATGTTAGGGGTGACATATGTGTAATAAAAGTGGAGTTTAAGGCTTGCTAAGTAGTTATAAATGCCAAGTCAACTGCTCACACAGACGCTGCAATTACAACCCTTAGACCAGACAAAAAGGCTACTTGTCTGGTTGGCACAGTCAGTGTTGCATGCCCACTAGTAGCATTTTAATTTACATGCCCTAAGTATGTGGTATACCACTTTACAAAGGACGTAAGAGTAAATTAAATTTGCCAGACAGGTGTAAAACAATTATCGCATATTTAGAGAAGATAGCATATGCATTTTAGCACTGGTTAGCAGTGTTAAAGTGTTCAGAGTTCTAAAGCCAACAAAAACAAGGCCAGGAAATGAGGAGGAGGAGGAAGACAAAAAGTTAAGGTTGACCCATCAGAGAGGGCCATTTCCCCGCAAATATCATAACAATTAAAAATGGATAACACCAATTTTAGCAGTTGTATCTGTGTGATTCATTTGATATATATCAAACACTACACATTTTTTTAATTGTAACTTGTAAGTACAAAACAATCTATATTCTATTGGTTACACTTTGTGCTGAGACAAGGTTTGAGTTTTAGTAATTATATGCATAGTTGAACTGAACAAACAAAAATGTCAAAGATTCCAATGAATAAGATTTTTTATATATATGGAATAACTTCAAAATATTTTCAGAATATATCTCTAGAATATTTAATCATGCATTATTCAATGTGCATCACATTTTAAGCATTGTCCAGTAAATAAATAGGTATACAAATATACATTTCTTCAACTATTTAAATTCACATTCAAGAGGCCAATAAACTTAGGGTCATATTTATGAGAAACGAATGCAGCGTGGTGCAGCAAGTTAATTTGCTGCGCCATGCTGCGTGAGTTTGAGGCACAGGGATGCAACATATTTACAGCAACATGATCATCTCTTTGCCTTTCTCTGCGCTGGAGCTCAAACAGCTGCCATGCCAGGCACTCTTGCACCAAGGATGCCTGCGCCGTAGGGAGATTGTTTTATGCAGGAAGGGGCACCTTCCTGTTCAGAAAAAAAAATCACTTGAGGTGATTTCCTCTTCCAATGAGTGCTGTAGAATGCAGTACACATTGAAAAAGGAAAAAACAAGGAGAAATGAAAACATTTCTCCTTGTTGCACCTCGCTATGCCACCCCTGGGGGTGACGTAGCATTCTGACCCATTTCCAGATTCATGAATGCTCGTAAATCTGGAAATGCATCAGTGGAGGTGAGTGTTCCATGGGAACACCCACAGCAACACCAATGTTACACCCCTAATACACAGGGTGGCTTTTCGTCTGCTTGTAAATTTCACACAGCCGGCTGCGCCTCTGGTGTGTCACACTAAGTCAAAGACAGAGCAAAAAGGTAATTTTGCTGTTGGGCAGTAGAAAGAAGAATGGGAAGGGGGTAGTTACTTCCTGAGACATCCTAAAGCGAACACAAATACATTAGCAAGGGAAAATGTGTCCTCAATGAAGTAATGCATGAAAAGTGAAATGGTCTTGTCCCCATCCTCCCAGAACTGATTGATGCAGAAAAAATCATAGACAAATATAAGGATATGCTGGAATCTCAAGGTTTGGTACTGATTTCTTCAGTACCTCTCCCATTTGAAAGTAAAGGAAGTAAGAAAAATTAAAAATTACAGCGAATAACTGGGGGATCAAGCACTAAAATCTTCAATGTCCAGACTGCAAAAGAGGCAGGCAAACCTCTTCTTTCCTCACAATCCCAAGCAGGTGTTAAACCAAATGGTAGGGCTACGGCGACAGAGACTCCTTGTATAGGGAGAACTATAGAAGGGGTTCTCACAAAAAAATGATTCCAAGAATTAACGGAGATAACCCCAGAACAAGACAGGAGAGCACAAGAACAACCTCAATTACAACCACAACCTCAGATCATGCAGGGGGGCTCACGTAACCCTACATAGCAGTCTGGGTTTGAGGGACTCCTAATAAGGCTAATGGAAGAAGTCAGACTTAAATTTGTCATCTAAGAGAAAACCCAGGCTAGCATACATGGGGCTTGTGTCACGTTGAAAGGTAAGATGGATGCATTCATGGAAAGAATGATTATGCTGGAAGTCTCAGTGGAAGAGTTCAAAGGAAAGGTTGAGTGTTGTAATTAAACTAAGACACAACTTAATATAAATCTACACGGAGTAGTTTATTTGTCAGAGAAAACCCACACAAACCCTGCCAGACGCAGCTGGGCCAACTGTCAAAGATCCCACCCAAGATAACATCAATAAAGAACACTCAGTACATCACAGATACGCTTCATCCCAGCCTGGCTGAAAGAGCCCTATTACAATACAACACATATCCCCATCTTATATTAAAAACAAAAGCAAACAATGATGAAATGAAACAGAAAAGAATAAGGAGTGAATCTAAAGATAAAAAAAACAATACCGAGTAAAAACAAACAGCCACAGGAATGAGTCAAGAAGTGTGATTACACAAAGTGCATACAAGCACTTAAGCAACATAGTCACTCAAATAGGCCGGAGCTCTTCTTTCCACCCCCTCCCTCAAAACACGAGATGCGCCTCTCAAGCCATCTCCCTCCCTTGCAACAATAACATCCCCATCAGATCCAGAAATTCCATCCATTGACAAACTAAGATCTGCTTGTCCTTTTGAAAACTCTGGATCAGCCATTATTATCCACGGTGAAGAGACAACAGAATCAGTAACGTGTTCTGAATTCACACCCAAACTTCCATTTTTCCTCTGATACAATACAACACGTCTCAAATTCCATGTTTGTCCATTCATCAAGTTAACCCAATTTCCACCAACAGCCTTCACTTTGTACGGGCCTCTGAATTTATGCAAAATATTACTGTGAACACCTGGCTTAACCTTGACCCAATCACCCACATTAATGCATCTTTTCCCTTATTCTCACAGTCTCTTATTTCATGTGGAACTGACTTTTCACGCATCCATGATGGCAGAAACTTTGTACCTGCTTCCCTTCCATGCATCATCACAAATGGACTCTCCCCCAAACCAGTGTTTGGAGTTGTCCTATATGCCCAAAGCATTTCACTTACAGATCTAACCACCGACAACCCTGCACTATGTGCTAATTGCATCGTTCCCTTTACCATTCTATTTATGCATTCAACCAGTCCATTTCCTTATGGATTATACAATGAACAACAAGAGTGTTTAATTCCTACAGAATCTAAAAAAAAATTCATTTCAAAAGAGGTTAATTGCGTGCCATTATCAGTAAGGAGTACTGATGGAAATCCTTCCCTCTTGAACACCTCACGCAGTACACCAATGGTGCACTCGTGGTAATACAACTTATGAAGGCTACTTCAACCCACTTTGATTTTGCATCGACCAAGACTAATGCATATTTTTCATTTTCCTGTAGAAATGTCAAAGGCCCTAATTGAAAAGGATTAAGGTAGGCTTTGATAAGGCGTTTTCTTCTGTTGAGACTTAATCAAACTAGGTGGCTGAGATGTAGTACGTTAAGTAATAGCTACAATGGCGTTATTTTGTGTTCACAGATAATTAGCTGCTTTCAAGGTACACAAGAGGTTACATTTTGCACACAGGTTAAACCAATCAGGTATGAAATTACTATTAAAAGTACACACATAAGCTCCCATGGACTTAAATAGACATGAATATTTACATTATTATATTATTTTATTTGTTTCAGGTTTTCCCCTGATGAAGGCACTAATCAGGTGCCGAAATGCATTGGGCTCGATACAAACCTTGTGATTATGTAAAAATGTAAAATTGTTTCACAAATGAACCAATGGAAAAATTGTTTTCTTTTCAAATGCAAAAGTTGATAATGATTATGGTTTGAATAATGAAAACATCTTGATAATAGACTGCATACTGACTATAATAAATAGAAATAACAGCAAAATAAGGAGTACAGTGAATAAGTAAATAAGAAAAATTTAGGTGCGGATGCATCGTGTGAACAGTGCAGGATTAGATGGGCCAACATATCCATCATAACTACTCCCTAAAAAAACTAAACACACCTTCTCCCAAACTTTTGCTGCCTGGGAAACATGCTGCAGTTATTGAGAAACCCCTAAACCTACCCTCAATCTTTTTTCCGATTCTTTTCACGCCTGGCACCTCTCTACCCAACTTTTACCTGTCGGTCCATATTTGGCCACCAATAATTCTCCCTCAATCTCTTTGTAGTCATGGTTTTCCCTAAATGTCCCTCATGGGCTAAACTAATCAATCTCGTGTGCAAATCATAAGGTGGAACAAATTTGTCACTTCGCATGATGATTCCATTCTCGGTTAAAGACAATTCATCCACAACCTTCAAAAAGGGTCTCACCCCTTCAGGCAAGTTGCTCTCTCTCCAGATACTTCCTTTCATCATACACACAACCCCAGTTAAAACTCCATCCTCTTGCATATGCTTGTACCAAGTACTCCTTTGGACAGCATTTGCAAACCCTTCCTTTGCATCATCCACATTCGCCACTACTTCTTCAGTAGGTAAGTCCGTAATTATTCCCTGTTTGATAGGCAACCGTGACAAACAGTCAGCAACTTTGTTTCTCCACCCTGGTATATATTCAACTTTGCAGTCAAACTCTTGCAACCTCACAGCAAGCCTAGCTAATCTACCGGAACAATTCTTATTGCCCCCTGGACCCAGAATGTTTAATAATGGTTTATGATCCGTACGCAATTTAAATGGACTTCCCCACAAAAATATTCTGAAATAGTTAGCTGCCCAAGCTGCCGCCAAAGCCTCCCTCTCTATCACAGCATAGTTCCTTTCCACCTCAGTCAAAGATCGTGATGCAAAAGCAACAGTCTTCTCTTCCTTGTCATGCTTCTGTGCAAAGACCGCCTCTATGCCCACAGCACTCGCATCCACCGTAACTATACTACCAATTCCACTTTTAAACAGAGTTAACACTCCATCATGTGCAATGTAATTTTTTATCATGTCAAATGCTTTTTGTTGCTGTTCTTCCCAAACAAATTTTTGCCTCGCCTTAGGAGTACTTTCAACGGTTCTGTCTTGTGAGCAAAATCAAACACAAACTTAGAATAATATTCCACAAGACCCATAAAGGATCTCAACGTGTCTCTGTCATGTAGTGTTTGTGCATTAACAATTGTGCTAACTAAATTCTCTTTAGGTCTAACTCCTTCACTTGTAACAAGATGGCCTAAGTACTCCAACTCCTTCGTCATAAATTTACATTTCTCCTTACGCAAAGTTAACCCTGCCTTCGAAATGCAATTTAACACTCTGGCTAAAGAACGGTTGTGCTCCACTTCATTCCCTTAAGACACCAGGACGTCGTCTTGGAACACAACAGCCTTCTCCACACCTGCAAGAACAGAGCACATCAAGCGTTGAAACACACTTGCAGCCGAACACAATCCAAATGGAAGCCTGCAAAACTGAAAATTGCCTTTGCCAGTTATAAATGAAGTAAGAGGTTTTGAGTTTGAGGTTAGCTTAACCTGGTGATATGCACTTCTCATATCAAGCTTAGAGAAAACCTTTGCTCCATTTAGCATTAGACCAGCTCATTGATATTTCATATCATATTGGTGGCCATTGATATTTCGCAGTGGCAATCTGTCCATTACCACATTGTCATTCAAGTTTCTCAAGTCCCCACAGAACCTGAGTGAGCCATTCGCCTTCTTCGTTGTCACCACCGGAGATAACCACTCTGCGGCTTCTACAGGTTCTATGACCTTATCCTCCAAAAGTTGTTGAATGATCTCTTTACCTTTTCCCCTTGCAGCCATTGGTACTCTCCTTGCCACATGCTTAACAGGAATCAAGTTTTTTTTAACTTTATTTCATGCTAATAGTGCTTAAATTGACCCAACCTAGGGTCAAAAACAGTGCTGTTCTAATATTTCATACAGATTTGAGTTATCCACAACCATAACAGGGACCTCAGACCTTGCATCAACCTGTATTTCTAAATCAAATTGATGTGGCCATCCTAGAATCGGTGGTCCTACTTCAGCCACATATATTTTCCCTTGGGTATGCCTTCCTTGGAAAGTAATCTTGGCTTCTAAGTATCCCACCACACCGATATCATTTCCTTGATATGATTTTAAAGCAACATCTGAAGAAAATAACGTCTTGTCTGGCCATTTTTCTTTAAACACACTATGCGGAATAATAGTATAGAGCGATCCAGTGTCCACCATCAATGATACACTCCGACCATTTATTTCAAAATCTGCTTTTGGTCGTGATCTTCTTCTTTCTTCTCCTTGTACTTTCGCAATTCCATCCCCATTTTCTCCATCAACAACTATCTCTATATACGATGTTTGAGCATCTCCCACAATGCTCACTTTATCTCCTTGCTGTTTGCACATTCTTGCCAGATGACCTTTCTTACCACACTTTAGGCAATCTTTTCCAACAGCATAGCATTGTTTTGAATCTGCCAAATGATAGCTGCTTCCACACCTGGTACAAAATCTACCAGCATACTTCCAGGTGTCTTACTCAGTTATTGTTTATACCTGTTTTTGCTACCAACACCAGCCATGTTCTTGACTCTGTTTTTTACAGCATTAACACCCTCAGCGTCGACCTCCAGAAAAGCCACCTCATCTTCTTTGCTCTTGTTATTACTAATCTTCACCTCAAACATACATGTCTCTGACTCTTCCACAACTTTAGCAATAGCTATTGCATCCTTGAGTGTAGGATTGCTATCCGCCCAAAGTCTCTCTTGAGTGTTCTTGCAAGAGCACTGAACAATTAGTTGATCCCTAATCATTTCTTCTTGCATCACACCAAATTGGCATTTTGCTGACAGTTCTCTCAACCTTACGTCAAAATCATCAATACTCTCATTCGATCGTTGAGGTTGAGTATAAAATTTGTGTTGTCTCATCATCACATTAACTTGTTTCGCGAACTTCTTTTCCAATCTTAACACAACCTCCTTGTACACATCCTCCATGATTCCCCCTTGTGCATTACCCTCAGGTGGAAGGTTTTTGAAGATTTGTTGCCCCTCTTTTCCTAGTGATCCTAACAGCAACGCTTTTTTCCTTATTGGAGGAAATTTTGTACCATCTAGCGCTATGAGATAATTCTCAAAGCACTCTATCCACTCCTCCCACTGAGGAAATAGAAATTTTTAGGTAACTAATGTGTCCCCCACTCGCACCCCATCCATACACACGTGTCCCATGTATGTTATGTAATTCCTTTTCCGTGCCTGCTAGGAAGACGCATCTGCATTTGCGTCCAACATTAACATGTCAGTTATACAGTTCTCCAAGAAAATCACGTTAATTAGGCTTCTAGGCCTATGGTGCCAACGTCTTTACATGGTACACTTTTGAATAAAGCACACGTTTTCTCCATGTTTTCTGGCCCAGCCGAGCCAGACCCTTAATCGAGGCTCCGAGTTCTTTTCTGTCTCTGAAAACTCCAGTTAGGTATGCATCCTTGACCTCTACCTTACATCCTGCTCAGGCGAAGCGGTGCCCGGCTCGGCCTGGCCTGCTTGCCAAGACGATGTTTTACCTACAAGCTATCTGCTCAGCCTCCTCGAAAACACATTCCAGTCTAGTGAAATAGGTAAACATGTTCCCGGCTGCAGAGCAAAGGGCCCTGCCTTCCTGTCTCCATGCAAATAATTTACTGCTCCCGTTACCATGGTAGGCCCATGGCCCCCGCACTTTGCATGAAGATCCATATGCACGTACTAGCATTCAGTGATGAACGGCCTCTGCCCGAGAGACCTTATACTTCAGACACTACATCCTCCAAACATAAGATACCAGATATGCTTTAAGTGCAGGTCGTTCTGACATCCCAGACATTAATCTCCTCTACTAGTGCTAAAGTCAAAGCCCCCAGCTCTCCCCAGTTACACGTCATGCTCAGTTGGCCGCGCATGTATGCCAAAGTTTTCTGCTGATTCTGCAAACTTTCTCTAAGCATCCACCCACATGTGACGTTTCTTGTGACGTTTCTCTGACATGTCCAGTGCACGCCCATGTGTACGCCTTCTTACACGCCTCCTGTTACGCACATGTGTTCTTATCTCTCTCTTTTCACCTGTTACGCCTACTGTATTCTTTTCAATTACACTGTTTTACTATATATAATGTGTGATGTTAATAAAATGTTGAATGTCCCTTCCTGAAGCTTAGTGGTGATGGAACCCGATGTCCCATGCCTCGAGGCATTTCATTAAAGCCCGTATGACTCAGATACCACAGACTCTGCCTCTCATTTGATTGAGCTATCCTTATTGTCATTTAATGTAATCAAAAATTGTCCGGTAATTTCATTTACCACATAATCTGGTGCCCGAATAGGGACCCCCCCTTCCCCACTCGCCGGCGATGTAACGTAGGCCCCTGACCCCTTCTACAGCCGTGACGGATCCAGTGCACACCTGCGGGTTTTCCTGCTATCTCCCTCAGGCCCACGGAGGAGACGGAGACTGCGGTCCGGCATCCAGACGAGGCGGTGAGGAATGCAGAGGATCCCGACCAGAGCCCCAAGTCGAGAGAGCAAGGTCCGAGGTATCCGGAGGCCCACCTGTTCCGAAGCGCATGCGTAGGAGAAACCGTAGCTGACGTAGTCCAGTCCAGTCCAGTCCAGTTTCCGAGGCCTTCAGTTTTTGCTTCCCGGTGAGTACCGTTGTTGGGAACGCATCTAGACGGGTTCATTAATTTGTGCCTGGTCAAGACGGGTCTGGGTACACAGATCCGGTCCAGTCCAGACGTGTTCACTTAGGTGAATACGGTAATGACGTGTCTCTTTATGGGACCGGTATTGTCTGTACTGTTTAGCAGTGCATCTAGTGATTCAGTATTCCAGTATTGTATCTCGAGATTTCAGTATTCATGTTTTTCTATGTACCAGGTAATATCGGTCTGAAATGTTTTAATGTGTTTAATGTCGTGGTATGAATGATTGTTTGCTACTCATTACTGTGTTTATTGTGTTCGCGTTCAAGTCAGTTCAAAAATGCCGCTGTTCTCGAAATTACGTCAGATAGGAACTAGGAAAGGGATACTCGAAGAAGCAGTTCCCGTTCCGCCTAGGGACACTCCAGGACATTTTATGTACCACAAACATGGCTTAGATGCCATACTGTACTTAGACTTGTGGGTGGAGTACACAAAAGATCTGGAAGAGAAATATAGATGGCCTGTCTCAGGGACATGGGATGCTGATTGCATCATGAGAGTAGAAGAAGCATTGTGGAAAAAGAAAGCCAGACAATCCCAGAAAGATGCCATAGAATTATGGCGTAAAGAAGCGCATAGAAGAACAGAGAAAGAAATCAGGAAAGCAGAGAGAAGTAGAGAAGAATCCGAAAAAGCTAGAGAAAAAGAGTTACTAAGAAGAAGGAGAACGAGTCAGAATAGAACAACAAGACAGACAAAGAAATGCCCTTATTACAGGCATGTATCCTGTTCTCGCCGAGGGCCTGCTCAAGGCGACCCCGGAATACCCCGTAACTTGCCACCACCATTGGTCCTGACTAAACTCCTTCATAAACAGACCGCAGCGGACATTTTCCTTTCTTCCTATTTAGATGATGTAGCTCCAGAATATACCAATGTACGCGTACCCCCTGCTAATAATGTTCCTAATAATGTTCCACAACAGCCTGTTCAGGATGACACGACCCCTCCCACTGACTCACCTGCTACTGTTCCTGCTGCCACTGGTCCTAACAATCCTTTTACGCCAGCAACACATGGCCAACTTACATTACCTGCACCTATCACTACTACACCTACTCGACCAGTTCCGTTACTACCACCGACAGCACAGCTAGTTGATGGTTACGCTTCCACTTCAGGAGGCGCAGCAGGAGGTCTCCCTATCACCCCACCTCAAGTAAAACGAATGACACTTAGAGAAGTAGCATTACAACGTACTCCCAAAGCGGCGTCATTCGCAACCCTTAGACAGTACCTTACAGATTGCAGATATGATCCAGTACCAGGTGAAGACGAGATGATACTATTCTCAATACGTTTACGACGAGTCACAAACTATCTGTCTATTCTACCACATATGAAACAACATTTAGATAACATATATAATTTCATTAGAACAGGTGAGAGACCAGAATGCATTCACGAGGCCATGGCACACAACAAGGTTGAGACACAAAGAATGATCTTACAGTTTTTGATAAATTGTTTGATAAGGGAACGAGATCGGCCAGGTACAAGCAAAGAAGAGATGAATATCCTGATAAATTGGAGTAACAATATAGCTGATGGTAAACATAATAAACAAAGTTGTGTAGAATCCATGTACAGAAAGATCCGTAAAGAAATTGTAATAATACACGAAAAAGAAAAAGCAGCTAGGGAAGCCGAGAAAGAGGAGGATGAAATCACAGAGGACGAAGATATAGATGATACAGAAGAAGACGCAGGTAGAATAGCGTACGTAGGTAGAGCAAGACCTTTTGACAGACCCATACGTCTAGAAAGTAAGAAACTTTTTCTTTCTCCTATACCAGAACAATGTTCTCTTGAACATTTATTTCAAGACACTGATAAAGTACTGAAACAACGAATAGGTTACAGTGAACTTAGTGAACTTAGTACTATGCGTGAACAAGAACTAGCACGATCAGCAGTACAATGGGCTGGAAATAACAGCGTATATAAAGATGATTCAGTAGCGCAAACATTTTTTAATCTTTCCCCAGACGAACAGCGATTAGCTGGTATGTACATGATCCAGCATCTCATTACACTATATGAGAGTCAGCATTCTGATCCAGGTCCCCTATATAATATCTTGGAAGAGTTACTCCTAAAAAGATGGAGAGGCCTAGGTACCGATTTAATTAACATCATTCTAGAACAACGCCATAAATACAGAACTTTCCTGACTCCACATTTTGTTCCTGTTCCACCCCCAGTAAGACAACCATTTTACATAGACAGACAGAATCCCTTACGAGAAGTTCATCCCGTCCGGACCACAGGAGGTGAGCTAGAACGAGTATTTGTATACACCCCCTTGACTAAAATGGAACTATTGGAAATGAAGAAATTAGTGCCCTGTCATGATAAAGATCCAGCAGGGTTCCATCGTGAACTAAAAGACACGCTCCTCATGGGAGATTATACGTATCCTGATATTCTTAAAATGTTAAAGGTATTGTTGCCTGCCGGCATTTACGAAAAACTTAAAGAAAAAGAATGGGAGGTGGGAGATACAAAGATTATTTGGACTGAATTAGAAACAGAAGAAAATGGACGAGTCCCAGGTACTGGTCTTGGGGACAAAGCTAAAGCATTACCAGGATTATTAGTACAGGTTTTGCTGAGGTTATTGGCAATAAAAAAGGAAGACTGGGATGCAATCTCAGCCTGCAAACAGAAACAAGATGAAGATACTAGTGATTTTTATTCCAGATCCGAGAAATGTTTCATTATTAATAGCGGCCTGAAAACAAGTAGTGAATCATATCCACATCTTTTTGTGACCAAATTAGTCGAGAATTCCTTACCACAAGTTAAAAATAGAGTACTGAAAGTCGAGAGTACATGGCAAGCAATTACCCCTTCTCAAATGTTACAAATGCTACAGTACCACCAGAACCGAATTAGAGAGGAACACGATCACGAACAGAGACGTATGAAAGACACGAAAATGAAAGTTGCTCAGTCTGTTCCAGCAGACGGTCAGAAAAAGGGTACAGCACCGCCAGGTCATTCTGCAGCTCCAGTTAAAGGGAATTGCAACTATTGTAAACAGCCAGGTCACTATATCAACGAATGTACCGTTCTGAAATATAATATTGCTACAGGCAGGACTAAAGAAAGACCGCGTCCTCCTAGACAAGAACATGTTCCCCAGAATATTCAGCAGAACACGCAACCTCCACAGCATACACAACAGACATTAGCTGTTCCCCAACCCCAACCTATTGCTGCCACGCAACATGTCACACAGCAAATGTACCAGTACGCACAGTCAGATTATCCCGATTATCAACAGTACTCATGAAACAGCCTAGAGAGTGAGGTTGGCTTGCCTCTTATTGAGGTTCCTGTAGATCAAGAGGGTCCCTATGTACATAGTCAGGTATTAGGGAAAGACAGAACATTTTTGATTGACACAGGGGCGAGCAGAACTACCATCAGTCATGACGAGGTTCCAGGGGCACCCCTCTCAGGCTCACAGAATGTTTCCCTGGGTTTTTCAGGAAAGCCTATTGTTAACGAAGTGTCAAAGCCAGTTTCCCTAGAAGTTGGTCCATTGTCCCGTACTACAGACTTGTTACTTACGAAAGCATGTCCTGAAAATCTGCTTGGTATTAAAACGTTGAAAGCACTAGGAGCAGTAATATGTTGTTCCCCCGAAGGAGTGAGATTGTTTTTACGTGATTTCAAAGGTCATTATGTATTGAGAGATTTTGATCCAAGATTGCAAAATGTACCACAGCATTTATGGGCACAAGGTCCAATTGATGTAGGTTGTATGCACATTACACCTTATCGTGTTACACTCAAGCAAGGAGTTGTACTACCCAGAATCCGACAATACAAATTGCCCCCGAGGCTGTAGGAGCCTTACTGAAAATTATTGACGAACTGATTGCCCAAGGAGTAGTTATAGAAACTGACTCCAATGTATGTAATTCTCCAATCATCCCGATTCTTAAACGAACTGACCCAAATGCACCACCAGTCTACCGATTGGTGATTGACCTTCGAGAATTAAATAAATGTATCATTCCTCAGTACCCAGTAGTGCCAGATATTTCTTCCTTATTGACTGCTATTGATTCCGAAGCAGCGTTCTTTACTGTAATCGACCTCAAGAACGCCTTCTTTAGTGTCCCCATTCATCCTGAAAGCCAGTATCTTTTCGGATTCTCTTTAAATGGCCGAAGCTTCAAATTTGCACGTGCACCTCAAGGGTTCACAGAAAGTCCTAGTATTTACAGTCAAGCCCTGAAACGACAACTAGACGGTATTCACATGCCTACTGACACTGCTCTGCTGCAATACGTTGATGACCTGTTGATAACAGCACGGACCGAACTTGACTGCGAGCGCGCATCACTGACTGTCTTGTATTTCTTGGCTGAAAAGGGGCATAAAGTGTCCCCTTCGAAGCTACAATTCTGTGCCCAGCAAGTGGTATACCTTGGGCACTTGCTGTCCAAGTGGGGGAGGCAGTTGACACCAGACCGTATCCAGTTAATTGCACATCTGCCACAACCCAAGACACAAAAGGAGGTACAGGCCTTCATTGGCCTCACTTCTTACTGCAGACAATGGATCCCTCAGTATGCATATCTAGCCAAGCCACTCATACAGTTGACAACACAGGAGGCAGCGACTTCGACTGTCCTCCCTTGGACTCAGGAACACACACAAGCTTTTGACGAATTAAAGAAAGCTTTATGTCAAGCACCTGTTTTAGCGACACCATGTTACAGCAAACCTTTTACACTCTTTGTTACTGAACGCGACGGCACAGCATTATCTGTGCTCACACAAGATCAAGCAGGAAAATACAAGCCTTGTGCTTATTTTTCTAGTACATTAGATCCAGTGGCCCAGGCTCTGCCTGCATGCCTCAAATCAGTTGCAGCAACAGCTCTAGCAATCAGACAAAGCGATTCCATAGTGCTAGGACATCCCCTGACAGTACAAGTTCCACACTCCGTGGAGGTTCTTCTGAACCGAACCCAGACACAACACTTGACCATAGCAAGACTGACAGGATATGAATTGACATTGTTTCAGCCACACATAGAGATCAGACGTTGCAATACATTAAACCCTGCCACATTGTTACCCTCGAGCACAATTGACCCGACACCACATGACTGCGTGGAAGTCATCAATACTGTAACGAAATCCAGACAAGACTTGACAGACATTGCATTACCCGACCCAGACCTGACACTTTATGTGGATGGTTCATGCATGAGAACAAGCACAGGAGAGTTAGTGGCCGCCTATGCAGTAACCACTGAAACTGAAGTCATAGAAACACATCGTATTGACACATTGTCTGCCCAAGCAGCAGAGCTCATTGCTCTGACCCAAGCCTGCATCCGAGCCAAGAACCTGAAAGTAAACATATATACAGATTCACAGTACGCATTCGGAGTCGTTCACGACTTCGGCGTCCTCTGGCAAGAGAGAGGTTTTTTAACTTCTCATGGCGCCAAGATACAACATGGTCCCCTCATTCAAGCTCTATTAGAAGCGATACACTTACCTGCATTCATTGCTATCATGAAGTGCAAGGCACATACGAAAGTCACTGACACCATTTCCCAGGGTAACGACCTGGCAGATCGAACAGCTAAACTCACAGCTCAGACTCAAACAGACATGCCGACAGATCCGACAAAGACTGAAGTATCGTCACAGACACATTGTATGACAGTGAAGGATCCCACTCTAGATGTACTCGACATACAGACACATGCCACTCCAGACGAAATCAAGAAATGGACTGAACAAGGATGGATCCAGACAGATCAGGGATGGATGACGAAGGGTAGAGCCACATGGTTCCTCCCCGACTCTATGGTTCAAGTTATCATTAATACAGCACATAGTCCAGCACACTTAGGAGAAAAAGCCATGTTAGACAGCATTCAGAATCTCTGGTTCAACGAGCATTTACGTGCAGCAGCAAAACAGAAAGTGCGTACCTGCATGATCTGTTGTCAGTTCAATCCAGACAAAGGCATTCCCGTGGAACAAGGTGGATTCCATCCTCCTGACCATCCATTTGAAGTCCTCCAGATGGATTATATCCAGATGGACCGATGTAGAGGATTCAAATATGTCCTCGTAGTTGTATGTGCCCTTTCCAGATGGACAGAAGCATATCCAGTCCCAGATTACACTGCCGCGACCACTGCTAGGCAGTTGGTTCGTGAATTCTTCCCGCGATACGGTTTGCCCCGTGTCATGTACTAAGATAATGGACAGCCTTTCTCGTCCGAGCTTATGAAACAGGTATCACTCCTGTTAGGTTACCAGTGGAAATTTCACTGTGTACGACACCCCGAAGCAGCTGGTTTAGTCGAGCGACACAACCAAACCCTGAAAACACGATTAGCGAAGGTCTGTGCAGAAAAAGGTGTAGATTGGATAGTAGCCCTGCCAGTTGCCCTCTTTTATATGCGCATGGTAGCTCATTCCAGAACCGGACTATCTCCCTATGAGGTAGTCATCGGCAGACCTCCCAATATGTGGGTTACGCCTATGCCTCGTAAAATTACGGATGTTGACAGTAACATGCTGACAGATTACCTAGCTTCCTTGATGTCTGCACTACTATCTTGTCGTTCACAGGTCGCGGCTGCCTTCCCGGACAACACCCAAGTAAAATCGCATGAAATCGTTCCAGGGAATTATGTCTACGTCCGCAACTTCGATCGCACAAGCCCTCTGGAGCCAAGGTGGAAGCAGCCAAAGCTGGTGTTGATGACCACGAGGACCGCAGTGAAACTGGAAGGCCGTAAGGGGTGGCTCCACTCTAGCCACGTGAAGCGGTTTTATGGATTGTGTCCAGAGACTGTAATCAAGGACTGCCCCGTTTCAGACACAGACTCTAAGCTCCCCCTGTTAGAGAAAACTCCGCAGCAGGAGTACCGAGCCAAATTGAGGTCTAGTAAGTCAGACAGCGTTTAATTGTTTAAGTCCCCCTCGGGTGAAGCGGTTAGACAGGTTTCTGACATGAATAAGATAGACCCAAGTAGTCAGAGAGATAGGCGAATCGAAAAGAGAGAACAATATTGCAAACACTTGCATAGCAGATGCATCATAACGTTAATTTTCATGTTTATTCTGAGCCTTTCCATTATATGTATAAGCTTCATGTTACATGTTTTCTTTCCTCCTTTTGGTTCACATGCACATAATTCCTCTAATGACTCTGTAGAGCACACTTTCAGCGACCTGCCCCCTCATGAATTGTCCTATCGATTAGCAATGCGCAACAATACATTCATTCGTATGTTACACCATACTCACCAGACCAGCAATGCCACCAATTGCTGGGTATGTGGCCGACTCCCACCTTATCAGAAATACAAGGGAGCTCTGCCCCTCTTTCCCTACCTGTTTACACATAATAGTTCATGTGGAGCATGGTTTGCTTTAATGTCTTCCTTAGACAGTAAGTCCAAAGTTTCCCAAGGCAATTGGATATGGGGGAACCTGAATACAGTCATGTTTCCCAGACGCAGACGGTCTTCCCCAAAGGAGAGGGACCAATCTAGAAAATGAAGTGTATGAATTAGGTAACTTTTCCCTCAATCTCATGATCCTGAACGTCCAGTCCGAGACTAATTTGAACTTGCCGTTTATAACAGTTTTACCAGTGAAAGGCGAATTATGCGTTAGAAAGAATGGTTCAGTACATCTAGGACACAGTGATTGTAATACTGTGGTCGAATTTAGCGATAAAGGAAAGTCTACTTTCAAAGCCTCTCGCCATTCTTATTTTATTTGTGGTCAGACAGCCTATGTACATCTGCCCCCTGATTGGGATGGGACGTGTGATATTGCGTTCCTATTACCACCTGTTTTTCTAGCCCCGCCTGATTATCATCGAAATTCACGCCTTATGCATGTCAGACACAGACGAGACCTCCCTCCTGTTATTGATTATTCCGAATCAGCATGGGACCAGTATAAGGATTATGTTAAAGGATACTTCTGGTTCATAGGTCCTGTCCGGAACAGTAAAATAATACGCAGGTTAACAAGAACCCTTGAAGTAGTAGTGAACGAAACTACTTTTGCTTTAGGTAACCTGACCGAAGAGCAATCTGCTATGAGAATTGTTGTTCTTCAAAATCGCCTTGTCCTTGACGTCATCCTGGCCGATAGGGGCGGGGCTTGTAGAGTGATCGGATCCAGTTGTTGCGTGTTTATTCCTAATAACGCGCCATCCGTGTATAAGGCCATAACACGGCTTCACGAAATTGCTCACCTGATACACCAGAATCCAGGCACCTGGACTTGGTCCGGTTGGCTCTGGAGTGTGATGTCCGCCTGGGGATGGAAATTGCTATCATTCCTAGGAATAATACTACTTATCCTATTCAGTTGTTGTCTCTGTCTGCAATGTGGGCCAGCGATTTGCGGCTTGTGCGCCACAGCTTGTATTCCCAGTCCAAGTTCACGTTCCCGAATGATAAAAGATGAACAAATGATGTTATATGAACAGATAGATGGTCTTATGAAAATAGATATATCCTAAATGGGTGTAGTAGGGGCCAAGGAGGGAATGAGGAAATAGAAATTTTTAGGTAACTAATGTGTCCCCCACTCGCACCCCATCCATACACACGTGTCCCATGTATGTTATGTAATTCCTTTTCCGTGCCTGCTAGGAAGACGCATCTGCATTTGCGTCCAACGTTAACATGTCAGTTATACAGTTCTCCAAGAAAATCACGTTAATTAGGCTTCTAGGCCTATGGTGCCAACGTCTTTACATGGTACACTTTTGAATAAAGCACACGTTTTCTCCATGTTTTCTGGCCCAGCCGAGCCAGACCCTTAATCGAGGCTCTGAGTTCTTTTCTGTCTCTGAAAACTCCAGTTAGGTATGCATCCTTGACCTCTACCTTACATCCTGCTCAGGCGAAGCGGTGCCCGGCTCGGCCTGGCCTGCTTGCCAAGACGATGTTTTACCTACAAGCTATCTGCTCAGCCTCCTCGAAAACACATTCCAGTCTAGTGAAATAGGTAAACATGTTCCCGGCTGCAGAGCAAAGGGCCCTGCCTTCCTGTCTCCATGCAAGTAATTTACTGCTCCCGTTACCATGGTAGGCCCATGGCCCCCGCACTTTGCATGAAGATCCATATGCACGTACTAGCATTCAGTGATGAACGGCCTCTGCCCGAGAGACCTTATACTTCAGACACTACATCCTCCAAACATAAGATACCAGATATGCTTTAAGTGCAGGTCGTTCTGACATCCCAGACATTAATCTCCTCTACTAGTGCTAAAGTCAAAGCCCCCAGCTCTCCCCAGTTACACGTCATGCTCAGTTGCGCGCGCATGTATGCCAAAGTTTTCTGCTGATTCTGCAAACTTTCTCTAAGCATCCACCCACATGTGACGTTTCTTGTGACGTTTCTCTGACATGTCCAGTGCACGCCCATGTGTACGCCTTCTTACACGCCTCCTGTTACGCACATGTGTTCTTATCTCTCTCTTTTCACCTGTTACGCCTACTGTATTCATTTCAATTATACTGTTTTACTATATATAATGTGTGATGTTAATAAAATGTTGAATGTCCCTTCCTGAACCTTAGTGGTGATGGAACCCGATGTCCCATGCCTCGAGGCATTTCATTTAAGCCCGTATGACTCAGATACCACGGACTCTGCCTCTCATTTGATTGAGCTATCCTTATTGTCATTTAATGTAATCAAAAATTGTCCGGTAATTTTATTTACCACACCACTCTATAGATGGTTCACCTGGAGCCGTAAGAAAAGGTGGTGGCCCTACAATTGTATTGCTAATATCCATTTCTATTCTTTACAATGAGTGTTTTAATGCATTATAACTGTCCTCCAGTAGGTGGCAGAAAACTATTACAGATTCCAGTTGTTTACTTGTATGCCTTCTTCCACCAGATTTTCCTGACCAATGAGAATGTTCGTTGCTTTTCCTACTGTCGTCTTTTTTCAAGGTTTTGACCTCCCTTCGAAATGAAGCACCTACTGTAAGTTCGTTATTTCATTTCTGCTTACAGTATACAAATTAGTGACTAGTTTAATCACTTTGGCTTTTGCTGCGCAACACTCTCCTCATGGCGCAACTATCAGCTCGCAGCTCGCTCCACTCCTCCTTACTCTTGCACGCTGTATGCTGAGTGCCGTTCTTTGTTTGCCCTACCCACACCTTGTGTTTACCAGAGTTTTCTCTAGACACAACGTGACGCCAACACTTCTCCTTTCGCTCTGCCACGCTATTCTCAAGCGCTAGCGGCAACGATTTACTTCCTACGCAGCACTGATTTAACTTCGCATCAGGTTCTTATTGCGATCTAGGCGGTTGCTGTTATACACGCCTTCCTTTTACTTGAAATATTAGCTGCACTGTGACTAATATTCTTACGTTGCTTTAAACAGTTCTTTAACCTTAATGAGCTGCACACTGCCATATAGCTGCTTTCCTTGATTTCGACATTTCAAACAGCAGACAGTTTCTTACTTGTGTTTCTCGACGTGCGTTACGAGTTCTGCTTCTCCTTCCAAGGAAGCAGAACCAAGGAAAAATAGTAAGGGTGGCTCATGGTTTGATGCCAATTGTAAGGCAGCCAAGGTGGCACTCCTGGCTGCCATTAGAACGAAGAATAGATTTTTAATTCAAACCAGGAGGCTTAAGTATAATAAAGCACAGTCTGATGCCAAACAGACCTGGGAGAACTCTAAATGGTCCGCTATTAAAAATGCCCTTGGGTGTAGGGACATGAGAGAATTCTGGTCTATTGTCCGCTCCAGTAGCAAGGAGGGTAGTAAGGTTGATGTTTGTAAAATCGCATCAGAGAAATGGGCTAAACATTAACAGAAGTTGTACGCTTCCCCTATTAAAGATGGCCCTACAGTGGATGCTTCTGCTCAAATACCCATATATGACCCAACGCCAAACAGTAACCAGTACCTTTTCTCAATAGCCGCTTATAATAGTGAATCTATAGATAGTAAAATTACATTGAAGGACATTGAAATCTCCATAAATAGGCTCCCATCGGGTAAGGTGCCTGCTCTCGACAAAATCCCTGGTGATTTTTTTAAAGATCAAATAGCAGTATGGGTTCCTTATCTATTTATTTTGTTCAATGCTATAGTGCAGGGCTCTACCTTACCCACTACTTGGGTTGGTGCAGAGATTATATCAGTGTTTAAAAAAGGTTCTCCACTTCTCCCGGTCAATTATCATCTGTTCAGTTTGATTGTCGTAAGTCAAAGAAAATGCTCTCGTATTATTTTGGACCGTCTTCAGATTTGGATGGAGGAACAACAGATTCTCAGCCCTTTTCAGGCCGGTTTTAGGGAAAAGATTTCCACAGTCGACCAGTTATTAAGGCTCGAACTTCTTTACTGGAAGACCATGAGAGTAGAGGGTGGCAGCCTCTACTTAATCTTTGTAGACCTTAAGACGGCCTTTGATTTAGTGCCCCGTAAAATCCTTTGGGCTGTTTTTGAGGACATGGGGGTTCCGGCTTATCTTCTTAATATCATCAAGCGACTTCATTGTAACACCTTTGCCCAGATTAGGAGTGGTAAATGTGGAAGTCTGACACCCAAAATTCCTGTCAACAGAGGAGTCAGACAGGGGTGTGTGCTGGCGCCCACACTTTTTTGTCTCTTCATCAATGCCCTGATTTCCCACCTTAAGGCGGTTAAAGACATCGATACCCCCAAACTGAACAACAAACAACAGACAGGTGGTGGCATTGGTGTTTGCAGATGACACCCTCCTATTGTCCAAATCTCTGATGGGCACCCAAAGAGCCCTGGATAGCTTTGTTAATTTTTGCCACTTAAGGGGGTTGGAAATCAATGTTCAAAAAACCAAGTTCATGGTCTGCAATCCAACAAAGACCAGATGCAGTAATCCCTCCCTAAATGGCATAGCTTTGGATAGGGTAACAGTTTTTGAATATCTTGGTATTACTCTCACGGATAAAATGGATTGGGCACCACAACTTCCAAAGGCCAAACTCAGACTAGTTCAGACCACGGGTGGTTTTCTGAAATTCCATTGAGAATCCACTTTCAAGCCAGTTGCGCCCATCATACAAATCTATAAATCTCAAGCTAGGGGAGCAATTCTATATGGGGCCGAACTCTGGGGCCATTGCTCCGTGGATAGCACTCCCATCTAGTACCTCCCTGATCCCTATGAGAATGGATATTTGTATTACACCCATACAAGAGGTAGTCGCAATACCCCTTTCATCTACTGGTGCAGATTATGGTTAACCCCGAACTATCATGTTTTAGACAAGAACTGGAAGATGTATTGGCCCTCCCTGGGTCTGAGTAATTGCCTTGGTTTGCCTTTTTGAAAAGGGAAAGTAAGAGACTAGACATACCCGGTCTATGGTCTATTCCAGCCCTGGTCTGCGCACAGTTGTCACGTAGAGAGCTAGTCAATCTAGACCGCCCGTCCAGGACCTCGGCCATCCTTGGTAATTCATCCTTAGGCCTACTTAATGTCAAGTTTTTTAATCTAAAAGAGGAATTCATAATTGAGCCTTTTCTTGACGAGATTTTACCTTCTCATACACAACTCGGGACCTGTTCTTACGATTAATATGATCCTCCTAATCCAGGCCAGCTACTATCATTATGTAGGTGCGGGCAGCGGCTATCAATTTTTCATCTCGCTTTACTGGATCTGGGACACCTTTTTGCCAAAACAGGTTCTTAAAAACTGGTTGTGTTGTTTACCAAGATAAATCCTCCTCTATTCAACCCTCCCCTCCCCAAAAGGGTAACTTGGAGTAAACGGAGAGGAAGAGTGGGGAAAAAGTGTGAAAGTGGAATGGTGGAGTCTCACAGGAGTAACACCATGGAGGCAAGCAGGATGGTACTCGCCTGCTGCCTAGGTTCTCATCATCAGCATCCACCCCTCCAAACAGAAAAAGTGTAATAGTGCATAAAGAAAAAGAAACCATGTGTATGGTGCTAGGGTGTCAATTCCTGCCTGTGTAACCCGCTTGGTGTACCGCAGGTCTAGACCCAGGTAAGGAAAGAGTGTGCCAAAACCTATGGCACATTAATCCCGTGTAATAAAACCGAGCTAGATCACACTGGCCAGATATGCTTTATTCAGTGCTGTGTGTCTTCTCCCTATTAAAAAGCCGACATGTTTTGCTGCCTCTAGAAAACTTACGGCAACTTCTTCAGGGCATGGGTCTGTCACTCCACCCTGCACCAAATTTGATATATATGCTTGTGAACAACATAAAAGGAAAACAACACAACCCTGTTAGTAGGCACTGTTTGTCTTGGGTAAATAAAATCAATGGAGCTCCCCCACTGGCATGCCACAAGCGATTTACCATGGTTAGGCACTTGACAGGCATACCTATACCTGTATGTTCTTATGGATGTGTGCAATAAGTCACTTTCTCAGTTTGTTACCTCGTACTGCCGTCGTCAGCCTGTAACAATATATATTGGGCATAGTAACTTTTAATCTGTGAAAGAGGATTTATTCCAGTGTGGAGTGTCGATGTACTTCAACACCCCCCTATCTCATGCTCTTAGGGTCAGGTTTATGCACATGTTTCCTAATGCTAGTATATTAACGTAGGTACAGCTGGTTCCCTATGACTTACTTCGCTGGGGTGCTAATCAAATACGGGTCAGTTGGTATTTCTACGCTGTCGCTACTGCTGCACGTGCTGGAATACACTTACTGGGCCCTCGTGTGTCGTGGAGCGTTGTCTCTACACCTTTCTGGTTCCCGTTCTGCCCACTATTCTATAGGCTGATTGGAATACTCGCGTCATCACGTAATCACGTGATCGTGGGTGCCGGTAACGTGGAGTACAGAGGACTACATCCGCCATCTTGGAATGCATATCATACCATACTCCACAGTAGTAAACGAGGTGCAAGTATCCGTGTATAAAAGAGTTGTAAGCCATGTATATCATCGTTATAGCCCTCATTATTGTAATTAACACCTTATATGTGCACTATATACACACAGTCTCCTAAAAACCAAATGCGTAGGAGTGTCTAAAATCACGATATTTTGCTCATTCTTTATATGCGGGTACTATAGAATCAATTTAGAGACTCGCCTAGTATTCTATCCCTTGATTTTACTAAGGGTATCAATGTGCCATTATCGTGTTGAATGCAGCTACTCTTACCCTGCTTTTGTACCTGCACAACTTTATTGTACTGCAATATGGTGAACAACAACTGCTCCTGTTTGTGTCAGCTAGTTCTTTATAGATCAGGATGCTATCATTTGTATCTGGGGGCTATCTCGTCCCCTTAGATGCTAGCTGGATGATATTTAATTTAAACCAAATTTCATACTTTGGCTGTTCATGTATAGTACGTGTGCTGTAAGTCTAATGCCAATACTATACAATGTATTTCAATATGTCAAAAGACTATGGAAAGGCCTCAACATGTCTATAGGTCTACTCGTGTCTACACTAGGATCAGAGAATTATTCTATATAGACGATTTACATCTTCTTCGCCCTGGGTACTGACTCCCACATAATTATGTTTCAGATTTAGGTGTTGACCTTTCCCCAATCAATTAAATCATTAAGGCCCAGCTGATCCACTCCTTCCTGATAGATCCAGCGGGCTTCTCTCGTGCTGAGTCTCCTTCTCCATGTTAAACTGGTCTGCCTGCACCTTCTCCAGTACTACCCACCGGATAACTTGTGGAGTGTGTTTGGCCTCTTGGAAGTGTTGTACCAGTTTCGTGGTCAGTTTACCTGTACGTAAGGTACTCAAATGTTCCTGTATTCTGATCTTTACCTTACGTGACGTCAGAACTATATAATGTAGGTCACATGTACAGGTAAGCCTGTATATAACATTGGTAGTGTTACAATTACTGTATTTGTTCAGGTGCCAGATTTTATTCCCTGCCAAGGTCACGCTTTTGGTAGCTGTAGTTAGTTCACACACAGAACACCCCCCACAAGGATAGTGTCCTTGTGGTAGATTGGTCTCATGATTTCCCTGTCTAGGTCGAGTGTGGACCAGGCGGTCTCTCAAGTTTGCTGATCGTTTAAAAGCAAATCTGGGTGGGGCATCTGCATGTTTTTAGTGCTAAGAAGATGCCAGTGACGTCTGACCACCTGTCGTATTTTAGTCGATATAGGTCCAAAGGTAGTGACTTCTGGAATACACTCTTCACTCTTCTTAACAGTGCGCTCCAGGAGGGATGTACGTGAAGTATTGAATGCACGTATCTGTGCTCGTTTGATTATTTTTCTTGGGTAATCACGTTCACCCAATTTGGTTGCCAATTCCTGTGCCAGTTCTTTGAATACATGCGTTGATGAGCAGTTACGACGATACCTCAAGAACTGCCCCACAGGCAGGTTGTCACGGAGCGCTCGTGGATGATATGATCTGTAATGCAGTAGAGAGTTTTTATCTGTGGGTTTCTGGTGAACGCTTGTCAACAGTTTATTGTCCTCCACATGAATGTCCAGGTCCAGGTATGTAACCGTGGATCTGCTAATAGTCCATGTAAATTTCAGACAAGGGTCAAGATTGTTAAGCCATGTCAGAAACTCTTGTAATCTTTCTTCAGGACCTCGCCACACACATTTTCCTATCTCTGACACCTCTTGCGTCTGGCCCCTCCTCGCCAACATTGTTGTAATTCAAACTAAGACACAACTTAATATAAATCTACATGGAGTAGTTTCTTTGTCAGAGAAAACCCCACACGAACCCTGCGAGACACAGCTGGGCCAACTGTCAAAGATCCCACCCAAGACTTAGCAGTCTGGGTTTGAGGGACTACTAATAAGGCTAATGGAAGAAGTCAGACTTAAATTTGTCATCTAAGAGAAAACCCAGGCTAGCATACATGGGGCTTGTTTCACGTTGAAAGGTAAGATGGATGCATTCATGGAAAGAATGATTATGCTGGAAGTCTCAGTGGAAGAGTTCAAAGGAAAGGTTGAGGTGTTGTAATTAAACTAAGACACAACTTAATATAAATCTACACGGAGTAGTTTATTTGTCAGAGAAAACCCACACAAACCCTGCCAGAAGCAGCTGGGCCAACTGTCAAAGATCACACTCAAGATAACATCAATAAAGAACACTCAGTACATCACAGCTACGCGTCATCCCAGCCTGGCTGAAAGAGCCCTATTACAATACAACATGAGGCCAACAGCGAAGAGATCAAAACAGTGAGAATGGGGGTGAAAGAATTGCACAATAAACTTGAGACTCTGGACAGCGACACAAGACGTAATAATCCGAGAATATCAAACGTTCCGAAAGGAGTCGAAGGTAAGGACTTGAAAGAGTTCATGGCAGAGTTAATCAAAAAATACATTCCATGGATAGACCCTAATGAGCTAGTTTTAGACATTCAGAGAATCCATCGTGACCCCTTTATAAAAAATCCAAACAGGCAAAATGCGAGGAAGATTCTGATTATTTTCAAAATCTATGCTCTTAAAGAACAGATCCTCTCAGAGGCCCTGAAAGTATGAAGCTCGAAAATAGCTTAATGGTCTTTCCGTATTAGCTCTGATATATCCAAAGTTAATCAGGATAGACAATGGGAACTGGGAAAGCATATTTAAGAACCAAAGGAGTTGGAAGTTCCTGCCCAGATGCAACTTACTGCAAACCTTAAAGTTATGTGAAGCAATAACATGCTCAATTCGAGAGACCCAGGGGAGGTAGAAAACTTAATCAAACAGATTAAAGTGCAAAACAAGTTATTTTAATGCTTGAGGAGGGGACCAAAAGGCTATAAAGAATATCCCAGAAAGATGGCAGGGAGGGTTCCCCGGGGGAATGGGGAGGAGGGGGGAGGTTGTGAATCAGGTGAAAGAGAAGAAGCACGTGGTAGGGAGCATAAGGGAGAAAACAAAAAGAAAATCTCATAGGTAGCAAGTTTGAAGCAGAACATGAGCATAAAGATAAATTGTGGTAGTAGCCGCTATGGGAAAGGTGTCCAGGTAAATGACAGATGGGTATAGGGAATACCCTCTGAGGGCCTCATTTATGAGAAGAGATGCTTCGCTGCATGAAAGCAGCGATGCAGCACTTCTCAGTGCGCCCTCATGCGACATAATTGATTAATTGAGGACATGGAGGCACAACAGAGGATGACGAGGAGCATGATGCACCCAAGACCCTGATTGTCAAGCTATAATAGAGACAACTTAGCACCGATGAGGTCACTGTCCTGGAGATGGTTCTAGGGTTTGTACAAACCCCAAAAGAGGACAATTTTCTTATGAATTAAGAACTTCATCAGCTGTTGCACAAGATAAGACAGAGGTCCTTCTTCCGCAACAATCCAACACCGGAGTGCCAAGACTCGGGCCTAAGACCCCCTCTAAATTTACCCCCGCGGCAGGGATGATCCTCAGCAAGGTGCTGACCTTTGAAAAATCTGTACTAAAGGAGGCTAACTGCTTAAGAGGCAACCCAACATATGACAACATGCCAAAGAAACTACGCCACACGACTAACTCACTCAAAGACAATGAAGCAATCATCATCAAACCCGCGACAAAGGGGTGCCACCGTTATCCTCATCATTGAGATCTACAAAAGGGAGTGCTCGCGGCAATTTAACAGCACCAAATACTACCACAGACTGGAGACAGACCCCAGGGATTGACTACTATCACAGATACGTATCATGGTGAATGAGGCAGCCACTGAGGGTTGGATCTCCCATAAGGGAGGCGGCATTACAGGTTAATGGGAACTCCAGGATGACATACTTCTATCTTCTACCTAAGATTAACAAGGGTGTCCTCCCTCCACCTGGCCGCCCTATTGTGTCCGGCATACGCTCCTTACATGAACCATTGAGCCAATTCAGCGACCACTTTCTGCGTCCTCTGGTCCAAGCGACACCAGCATACCTGAAGGACATATGTGATGTCCTGAACTTGATACAACACAAGGCAATCAACCTTCCCCTCACCCTTGATGTCGACTCACTGTATACAAACATTCCTCAGAACGCCACCATAGAGGTAGTGGGGAAACTACTACAAGAAGCAGACCTTCCTACCAACACTCAGGTCAACTTTATCACTGATATCTTCACCATCACACTCAAAAATAACTTTTTCATGTACAAAACCACCATCTATCACCAGGTACAGGGCACCAGCATGGGCAGCACCTTTGCGCCAAACCTGGCAGGTCTGTACATGGCATGTTTTGAGGCTACCAACATCTTCACAGACAGTAACCTGTTCAAGATAACCTCATTTCCTGGAAGAGGTATATTGATGACATTCTCATACTCTGGCGAGGAGATGTGGAAACTAGCATTAAATTCCATGAGTGGATCAACAACCTCAACCCTCACCTGTGCTTCACCAACACGGCTAGTGATAAGGCAATTTCATTCCTGGACCTACTTATCACTTTGAAGAATGGACACCTCCAAACGGCCACTTATAGGAAGGCGACCGATTGTAACAGCCTTCTCAGCTTTAAGAATCACCACCCTAAGGCCCTGAGGTAGCACCTTCCGTACAGCCAGTTTCTGAGGATGCGACGTAACTACAGCAGCATCCAGGAATATGATGCTCAAGCAGGTTCACTTGCCAGGAATCTACGCAACAGGAACTACCCACAGGAGGTTAACAGCAAGGCCAGGAAGAGCACCAGAAAGAACAACCGGCAGGTATTACTTGAAACAAGGTAGAAACAACCAAGTAACACAATCACATGTGTGACAACCTTCACACCGATGTCCAACAGAATCAAGAACATCAATAAACACAATTGGAGGATCCTAAACATCAGCACCTTTAACCTAGACCTACCACGTTTTGCATACAAACAAACTACGAATTTGCATGATCAGTTGGTCAACACTAGACCACTAGCAAAGAGCAAACCACAGGACATGACCCTATGGAACCTACCACCGGTGACAGGCCATTTCCTATCTGTTACATGCAGTGCGTGTCCCTCCACCCTACACACCAAAACATTGCACTTCGATGACTTCACATGGGAACAGTATAGACACACCAACTGTAACACTAGGAATTGTGTCTACCGGGTCACCTGCCCATGCTCACTGAGGTACATGGGTATGACGACCCGACCAGTTAAAGTAAGGATAAGCGAACATGAGGAGCACGATCAGACGTGGCCGGACGGCCACCAAAATGACAAACCACTACATCGAGAAAGGCCACACCTGTGACGAAATACAGTGGACAATACTGGAGGCCAACCAGATGTGGAGCAACGCTTCTCTTCTTCACCGCGAACAACGGTGGGTACACCGTCTTCGCACACACAAACCGGGTCTCAACAATGAGATCCCCTGGATGGAACTCTGACGCATTCAGTCCGCAAATCCTTCCCTATCTTACATGGTCTAGACTGAGGAAATGTGCAATTATAACCCTCTGTACATGGGGCAGGACAACACCACTAGTCCAGCCCGCTCTTCGATTGCACACAATCATGGCACCACACCATGATAACCCCCAACCTAGATGCATGGGGCTCACAAAATGACGATCACTCTGCCAAGGAATACAGTGATGGGCTAACATATAGGCAAGACACTTTCTCTCTGTCTCTTCTGTTATTCAGCCCATTAGCGCTAGACGGGTCGCCTCGTTTCATATTTGGTGTCCCTCTAGAATACATGCGCAGTACCGCTGCCCCCTGACACATGCACAGCTGCCAGCTGCATGATTGGGTGTACCAGAAGAGAGCTCCTCCCGAGAACCAATTAGCTACACTACATTAAGTTGTCCCCGCTATGACAGCACACTGCATGCAGATGGACGGACAGGGTAGGTGCGAATTCCGACAGCCGAGCAAAACTGTGAGTAAGAACATTGCGATTGGGACAACAGAAATAAAACAGTAAGTTCTCCATATCGCAGAGTGATGATAGAACATGGGTACTATCCGACATCTGTGTTGCACATCATGTCTTCTTGTTTGTAGCCCGGTACGGTGTGGGTGTCCTACTCTTCTAGCCTATGCAGCACCTCTCCTTTTATTTATAGGTAAGGGCAGTACAGTATTTGATTCTGACAACTGTAAACCACACTCGTGGGGGAAATGTTGTGGCTCAAGGAGGCTATACTACCTTAAGGTGCCTCACTACATGGCACAAAAGGTTATTGCTCTTTTTAAACCACAACCTCAATTTGCTACAGGCACGCACTCGTCCACAATACTGGGTCCATTTGTATTCAGCACAACACCGAGCGCATGTGACTCCTAGGCCGCCAGCGGGGCCATACACGCAACATCCATGCTTTCTGGCATGGTGTGTGCCCGGCCCGCCTGGTGATCATAGTTGAGACACTGCGCAGGGGTTTCTACTCTAATGGCACAACTTTGACCATCCTTCAACACCTCAAAGACAGTTCTGATGCATGTCTACTTTATTTTCTGTTGTCTTTTCTCCTTGGTGGTGTCTAGGAGCGGTCACAGCTATTTAATTTTGTAGCCAGACTGTAGGGTACACAGTTCTCTAGCCCGCCCTGACACCCTTGGAGGGTAATTACCCTTTCACTTTTCATGTGCACAACACTTCATTTTGTTTTGATTTGGTCCTGAAGAAGCACCATGGATCTTTGAGATCGCACAGGTGCGAAACATGTTGACCTCTTTTATATTTTGGTTACCTGGGCACATTAAGCTGATTTGGGTAAATCTCAACCTATGGGTTTTTACTCTCTCAAGGGTACCGCCACATTAAACTTGTTTATGGTAACACTTAGGCAGTTTTAACTTACGTTGCAAGCACTACATCACTCACCTAGGAGGACCCACCCCACACTCCTGCATGCTGTTGTTGTACTACTTTATTCGATATTTACATATCATAAAAGTACAAACAATACAAACATAAAAACATGTGTTTTAAAAAGTAATACATTCATTTCAATTCAATCCATAATATAAAAAGATAAAATTCGAGGTATTTACATTTAAAACAGAGAAAGTCAAATAATACATTTACAGCAGTGGATATTTACAACAATGTGACTGACCAAGCCTAGCTTCTATCATCGTTTAACAGACTAGTACAGATAGACCACGCGCTAGCTAGATACTTATCGGCCCCGCATACAACTAAGAGAGATGTAGTATCCGATAAAAGAATACGCAAGGCAATTCTGAAATCTCTCACACCCAGCTCTCTACATCCCGGTTTTAGCCATCTTGTTCTCGGTCTTTTGTATGCCCTACAAGCAAACAAAAAGTGGGGAAGAGATTCGCTCGTGCATGGGCACCCAGGGCAGTTTAGAGGGTGAGCATGAGCCCCCATTCTTTTACAACCCTCAATGAACTTATTCAGGGAAGAATCCCGTATCTCATTTTCAAGAAAAGAGACCTATCCCTTGGGATTTGTATGAAATCTAGAAAGGGCTCAAGTTTCTTACATGGTTTAAATTCCATAAATTGAGTTGTCAGAGCCCCCCACTTTGTGTATTTTGCTTCCTCGGCCTGTACCCAATCCCAGTATATTTTTTTGATGATGTGCTTGTCGGGAGGGGACTGGGAGGTCCAAGAACCCTCCAAACCTAGCTTCAGAACCAGCTGCCTTAGTTTGGTTAGCCACGGAATCCTGTTTGCACTATTCAAAGTGATCAACTCATACAAGACCAAGGCATAGTTTGGCAGTTCTGGCGTCCTTCGCAAGCGCACCCAAAACAGGAAAGGACGAAGGCGCACTAAACCCGCATGCAGCTTACGGCATTTCTCTGAAAAGATCTCTGCCAAAGTGACCCCTTGGGGGACCGGTAGGGCATTGAAGCGCCCGCCAGACAAGGAGCAAACACCTGATGATGAAGCATGACATCCTTCGAGGTGTGTGAGGGCATCAAGTGGCAAGACTTGTTCTTCCCTCCCACAAGTTGGTCCTAATACCTAGGAAAACCTACACCTCCCTCTTTGTTTCCCCCTTCTTTTCTCTTTGGTCTCTTTCCTCTACCTCCTTGCATTGTGCGGGTGACATGTTGCACCCCTCTGCCAGAACAGTGTCCCTCCACTTTTAGTGACGCACCAGCAGAGTAAAAAATGTGCCTTGTTGCACCAAATTTACAAAGTGACGCATTTAGGTAGATGCGTCACTTTGTAAACCCCTGCGCTACATTATACCTACGCCAGGTATAATGTATGCAGGGGGGGTTCTGACCAAGAAAAGGTCATAGAAGTGATGCAGTGAAATCTATAAGATTTCACTGCGCCACTTCTAGGACGCAAATGCGTCAATTTCTTACGCCTGCCTCACAGCAGGCGTAAGACTGACGCAGGCCGTTTCACATGAGGCTTGCCCCATGTGAAAGGACACATTGCAGGAGTTGTGTCTCTTTTGGGGCACACTCCAGCAATGCGTCACTTTTGCACCATGCATATACGTCAGAAATACTGACGTATCTGTAACTCCTTGTGCAATGATGCGTCATACTGTAAATATGATGCATCATTGGTGTCACAAGGAGGGTGTAATGAAAAGTGAAGCATCGCTGTTTTGAAGCAGCGATGCGTCACTTTTCATAAATGAGGCCCATAGTATTTAATAGGCTTTTTTATCCGTTCAAAGCGAGCCCACTAGTGTAAAGTTCTGCTTACCTGTCACGCCCAGACTCTGTTCTGGGCTATCAGGGTGTATGTATATCAAGTGTGTGTATGTACGGAGAATGTTAGCAGGACCTTATGTTGTTCACAAGTGTGTGAATACTGAAGTGAGTGGGAGCCATTTTAGATTGTCCTTGTTTGGACATGTCATAAAATGGAGGTTGTGATATAGCCTCCCCAAAGAGTGGAACTGTATTTCCTACATTCTCATACTGAAGGGAGCAGCCCAAGATGATGAAGTGTAGCGGGATGGAGACAAGGGTGCATTTAGAAATTAAGTAATTTGACCCGAATCACAGGAAGTTGAGCGTTGTTGCAGAGACACGAACCCAGTTCCCCCGATTTGAGGTCGATTGCCGTTGCCATTAGGCCACATCCTCTCCCCTTTATAACTAAAACAAGGCCAAAATGACAAAAATCCAATACGTAGAACTTGAGATATGAATTTTTAAAGAATACATGGAAACATAGAGCTTCGATGCAATAAGCACCTATTTGGGATATCTGATCACACTGGACAAGGACAAAGTCAAAAGTTCAGACCACCTGCGTTGGAGCCCGGGTCAGCTACAGGGACCAGGTCTGGCAAATTGCAAAAGAACTATGATGCGTAGGTGAGGACCCCTGAGACTTCAGTTCAGTAGGCCACACAGCTTTCCTTTGCAGTCACTCTGGGTTTTGGGGACTAGAGAGGCAGATCCAGTCCTTCTCACCCAGGCAAGGAGGATGTCAGGGAGCAGGTCATCATGGCAAGGAAGCAATTCTTCCAGAGCAGCAGTCCAGCAGAGTGGTTGCTCCACAGCACAACAGTCCTTCTTCAGGGTATCCTCAGGTCCAGTAGGCCTGGGAGGTGAACTTCGCTCCGTTTTCGGAGTTTGTGGAGTTTTCTGCACTCCACAAAGCTCGCGGAGTGCTGAAGAATCCGCTTTGCGATGGGCAGCAGAGTCTTTTTCCCGCTCGCGATTGCGAACGGTAAGTTTGCGATAGCAAATGGTAAGTTTGCGAGCGTGAGCTGCCGCTCGGGTAGAATTTCTACCCGAGAAGCAGGAACACCGGCACAAACTGCAGTTGGCACTGCACTCTGCCACTCGCAAAACTTTGCATAGTATTTTTTTACTTCGAGGAGTTCTGCTCCAGAAATGTACTGAAGTGGTAGGGTCCAAGGTCCAGTTCTAATACCCAGTGGTGCTTTTGAAGTGGGGAGACTTCAAGGAAAACTTTGAAGTAAACAGAGGTCCTCCCTTTCTGCCCTGTTTGCAGATTCACTACAGGGGGTTATGTAGCCCTTTGTTTAGGGACTGGACGTGTAGGTGTGAGGCTGTGCCCAACTCCTCCCTACTATTCTGCCAGGATACCCCATCAAGACCTATCAAGTCACACCTAAGTTCCCTTTGAGTGTAGCTGTCTAGGGGGAATACACAAATATCAGCCGTCATCCAATCCAGACATGCAATCTGAAACTGACTTCAGGCATACAGGTCTAAGAGCACGAAAATGCCGACTTTTTTAAACTTGCAATAGTAAATCCAACTTTCCATCAAAGAAGATGTATTATTACCTGTCCAACTATACCAAACATGACAGATCTGCGCCTTCTCAATTAGGAATTAAAACGTATTTAATGTAATAGGAATCCCCATGCTATCCTATGATAAGGGTTGGCCTCATACTAGTGAAAAATGTATTTGGAAGTTTTTCACTACCAGGAAATGTAAAACCTAAAAGTACATGTCCTACCTTTTATATACACAGCACCCTGTCCTATTGGTTACCTAGAGCCTACCTTAGAGGCAAGTCAATTGTCATAAAAGGAGAGTTTAAGGCTTGGCAAATGGTTTTAAATGTCAAGTTAACCTAGAAGTGGCTCTTGAAAAGACTTAGGCGTCCCCTCAAACAAGAAACCACACAGGTTGAGTATTTTACCCACAAATTAGCATGCCGTTCATTCCGGCGGGAAAGGTAAAGTTACAAGGTTCAAGATAATAATCTCTAAAAGCAGCCTTCAATCAGGGAGACAAGGTCTATGGATCAACTGAATTCTATTGTTGCAGTGACCAGGTTTTCAGCGAATTATGTATATAGGGGAGTGTTTCTTAAACACATTTTGACCATAAATATTTTCACTTCAAATCTAAGCATTAGTTTTTACCAAAAATAAATTACATAGCAAACATAGTTAATAATGGTTCAATGAGATATTGAAAAGATATTTACCACACCAAAGATTTCATTAAAACTCTGTTATGCATTTATTTTATATTCACGATACAATATACAAAAATTTAAAAAAAAAACATCATTATACATTTCATAAAAAGATTTTTAAAAACAAGAATCACAAGTCGACGCGGCGTTTCGGTATCCTGTATTTGAACCTTCTTCAGGACTGATTCTAGACAAATTTAAAAAGATTTAAAAAAACAGAGTTACATTTTTTGCATTGGTCTGGGCATCTCTTCAACCAATACCCTATATAAACACAATTCATGGTCACTGTACTATGTTCTTCTCTCATAACAAAATTTTTACATCTCAACAAATCATGTTCCCTTGTGGCCCTTATCCATAACACACATTTCTCTCTGTTAATATACATTTCTATACTTTGACAAAACTAATAGTCTTTACCTTTCCCTTGGACCTAACGGTCCAATGTTTATGAACCCAGGACATGATATCACAATCTATTATTTGTATAGGTTAGGCATTCCTTTAAATTTAGATAGGGCAAGGCGCCCACTGGACACAGTTTAATTGAATTCTGCACCATGTAGTCTTTGGATTATGATAATCTCCGGAAAAATTCTCAATTTTTGATCCCACTAGTTGAGGTAAATAAAGAAAATTGAGGATGCCATTACATTTGGAACCCCACTTTTGTTATGACCTTATTTTAACTTGAAGATCAACAAAAAGGTGTGTTTGTTCAGTACCTGATATTTGGGTTGAATAAGCTTTGTCTTAGACTGCCAGGGGGAGCCACCGTCTTCCTACATATGGGTTTCTTCAATGGCCCTGGGGAATTTTTTAACGTACATTAGCCTCAATCTATTTCAGGAAAAACCGATTTCTAATCTGTCTTAAAGGATTTGCTGAATCACTCACCATTCAAAATTGGATAACTGGCGCAATATTCAGGATGAGTTGCTACCAAGCTTCTTTTTTTGTCAACTCCACTTTCTTTCTATTATTCAACAAAAAAAGGTATACACTTTGTAGATTTATGTGCACTCTCCATTCAGTCTATTTTCATGATCTTTTACTTTTAATAGCCCATAGGTTATATTGATAGACCCTCTATTGTTATTTGTTAAAAGATGGAAGGAGTTGTCTCTTTACACTATGTTTGTATTAATTGGCCCTTTTCCAAAATTTAGGAAATCAGAAGGAGTTATATAATTTATGGTAAGAAGAGCTGTTTAAATATTCCCCTCTACTTCGTAGGATCCTGGTTTTCCATTACCTTAATTAACAGATTCGGCCTCCCTGCTCCTGGTCTCTGGCAGTCAGTCCACACGTCCCTCCACTGATCTGGTATGGGCCGTCTCGAGTGCTGAGGGTTTACTCATTCCTCGGCGCTTTTATTAGCAAGCCTCTTCATTGGCTTTCGTTCTCTCTATCTTAATTGGTTCTCTATCGGCAAATGGCTATGCAGTTGCCATAGGAACCGAACGCTCCTTCAGCTATCGTTATGGGAGCTATCCCATTGGCGAATGTCTACCTCTTTCTCATTATTTGATTTGTTAAAAACGTGCCAAACAGCGCGCGGTTGTCATAGCAACCGAACGCGTTACAGTGCGTCTGTTCTCTCCCGTTTATGTCCGCTCGTATATATCACAACTTTCTAGAGATTCTAGTATTAGCGTCTATTGGATATTATTTCTTTGACACGCAGATTCATCGGAATAAAACTGCGCGCTGATTCATACGAACAAACACTGCGCGGTTGTCATAGCAACCGGACGCGCTCTCGTGCGTCTGTCGTCACAGCCCCCGTTCGCACTCTAGTGCGTTTGTTCCTTCCCGTTACTGCCGGCTGGGATAGCCCACAGTTATTTGTGCATTAACGTTTATTAGATGTTATTTATTTGACATACAGATTACGTGAAACCGTCCATTATTATGAATAACTCGTCTATCTCGTTGTAACGTTGTGTGTTAGGATTGTTCCACATATGATTGGTTCATGTTGAGCCAATCACTATGCGGTTACCCATGGCAACCACACAGCTTTTTGTTCCACATGTCGCGCCACCTATAATATTTGCGTACTTGAAATGATATTTACCATGTCATAATTTCAGTTACTAATGGATTTGGTTTACTTAGTTTTACCGGGATTACATCCTATATTTATAAGATATATTCCAGGGTTATGTTTAAGCCTTACAGGACATATCCCCACTCCGGTCTAAGAGGTTTTTAATGTCAGAGATTTAGTTTATTATTTACTAACTTGCTGATGACACCTTAAGATTAATCTACATTTACTTTCTGGTAGGAGGTGAAAAATACCAGAAACCCAAGTTTTGCTCAGATCTTGGGTATGTTTATCAAATAATGTGTGTTTTGGCTGATTTATCATCTATTGGAGGGCAATCTTTACTGGATTATTTTCTCCCAGTCTTCTCTTGAATTTAGGCCGCACCTCACGCTATTGAGGGTTGACATGTAGAATTGCTCCCTCCTTTTCCTTTTATTATTTAGGTTCCCACCTCTAACGTTGTCAGTAATTTTCTCTATGCCACACCATTTGAGATCTTCTATTTTGTGCTTGGCTTCCCTCCAATGTTCAGTCAAGGGCGCTCCTATCTTGTTTGTTCTAAGTGCTGAGCGATGCTCATTGAATCGCATTCTGAGTTCTCTAGAAGTTTCGCCTATGTATGGCATGTTACAAGGGCATAAGATTAGATAGACAGCGTTCTTAGATCTGCAATTAATAAAGGTTTTTATGTATATTGTTTTACCATTTGCAGTGATCTGACTTCCTTTAAGGATACTATTGCAGTTTACACAGCCCATACATGGATGGGTTCCCCTGGGTAAAGGATTATTATCAATGGTGGTTTGTTGGATTCTCAGGTTCTCTTTGTAAGTGTGTACCAAGGAGTTCCTGATCGTTCTATTTCTCCGGTACGAGAACATGGGCTTAGGGATAGGCTCCTGAGCTTTATCTGCAATCAGATGCCAGTTTCTATTTATTATGTTTTTAACTTTGAAACTGATTTGTGAGAAGTTGGTCACAAACATAATTGGCTGTACTTTATCCTGGCTTTGTGTTTTTGGGCTAAAGAGATTTTCTCTGTTAAAATATTTGGCTCGTTTATAAGCATGTCTGATCATTCTTCTCGGATATCCCCTTTCGAGGAATTTTCTTTTTAAATTTTCGGCATGGGATTCATAGTCTGCCATGGTGGTACAGTTACGCCTAAGGCGAAGAAACTGCCCGAAGGGGATATTGTTTTTTTGTGACCCTGGGTGGTTACTCCCGTAATGTAGCATGCTATTTCTGTCAGTTTGTTTGGTATATAATTCTACTGCAAGTTGGCCTTCTTTGTGCTTAACAATTATATCTAGGAATTCCACCTGGCTTCTGCTCCAATGAGATGTGAACCTTAGATGTACATCTCCCAGGTTTAACCATGCCAAGAACTCTTCAAGGTCTTCCATTTCGCCTGTCCATATAAAGAAGATGTCATCAATATAGCGCCCCCACTCTGAGACGTTTTCATAAAAAGGGGCGGCTATATTGTAGACATGTTTATCCTCAAATTTTGACACATAAAGACATGCCAGACTGGGGGCACATGTAGCCCCCATGCTGGTCCCCTTAATCTGTCTGAAAAGGTTATCTTTGAATAAGAAGATGTTGTTCTTGAGGATTAGGGTTATGCAATCTATAATGAAAGTCTGGTGGTTCGTTAGGTCCTGTTGGTTATCACCCAGGATCTCCTCCATAATCTCAATAGTATCGTTTTGGGGAATATTTGTGTATAAAGCTTCAATGTCCAGAGTCACCAGTATCTGTGACTCTGGATTGAAGCTGAGATTCTCGACTTTTTTAATCATAGAAGTGGTGTCCTTTACATATGATCTTTGTTGCTGTACGAGAGGTTGCAAAAAAACTTCCACGTACTTACTAAGAGGCTCTGTCAGTGATCCTATACATGAGACTATGGGTCTCATGGGAGGGTCACAGATGTCTTTGTGTACCTTGGGTAGGCCATATAATGCTGGGATTAGTGGGTATTTGTTCAACATAAATGCGAATTCTTCCTCGCATATTATGTCGTCCTCTCTAGCTAGTCTCAACATCCTTTCGATTTCCCCTTTCAGTGTTTGCCATTCCTCTCTGTTTGATTTTTTATGATGGTTACTGTTATTTAAAAGTTTGAACATCCTGTTATCGTAATCCTGACTGTTCATAATTACAATACTCCCACCCTTATCCGCTGGCTTTATTATTAGGGTACTGTCTTGTTCTAAGGATTTTAGAGCTTGCTTCTCCTCATATGTCAGGTTGTGAGGTGTCCAATTTTTCTGTTTCAAGAGATTGTCAATGCTCTTATCAACAGACCTTTCGAAGGCCTCTACGTCTTTGTGTACAGCATTGAGAGGGGGGACCCAAGTGGATTTGTTCCTCAATCCAGATTTATTGTGTCTCTCAGGTCTTTCTTTTCCCTCGAAAAAGATTTGGAGTCTGACTTTCCTAAAAAATTGCTGCAGATCTCGTTCTAGGGCATATCTATCGATAGGTAGACAGATTGCATAGCCTAGTCCCTTCTCTAACAATTTGGTTTCTATTGTGGTCAGTTCGTGATCTGACAGATTGATCACTGCAGGCTTGACATTAGTTGTTGTTAATCCCACTGTTTCTGGCTCCTCGTTCAAGGACGTTGAGGGTTCTGGGCTTGGGTGTATTGTGCCTGATTGTAATTGTTTTTGCCCCTCCCTCTCCCTCTCTGTTGTCCAAACGTCTGGTTGCGCCTGTCTAAAAAAGCTAAACCTTCCTTGGTGGTGGTTTGCTGTCTATTTGTCTCTCCATCTTGTTGATGTTTCTCATTTACTATTTCACCTTCTGAATCCGTATTACTGAATGAGGAATCAAAAAATCTCACCCGTTTTCTATTTTGGTTTCTGGGTTGGTTTTGCCACTGTCTACGGGGTTGGAAATTCTCTTTAGGACGGTCATAAAAGTCTTTTTGAAGATACGGATATACAATTTCCGGGTTGTAATTTTCTATATCCTTTTTTAATTTGTTACTTTTCTTTTTGATAAGGTATTCGCTATAACTATCCACATCATTTTGAATTTCTTTTAATTTCGCTTTGGCGTCATCTAGTGCTGTGCTATCCCTCAATTGTGTCTCCATATCTTCTATTTCCTTCCTCTCAATGACTATAAATTCTTCCGCTGTTTCTACAATGAGCAAAATCCAATCTCTACTACATCTGTTGGCCACAAGTGTCCACTTATCTATGAATTTTTTATCTGTAATGAAAATCCCTGGTTCATTGGTTACTTGTAAGCCTTTCGGGATAATTCCACTCTTACAGTATTCCACTAGGAATTCTGCGTGTAGCTCTGCTCTCACTACTTTCTTTTTTAGGTTCCATAGTTTTTCCCACTGTTCCTCATCATTTTTGTCCAATCGAATTGTAGTAGTATTACGTGATCTTTTGTTTATCAATCTATCAAATTGATCCTCTGAGAAGCTATCTGTTTTTATACCCTCCATCCTAAGGATTTTCTAGGGATACTTGTCAAATTAAGTATGCCAATGTTTGATGATTATACTAGTGTGCTGATGTGCACTATAACAACGCGACCTCCTCAGCTTACAAGCCGAGTATATAGTTATCAGATAAAAAGGAGGACCCCGCAACAGCTGATTGGGGACTGGGGGGAATAGTAACTCTTGAAAAGACTTAGGCGTCCCCTCAAACAAGAAACCACACAGGTTGAGTATTTTACCCACAAATTAGCATGCCGTTCATTCCGGCGGGAAAGGTAAAGTTACAAGGTTCAAGATAATAATCTCTAAAAGCAGCCTTCAATCAGGGAGACAAGGTCTATGGATCAACTGAATTCTATTGTTGCAGTGACCAGGTTTTCAGCGAATTATGTATATAGGGGAGTGTTTCTTAAACACATTTTGACCATAAATATTTTCACTTCAAATCTAAGCATTAGTTTTTACCAAAAATAAATTACATAGCAAACATAGTTAATAATGGTTCAAAGAGATATTGAAAAGATATTTACCACACCAAAGATTTCATTAAAACTCTGTTATGCATTTATTTTATATTCACGATACAATATACAAAAATTTAAAAAAAAAACATCATTATACATTTCATAAAAAGATTTTTAAAAACAAGAATCACAAGTCGACGCGGCGTTTCGGTATCCTGTATTTGAACCTTCTTCAGGACTGATTCTAGACAAATTTAAAAAGATTTTAAAAAAACAGAGTTACATTTTTTGCATTGGTCTGGGCATCTCTTCAACCAATACCCTATATAAACACAATTCATGGTCACTGTACTATGTTCTTCTCTCATAACAACATTTTTACATCTCAACAAATCATGTTCCCTTGTGGCCCTTATCCATAACACACATTTCTCTCTGTTAATATACATTTCTATACTTTGACAAAACTAATAGTCTTTACCTTTCCCTTGGACCTAACGGTCCAATGTTTATGAACCCAGGACATGATATCACAATCTATTAAAAAAACAGAGTTACATTTTTTGCATTGGTCTGGGCATCTCTTCAACCAATACCCTATATAAACACAATTCATGGTCACTGTACTATGTTCTTCTCTCATAACAACATTTTTACATCTCAACAAATCATGTTCCCTTGTGGCCCTTATCCATAACACACATTTCTCTCTGTTAATATACATTTCTATACTTTGACAAAACTAATAGTCTTTACCTTTCCCTTGGACCTAACGGTCCAATGTTTATGAACCCAGGACATGATATCACAATCTATTATTTGTATAGGTTAGGCATACCTTTAAATTTAGATAGGGCAAGGCGCCCACTGGACACAGTTTAATTGAATTCTGCACCATGTAGTCTTTGGATTATGATAATCTCCGGAAAAATTCTCAATTTTTGATCCAGTGGGATCAAAAATTGAGAATTTTTCCGGAGATTATCATAATCCAAAGACTACATGGTGCAGAATTCAATTAAACTGTGTCCAGTGGGCGCCTTGCCCTATCTAAATTTAAAGGTATGCCTAACCTATACAAATAATAGATTGTGATATCATGTCCTGGGTTCATAAACATTGGACCGTTAGGTCCAAGGGAAAGGTAAAGACTATTAGTTTTGTCAAAGTATAGAAATGTATATTAACAGAGAGAAATGTGTGTTATGGATAAGGGCCACAAGGGAACATGATTTGTTGAGATGTAAAAATTTTGTTATGAGAGAAGAACATAGTACAGTGACCATGAATTGTGTTTATATAGGGTATTGGTTGAAGAGATGCCCAGACCAATGCAAAAAATGTAACTCTGTTTTTTTAAATCTTTTTAAATTTGTCTAGAATCAGTCCTGAAGAAGGTTCAAATACAGGATACCGAAACGCCGCGTCGACTTGTGATTCTTGTTTTTAAAAATCTTTTTATGAAATGTATAATGATGTTTTTTTAAAAAATGTTTGTATATTGTATCGTGAATATAAAATAAATGCATAACAGAGTTTTAATGAAATCTTTGGTGTGGTAAATATCTTTTCAATATCTCTTTGAACCATTATTAACTATGTTTGCTATGTAATTTATTTTTGGTAAAAACTAATGCTTAGATTTGAAGTGAAAATATTTATGGTCAAAATGTGTTTAAGAAACACTCCCCTATATACATAATTCGCTGAAAACCTGGTCACTGCAACAATAGAATTCAGCTGATCCATAGACCTTGTCTCCCTGATTGAAGGCTGCTTTTAGAGATTATTATCTTGAACCTTGTAACTTTACCTTTCCCGCCGGAATGAACGGCATGCTAATTTGTGGGTAAAATACTCAACCTGTGTGGTTTCTTGTTTGAGGGGACGCCTAAGTCTTTTCAAGAGTTACTATTCCCCCCAGTCCCCAATCAGCTGTTGCGGGGTCCTCCTTTTTATCTGATAACTAACCTAGAAGTGGAACACTACCTCAGGCTGCAATGGTGAGCAAAAGAATGATGGATTTAATCCAGATCTGTTTTCATTTGTTTTGCATTCCGTCGATCAATTATGTGTCATTTGCTTCCTCACCCTAAGTGTGCCAGGTATGCTCAGACGTGGGTCCCGGGCTCACACTGTGCCACTGGATTCAAGCTATCCTGGCTGATGAGGGCTGAAACCCTGAATCCCGTCCTACGATGTTTGTTGCCGGTCCAGTAAGGACCTGGCATGGCAGGTTAGACTGGACTGTTCCCATAAGGCACATAGTCAAGACTGATTCGCATATGGCCAGGTCTAAACTGGGGTGGCATGGTGAGCAAAAGAAGGATGGATTTAACCAAGATCTCTTGACTGGGGTGAATGTTTTTATTTGTTCTGCATTCCCTCCATCAATTGTATGTCTTTTGCTACTTAGATGGGTGGCCCAATGGGTGCTGCAGGCCCGCTAGTAGTATTTAACTTACAGCGTATATGATATACCACTCTACAAGGAACTTACAAGTAAATTGAATATACTAATTAGGTATATACCAAGTAAGCCATGTTTAGGGGCATGAGCACAAGAACTTTTGCACTGGTTAGCTGTGGTAAAGTGCACAGAGTCTTAAGGCCAACAAAAAGTATTCAGCCAAATTGGAGGAAAAAGGGCAAATAGTTTGGGGGAAGAGCACTATAAAGCGGACAGGTCTAACACCCCTGCTGGCTCCAACAGCGGAAACCCTACGCCAATGTTTGGAGAGAGTTGGGGCCTTCTGCCTAAGTACATCAGATCATCTGACCTATCTTTCTTTTTTTTTAAACTTGTTTTTATTGTATTTTTCCAAGGATTCGTACAAAAAATATACTATACATGCAATGTGGATTACATGAACCAATCAATGACAGATAAAGAAAAAAAATGTGCTACACGTGACAACAATAGCTCCATAATCATTAACTAGGAAACAACAATACAGGCTCAAGTAACAGAAGTACTTCCGTAATCCTGATCCACAGGACCAGTCGGTTAATCCAACAATCACATAATTATTTGATACATTTCAGTCAATGAGCTCCGGGTGCGGTAGCAAGTAGGAACGGAGTGGCTGCCAAATGTTTTTAGGGCGGGAGGCAAGCGGCAACAAGGATACATATACATCGCTAGTCGTGTCACAATACATCATATCTCTGAGCCAGGCCCCAGCTAAATGCTGTGCGGTTCCACCCCAGTTCAGGGAGACCTGTCTTTTAACCAGCACAAGTGCAATTGCAGTGAAACGCCTTATCCCTGGACTCAACAGGACTACATACGCCATCTGACCTATATAGAGTAGTTAGTGGGATGTTTTTTTCCTGTGGAGATCCCAAAAAGAAAAAAAGAAAAATTAGCCCAAACCCTGGGAGAAGACTCCCATGGTGTCGGGTAATTAGTATTTTGATGTTCCATCATCTTGGGTTGCTTTTTTAAATTCAAAAAAGTTTGCTCAGTGGATGTATGAAACAGCAAACTTTCTGTGCCTTCAGAGGAGCTACATCGATGCTGGCATCACAGAAGGCAAAGAGATCTCCGCAGCCCTGATGGAGATCTCTAAATAGGTAGGTAAAGGTAATAACTTCCCCAACCCTAACAAATGGTGGACCACCCACCAAACTCTAAATCAGGTTATATTTCTTCTCTGCAGACTTAAAGTGAAGCATGAATGGGTACAGCACCAAACTGGTTTCTGCTCTTTTTTTGAGTGGATCCACACCTGGTGCCTTGAAATCATGTAAAAAAAAATAGGGACCCAAATCCTCCCATTTTGTTGCAGATCCAAGCTCCGTCACTGACCAAGGACTTGGGTACCCCAATGCTTAATTTGAGCCAGTTGTTGCTGCTGAGGGCCATCAGCACTCATTTGTTGGGACTGGCATGTATTTTTCCTCATTAGACAGGAGAGGGGAAGCACAAAATGGGAAAGAAGCTGGGAGAGAAAAATAAATTAAAACTTCTCAAAAGGAGAAAGCAGGAACCTGCAAGAGTGAGATAAAGAGGCAGGGAGTGTTAGGTAGTGGATTAGAGAGAAATGAAATTGTTTGAAGCAGGGCAGCCTTGGTATTTGTCACGTTATATTTTAATAGCAGCAACCGCGAACATCTGCGCAGAGCTTTTGGGACCAATGCACATTCTTTTACAAATTAAGCACGTCTATGCAGAGTACTCAGTGAGCTGCTGTGATCCAGGACTGGCATTGCTGATAGTCAGTCTCCAGGAGCTAATCAAAGATCTCCCCAAGCCTGTAGAATGTACTAGAAAGATGTGGGTCTGCTAGAGACAAGAAAAATTGGTGGAAGGATCCCCTGGTAATTTTCACAGGGAGGGGAATAATTGTTACAGAAAAGCAGACCCTGTGCTTTTTAGGGAGTAAATTCCAGTTAACACATATTAAGCAAGTCTACGGGGGAGTAGATCTGTAATGGGTTTCAGAGGGCAACTATAATACCTATATCTAGTACTAGTCTAGAGTTGTGTCACAGTATAATAAACAAATTAAATAACAAACAAATAAAATTGGATTATAAAAAAGTGTTTACACTTTATTAACCTCATAGCTGCTATTAAACATTCCTCCCCAGTGCTGCGCTGTCCATTAGAACTAGTGCTGAATGGACGTTCAATGGTCGTGCGCAGCACTGGGGAGGTAGTGCTGCCGTCGGCCAATGCACCGAGGCAGCACTTAAGGGGTTAAGTACCTCCCTTTAAGTGTTACATTCTAAAATTAATAAAACACATCGTGCTATGATGTATATATTCAGTTATTACAAAAACAGTCAAGAAAAAGAGTCGACGCGGCGTTTCGGTGTAGTTAAAATGATGTCACCTTCATCAGGACATTGACATTAACTGTAATCTTAAATTGCAGATTTATGTTGGCCGACTTTATTGTTTGGTTTTTGTACTGTACCGCTTGGGCTTCAAATGTGTTTTTTCCTCCTGCGGACTGATTGATTTAATATCTTGGATGAGAATTTTAAGTCTTTAAGATTGGGCACGTTGAAGCCACCGTTATGTAATACCAGGTGCAGTCTTTTTTGACTTCTAGATTTTTTCTTCAATTCAGAATCACAGAATTTAATATCGGATATGGTCCCAGGGAGATTGTGAGTCATATGTACCTACTTCACAGTCACTGTTTTTGCTCCATATGTTGTGTACCTGTATCAGAGCATTCGGTGGTTTCGTAAAAAACATGTCATGTCATGTTTTGTAGCAATTACCTTGGTACCTGGATAAATAAATAGGCAGTTAAGTACGTTTTATTAACTCCCCACCCCCCACCCCTGTTGACGAGCCACTACCTCCTCATATCTTTACCAGTTCAGTTAATAGTTGCCTGGTGCTCGTAGTGAGCACACTGATCGAGTGCATATCAAATCAAAATAACGGAAGTTCACATATACATAAATTAATTAGCAGAAATGTAGTCACAGAGTTTAATGCATATAACTTCAGAATATCAAATGCTTTAAAAGTTTCCAACAGTTGATCCGAGCTCATAGCAATAGGTTCCTTCCGTAGGCCTCTTTACTCCTCCCTGCGGATCGCCGCACTCTCTGCCAGTCCCCACATCTCTACTTCATCTTTCCAACTGAGTATTGTGGGGGATCTTGGAGATTTCCACCTCCTAGTGATACCTCATTTGTCAAGGAGTACAGCTAAGTCCGCAAACCTGGTTTGTACTTTAAGTGCTTTACGTCTTTTGTATAGACCTAATATACTTGCTTCTACTTTATGGCATCCCATGTTCCCCACCACCTCCTGTAAAATAGTGGATTATTCCCCCCAATATGCTTTCAAAGTAGAACAGTCCCATAGCATATGTAATAATAAATTAGCGTCTTGCTTATGGCATCTAGGGCAATGTGGTAGGAGAGTAGAGAAAATGGCATGCAGTCGATGGTGGTTCAGGTACACTCTTTGTGTAATCATGTATTGATGAACCTGAAACGGGAGTTACGGGAGGCTTGTTTTGGGTATTCTAATACTGTTGCCCAATCCTTGTCAGGTAATGGCCTATCAAGGTCCTGTTCCCATTTGGTACATGCTGCCGGGAGGGGGGTAGGAAGGTGAGCACGTATCCACAGGTAGAACCATCTCGTTAGGTGGCTACCAGTCCCCATAAGGTACATTAGATGAACTAACTCATGGGTGGGAGGTTATTCTTCCTGGGGTGCCCAATATCTTTTGGTGTACTGCGTCAGATTCACAAAAGTCATAAACAGTCAATCTGAGACACCCCTTTTGTTTAGAAAATCGATGTGTAAGTAGCATTTTATCGCCATATAAGTCCCCTTTTGTTGTCACTCCAGCATGCGTGCATGAGTCCAACCTATGAGGGGTCAGTGTTCCTGAAGTGGTTGGAATGCCAAGCAAGGGAATATTTGACGCATATGCGGGAAGAATATTTGTGTATTTTAATGTGTGTATCCAGTAGGTGATGGCAGATCTGAGGAGAGGTCTAGCGGTGTGAGGTAGTGTGCCGCTCGGAGAGAGTAGTCTGTGTAATGTACCCTGAGGTAGCATTCACTCTGAATTTGCTATTTCCTGTAAATTACGACCAGCAATCCAGTATGAGAGCCATTGCAGCTGCAAGGCTAAGAAATATGCACAGAAATCAGGGGCTCCCATTCCCCCAACGTCAGATGGCAGTAGTAGCTTTGCTAGACTCAGGGGCCTACGGGCTGAGCTCCAGATTAAGGAGATCAGGAGTGTGTTCAGGGTTGTGAATGCAGCTCTAGGGATAACCGATGGAAGATTAACAAAATAATACAAAGGTAGTGGGAACATTACCGGTTTGGAGATTGCCAACAGTCCTGCTACCGATAAGGGGATTGAGGTCCAGAACGCAATTTGTGCCCTCAAGGACCGGATAGCTTTATGGAGGTTGCCTTCGATTAGATCTGTTTTAGTGCCATACACCTAAATATCTAAAGGTATTATGAGCAATGGTTATCACGCGGTGTCCAAATAGTATAGTGAGATTAACTCTATTAAAGCCGAAGGGGAAGGCTTCATACTTTTCATAGTTGATTGCTAAACCAGCTATGCGTTCGAATTGTGTAAACAAGCCTGCTACAGGGACTAAATTATTCCGCGATTTCCTAGTATATAAAATAATATTGTCTACATAAAGAGGTAGGGCATGATGGGTATTATTAATGTGTATCCCCCATTCCCTAGAAGAGGCTCGGAGTTGAGCCAGTCGTTCGAGGGCGAGGGGAAACAGAAAGGGCGAGAGGGGGCAACCCTGTTGGATGCCTCATTGTATTTGCTATGGTTCTGAAATGTGCACTCCTGTGCGCACCCTTGCCCTGGGGAGATGATGTAATAATTGGATCCAGGGAATATAACCCTGCGGGATCCCGAATTTCAATAATGCGGTTAACATATAATCCAAGCCCAATGTATGCAACATTTGAGTGAGATCCAATGCTAAGCATCCTGCTTCGGAGGTCTACTCTGTGCAGGAAAACATAATGCTGCATGGTTTGCGTATATGCGTATATTCAAGGATGTACTTCGCCCGGGGGCAAAGGGACATTGGTCAATATGCACCAGTCTTAGTATTAAAGGTTGTAGGCGGTTAGGCAGGATTTTACTCAAAATCTTAAACTCCGTATTCAGCAACGAGAGTGGGCAGTATGAAGCTAGCAGAGAATGATCCCTCCCGGGTTCAGGGAGCGATGTTATTAATGCTTGTGTTGTGGAGGGGGGAATGTACGCCGTCTTGAAAGCCTCCTTGTATAATTTATGAAGTGGTGGAGCCAGTTGTTGTTAAATGTTAAATGTCGTATACTTGTAAAGTGCACAGCTGCCCCAGCAAAGGGGCGTCCTGGAGCTGTATACCGCTGGTGCACCCATCCTGGCTTTCCTTGTGAGATGGTCCCTCCTGGGCATCTCCAAGGTGAAGACAAGCATCCCCAGCGCTAATGGGGCCGTTAGTAGAGATTAAGCAAGCTATTGCCCAGAGTTGCTGAGTTGGACCCATGGTTGGAGTAGGCACCGAGGCGAGAATTATCGAGTCCGCTGACCATGGCTCAAGACTCTGCCACGTCAGGAATCGAACCCAGGTCCCGGGCCGACCTCTGCTTCCGGGTCTGCCGCCTCTAACCAGTGAGCCACACCACTCCACTATATATAAGTTGCATTGAATTCCACAGGTAAGCCATCTAACCACAGAGTTTTATTTTTAGGGAGATCCATAATGGCTCTTTTATCTCCATTGTTGTTATAGGATCAGCTAACATTTTCTTGTTCTCGTCAGATACCTGCGGCAGTTCTCTTGAGTCATGGACAACGACAATTTCCGAGTGATCAATCTTTGGTGGGGCAGTGTATAATGCTTCATAATATTCATAAAAGGCTACATTAATATCTGTTTGTGTAACAGCTTTAGTATGTCGGGTTGACCAAATAGCAGTTATAGGAGTGGGGGGAATGGCATTCCTCAGGATCAGCGCTAGCAGTGTACCTGGTCTATCTGATTCTGCGTGTGTTTTATGTAGGTATATACGTAATTGATCCAACATTTCCGCATATTCAATGCGTGCTTCCTGTAGATCTGGTTTAGCTGAGGGGTCTCCAGATAACCAAGTATCAAGTGTGTGGAGTTTATCTTCAGTGTCTTGCAAGTCTCAATGGATCTGTTGCCGTGCTCCAGTGGAAGTGCTGATAGCTGTACCTCTGATTACCACTTTAAATGCTTCCCATTCCAGTCCCGTCGAGGATGTTGTGCTAGTGTTTTTAGTAAAATAATGGGTTATGGCGGATTCTAATGTTGCATGATAGACACCGTCCTCTAAGGGACTAGGATTAAGGCGCCATGGGGGCATGGTATTGGGATTCAGCCTCAGGAAATTGCAATCTCTAATGCACTATGGTCAGATATTGTCTTTAAAGCAACATTATTAACATTCTCTGTTTCCTTAAATATATTTGTTAGAATTGCTAATGCAACAAAGATGATATCTTTTTTAGTTAGATTTGAGGGTGAGGAAGGATAAATTGTACAGAATTTGAGCAATAGTTTACACTGAAAAGAGAACATTTTCTATGATGATTCTTATTGTTGAAAAAAATGGTTGATAAAAATATTATTTTCCCCCCTGAATTTGTCATTTTGCACACTACATGACAGGTTGAAAAACATTCTCAACAGTAGGAATAGAGAGACAAGGTCACTCTTGTAGGTGCTATCCATCAGATAATCTGCATGCTTGTCACACAGTGTCCATGCAGGATTGGGGAGGGTGTGTCCTTGAGAATGGATGAGACAAAAGTGTCCTTAAAGACAAGATTCAGAACATAATTACAGAATACTGTTAACAAATAAGACAGACAGTTCGAGATCAGTAAAGTGGGAAAACTATGAAGGTTTATTAAAAGAAGAAAGGCAAATAAATAGTGAAATTCAATAAGTCTGTCATAAAGATCAGAAATCAAATGCTCTAAAGGCTCTTTATATTGTACGTGGGTGCAGCAATAAGCAAAGTCAGAAAGATAAGCTATGTCCAAAATGTGCAATATTTCAACAGAGTGATGGACAGCATCCCTAGTGAACATCCAAAAGAATCTGGATCTCCCACCAATCATGACTTTTATGGAGAATTTCACCTTAGAAAGCAAAGGAAATCACAGTCAGCATGTGGTGAACACATGTAACAATACAACAACAAAACCATGTAAAGCATTATAAAACGTGATTTAATACCACCATCTTAGAACTAACCCCCTAAATAAATATTTTTGAGTCCCTTCTGGTCTAATGTCATTGGTGGTGTCAGGACAAATCTGGTTACATAAACAATGGAAAGGCTCTTAAATGAATGGCCTACAGTGAGTGAGCGGGAAAAGCTTGGAAAAGTAACTTAAGGTTTCCTCCAGAGTTCTTTGAGAACAGCATGTCATCACTTGCACTGGCAGGAATGCCGGTGCCGGTGCGAGTGAAGCAAATGCTGCCGATGGCGGCGAAATGACGGTGGAGCCAGCTTTAGAGCGGACATCTGTAAAAGCAGCTGAGAAAACGGGACTGCTGGGTCGGTAAGCCTCTCTTATGCATACCGCTGCTCAGGAAAGTAACGGAGTTTCTCTTGTCAGCAGTGTGGGGATCGTGGGGAATGTTGTAGAAGAGAACTGTGGAAACAACATGACTCTAGGGGGCTTTTGTAGATTGGTCCTGCAACTTTGTAGCCGCTGTAAATAGGAATGATAATGAGGCTGCCAGTGCTCCCGAGGAAGATATCATGGGAAACGAGGAGACAGAAACAGATGAAATAGTTGAAAGATGGAATTTAGGGCTAGATGTAGGTAGGAAAGATTTACCGATTTCAAATTACCGAATTTTACTGATTCGGTAATTTGAAATCGGTAAATCTATGGGTCCGACAGTAAGTATTCCAGATGTGCTGGACAACCGAATCGGATGAATTCGGTATTTACCGATTCGGTAAATACCGAATCGGTAATGCCCATTCATTCCTATGGGCTTTGAAGCCCATAGGAATGAATGGGCATTACCGATTCGGAATTGGTAAATACCGATTCACACAAGGGTGCAGGGTGTGTCACTTTGACACCCTCTGGCACCCCCAAAACAGGAACGGGTGCCATGTGGCAGGCAGACCTGCCCTAAGGGCAGGTCTGCCTGTCACATGGCATAGGTGTGCATGCACACATGTGCATGCACACCGGAATCAGTATTTTACCATCAAATTGGATTTGATGGTAAAATACCGATTCGTTAAGGCTCCTGGAACTCTGAAGAGTCCCAGCTACATATGGGTGGCTCTGAATCGGTAAATTTACCGATTACTTATTTTACCGAATCGGTAAAATTACCGAATCGGTAATTTTACCGATTCGGTAAAATAATGCCCCCTACATACCATTCGCCTATTTACCGATCGGTAACGGCCGAAAATACCGATTTTCGGCCGTTACCGACCGACCTACATCGGGCCCTTAGATACTGGGGCCCGGATAAATATTGAAGTACCGGTGACTTTACATTTTGAAACCCCGAAAACATTGGGGGGGAAGGTACGAGAGGAAAAGGCTCCCAGGAAAAGCTCAACTGTTTTCTCAACAGAGAGCTTGCAGATTGCACCAAATTTAGGCTCTGATATCTCAGCTACCACTATTATGGCTGAGACTTTAAATTATGATATAGTGGCAGAATTGGGTGCTAAGACATCTCCGGTCGTAGATGAAACAATAGATGAGACGGATGTAATAAAGGAAGTAGATTCTGATGAAGACTATGCTGAATCAATGAATGGTCATAATCACACACCTACAAATGTAAATATACTTGCTGGCATTAAGAAAGGAAGAGGTAAACAAAAAGCAAGGTTAAGAAAATAACCAGTAAACAGAAAGCTACAGCATCAATGGAATAAAACCATCGCAGAGAATAGCCCTCTGCGGAAATGGGTACAGACGAAAGGTGGTGTTAAGTCTATGGCATTGCGACTTTCTGGTACCAGCCCTACGGATGTAAATCTAGTGCCTGACAAGGTGGATAAACTTGATAAATCCAACTCAAAACCTAAACCGAGCACACTGTAAGGGGACCAACCTGCAATATTGGCTCTAACATCAGCCCCAATGTCAAAGGCAATACCAACATCTATGTCAACAGCAGCTCCAGCTGCTCCCACGGTGCTCACTGCCCAGGTTCTCGCTACTGAAGTGGCTAACTCGCCTTCAGCGAACTTACAGCCAAGAGAAAAGACTACGACCTCGGCTGCGGATAGCCAGGAGGAATTACCATTGTCACTTAGTCTGATACTACGAATGCTACATGAACAAAGGCAGGAAGCACAATAACATTATCAACAGATGCGAGAGGATAATAGCAAAACGCAGTCCTCGTTTCAGGAGATGGCAGGCAAATTGGGTTGTATATCTCAAGAAGTCGAAGAGTTGCAACAAAGGGTCGTGGACACCGAAGAAAAATCAACACATATAGAAGCTATCTATGAGACATGAGGCTCAGATAGCAAGTATGCAGACCAAGCTCGAGGACATGGAAAATCGGCAACGTCGACAGAACCTTAGACTTTTTGGGATTGCAGAAGGGGCCGAAGGAGCTGATCCAAGGTCATACGTGGTACAACTACTCCAGAAGGCATTCCCTGATCTCTCTGATTGGGATTGGGATTCACAGATACAACGTGCTCACAGACTGCCGCTGGTACAAAGAAACAAGGGGGATCAATACCCTCGGCCGTTTCTGATTAATTTAGGAAATTATCTACTACGACAGGTTATCTCATTAAAAGCCAGACCTAACACTCCTGTTTCAGTAGACTCTGTCACTTTTATTGTGAGATTAGATTTGAGAAGAGCCACAATGGAAAGGCGTTGGAACCTGTGTCAATTCATTGATCCAATAAAGGCCCTTGACGGGCAAGTCTTTGTGCAGGAACCAGCACGGCTAAAAGTATTTAAGAGCGGCCGCACATATTTCTTTTCAGACAAAAAAGAAGCTGAACAATTCGTAACTAAATGGCAAACTGAAGCTACTGATAAAATGTGAAATAAGCTGCAAAAAAACGATCGTAATATTATGTAGACTACTGGAACTGGATAACTCTGAACATTGATAGAAAGATGCCCGGACTTTCGATTCTGTTGTTTGACCTGTGAAAGTGAGAGCAGGGATGTTAAAGTCTCCGCTCTCTGATACTTATTTTCTTTTTCTCACTTTTCTTATTTTTTTTTATTTTCTTTTTTCTTTTTAAGGAGTGGGAACAATGAAACTGAACTGAATATATGTATGTGCAGGTCTGATCCCCATGGCTGTGACTCTGTATGGCTGCCCAAGACAGCGGCAGCTGGATCAAAAGAGGAGGTCTCCTCTGGGGGTAAAGGGGTGGTTTGGTGTGGGCGGGCTAAGCGAGGGTAGTGGGTGTGTCCTGGGGAGGGGGAAAAACAACATGAGGATAATTAGCATAAATAAAATGATTAGCAAGATTATTCTGATTGAATTGTGGAAGGAAGGGAGCAAAAATCGTTTAAGATGTATCGGCTGAGATGTTTGGCATGGAACGTGGCGGGTTTGAATAGTAGGAATAAAAGAAGATTAGTCTTGGAAGAGCTAAAGATGTATAACCCACAAATAGCTCTGATATCGGAGACTCATATTTCATATAAAGATCGAAATCTGCTTAGGCAATTGGGTTACGATGCACTTGTTTGTACAGATCTAAATGCGTCAATTCGAGGAGTAGCTATTCTTCAATTTAGAGTAGAAACGGGTAAAACTTCTGTAGATAAGGCGGGGAGATGGGCTATAGTTCAGCTGGTACTTGAAGGCTGCAAATACACGTTCTGTGGCATATATGGCTCAAATATAAATGAACCATCAATCTTTGATCAAGTTATTATGGGGCTGCTGGGTTGGGAGGGAGAGCGCATAATAATGGGGGATTTTAATTGTATTAGGAGCTATGATATCGCCACTACTAGACGAGGGTCGTTTCAGAGAATACGAAGGACACGCGCTGCTATTACGGATCTGGGCCAAATACATGCTATAAAGGATGCGTGGCAGGTACTACACCCAAAAGTTCCCGGCTATACTTATTATTCAGCCACACATAAATTATGCTCATGCATAGACATGGCCTGGGTATCGGATAGGATCCTAAAATCTAGTATTATGGAAATCTGCCCGAGTCACCTCTGATCACAATCCAATTCTTCTTTCTTTTAACATCACAGCAGAGAGGCAAGGCCCTAGATGTTTTTCGTTTCCTAGATATTTATTTTTAAATACAGACTTCTTAAGACAATTAAAGGAACATCTGACAGAATTTATCGATATAAATATTGATTCAACCTCACCAATAGCTGTATGGGATGCTTGCAAGGCTAGCATACGGGGCTTTGTACAACAATTCATATGGAGACAGAATAAGGAACGTAAGAGAGAAAATGAGAAAATTATCGCCAATATAATTTCAATCGAGAACCAATTAGCAGAAGCACTACTTTGGGGGTCGGCAAAGACAGAAGAATTGGGCCATAGCTTGATAGATCTCAAATCCGCTCTGAAAAACACATTTAGGGAAAAAAGTATTGCTAAACTGAAGAAGTATCAACTGTCACAGTATGAAAGTGGAGAAAAGATAGGCAAGATACTGGCATATAAAGTTGCAGAGGAAAGGGCTAAAACCGCTATCAAAGTAATCAAGGGGCCTAACAATCTGGTCTACAACAACCCTAGGCAGATCTTGCAGCAATTTGTTAATTATTATCAAGAACTCTATACCCCTGAAAACCATATAGCTAAAGATGAGATACTCAGATATATCGACAGGAGTATATTAAAAAATATGGGGGATGAATATTCTGATTTATTAATAGGCGATATCACAAGAGCAGAAATCAGACTTGCTATCAATGCTTTGCCATCTGGATTCAATACATCTGGAATTATGCAAGATATGTATTGAAGAGCTTATACCACTCTTTAGTAAGGTTATCGCTTTATAGGGGTAGGGAAAAAGGCCCATAACTCTTGGAATTCTACACAAATTGTTTTTTTTTTTTTTTTTAAAACAAGCCGGCTGACGAGTGTGAGTCTTATAGACCCATCTCGCTTATAAATAATGATGCTAAAATATTTGCCAAAATTTTAGCGACTCGATTGGCACCAATAATGTCTAGCATGGTCTCACCTCAGCAACATGGGTTCATCACAAAAAGGGATACCACATTCCATATCAATATGGCTGTGATGGCATTCGACGTCGCTCAGATCAAGTCGACCCCACTCGGTTTGATATTATTAGACGATGAAAAAGCATTCGACCGAGTGGGATGGGACTTTTTCTGGGCTACACTGTCAGCATTTGGCTTCAAAGGCCAATTCTTGAATTGGATACAGGCCTTATATGACAACCCGATTGCTAAAATCAGCTACGCAGGGATGCATTCTTCGACATTTTCAATACTTCGATGCACACGACAAGGGTGCCCTCTTTCACCTTTGCTCTTTGCGCTAACAATGGAGCCATTCTTATTAGCTCTACAGAATCAATCCCGGATAGCCGCATACACGGATGACATTGCAATATATTCAACAGATGTGTCTGAAGCTATGAAGGGTATCATACAGGAGGCAAAAAGATTTGGGGCTGTCACTGGATACAGATTGAATACTAATAAGACCCAAGTCTTAATGAATTATAAATCTTTGGCCCCAATACAGGGAGTCTGTAGCTTTGCTACTTACTTAGGGGTCAGAATCTCTGCAAAAATAAATGAAATAGTTGCATTAAATTATGAGGCACTTCTAAAAGAAACAGCTACCTCTGTTAAAAAATGGCATAAGGTGCCTCTAAGTATTAGCAGTTGGATACATTTATTAAAAATGAAGATCTTGTCTAAATACCTCTATTTATTTCGGTCTATCCCTCTACGGGTGGATACTTTTTACTTTAAACGGTTAGATGGGATCCTCAGTAGTTTTATCTGGGGGTACAAAAAAGCTCGCCGAGCAATTGCCTTATTAAAACTTCCATTCAACCAGGAAGGTCTCGATCTTCCAGATTTTAAATTATATTATTGGTCAGCTTTCCTTAGCCGTTTCCGTAGCTTAATAAATCCTATTAATAGTCTTTTTTTTCATAAATTTATGCTGGTTGAAGACTCCAATATGTTTCTTTTTAGACTTAACGACCCAAACTACTTTAAGAGGGTCACATTTAAGACTGCACTGGACATTGTAATTATCTGGCGTGCATTTCTCATCAAATGTAAGACATTGCTATATCATTGTAGATTTCCCTTATGGGGCAATCCAGGTCTCCCGGAAATTTTTCACGATAAAGCTGGCAAACATCTATTTAGATTGGGCATAAAAACTCTGGGAGACTTATATGATCATAATGAATTTATGACCATTCAAGTACTGAAGGCTGTATATAATCTCACAGATGGGGCACGGTTCAAGTACTATCAGATACGTGATTACTTCACACGTAGGCTAAACCTTACGGCTATTTCTGATTCTGATATCTGGAACTGCCTATTCGCGGAAAAGGATAAATCACTAATTAGCACTGGATATAAAAGTTTAAATAGCCTCAGGACTGATGACTGTGTGAAATGGAGCAAAAAATTGGATACTGATGTTACAGCTACTACTATCTCCACAGCTCTCAGTAGCATAAGCAGATCAGTGCATTCTTCTAATCTCAGGCTGCAACAATAAAGAACAATATGTCAGCTACACTACACCCCGGAAAGAATAACAAAATGGTCATCAAATCATACTAACAGCAATCGCACAAAATGCCCAAAATGCGACCTTAGGGTAGCCGATTTGAAACATATGTTTTTTCTTTGTCCAGAACTCACAGAATTTTGGGAAGGAGTTATTAAAGTTCTTTCTCAGAAATTTGGGCGACCTTTCTCACTTACAGTCTCAGAAGTATTAGTGGGTGGGCATAATTGGAACATCTGTCAGAACGACTTAATAACTATTATAATTGTCAATAGCCCGGGTCTGGATATTGCAGAGCCCACCGACAGTCTTGGAGTGGTAGAGCCTCGTCAAGGATACATATGATACAGAATATGCCTTGGCCAAAACAAGGGGGATTCAATCATTACGGAAACTGGTGAAAATCTGGGGATCGATAATCTGAATTTCATTTCTCTTTCTTATTCTTGAACTGTTAAGCTTGCTTCTCTTTTTCTGTAGAAAAACTTCTCTTTTCTTTTTTTTTCTTGATGATTATGTGTATGTAATCTGCTATCTCTCATGGTGTCAATAAAAATGTTTTTAAAAAAGAGAACAGCATGTCATCACAAAACAACAGTGCACATTTTGCTGTGTACGTTATGAATGAGAAATATAAACACACAATGAATCGTATGAACTAGCTATACAATTGCAAGATGGAGATGAAGTCTAGTTTAGGCCTAGATTGGCATAAACAAGGAAAACTTTGCTCTGTACATCACAGCATTATCGTTTCAATTGCAAAAAATGTATGTCAATTTGGAAATATGATTTAAATCAGAAAACAGCTACATCAATCTGATACCAAAAGATATGCCAATATTTGCAGGATTACACTTTACTTTGTCCTTTATCTGATTTAAACAGCAAAATGTCAGGGAAATTCTCTGCATTTTTAATATTTGGAGAAAATAAAGGTAGGACTTTTGATGCTTTTTAAGTGTCAACTCTTTGGAACATAAGGTGCTGCCAACACTAAGTTTTGGACTGCAGTGTCAACTAAAGCTACACCACTGTAATCGTGGGGTTCGCTTCATTACTAAAGGGGGTGGAGTAATTGATAGGTTGGCAGAAAAGATATCTGACAATTTATGGTGGATGTTTGATTATTGTCTCCCATCAAAAGAGCGGGAGATTTTTAGTCCATTTAAATTGCAACAGTTACTCACAAAAGGGCAACTAGACCATACAGAATAAATTAAAGAACAAGAGTACCAGCTAAAGTTCAATTGCCTCCCTGGGGTATCCAAAGATACTGGAATAGATGAATCGCTCACTTATCATAACATGTTTGATCATCAATGCCTATCCACAGCCTGGTAGGATAACAGAAGAAGAAGAAGGTGTCTTAGATAAAAATGAAACTAGTTAATGTAGGGATCCAGAAAAAAAGTGATAGGTAGTGAGTTAAAAAGGCCTCATTGATTATCCCAAAGAATATGTTTTTATTAAAAGGATAATGGGGGTATGGTTAAAAATATGACAGTAACAAGGTTATAATTAAGAGTTATTCCTCAATTAACCTTGAGTTAAAAGAATATCAACATGTTTCGACCTCACAACATGTCCAAAAGGGATGTGGGGCTTCTTCAGGGCTGAAGTCATATTCCTGCACGAAACGACTATACATTCATTCTCTGTGTGTGTAAGAGGTCTATAGCTTTCACCTGGAGTTATAATCCATATGTGGATCCTACTCTAATTGTGGGTTGTTTACTCATTATGCGTGTCTAGTACTTGGTGCCATCCTGTAGTCACACTTGTGTCAACATAATGGCACCACCCATAGACCAACGGGTTCCTGTCGCTCAGACCTCTGCCAAACTGCATGGTCCAGTTGCCCTGTTGTGAGTAAAGGATGTTTGATTATTCCCCACCTTTAATTGACCCCATCACAGTTTTGTTTTCCAAAAGAATGTTCTAGCAGGCCCCACAAGTGGATAGGTGGGCCATGAGCACAGCCAGTTTCCCACCAAATGAAATGTATGGACTTTGCTTTATTGGGACTTTACAATGCACATTTGTCTCAGTTTGATTTTAATAAACACAGGGAAAGCTATTCCTGGAGATGCCCTCATGTTATTACATTCTTTTGTAAATAAAATATTTGAATATGTGGCCACACACTTTTCCCGCCCCTTTTTGCATAGATTGCACATACTCCACATGACTTCATGTGTGTGGATTGCGTTAAGCACAGGAAGTGCACATAGTACAATCATAATTGCTCTTTGTGAAGCAGGGACTGCACTCATTGCATTCCTTTATGATTTTTACCCTGCATACTACTGATATTAGTTAAAAAATGCCAACGGTAATTCAAGTTCTTCCTCTGGAATTCACTTCTGTTGAAGATTTTTGTGTACTGCTGTTTCCAAGAATTATTAATAACATTCAGAATATAGCTCTATTCACAATTACACATGTCCACACAGATAAGGTACCATTGGTTTGCAAATAAATTTCTTACGAAGTGTGGAAGTAGGTTTTTCTGAGCATTGTCTACCAGGCTTCAATTTGGATTCCATAGCCATCTTGTCTAAAAATGGATGTCTTCCCTGACTTCTTCCTTCAAATTTCACTATTTATTTCTGCAGCACACAGTCAAGCAGAAACATTTTCATTGCCATTGTTATTGATGTTCTTAATGAATCTTCTCTGGCTCAGTCATAAACTGTAACTTTACTTCAAGGAACTTCCACTAGCTCACTGTACCCTATTCATTCATAATACCTTACTGTTTTTAGTTAGTTAGTTTTTTAATTTATAGTGCGCAACAGATACCCAAAAAGGGTTTCCCGGCACATAGGAGAGGTCGGGGCTTAGAACTAGACAGACAAGGTAGTATTACCCGTCGAAAAGCCACGTTTTTAATGACTTGCGAAACTGTGTGTAATTTGTCTTTTTGCGGAGTACTGTGGGTAGAGAGTTCCAGGTCGATGGACCGAGATAAGAGAAAGACCTACCGCCCATCCGAGCTAGTTTGAATTAGGGGACGACAAACCTTCCTTGGGTGGCAGAGCGGAGATTTCGGGAAGGAAAGTAAGAACTGACCAATGGATGAAGATAATGAGGGGCACAGCAGGATTTAATTTTGTGCATGTAACTCAGTGCCTTGAACTTTATTCTGTTTTGGCTTTTAGCCGGTGCAGCTTGCGTCTGTAGGTCGAAGTGGAGGTGGTCTTAGGGATTCCGCACAGAAGTCTGACAGCGGCATTTTGTACCATCTGTAGTCTATGGACTACAGATTTGTATGACCCCAAGTAAAGAACATTTCCATAGTCGAGCCTCGATGTTATTAAGGCATTGACTATGGTTTTTCTGGTGGATTCCAAAAGCATCCAACAGATTTTCCTTAACCATTTGAGAATGGTGAAACAGGTTGCTGTAACTTTGATTGATGGAGGATGCATGCTAAGTGAGTCATCGATTGTGATGTCCAAATTTTTGACTTGGTGGGGGGGAAGGAAACGGAAGTTCACCCATTTTGCACGGCCAGTGTTGGGATTCCATAGATCTTTTTTCTTTCCTAGCACCAGAATCTCCTTTTTTTCCTCCATTAAGCTTAAGACAATTTTGCTGCATCCAAGAAGCTATTTTGTTTAAGCCAATTTTAAGAATCGGTGGAGCATTAGTTTTGTGTGAGGAAAGGAAGAAAATGATTTGAGAATCATCGGCGTAGGAAAAAAGGGATAATCCTGATTTTTCGGCTACCTCAGCCAGTGGTCTGACATAAAGATTGAATAACAAGGGGCTGAGAATGGATCCCTGCGGAAGGCCGTGGGCAGTAGAATGGATTTCAGAGCAGGCTGATTGTGAGAAAACTTGGAAGGGGCGTTTTGTAAGGAAAGCAGTGAGCCAGTTTAAGGCAGGCCCACCAATGCCCTGTGACATAAGTGTGTTTATTAGCACAGCATATGACACCTTATCGAATGCAGCGCTCAGATCCAATAAAATGAGCGCGACGGTGTCTCCATTGTCCAGATGTTGCCGTATGCTTTCAGTGACCTCAAGTAAGGTGGTTTCGGTTGAAAAACCCGCTCTGAAGCCTTACTGGGAGGGATGAAGAAGACCATGTGTTGTTACAAAATGGTTTAGATGTTGGTGGATATGTCTTTCTAAGATCTTTGAAAAGATAGGAAGTAAAGATATGGGACGGTAATTACTGGGCACATCAGCTTCGGCGTTAGCCTTTTTCAAGAGGGGATGAATCGTAGCATGTTTCCAAGATGATGGAATGACAGCTTCCTGTAGTGAGCTATTAAGGAGATTTTTTATCACAGACAGTGAGGAAGAGCTCAACTACTTTAATATTGAAACAGGTAGAGGATCATTCGGAGAACCGGATTTAATGTTGTTTAAGAGTGTTATTAAACTTTCTGTAGTGAGTAGAGGCCAAGTTGTAAGGGAATATTCAGGAAGATTCTGTTGTTCCGCTTGATTTAGGAGTGAGTCAGTATTATAAGAAGAAGGTGGAAGTGATGGGGTAGCGGAGACATTTTTTGCTTGATTAAGCACGGTGTCTTGATATACTTTGTCAACTTTTTGCACAAAAAAAGAGGCCATTTGGGTTTAGTTAATGCGGGCGACAGTGCTTGAGTTTTGGAGCCCGCCAGTTCCTTGACAGTTTTAAAAAGAATCTTGGAGCAGTTAATAGCATTTGCAATAGTAGTAGAAACATACAGGCTTATTCATCAAGCTAAATTGCACTCGCAAAGGGCCAGATTCTGAGAATCTGGCCCTTTGTGAGTGCAATTTTTGCATTTGGGATTCATCATCCCAAATGCAAAATTCGCTAATTAAGAATTCGCACATTTGCGAGGAATTGCATTTAAGGAATCTCTATTTGAGATTCCTTAAATGCAATTCATGATCCATTTTAAAATTGCGGAATCACAATTTTTTGCCGCTATTTACCGCGAGGTCAAACCTCGTGGTAAAATGCTTTTAAAAGCATTTTTCTAAGTTGCATGTTACACACACACATGTCCTTTGGACATGTGTGTGCGCAACACCTGTGTAAATTTGCATTTCAGGGGTGTTACAGGGTGTCCTTTGGACACCCCTGGCACCCTTGAAATCGCTATCTTATTTGCGATTAGCTAATTGCTAATCGCAAATAAGGAATACTTCCCATTCATTCCTATGGGCCTTTAGGCCCATAGGAATGAATGGGGAGTTATTCCTTAGTTGCGATTAGCAATTTGCTAATCGCAAATAAGGAATGTGTAGGAATCACAATTTATTTTGCGATTCCTACATGAATCCCGTTTGGCGAGTCTGTAATAGCGATTCCTTATGAATCGCTATTAAAGACTCGCAAAACGGGTCTTTGATGAATCTACCTGATAGTCTGCTCTAGCTAGTTTGCAATTTTTGTGATAGTGTTTTAAGGCATTTATGTAAACAGATTTAGATGAGGAGGTGTAATTCTTTCTCCACTTTCTTTCCAACCTTTAGCAGTTTTATTTTCAATTTTCAGTGCCTCATTAAACCATGGGGCTGGTGGCTGATGGTTATCAATTTTTTTTGTTCGTAAAAGGTAAGCAAGTATTTATGGCGTCTAAAAGCCAGTTTTGCACTGAAGATGATAGCTGGTTTACTTGAAGCACTGAACAAGGTTTGTGAGAGTCCAAAAGAGTATTTAGGGCAGCGATGTCTAACTTTTTCCAATTTCTACACTTTGAGACCGGCATGCTGGAAGTAAAGGAGAAGTGTGCCGGGAGTGTTAAGTCAAATTTAATCAGATAATGATCCAACCAACTTGTAGGCAGGGCCGGGAGCAAGACATCTCTGTAAGATTTGAGGACATTGGGTCCAGGAAATGTCCTGCTACATGTGTAGGGCCGTAATTTAATAAATGAAGATTCAGAGAGGCTAAATCTGAAATAAAATGTATGCTATTTTTACATGAAGCATTTTCTAAATGGAGATTAAGATCTCCAAGGAGGGAGAAATTTGCTGCTTTCATGGCTAAAGGGGCTATGAATTCAGCAAAGGTTGCGGTCCACGATAAGGAAGAGGTAGGGGGTGGTATACTAGCATGCCTGAGAAGGTAAATTTAGGGGATAAAGTCAAGTTGAAAAGAGCGGCCTCACAATGTGGAAAAGGCAGATGTTCAAATTTGCATTTAAAATCTTTCTTAAAGATGACCTCTATCCCGCCACCCATTTTTAAGCTTCGATCTTTCTTCACTATGGCATAATTTGCGGGCAATGCTGGAGCACTATCTGGACTGGAGCTCTCATGGAGCCAGGTCTCAGTGAGGAAGACCGCATCAGGTTTGTCGTTTACTAGTAGATCAAAGATGTCAGATTAGTGTTTTGGTAGAGAACGGCAATTAATACTAATGAAAGAGAAAGATCTGTTATCAGAAGGAGGTGGGTTGGAGATGGGCGATTGAGTCTTAACTTCAGGTCTGGGAGAGAAGTAGAAGCCACAATTTGTGCATAGTTTGTAATTTTCTAGTGAGTGCACTCTAGTACAGTTTGGATGCAGGGGTATGTGGAGGGCCTTTAGTTGCTCAGCTGTATACTTGAATCTGCTAGTTTGTGCCTTGGTATTAAATTTTGAATTAACAGGAGGTCTAGAGTGTCTTAACAAGGGACCAGGGTATCTGGCCCTGGGCCCGAGCCAGGCGCGGACGGGCACAGACGAGTTTGCCTTTGCCGCGCCAGCGGCGCGCCCGCTGCGCATCGGGCCATTGACCTAATTTGGCATTTAGTTTCCCTCCATGCAAACGGAAGAATCTGTGGTGGCCCGCTATGGCCGGTTTGAAAGTGCGCTGTGCAATTAGGGTAAGTGAAGTTACAAGTACAATGGAAACAATTGTGGTTTAAAAACAGTTTCACGCTATTCGGCAATTTACACTGTTTGTGCAGTAAGGAAGAAGGGTGAAGCCCTTTGCCAGGCGTTTCGATTAGCAGTTCATGCTCATATTAACAGAGCTCGTCCTTCAAATGCGTCCGCTGCGCGTACGGCCATTGATCTAATTTATACAGTCTCAGCAGCTAGACTGCTGACCACAGTGTGCGTGATGGAGGCAGCCAGCACTTCCGGTTTGGCGTTTAGTTTCCCTCCACGCAAACGTAAGAATACGTGGTGGACCGGGGAATACGCTATGGCCGGTTTCAAAGTGCGCTGTTCATGTATCTAGTTTGTGCCAACATCTTCAGATGGTATTAGCATAGAGTGGACAGAATCAATATACATGTAGCGGGATTGTGCTGAGGTGCTAAGGTAATATGATGCTTGATAAAACCGTAATCTGATTTCCTGAGAATGTAACACACTTGATCATACCACAATGAATTTGAAGTTTTAGTAATTTCATGTGCGAAAATTATTTTTGACTTTAGGGTGAGACAGAAAATGTTCCTGTGCTGCTAGGAGTGTTCGTTTGTTAGACCAGGCCATGGTGTCCTATTTGCTGGGAGCCATCATGGCAATTATTTTGTATCGCCTTTTTGAATTTTTGTAATAAATCCTTTAAATTATTCAAATGATCTAAAACTCAGTTAAGTGTGCCCTTTACTTGTGTGTGTTTCTGATATTTTCGATGTGTGGGAGGTGCCTTACCGCGGGGACACATTGGTACAGGAAATTGAGGTTTAACACCGTCTCCCATTCACTGACTTGTTTGCATTCTGTCGAGGCAACATTTTGGGATGTAAAAATTTCAGGGTTACCCGTGCCTACACTTCTGCTTTCATGAGTAGTAGAGGAAAGATGAAACTTGAATGTAGACAGATCCATTGCAGTCCAATCACATGTGCAGGGCTGTGTACAATATGACTGTCGGCTGACCTGTCACTTAGGAGCGTTCGTTTGCTTTCCTGGTTGTTTGACTGCTACTGGGCTTGTTGGACCTCGTTGGAACCGGCCACCAGACGCTTTCCATGCGATTCCTCCCGCTGCTCCTTTCTACACTACTGCGGCCGCCGAGTGGAGGACTCGCTCTCCCAGGATCCTTTGCGGCGCCGATAGAGGACATCACCACTGCGCCCGGAGGTGCTACAAACTCCCTGCAGCCCCGGGGAGTGGGCGGCTGACCTGTCACTTAGGAGCGTTCGTTAGCTTTCCTGATTGTTTGCCTGCTGCTGGGCTTGTTGGACCTCGTTGTCACCGGCCACCAGACGCTTTCCCTGCGAGTCCTCCCGCTGCCGCTTTCTACACTACTGCGGCCGCCAAGTGGAGGACTCGCTCTCCCAGGATTCTTTGCGGCACCGATAGAGGCCGTCACCACTGCGCCTGGAGGCGCTAAAAACTCCCTGCAGCCTCTGCGTCGCGGGAACGCGCGTGGGACATGCCGGGCTAAGCCCGGGCAAAGCTCGGGCCCTCTGTGGCCCTCAGAGGCCTGAGGAGGTTAGGCTGGGCCACCCTCCGTACATCTCCTGTCTTCCCTTTATGGACTTAAAGTAAGACCTGTTGTTGGACTTATTTTTTTTCGTGTATACTGTTCATTCTTTGGAGAACTGCAAGACCTGTATGAACTCACTCCATAATACCTATTAAATCTACCACGGCTGGTAAAAGATCGGGGGGGGTCCACCACCCCCTCGTTTAAGGGGACCCTTGACAATTATATCACTAGGGCAGTCTCAGTTGTGGAGCGGGAAATAGCGCAGGCTGAAAGGTGTATTTCTTCTGAGTGGCTAAATAACCCTCCTCCCTTTGGCCTTACTCAGACTTTACTCCCTACTCCTGCACTTAACCCAGGTCCTGTTCTATCACCTGACCTAGGTATCCCACGTCTCCTACAAGATCTTTCCGAAAGTACCCCCAGTTTGGTGCTAAACAATACTTTAACTCACCTTATATCCGATTCCCCCATGGACAGCTCTTTCAAAGAGCAACTCCCAGCAAAACCTTCCAGCATACTAAAGGTCGCGCCTTCAGTTCCATCTAAAAGAAAGCGTGGTCGTACCAAATACAAAGGCTCTAAACCAAAAAATTTGAAAATTACCTCATCTCCCTTACTCTCTACACACGATCTCCAAAACCCAACTGTTTCTAATCCCCATCACACAGTTCCGTTAGACATTGTCTTGGGTAAAATAGAGCATTTAATGAGATCTCTACTGATGCCCTTTCTTGAGCGTGTTAAACAAAGAGCAGTCCAACTCGGGGAAGTTCAAGCAGCGTGTACTTCAAATATGAAGTTACTCAGTGAATTGACCGCTAGCACGCTTTCTTTGAAAATTCCCCCCCTTGTGAAACATCTAAACTAGGTAAGAGTCCACCCAAAGCAAAGTCTGTGCCCACGACAATACCCCAAGCTACTTCCCCCATTAGTCATTCCCTTAACCCAGTATCACCAATTCATAATTCCAGAGATTCAAGAAAAATGGAACAAAATAATTTTCAAAAAAAGGCTGTGGCATTACAAGTAAATCCCCCCCCCCCCCCCCCCCCAAAGCAGACCCCTACGTAATAGTGCTAACCGGGATTCCGACACTGAAACCTGGCCAATTTGAAAATTACCAGACCTTGAAAAACAAGGTCACGCATTGGCTTAGTAATAATAGGCCTCTTCCTGCAAGCATAGATGGTAAAATCCTACATGTTAGGAGGTTACCCTGGCTAGGACAAAGACCCAAGGACATTCAAGGGGACAGTATAATCATTAATTTTAAAGACTATAGAGCTACTATCTTTATTAGAGATTGGTATAGTGATAGCCATGAGGGAGTCATCTCTACCAAATCTTTAAGCTATTTTTACCCAAGAGCTCTTGTTGATAATCATCCTCCAATGAACCCGATGAGTAACCCTGCCACAACTTTCACCATCCCCACCCATAATCGATATGCGGCACTATCTAGCCTAGAGGGGGTGGATTGACTCGCAAACAAGCATGTTAAGACCCCGAACCACAAATTGATCCGAAAGGTTCCTATAACTTCAAATAATATAAGTGTCGGCATTCTGAGGATCCTATTTCGGTTGCCTTCTCACATAGTCCTTTTATTGTGAGCTGTGACAACGTGCGGAATATGTACCAATCCCATGTGGTGGATCGCCAGTCCAATCCCAGGCACATTTACTCCACCCGAACCTCAGTCTGTAACAGAAGTCCCTCAAGTACCTCCCTCTCATACTATTGTACCATCGGGTGAGGTAACACTTAATATAATTTATTGGAACATAGCAGGGTTACGTACTAAAATCGACCAGGTCACCTGGCTTGAAATAATTCGAGAACACTCCATAGTTTGTCTGCAGGAAACATGGCTGACTTCTCCCATTCACATTCAGGGCTACAAAACATTTCATTCAAATGCTCGCCCCTCTACCTCCAGTAGACCTAAAGGAGGTCTAGCCATATATTTATCTATTGATCTTCCATTTAAGGAAATCTCCGCACTGAAGTTAGCTGAGAATTATCAAATTATAAAAATTATAGTTAACAAAGGGTGTACATACTTTCTGGTCAATATGTATAACAATTTGCCCTTCTCTGATTTTGTCAATGTTTTGAATGAAATGTCTCATATTTTAACGGAGCAATGGGCTAGTTTCCCTGTCTCTTCTTTTAACTTGATATAGGGTGGTGATTTTAATATTCCTCTGTGTGCAAGCTATGACTCAACTAAATGCGCCGTTATTGACGAAAGTGGGTGCCCTTTAACACACTTTGCTCATTCTATTCCAGGGAATTGTCTGAATGAACTGTTATTCTCGTTAGATTTGGGCTTTGCAAATGACCTAGTTGATCCCCCTGTAGCATTTTCATCTACTTTTCATGGAAAGGGGTTATCTAGTGTTATTGATTACATACTAAGCACTAATAATTCACATATTCACCTGTCAAAATTCATTACGGGGGTAGATATTAGTAGCGACCACTATTCCAATACCCTTATTATCAAGATTCAGTGTACCCATCATCAAACCAGGGCCTGACAATAGCTAAGTCAAATGGGTACTCAGTTAAATGGTCGATTGCAGATCTTAATGCTCTGTCAGCTAAGGTAATTAAAAGAGCACTCCCCTTATTGGAAATATGTTTAGACATGCAATCCCCGTGGATTTGATTTTGACCAGTTTTGCAGAGATCACCAAAATAATAAGAGAGGAATTATTCTGCAAGCAGAATTCCAATCCCTCTCAAGGGTTCGGTTGGTTTAACATCCCATGTCGTAGGGCTCTTTCTTCTTTGAAGGAGGCCCAACACAACCCTACTAGGGATGTTCTTGCAGTGAGAAAACTTAGAAAGGAATATAATTTGGCCATCAAAAACTGTAGACGCGAAATAAAAAGATACTTATGGGAACAACTTCACGAGAGCTGCCGAACTAAAGATAGCTCTGCATTTTGGCGCGTAATAAAATCTCCCTTTCTCTCAGAGTCGAGCTCAGCTCCCTGGATTGAAGTAGCAGTCTCTGCTGAGAATTGGGTTACCCACTTCTCCCAAAAAATTTTGGGGGGACAATTAGCTCAGAATGACGGTGAGCAAACAAGGGTGGGCCCCTCTTCTACTTCCAAAACGTACCCTATGCAGTTAGTTTTTGGTCATAAAGAAGTAATCGCTGCATTGTCAGCCTCAAAGCCCAGGAAAGCTCCTGGCCCGGATCGGGTTCCGTTGGACATCTTTACCCATTACCAGGAGCTCTGGTCTCCGATCCTGACCCGTGTTTTTGAGGCAGCAACATCTGTTGGATTGATTGACTCATGGTCAACGTCTACGTTACTCCCCATTTTTAAAAAAGGGGATCGCTCCGACCCTGCATGCTACAGGCCCATATCCCTCCTTGATTCCTTTGGCAAAGTGGCAGGTCGACTAATTCTTGAGCGATTACATGACTGGGCCGAGGCCAATAAAGTTATGACCGACCTTCAATATGGGTTCTGGGAGGGTCTGGGCACGGTAGAGCAGGCCTTAAACCTTTCCCTTTTTATAGGCAAATACGTGGGGGCCAAGAGTGGTTAGTTACACCTTGTATACGTTGACCTTTCTGCAGCATTTGACTGCATGTCTCACTCAAAACTATGGTCAATTTTAACTGAATTTGGTGTTGATCCACCCTTGGTCACATTTTTACGTGAACTGTATTCTGGCGCTTCGGCGAGGGTGAGATACGGGATTCATGGCGATCTTACATCATCATTTACCATCTCCAGGGGAGTTAGACAGGGCGGTGTACTGGCTCCCTTCCTTTTTAATCTTTACACTAATGGCTTAGAATTGGCTATGTTGGAAGGGAGCCAGGACCTCCCCACAATAGCCCATCACCCTATCCCTGCATTATTATATGCAGATGACTCTGTGATAATGACAAAAACCCCTAACCAACTACAGCACCTTCTCAACAATTATTGCAAGAATATGTCATCTTTGGACCTAAAGGTCAATATCAAGAAGACTTTTGTCATGCACGTGGGTAAGCGGTTAAAGAAACCTAAAACGATTGTTATTGCCAATGACAAGCTGGATTGTACTAAAACCTATCCCTATCTCTGCATTTTATTCGACAGTAAAATGTCTTGGAGGCAGGCTATGTGCAGTAGGAAACTGTTGTTTCTCCAAGCCACTACTGCCCTGGTAGCCTTCGCAAGAAAGCTTGGTTAACCTCCCTCCGAAGAACTCTTGAAATTTTATTATGCCAAATGCCACAGTGTGGCAGTATATGGCGCGGGGGTCTGGGTCTACGCTGCAGTAGATGCTCTTCAGGTTGTAGAAAACACCTTTATTGAGTATGTCCTGGCAATTCCTAAAAGTGCTCCAACTTACGGTAGCCATATCAAGTTGGGTATGGACTATATCAATGATAATATCAAAATTCAGCCCATTCTCTTATAGCACTGAGTATGGACCACAGAGCAGTGTCATTTGACCCGCACCCTTATTACTGACTGCCTGGGCTTGGTATACTGGGCCAAAATTCCCTGGTTGTCCTATGTGAGCAATTTCTTTGTGGACTTAGATCTGTCTCTGTATTTCCTTGAGCCATTAACTATGTCAAACATTTCAAGGAAAAAGTTGAAAAAGTTATGCTTATCACACTTAAGGGAGTTGCACTTATCTCAAGAAATTAGCAAGCCCTTCAATATCCAGACTTTAACTGTTCCAACTACCTCAGGCATCCAACCGTATTTAAATATCATCTGAAAGCACACGAAAAATATCTTCTTACAAGGTTTCGTTTTAATACTTTCTTTCGTATGATTTCTTTTCCGAAAAAACAGGATTGGTCTAAATCTATAATTAAATGCCCATGTAATGATTCCTCGGACCAATCCACAATGCATATTATATTTTTCTGTAGGTTCTATGAATTGCCGCGAAAGTGCTGGATTATTCCTTTACTCTCATTCATGGGCTTGAGAACCTGTCGTCCCGCTTTTTTGGCTTTGCAATATTTGGACTCTGTATTTATTGCCAAACGTGTTGCATGTTTTCTGAAAATGTGTATAAAATATCGATGCAACCTTGATTAATTGGCTGTTTTTAACGTACTAGCACTTTAATATCACATCCTCTGTCTTTTTAACTATTTTAACAAATTGTTTATGAAATGTACTTATGTTCTTTTAGAATTATTTTTAGCACTGACCAGTTGTTTTAAAAATGTATGTTGTAAATGTTTTTTTTATGGTTCCTACAAAATTATGGAAACCGAATAATAGATTTATGACTGACTGACTGACTAAAATATTACACAGATGACCAGTACTTTGTTATGTATGGAGGACAGGTGTACAATACTAGACCTAGTAGGTTACTCCTCCTACTACAAGCAGGTCACATTTGTGAATTCAAGTTCTGTGTATTTTGATACCGTGGGGGCAAAATCTGCAAAAGGCATTCCACATGTTCCCCATCCAATCTGCACGCCGTACTTTCTGAACAGGTTTTAATATTAGCAAAATGGTCTCATTAACAAAAATCTGAATACCAGTTTTGATTGACGAACTTCGGTACGTATTCCATCATAGAAAGGCATTAGCCTAGGAAATGTCCAGCCCAGTGCCATAACGAAACTTGAAGTCCCCCTCCCCACTCCCCCCCCCCCCTCCCCCCCTCCCCCCGCTAAGTACATAGAGGACCAGCCACAAATCGGACTCAATCAGGAGCTCTCAGCCGCCCCCCCCCCCCCCCCCCTGCACAGTGCCAGAGGGGCCCCCTCGGGACAATCTGCTCCTCAGGGGCTGCGGGGGCTATTATTATGCCATAGTTTTCAAAGAAGGCCGACCACTATTCACGATTAATTGCTGTGTGAGCAGGTAGCAAGTGCAAATTCCTTGCTTGCAGTTTTGGCCCATCCTACAAAGCATATAAACGAGACAGGGGACGCTGCTGCTCTTTTTTATGCATTTGCTCTCATGAGCCTTTTTGGCATTGCGACAGAGGCCTGCTGCTTATCTCTGTATCATTCACAGTGGCGCACTGATACATACAGCGGTCAAAGGATGTGCAAACAGACATGTTTAATTCAGGATTGTCTTAAGTAGCTCCAGGAGGATAAATACCAGTAAAGAATTTAATTGACCTCCTTCACATATTTAGCGGATATCCTCAAAACCTGGCATGGATCTCGAAGGTGGGAATGTAAATTATTTCTACACAGCTCGCGTAATTTATGAGCAGTGAAGTACAGGGTCTGCATTACAGATACGGCATTTCTGTGGAGCAACGTGCCTATAAGATTTCAAAGCATCCCTCGATAGGAAGGGTTCTTCATGAATCTGTATGCACCACACCCCGCGACATGTCACTGAGCAATACATGTGGGTGTAGCAAGATGCGTTTGCACAAGCCAAGTTGCACATATGCATCCCATGCTCAAATTCTCTTTGTGAATTCACGAGCTTGCATAATGCGCCCAATTAGTTATATTGTCATTCGTCTGATCCTTTTCTAACCCCATTTGCACAGGTTTGGACTTTGTCTTTGAGTGGCACCCTTGAAACTGTTTATGTCATTCCACCTGGCAGAAAGTATGGGTGCATCAAGATACCTGTGCGCAAGTCAGGTTGCACATAGGTATCCCATGCTTAGATTCTCTTTGTGAATTTATGACCTTGTAAAATGTGACTTTTCATACAATCTGCTGAAGTAGAGAAATGGAAACATGTTTGTGAATTATCCCTTTCGACATTAGGGTGCATAGACAGTATACAATAATACAATTATTCTTCACTGTGGAGTTTCCAACTATGTAGGACTTCCCTGTTTAAAAAGAAATTGAGTTAAAAATATGGACTCCAACAAAACTGACTCAAGATGATGGAAAATATCAATATAAAATATCTTGAGCACTCAAATGTATGTAGGCATGTGTGTATGTGGTATGTCTATAGTGTGAACCTAGCCAAAAGGCAGCACAGCGACTGTGTGTGGTTCATCTAGATATCACCCCTTTGAGGCTGCTTGGCTAAGGGCCTGATTTAGATCTTGGTGGAATTACCACTGTCCCGCCGTGGCAGCGGTCCCAAGTACTCTGTCGAGCTGATGGCAATCCACTCACAATATTTAGATGTTGTGACAATAGACAGTAGATTGCCGCCGGTGACGTCCTCTCTGCTGGCTACCAGTACTCCATTGCTGTCAGGGAGGCATGATTGCACTGAGCTGAATTAGACGTTCCTGGTGTACTGGTGGTGTCCTGGTGGTGGGGTCCTAATGGAGTGAGGCCATTCTGGTTTGGAGACTGGTCAGTACTAATTATCATTATCTCACTTCACATATATGTTGTGCTCCTGTCAATATGTATATGTAGGTGATGTATAATCCATTCATTTCATATATAGCCTTGCACACTAACATACACACACTATTGTATGTACACCCACGGTCACCAGAAGCACAACCCCACAACCATTTTTTTTTCATATGTCACTACAGGTGTGTTCATTTTACCACGATAAGTCATAAGATGAACACTCATGCATGACACATAAAAACATTGCATATAAGCGCAATTTAAAAATACACATGGCGAAAGCTTATGTTAACATATGATTCACATGGAGACAAGTGACACTGAAGCCTACCTTACATTCCAGTGACAACAGTGTTGCAGAGTGTTGTGGTCAAGTGGCAGCAGCATAGGCAGGACCTGGACAATGGTGTTCAAGACAAAAAGAGGGAGTTTTCACCTCTTTATTATCATTTCTGCCAACCCATGCTTGGCGCTGTCTCCGCCACATATTCCTCGATTGGAAGGCACCTCGTAATTGGCTCGGAGATCTTCATTGCGGGACTCCCTCTGACAACCACTTCTAGCTATGGCCCCGTCAACGAGGATTCCTGGCGGAGGCGGCGGGACTGTGGCGGTCTTTCTCCCACACACCCGTGAACATCTAAATACAGCAAGCAGACCGCCAAGCTGTCGGGCAGGAATACCATCGGAAAAGCGATGGCTGGACCCTATCCACCAAGATCTAAATTAGGCCCTGAGTCTATGTGAAGAGTAATTTTCTGCAAACATCTTATAATCTTTTTTTACCTGAAACTAACTTCGAAATATTCTTTTAATTTCAGTCCGACTCGTTTTCCCATCTCTTGTATGATTGGTTAAACTACTCATCTCACTGCGGGGCATATTACCAACAACTAGCGATAATTATCGCTATGTTGGTTTCGCGGCAATATTTTTATCACCGAGCTGCGGCGATTTTTATCACTTAGGAACCTTGCCATTATCAAGGTTTATCTCCTAAGCGATAAAAATCGTCCGAAATGCATGAATATCGCTGAAAAGTCAGCGATATTCATGCATTACCGAGCTAATGCTCTTAGCCATGTTATCCACCTACCATTGGATAACATGGCTAAGAACTGCTGGAAATTCTACCCACCTTCATACACTGGCTGAACAATAACTGCCACTGACTAACTTTCAGTATAGACCACAGCAAAATCAGCATCCCCTTCCTGGACCTATGCATCCAACATAAGGAGGGAGTACTATTCACCTCACTATTTCGTAAGCCTACTGAGAGAAATACGCTCCTATGCTATAACAGTTGTCACCCCCGGGCTCTCAGAGATAGTCTGCCATATTCACAGTTTCTGAGGCTACGGAGAAACTGCTTTCAGAAAACTGATTACTTTAGGGAGGCAAATACCCTAGCTAACAAACTCAGGTCTAGGGGCTATCCAAAAAGACTGATAAAAAATGCCATGAAACGGGCGTGGTACTGTCCGCGTGAGACATTGCTTGAACCAAAGGCTAAAAAAGAGTCAGACAGACTGGTGTGCGTGACGACCTTCTCGTCTGCCTCAAACAGAATAAAGAAAAGCATTAAAAAAAACTGGCACATTATCAACTCTGGCGATCTCTCACTTGATCAACCCCTTTTTGCCTTCAAACGCAACAAAAATCTAAAAGACCAATTGGTGAGGGCAGCACTACCACCTCCCAAGAAAATTAACACCACTCTGAACAATCTGTGGGGTCTTCCTCCCTTGATAGGCCACTCCAAATGCGGTGCTTGTGTTGTTTGTGATTTTTGTATTGAGACTAAGGAATTTGTGTTTAATGAAACTAGGAATGTTCTCAGGACTTTTACCAACTGCAACAGCTGCAACTTGATTTATGCAATTCTGTGTCCTTGCAACATGATTTATGTTGGTCAGACGAAACAAAAAATTAAACTCAGGATATCACAACACCGCAGCAGAATAAGGTGCAAAACAGCAAATGCACCTTTGGTCGAACATTTCTTGGAAAAAGGACATTCTGAGAATCAACTGAGATGGACAGTAATCAGCCAGATCATTTTACCACCGCGAGGAGGTGACCTCACTCGGATGCTGAACAAAGAGGAACTTAAGTGGATTTTGAGAACTGACAGTCTCAACACAGGACTCAATCTACAGGAAGATTGGACTAGCCTACTGTAACTGGGTCCATTGAATTGTCATATGAACTGTATGGGTCAATTTATCAGGATGTTTTAATAATTTCTCATTGACTAGGATGTTTTAAACTCTCATGGATGTCACTTCACCTTTTGCATGCAATCCACCACCTATTTAAAGATGGCCGCCACGTTTATTCCCTTCCCTTCCTCACTGTTTACTAGCAAACAAACCACCTGACCAAAGATGGCCGCCGCCACTGGTCCCTCCATTATTTCTAACTTTCTGCCCACCTATCAGCATTCAACCACTCTGGTTTATACTCCCCTCCCTCGCCCTCCGTGCACAACGCGGAACCACACTGCTGGTAGCCTGGATATCGCGAAGCCTTCGGTAAGTGAGACTAACTCCTTTAGGCGCGATCTTATCTCTACCGCGACACGGGTTATAATGATGACCCTACGTGTTATTCCTAACAGGCTCGCCCGACCGCGCCTTATTTGGCGGCTGAATCAATACCCAGTACTCCATTGTGGGCGTCTTCGAACTTCACCGGGGATCTCCCTGTTTATCCTCCGGTAAGTGCAGCGCTAACCGGCCAGCTCCCCTGGTAGTGTGAGCAATGTCTGATCGCCTCCCCCTCTCTTCCCAGACCCACCGAGAGGCGAGGCACCTCTGTTTCCAGAAGGAGACCCCAAGTAATACTGCTCGGCCATTCTCCCGAGTACATCTACAATAGGACCTGGGTAAGTCCACGGACGTGGTCTACCGACCCGATCCACCCAGGCGAACCCTCACTGACCTGAACTCTTTCCCTCCCCAGCCCAGACCGAACCCATGATTGGCGCCATCCCTGCATCAAGACGTCAGGGCTTTCTGGCTTGTGCCATACAGGTATACTTCAGCCCCTTATGTGCCATGGAGTAACTGCGCATAATTCACCCCCGGGCACTACACAGACACTCGTTTTGCCATCCTTGTATTTGATCACGTCGGTCATCAGGCTTTTCACTTAAGGAGCTGTCACTCACGTGTAGACACTCGATGACTTTTTTTTAAAAAAAGTATTCACCCTTCAAAATCACGCGTGTTGTATTCTGCTCCCTTATGGACCATGTAGTCACTTAGACTCACCAAAAGTCACCAGATACGTTCTGTTCTGTGTTCCTTTTGACAAAATTTTCCTAATTTCTTTTTCCCTAGGCTATTGTGTAGAACAGATTTTAGGCATAATACTTTGTGTCCTGATGATGATTCCTTGTATTTTGGCTATGGAATCGAAACGTCGTCGACCTCTTGTCACACCATATATGAATGTGTATATTCATTGAGATATGCTATTTATGGTGTTGTTGAATTTCTGTCATCGCTATAATTAACAGAAATCGCTCACTTTCTGCCTAAGAATCTATCTCTCCCTTTCCTTTCACCTTGCCAATCTGTAAGCGTGAAGGCACAGGCTTGTGTCTCACTCTTTGTTGAATGTAAGAGAATTTTCGTTGTTCATTATATATAGTAAAAATTTCTGTGATCACTGTCCGGCTGGACAAATCACTCTAAACCAATATAGTTCCATTGTGTCTATATTATTACTTTTTTATCCTAACCTTGCATGGGACCACTGTTGTTAGATATAACGTATGTTACCCGAGGTCCTTTGCTGACTTACTGGGTGCCCTTGTTGTTTGTCTGCTATGTAAGAACTGCTCAGGGCAGGTGTTAGCTTTTGGAGATAAAGATAGCAATGGTAGCAACTGTTTCCAGTCGCTAACATCTTGGCACGCCCACTTTGCATGTCATTAGTGATAAATATCACTGGCATGCAAAGCGGGGCCCAAGATGGTCGCTATCTCCTACTAGCTGTCGCTAACTGGTGTTAGCGACAGCTAGGTAATAGGGAGATAATTTTATCTCCGCTTTCTTGGCTTTTAAAGCCAAAAAAGCGGAGATAAACCCCCTTGATAATATGCCCCTGCATTCCTTGCAAATTTAGAGGCATGTTTTTGAGGGTTGGATTGTGGGTATGTTGGTATTTTTGTACAGAAATATTTTTGCATGGTTTTTCATGAGCAGCCTACTTTTCGAAGTTGGTATTTCTGTAGCCTATCTGTCTGTACTGTATTTTTTTCCAGAGGCTGTTGTCACGGCTACTGCTTCCTTCTGACCATAGATGCTGCACTCCCCCCACGGATAATAAGCGGGGGTGGAGGGGGAGCTCCGGTACACACATAATTGTGGATAGCTGAAGTGCATTTGCATTTTGAACCTCTGCAGGGAAAATCCATTCGCAATGGTTATGAAAAGTAAATCATTTAGGATGTTATCTGCACATTTTTGTATAATTCATGAACCGTGGCTTTTTACGAGTATATTTTAATATCATTATCCCGTAAATGTCATGTGGCTATTTCCTTGAGGTCTGTGGGGGTCAGAGACTCTTGGCAGACATGTATTTGCCCTATTTTTCTTCAGAAAATACGGTTTCACTGTTTAAATCTTAATTGCATTTTTTCTTTGCCTCTAATTGAGGAACGATGGGAGCACTGCAAACGTTTGAGGTCTTGCATCTCTGACAACTGCCACTTGGCACCAGAATCTTTTTCCTTCGCAGTCCATGCTGGTATGCTCTTCCCATCACTGTGAAGTAAAGAGGACGCATCTGGCTTCACAATAAAGCAAATTAAGAGATTAGCTCAAAGCACTCGGTACTTAACTTGATAATCAGACAAGGTCTGTCCAAATTACAGAAAAATAAACAAAAGGTTTAGGGCATTAAAAGATAAACTGGAATATTATCAGGAAGGAAGATTTTGACATTTCATTTTATTCTGCAGTCATAAATACCCCTTAGAAGGGCAAAACTATCACGAATATGAATGATAACTTTTGTATGAACTGAAAAGAAAATCATGATACTTAGGGGCATACTTATGAGTTTTGTGGCGCAGGGCAACGCAGCAAGTCACCTTTCATGACAGTGAAAGGGCAGGAAACGCTGTATCCTTTCTCCCTGTGGTGGCGCCGTTTCGGCAGTCTAGCTGTAATGCAGACACCCTTGCACCATGGTGCGTATGTTGTAGGCAGGATTGTTTTTGTGCAGGAAAGGGCTCTTTTTCTGTACAAAAACAACCCTGAGAGGCTTTTTCTTCTTTCTATGTATGTTGTAAAGTGCTGCACACATAAAAAGAGGAAAAAAGAAAAAACGAGGAGAAATAAAAATATTTTGTCAAGGTGTCCTTGCCAGGCTTCATAACTCTCATTTTTCATTTGCGTCGCACTTCCACCACATTGCAAGAGTGACACAAACGGACTTGTAAATATACCCCTCAGTGACAAATATATAACTTTACAACCATCCTTTACCAAGCATGACTTTGCCACGCAAGGTAAGTATATTTAAGGTAATCATTTGGGCAGTACAGCTCAGCATCTTTGTGAAAAAGGATCCAGTAGAGAAAAATGTATTCTTTGATATCTCCAAAGGCCATGGAACTGGACTTGTTCATTGTATGATTAATGAGAAGTGGGCTGACACCAAGGGGCAGATTTATGATGCCCTTGCGCCTCTTTGAGCCGCAATTCCGTCACTTTATTTGACGCAACGGCGGCGCAAACAATGCGTCCTATTTACAACGTGACGCATCTAGGAGATCCATCATGTTGTAAAGCCCTGCGCCATAAGGAGGCATTCCTGCGCAAGGGGGGGCGTTCCTGCACAGGAACGCCTCCTGAAAGTGGCTGAGTGAAATCTATGAGATTTCACTCATTCACTTTCAGGCCAATGCTGCGTCAAAACCCTGCACCTGCTTTAAGCAGGCATAGGTCTTGACGCAGCATTGTGGAGATGGGGCACCCCTGAGCCTTGCTGGAGCTGCGTCGCGCTTGCTACGCAACTCCAGCAATGCGCCACCTTTCCGACACAGATGCGTCACGCATCTGTGCCGTTTTTTCACCATGGTGCGCTGCATTATAAATGCGGCGCACCATGGGTGGCGGAGCTGTGGCGCACTGTGGCGCACATTAACTGGCGCATCCCTGGGGATGCGCCAGTTAACATAAATCTGCCCCCAAGTGCATTGTAAACATTTAATTATGATTGGTTCCTTCTTTACCGAATTGTGGTGTGTATCAACTTTTGCTGAATTTCATGTTTTAATTGTTTCTCTCCTGCCTCAGTTAGTTAGACTGACTTCTGTTCAACCTGAAGTCCCTTTCCGACTCTTGAGACACCTACTGGTTATTATTTTCCCAGACCTTACTCACAACTTCAGTTTAGCATTTTGGAGTTTCCCTTCAGGGGAAGTGACTTCTTTATGATTTGTCTTCTCTATCTTTAGGTAACTTAACTTCACAATTGCTGTTTGACCTTCCTGGACTTTAATAATAGATGCTATAATCATATGAGCATTGATTTATGATTAAATTGATTGATTTCATGGTTTTCATATCGACTACCCTCTGTTGTTACTGTAAGGCGAAATGTTCTTCACTGTCATTGATATGGTATTGAAATGGTATTAATGACCCTCAGTTTGAGACAAATACCCATCTTGTGAGTATAGTTAAAGCTTGAAGATTTACACTGTAATTTGCATGGTACAAACACCATTCTTTTGCCATCCTAAAAGATAGACAGTTCACTTGCGAGAACACCACCAATCAGAAAGTATAGACATGGCTGGATGGGTCATTTATTCTATCGGGCATTTCCCCAGTGGGCTACAGCCCTAAAGGCTAGTTTTGAAAGCCTAGGGCTGTTCTTGGTGCCTCTGTTATTTCCCCCAGCTCCCAGAAGTTAACTGCATCAGGTATGAGGAGACTTAAAGAGAGAGAGGGAGAACAGGACGGAGGGAGTGGGGAGGTAGAGAGAAAGAAATTAGTGAGGGAGAGAGAGGAGAGAGTAGAGAGAAGGCGAGAGAGAAAACAAATTAAATGAATTGAAAGAGTGAGACTGCACGTGGAGACAAAGGGAGGACTTGGTTTGAACATTTATGCCAGGACTGCTTTTAGTTATTCAGTCTGGACCTTAATCAAGACAGTTAAGTTGAAGGGTGAGTTTCTGCAAAAACACAACGCAACTACTCACGAAGAGAGACCGGTGTGAAACCTCTCCAAGGGGCTTTGAATTCACCTTAATATAACAAGGAACAAATGAAAAATGTAGGCTATGATTATTAGTCGACCTAAGTATTCCAACCCCAATGGCTAAAATTCCAAGTTTTGTGGAGTTTACTATGCTTGATAAAGTATACACCTTTCATTAATTTTTGCCAGGTCAAATTTACTGTGATTTAATAGCGTAAAAGAATACAGTATTTCCAATATTTATTAGCCCAGAAATCTCAGAGTAGGTGTAGTTTATCGGAAGTGATAAATTCCGAACTCCAGGCGGTCGGATTTTAATGGGTGTGATAAATAGCACCTACCTTTACAGAACACACGCAATCTTCTCTTAGGTTTTCACAGAACGTGGATGTACTGCAAAATCAGCAAAAGGTAATGTAAAATGGGAAGCAAGGTTTGTGTTGTGCTTATATCTGAAAGACGTAGGGACCTAATCTTGAACTTCTGACTTCCTCATGAACCTCAGGAGTAAGTCAGGAGTACTTTTGGCTTGCACCTGTCTTAATCCTGGAATTCAGGCATAAGCCATGAGAGAGTCATACCAATAGCTTTTTGAATAGAGACCCAAGAAATTCAAAACACACAAAAACATGCTTTAAAATCATTCCACCTGCAAGACATGGATCTAATGTAGACCAGACTGGAAAACAAATGCAGTCATTGCTAAAAAATGTCAGACCCAGCACATACTGCAGGAGATTACAACTAGAATGAGGTAAGCCCACCAGGAAAATGACAGAATGGTCAATCTGGCCTTGCTCCTATGGTATACTGTTTGAGAAATTGGGTTGTTGGTTTACTGGGGTGTTAGTCCTGGTCAGACAGCATCCACACTCATTGTCATGGCGAGGCACAATCCAACCCTAAATTTACCCGTTCTCAACTCTCTGGTACCTACACAGAGCAGTCAGGGTTAACTTGGATGCAATGTGTAAAGTATTTGTAAAACCCTTTAAACTGTAATAAAGTGAAATAACCAGACTAAAATGACCCCACATCAAGTTAGAAAAATATAGTTCTCATTAATTAATAAAAACAAGAACAAAACAAAAAAATCCACTCTGGAGAACCTGAGATATTCAATTTTAAGGATTTAGGTAAAAATAATGGCAAAAAGCACAAAGCGCAAATTGTGCATATCTGGTCACGCCGAACTGGGACAAAGTCACAAGTTCTGGCTACAGGGACCCAGTGGAGTATTGCCAGGATCAGCATCGAAGATGCGCACACAGCAAGAAGCGATGCATCAGTTCCGAGATGCAGTGAGGCTGTAATGCAAAGACCTAAATCATCGTTGAGAATCCTGCTGATGGGGCTTGTAGTACGAACACCAGATTCGAAGATGCGGAGCACATTTAGGGTGATATATTGGGTCTGAAAAGCTGTGAGGCTGTGATGCAGAGTCCTGCATCGTTGTGAGGTTGCCGTCATTGAGGGATGCATGGGCTTGGGCTGAGGATGCGTAGCATAGTCGGGATTCTGAAGGAGTTGAACGTTGTAAAGGTGATGCGTGTCTTTATGACAGGTCCAATCCATGCAGCAGTGGAGATGAGTCAGTTCTGCTCGGGTTTTCGTTGCTCAGCAGAGGAGATCCATTGGTTCTGCTGGTACGACAGAGGTTGGCAGAGCCTCTGAGGCCCACTTACAAGGATAATGGACTGTGGTGGCACCACATGGCAGGGTAGACTCACAGATGGCTGGGTAACTGGGAAGGTGATACGTATTTGAAATCACCCTGACGAAAGCCCGGGACCTATTCAGTCCTGCAAGAGTAAGGCTGAAACATGTTGGTTGAGGAAGGGTCATAGGACCACTGAATCCTACACCCTCTCATTTGTTATTTTAGTTTTACTGTCCCCACCCACTATGCGAATGAAGGGATAGCTTTGAGTTGAGGAATTGTTTATCTTTAGTTACACTCTCTAGTTTCTGTTCTAATAAGAGGTCCCTGGAACATGGTCGAGTCCAAATTGACCTTTAGGAGTCAGGGTGAACCAGATGATGTAGCATGATACTACAAGTGTAGTAATACTTTACTTGTTGAGTAAAAAAAATCATTACAATCAAGAATAAAACACATTATTTTTTGCCGATAAAACACATATACTACTTTGTAATGAAAATTAGCAGCAATGGTTAAACGTGCCTGCGCCAAGTCTTTTAGTAACAATAATTAAAGTGCAATTTTACAGGGTCTTGTATTTAACAGTGATAATTAAAGTGCAATTCTACAGAATCTAACAGCTGGGAAGCATTTTCGAACTGTTAATTACGATAAATATTTTTTTCCGCGTCAGAACGGACCCATGCAATAGATACCCACAGATAATTAATCATGTATTACATTTTAACCATCTGTTACAAACAATTAAAACATGTTTTCTTTTAACAAAAACACTTTTTTAAAATCTCGAATTTGTTTTTCCTATTATTACAAACAATTAAAAAGCTTTTCAGAACTTCAGATTCAGGGTCATACACAAAACTTTAGGAACAATTTTCGTTTTAAGATTAATGGGATTTGCGACATTATCCTGCAAAAAGAATCATTATCAGTCTAGGCAAGCGATTAATGTTGGGAGTCGCATTTGGAGAGTAACTTCTTTTCTGCGATAAAAACAAGATGACACTATGAGAGTGTGTGAGGGTTGTTTTTAATGAAAATTATTTTTTTCCTTTCCCACGCCCAGTAGCATGGAGTCTAGTTGGGGCAAGAACTTCCTCTCATCACGTATAGTGTAATAAGACTAAGTAGGGTACATTTGAGTGCTGCACCATACAAGGCCAGGCTTCTGCCTGCCTACCACTGCAAGGCGGTACGAGTGGGACTTAGTGAACAGATTCAGTTGAATTGCGAACTGTCCAAACTTTTCTAGGCCAGCAAACAATTATCAGCCTGATTCATCAACCATATATGCGCTCACAAAGGGCCAGATTCTGAGAATCTGGCCCTTTGCGAGTGCAATTTTTGCATTTGGAATTCATCATCCCAAATGCAAAAATCGCTATTTAAAAACTCGCAAATTTGCGAGGAATAGCATTTAAGGAATCTCTATTAGAGATACCTTAAATGCTATTCTTGAAACATTTTAAAATTGCGAAATCGCAAATTTCTGCCGCTATTTAACGCGAGGTCAAACCTCGTGGTAAATAGCGAAAACTTAGAAAAATGCTTTTAAAAGCATTTTTCTAAGTTGCATGTTACACACACACATGTCCTAAGGACATGTGTGTGCGCAACACCTGTTTAAATTAGCATTTAAGGGGTGTTACAGGGTGTCCTCTGGACACCCCTGGCACCCTTTAAATCGCTATCTTATTTGCGATTAGCTAATTGCTAATCGCAAATAAGGAATACTCCCCATTCATTCCTATGGGCCTTTTGGCCCATAGGAATGAATGGGGAGTTATTCCTAACTCCTAATCGCAAATAAGGAATAATTAGGAATCGCATTTTTTGGGGATATTCCTACATGAATCCCGTTTTGCGAGCCTGTAATAGCGATTCCTTATGAATCGCTATTAGAGACTCGCAAAACAGGTCTTTCATGAATCAGGCTGTAAAGCTCTTGAAAAATAGAGTTTGTACAGGCTCAATCGCAAAGCAGTCTTGGTCAAGTCTGAAGGGAGAAGCCAGGCTGGTAGCGGGAACTGCTTTTCACAGAATTGTTTTTAAAGAACACCTTAAATTATCAACTTCAGATTGTTTTGCTGGCTCTCTACTTTATTTCACCACTACTTTTAAGGAGCTTTGGAATTTGGTGGTGAAAGGTGTGGTTTTGTGGTATGTTAATAACATGAGAAAGCAGTGCCTGTTTGTCGATTTTCCATCACCATGCGCTGAATTTTTCATGTAGAGAATGTCAAAACCACCTTATTTATGCTTATGTTTTGGAATTTGTCAGGTTCATACATATCTCGTGAACCACATATATTTTGGAAAATGTCAGTAAAAGATAGAAAGGATTTAGAAGAAGGATTTGGTGAACAGGAAGATTTTCTACAGGATTTTCAAAGAAGGAATGCTTGGGATATCTTTGACTGGTCTTGGAAGTGCGTTTCATAATGCAGGACTTCAGTGTGAGAATATTCTGATATGGGATGCAGGGGTCAATGATGGTCAAGGGTGTCGAGCAAAAAGATCTTGAAGACATGGGAAAGATGAGGTTTGACAGACACTTAGGCCTGGGAGCTTTGTGGGTCTAGACCGAGGTTTGAAATGTCGGTGATCATTTATTGGTAGCCATTGAAGCTCCTTCAGGATTTTCTGTGATCTGCTTTTGCAGTAATTCTGACGGATAGGAGTTTTCCAAATTTGGGTACAGCACTACAGTAGGGTTTGGGTGCATTTAGGTTTTGAGTTGTCCTGAACTGGCCTTTGACATGTAGCATTGCCTGCTTCTGCTGCATTTGGTGTTAGTGTTTCCTCCGAATATTGTTAACAGTGACTGCAAATATTTTGATATTTTGAGCAGAATATATTATGAGCTACGTTTAGCAGCAGCCAGCCTTGATGTTTTTGTTGGAGTTTGTGAACTAGGGTACGTTTTGGTATATTTTCAAGAGTGTGAAGTAGCACTGCCTACTTCTATTTTTTGCACTACATGTGCTATATCAATCACATTTTACATGCATTCATTCCAAGAGCACTTCGGGAGAACTTTGTGAAGGAAGGTTGTTAAGAGTGTGATTCTGCATTGTTGGGCCTCGCGCACGAAAGCCTTCACATTTTTGATTGCACTAAATTTCAGTACCACTTCTGGGGAATGTTAAAGTCAGTTGATAAGGTTTAAGATTTTGTAGTGTCAAAAATATCATGTAACCTCGCCTGTTTCTGAACTCGTATACGAAGTGGTGTAGTAATCACTTTTGGCACACAACACATTTCACTCACAAACTGGGAAGCTGGGAAGTGGATGAGTTTGAGTATAAGGGCATGGGCGTTCACAGACATTTTTTGCCAGGAGGGGGGGGGGGCAAGATTTTAACTTCATCACTATCCTCCAACATTATGTGTGCCAGGTGGGGCATAAGAAAGCTCTGGGCGCAGGAGGAGCCATTGGGGCCAGGAAGCAGGGTGCAAATTATCTCATACACAATAGGGTTGTTGTGCCACAGCCATCTCTTTCTTTTGTGCCTTTGGTAGATATCAGTCACACCTTCTAGCAGTTGGCAAAGGAAAAAGCAGAGCTGCAGACAGGAGCGACTCTTTACCAAAAGTGAAAAAGCACAGGTATGCTTAAGGTTTATAAGCCTGATGCAAAGGCTTAATGGAAGGATCAAGCTGCCACTGTCTGATTATCTATTTCTAATCTGTTTTTATGTCACCACTATTGAATACACCACATTATTCATACACACATGATCAAGGCAGTGAAAGCAATATAACTACATTATAAAAAAACATGTAGAGTCAGTCTGCATTTGGTGTTAATGCACACAAACGAATAAGAAGTCAAATATATGACAAATGTATTTATTGTGGCAATGTATTAACTTAAATATATTAAAATAAATACAATCAAATATATTACCATAAACAAAATAACAGCTGTTCTCTTCCAAATTGGAAAATAGAACATATAAACTTATCCTGGATTACTGTTGCAGGAACTGCAAACATGTACAGTCTTGCTGAAATTTAACAGTCACATTTTTCAATGAGTAGTAGTTTTATACAGTTTGCGTTCACTGGTTAGTGTAGTGATCTCGAAAAAGGAACTGTAAACGTCTGCCGTTTTGTGCAAATTTATCAATCACTTTTTCAATCAGCTGTTGTTTGTTTTCATCAATTTTTGCTTAATGTATGCACATCATACACAAACCCGATAAGCGATCATCTGCCATTGTGGACTTCAACTAACTAGGTTTTCACCCTTCTCATTGTGCTGAAAGACCTTTCCACTCCACTGTGCAAGTGGTCACTGGTAATGTGGGAGCAATGAGAATTGCTTGCTGGACTGATGGAAATAAATCTGTGTGGTTTAACAAATCCTGAAATCCATTGTCAAACTGCTCATCGTTCACTGACCAGATTTGAAACCATGTGACTGCTTCGGCTTCCAGTTTTTCAATGTCGTAAATTTCTCTGATGTTTGCAATATGGCATTTGTATTGCTCAAGTGTAATTTTTGTCATAAGTTTTGTGTAAAGGGAGAACAAACTCAAATTTTTCTTGTTTTCATTGCTAAACCGGCTTTCTAATGATGTGATGATAGAGTCCATGTATGGCACATAGATAAACTGGCTATAGTATTCTTCCACAGAAGAGGAACCAAAATTAGAACAAAATACTTGCAATGTCTGGGAACACAATGGTCTATGTTCAGTTTTTCTGCCAGTGTTTGAACATTGGTAAAAACCTCCTTAAATTGCTCTTCTGCTTTTTGTCTGTGATCACGGAACACAGTCAGAAGGTCTTGCAGGTGATGACACACCTTGAGGATATATTGCTGAACAGCTGGGAGAGCCCGGCTTACAGATTCCAATCTTGATGAGTAATCTGAAATTATGGATAAGCAAAAGAGAAAGCTTACTGTTCTGGAGCAACATTGCAGTTGATATGCATCCTGACGAGTTTTTCCTGAAGCTGTAGTGCCCAGTAGGCTTAAGTGCTTAAAAATATCTTCAAAGTGTGAGCTAAAACTTCAAATGCTCTTGTATTTTGCTGTCCATCGTGTTTTCCTCAGAAATGTCAGATTAGGAATCAAAGATCAACTTTTTGGACTCTCATGGAAAAACTTGATTATGGCGTTCACTGTGCCATTAGAATTCTGTATATCAGGAACAGCATTCAGGTCATTAACAACAACATTAAGTTTATGTGGAGCACAGTGAGCAAAAGCAGCTTTAGGATATTTTCTCTTTATTATGGCATGAACGCCCCTTCCTTTTCTCCCATTGTAGAGCATCTATCATATCCTTGGCCATGGAGTTTTTCTAAGTTTAATCCAAATTTATAACTTGTATCCATAATCATATTTGCAATTGAGATAGCATCCATTTCTTTTAAGGTTGCAAATCCAAGTAATTCTCAGATGACAGCTACGGTGCTACTTGTTGTGTCTACAAAACGTACTCCAAGTGACATCCGTTCTTTTCCAGATATGTCAGCACTTTTATCAGCTATGATTGAAAGTCCATTTGACCTTTTGATTAAGGATACTAGATCTTCTCTTAATGTTTCTTCACATAATGTAATCAATTCATGTTCAACTCGAACTTATGTATAACGTGCATTAACTGGTGCATTTTCCAGATGGTTGTTTAGCATCACATCTCCTGCTTCAATGCGAAATTGGTACAGACTTTGCACATTTCCGGTTTAACTTTTTTCCCCACGTAAAGCAATAACTCGTGTGCCACAAAATTTGAAAGTAGACAAAATTGGAAATCATTTTTCCGATTTTTTTCAACATGCCTCTTCACGTTGTTGAATATTTGGCAAACAATACTAGTTTACGGTTTCTTTCTTATCTCCAAAAAGTGAATTGCATCCACTTTGTAGTCCGCAATACTTGTTTATTTTGGGGCAATCCTTATTTAACATTATATATTTTTTTAAATAAAAACGTTCAGCCATACTGCACAGAAGACGTGCTGCTGTGCAACACTCGTTAAAAACATTAACAAAAGTGTAGTTTGTTCTACTTACACCTACTACATGTGTGGCGGGAGGAACTTAAAAAAACACCTCTGCTTGAAACATGTTCCCCGACAATACTAGTATGGATTGCAACGGTGTTCCGGGGGGGGGGGGAAAGTGCCCCTCCTTACCCCCTGCAGACGCCATTTTAAGGTGCATGTTGACAGATTGTTAGAAGAGAGACCTAACACTTCTTGCTTCTATCAAGCAACAAATATTGAGTTGCTACATTTCCTTACTGCAGCATATTGCTTGCTAAGTGTGAGAAATGTAGCTAGCCAGAAGAATCTAGATTAGGGTCAATAGTTTACTTTTGTAGCCTGTATCTGCGTGCATTGAGCACAGATATAAGGAAAGAAACATGGCTTGTTCAAGGTTTAGTATAAACAGTTTTTCTCTGCCAGAATAGGCCCCAAACTTCTTTTAAGAAGGAAGGGACATTATTCGGTTTTGTTTTGCGTAAGAATTATGGGTCGGCTGCGGAGAGACATCTCAGGGATGCACACTTTGGTAAATCAAGACTAAACAAATGTGGTATGATGAAATGTGGACATGCTTTGGTGAATAAGCCGACATGCTTCAAGGTATTAAAGAGCAGTGCTTGTTTCACACACATGTTAGGAGTCTGTAGTATGCTTGAGCAGGGAGTCACACGTAGCCCAGCTGTTTACTATTCTATGGCTTCTGGAAAGAATTTTAGAGTAGGTACCAACACTGCGACAGAGATGTGAGGCTTCATTTATTATCTTTTCCTCTGCCTTTAAATGATTGTAAATTCATGAACAAATGATTTTTATTTAGACCACAGCAATGCATTATCAGGCCACAGCATTATCTTATTTGATGTATTAATAAATGCTGCTGTAATTCACTCTTGTCGTCCTTGCCACCTGACTGTGATTGGCATTTATTGCACTGAATCAAAACTCATTGACAACCCGAGCCTTCAGGCTGAGGGAGGCATAAGTCAACACAATTTGCACTAGCAGAAGCCAACGTCTGATTTTTGTATATAGTATCCCTGTATTTCCCACTTTATACGCTGAAATTAATCTCAATACTTCTTCTTATTTGAAACGCAGTTAAAGTTGATATAGTTACTGTACACAACATTTCAGTCCAGTACAATGGTACATGAAAAATTAGGTTTGATGTTGTCAGCTGGTGTGCTTTCAGATAAGAACGTTCTAGCTGTGTAAGAACCAGGCTGCATTTGGATCAACCTGCTGCTGGCTACAGTTTTAAGTTACCAAGGTCGGCCTGTCTTCCCACTGCCTCATCCTCGAAGCCCTGCTTCCCTAGGGTTTCAAGTACTCACATTGACCAGATCATTTACGTCGACAAACCTCTCTGACAACATCATCCCACATTATATATGGAGTTAGGACGTTCTTATCTAAAAGCACACCAGCCTCCTCCACCTTCCAAACTTGATTTCTATCTTACCACAGTTCTGGGCAGACAACTGTGGCCTTGAAGAAGCCCCAAGCGTGCGTGTTGTTGAAGGGCGAAACACGTGTTGGGGTCATATTTCCAGTATGCCCACTGAAGCAACTGATGGGAATTATACCCAAGTAGAATGAATAAGAAGAACAAATTAAAAAAAGTATTTCACAGATATTTCCATTGAGTCTACACATTTATGTCTTTCAATTACTGTGTGTTGATGTAATATTATTTAAGCAAACGTTTCTACCTTTAAATTGGGTATTTTGCATTACTTGTGTTTATCCCAATGTATCTCTGAGCTGGACGGTCCTACCAATGTGCTACTAGGATTGCATGCACACACTACACATATTGCCTAATCTGACCAAATTACCTATAGAGTGGGATACCAAGGTTCTAGGCACTTTACATTTTCTTTCTTGCAATAACTATCACTTCTTAACCCAAGCAGATAATTATTTGTCGAAATAACATAGTGAAAGGTAAAGTTCATAATGCTTATGGATAACTACCTGTGAACATGAAGAAGTGCAAAAGAATTCATAAGACTAATGGACAACCCTTGTGAAAAGGAAATAGCGCAAAACAGTTTGTAATTATAATGGATGGCTCCTTGTGGGAAATAACAAAGTGCAAGTCTGTATTCTTTGGAAGTGTCATTCTAGAAGATGTCTTTTGTTGACTACACAGTATTCAGGTTTCAAGGTGTTCCAGCATGGGTAGGGAAAAACATAAGGGAGCGGCATAGTGGCTGTCATGGTGGTTAACGCCACAATAAAGGACTAACCTGAAAGTGATAAACTCGCTGTCTTGCAGACTCTCCTTCCCTTGAGGGCGGCGGGACCAGCTGCTGGCATGGCATGTTGTTGGTCCCAGCCAGAACCTAGAGTAACTGGAAGTGGAAGTTTTGTTCTTCAAGAGAGGCGTTATTGTAATTGAAACCTTGACACATGGATTCCACAAGCAAGTCCTGGGTGCAGCAAACATCACGATATCCTAGCAAGGATGCTATTGTTACAAGGACCTTATACTATAATGATTTAATATGGCCACTACCATTGGCAAGTCCTGTGGCCCCATGGGACTTATAGACCCTCTTACATATACTCAGGTGTTTAACTTTGTACATCCCTCCGAGACATAAGGCTTCTGCTAGACAGCGTCCACACTCTGCACAACCCTGAAGAATAACAGAATTACAGCAAACCAGTATTACAGAGAAAAAAAGAATGATAACAATAAAATGCTCAAAAAAACAGAAGAGAAAGCTATTTTAAAATGTTAAGGGGGAAATAAAGAGAGGGGAAGTGAGAAAGGGAGAAGGGGAGGGGAGAAGGAAGGAAAGGGAGAAAGGGAAATTCATAAACAAATAAAGCATACAAATATGAGGTAAATAAATGAGTGCAATAATATAAACAAATGTGAGAGATAATCTCAACAGCTCACTATACATATTAAACCAATAAAATATAAGAATAAAAAAACTGAAAAAACATTCAAGGAGGTTTAACATTTTCAGCAGTTGAATGGCAATTATGTGTTAACGTTAGACTATCTAAACAATTTGTAAGAGGTAACCAAAAGAGATACCTATTGAGCATTGGTTTGCAGGAGGAAGCGAACGCAATATCAAGTCAATGAAAGTGACAGAGACTATTCCACCAGTGTTGGACAGAGAGTTTTTTTTGAGTGTTTTCCAGTTAACTGTTATATGTTGGTAAGCTAAAGCAAGCATGAGGTCAAAGAGACAATATGTGTGGGGGGAAAGATCTAAAGAATCTCACAGACTACCAGAAAAAAGAAGAGGGATAGAATAAGGAATAGAAATCCTAAAAATATGAGAACTATAGGAGCAAGTTTTCTCACAAAAAATAGAGACTGAAGAACAAAGGAAAGCAGATGTATGATATTAGCATTAGAGGAGCTACAAGACCAGCAATTAGTATCAGTATAAAGAAAAAAGTGAGCCAAGGATAAAGTCTGTGATAAAGAAAGAACATTTATTGAGTGAGAGATGCAGAACAAGAGATTTTAAGGGAACAGGACCAAAGTTGATCCCAAAAGGGAATAGTCCACTTACATCCCAGGTCAGATTCCCACAAGAGTTCCAATTTCGTCTTAGCGCGCTCTGGATTAGGAGCTAAAAATATTTATAAATGAGAGAATCCTTGGGCAGCAAAAGAAGGATTTGCAGAAGAGAATTTGGAACAACAGGGGGAGAGGAAGATGGAAGAGAATAAAAAGAATCAAGGATGACCGTCATTAAAATGGTAACATTTTTGTAGAAAGGAGAGGGGACAGCACAGGGACTGAAGGGAAGAAGATGGCGGCTGACTGAAGAGCTCAGTCGCGAGCTCCTTGCCCAAAGGTATGCAACGTGGAGAATGATCACCGGGGACTGAGAACTGGAGAGTGAACAAGTCTACACAATCGCGGCACAACTTCTAGCAGGTCCATACAACATTCAAGTTTACCCCAGTGAGGATAAAGGGAACTACAAACTGCTCTTACCTGATCTGATCTGACTCCGGGCTACGCGCTCACAACACGGAGGCGGCGACTGCTGCCTATCGAGCAACATTGAGCAGCTCGCATCGCGGACTCCGGGCTCCGTACTCACAAGACGGCGGCGGCATTGGGGATGAAGGGAGTATCAAGAAAAGCGAACCACACCCATTCGCAACTGATCTGGGTCCTGGGCTCCGTGCTTGAAAGACGGCAGCGGTGTCTGCTGCCGAGTACTGCAGAGCCGCTCGCACCGTGGTTGAAGGGAGCGGAGATGGCAGGCACAGGCAAGGGACCGCACAACACTTGAGCTGCCCTAGTGAGGGCAAAGGGAGCGGCGAGAAAAAGCTCACTGACCGTGAGATGCTGGCTGTGTCTGGAGGTGCCTGCCTGTTGAGCAATACCGAGCTACTCACACCGCGGCTGCGGGGGCCTGAAGAGGTCCCTGGTGTTCCCCTGTTCGATCCCTCCGGGTGGCAAGAGGAGCAGAAAAACTGAGCCCGACACAGCGGTCCCGCGCTCATTCGGAGTGTGGGCGGAAGTGGCTAAAAGACACCACAGTAACCGGAGAGCCGGGCGCAGTGTGTCTTTCCAGGTCAAGGAGGTGGCAGCAGCAGCTCCTGAAGGAGGAGAGAGGAGGGATGCAGAGGTCTAGCCCGGTACCAGGGTTCAATTCCCCACCTCAACGGGTCTTGGGCTTAAAATTCCACGGACCTGATAATTCTCGCCTCGGTGCCTATTCCAATCATGGAGTCCCACTCTGCAACTCTGGGCAATAGCTTGCTTAATCTCCACAACGGTCCCCACAATGCTAAGGATGCCTGGCCTCCACCTTGGGGGTGCCCAGGAGTGGAGGCCTCACAGGAAAAGCCAGGATGGGTTCCACAGCGGTATTCGTGCAAGCACCTTGAGACCCTTGCGGGTGAGTAGTGCGTTATTCAAGTATCAATTTACATTTTACATTTAGGGGCAGCCCACCGCACAGAGACTGCAGCAGAAGCACTGAAGTCCTATGCTGGAAGACGGCTGAGAGAAGCACAGGCATTATAGTGGGGAGGAAGGCTTAGCTGCAGCGGCAACTGAGCCGGTAAGTTTGAGGGGGTCTGCTCCTGGCGTGTCTTTTGTCTCAGGTATCTCTGTTGGGGAAAAACAGAAGGTGGGTCAGACAGTTAAGGAAAGGGAGGAAACTGCATTAGAAGAACCAGAAGTGCCACAAGGGACACAGATCAGCCCCCCTGCCATACTAAGGGCTGCTACAGCTGTATCAAATATCCTGGAAACCACCAAGGTCCCCCTGGTAACTAGTAGAGACTAGGAGGGTGGAACATATGAGAGTAAAGGGCACAGCCTGAGAAGTAAAAACTCTGAGGCAAGGGCTAGCAAAACTACCAAAGAAAAAAGGCAGCCACCAGCCGGTGCATCTCCAGTGGGGGGTAAAAAGGAAAAACAAGAAGCACATCTCAGGAAAGCCACACGCCCCCCTATCCATAGCTAGCCATGTAAACCTGAAAGCGATAGGACACAGCAGCACTCTTAAGATCACTCCATCCCTAAGATCCTACTTTAAGGTTCAGGAAAAAATCTTTAATTCAGTGAAAGCTAACACAGAAACTCCCCCTCAGTTAGCCTTACCTGCGCCAAGTAAAGCTACAGAATTAAAAGGGAAAAAAATGGAGGAGAAACCGAAAGAAGGAGCTTCTGACCGAACAACTAGCAATAAATATCAAGCCCTCTCCTTGTAAATATGTTCCTATTTTTGTTAAAGGTGATGCAAGGGGCTTGTAAATATGCTCCTATTTTTGTTACAGGTGTCGCAAGGGGCTTGTAAATATGCTCCTCTTTTTGTTAAAGGTGACGCAAGGGGCTTGTAAATATGCTCCTATTTTCGTTAAAGGTGACGCAAGGGGATTGTAAATAAGAAGAGGATTTCACTAATGACATCAATTGAGAAACAATATAAAAATTGGACATATTTACAAGCCCCTTGTGCAACCTTTAACATGGGTAGAGGCAGTGAATGCATGCACAGAGATACAAATGGGACACAGAAAACAATAAGAAATGGTGTGGGAGACGCATAAATGATTTCACTAATGGAATCAATTGAGAAACAATATAAAAAATGAGAGGCATATTTACAAGCCCCTTACGCAATCTTTAACATGGGTGCAAGCAGTAAATGCATGCAGAGGGATAGGAATGGTACAAAGACAAGAATATGAAATGGTGTGAGAGATGCGTAAAGGATTTCACTAATGCATCAATTGAGATAGAATATAAGAAAAAGAGGGGCATATTTACAAGCCCCTTGCGCAATCATTAACATGGGTACAGGCAGTCAATGGATGGAGAGTGATAGGAATAGCACACAGGAAAGAATATGAAATGGATTTCAGTAATGGCATCAATTGAGATACAATATAAATAAAAAGGGGCATATTTACAAGCCCCTTGTGCAACCTTTAACATGGGTACAAGAAATCAATGCCATGTTAAAAGTTGCGCAAAGGGCTTGTAAATATGTGTCTCTTTTTTATATTGTTGCTCAATTGATGCCAATAGTGAAATCCATTTTATATTCTTTTCTGTGTGCCATTCCTAATTCCTCTACATGCAATCACTGCCTGCATCTATGTTAAAGGTTTCTCTTCCTGTAAAGAACTCGGTAAGGGGGGTTGACTTCTCTGTATAACAGCTTTTCCTGTGAAATGTTCCTTTTAATGATCTTTTCTCAACCATTAGAATTACTTCTTTGAAAAATGAAAAGCATGCATTCTAATATGCTGTGTTGTATTTCAGAGATTCTGCTGAAGAAAATCTGGTGTGTGTCACTGAGACTGTTCTAACTCTTCCAAAGCTTTTTTTCAGGTGAGTAATGATTTATTTAATATAGATAGAGTGTAGTATACACTCTTGGGACCATTATGAAGTATATAGGGCTTCATTATTGTTTCATTGTGAATCATGTTTTTTTGTAATGCTGGTAAAAAAAATGATGCATTATGGAAATCGATTTTTATATGACACACAAACACACACAAACAGGGAGATGGAGCAGGCATAGAGTGAGATGACACACACACACACAAACAGAAAGATGGTGCAGGCAGAGAGTGAGATGACACACGTACACAAATAGAGACATGGGGCAGGCAGAGAGTGAGATGACACACACATACAAACAGAGAGATGGTGTGGGCAGAGAGTGAGATGACACACACATGCACAGAGAAAGATGGCGGAAGGAGAGAGTGAGATGATGCATGCAAAGAGGAAGATGGTGCAGGCAGAGAGTGATATGAGACACACAAAGAGAGAGATGGCGTAGGTAGAAAGTGAGAATAATGTTGAAACGGTACTGCACTGACATAAACTGAGAAACAGCAGTCAGAGCATGATTTCCTACTCTGGTGAGAGACACTTGCTGCGCTATATACTTACTTAAGTTGTGAACTATTGTTTATATTGTTTAGTTAATGTAATTGCTATGTGCTATTTTAGTAGTGGTCTATAATATGTCACATTTTTCTTTTCAACAGATTGTAAATATCTACAGAGCCATAAAAGAATATGCCTTCCAAGGGCCGGAAAAGAAAACTTTATAAGCAAGCTTTATTGACCAAGAGGACTCAATTAGAAGAATCAACTAAAAGACAATCTTCAGAGAAAAAAAATGCTCCTGGTAAGCAAACAAAGGATTGTTTAAGGAAATTGACAAAATGCACAAAATGGCAAGAAAGTTTACCTACGAAAAAAAAAAAAAAATCCAAAAAAAAAAAAGCAGAGCTCCCCAAAAAATGGTATAACGGTACGAGGAGATGATAGTGTGTATGGTAATCGTAGGACAAATCAGTTTATTAACATTCGTATGTTTCGTAACAGAGTAGTTTTGAATTTATTAAAAAATCTTAAGAACTATAAAAGGAAAACAGCTTTTTACAAGAAAAAGAAAAGAATAGAAAAGTTTGTTGATCAGGCTTTTGAAGCGAAGAGAAAGCTGTATATTTTAGTAATCAATAGAATTCGTAAACTAGACAAGGCAATCCATGATTTGAAATCGAAATGTAAGTGGAAAAGAGTAATTAAGCTGAATAATTTTTGTGATGTTTTTTTGGGAGAATGGAAGCATAGTTCAAGTTGTGAGCCATTTTTGAATGAAGAGAGTTACTTTCAAGATAATGTTTTGGTGCATGCAGTTGACACCAGTGGTCAAGAATATGAGGTGAAGGACGGCTGTCCGGTTAAAAAAGAAAAAATTGTGCCTAGAAATGCAGGTGAGGTGTTAGCTGATGAAGTTTTAGGGAGACGTCATAAGGCTCCGGTGTATACTTGGAATTGTAGTAGTATTTGTAGTATGCGACAGGATTCTAATAATTTGTTTAGCAATTTCTTACGTACATATAGTAGGAAAAGCCTTAAACAAAAGATGAAGATGTTGCAAGACTTAGATCCTTGCAGAGTGAGGGAAAAAACAGGTTTGCATGGTCATTCACTGGCTTGCCTTTCTAGAAAAGTATGTCAGAGTACTTTTCACCATTTTAGGATGTTAGCAGTGCATCAAACTAGAGTGAGGAAAATATTGAGAAGGTTGTATTATGCAAAAAGTGCAGCACTTAAGCTAAAACAGTTAAACAGTGCTCTTTTGCATGGATCTGAATTAGATGTGAAGAAGATTTGTGAAGAAAGAGAGTTTTGTTACTTTGGTGAAAAAGAGGACTCTGCTGAAACTGATCCAGAAATAGAAAGTAATGTGGAAGAGAATGTACAGATTGTTAGTACTGAAAATTTTGATAATGAAATTACAAAGTTTAAGGTCATTTCAAGTGAAAGGCCAAATTTTTCTTGTGTGTGTTGTCGACGAACTCATTATAAGAATCAGACTCGGTTAGTTGATTTATATGTGAAAAGTAAAAAGGAAATTAATAATGAGTTGAAGGATTTTGCAACTTATTTGTTGGTTGAGAATTGTTTTGATTTGGGTTCTTATCTACGTATTTGTAAATATTGGTATAACAAATTAAATGAAAACAGAATGCCTGCTAGAGCTGTACATAATAATCTTGAGTTAGTAAGTATTCCGTCTGAATTGATGGATTTAAATACGTATGAGTCTATTCTGATTCGAATTGTGCATCCTTTTCAGGCTATTGTTCGCATGGAGCCTAAGACAGGGAAATTGCCTCCTTCAGATTTACAAAGAGGATTAAAGGGAATAGTTGTTTATTTGCCTTCAGATTTAAAGAAAAATATTGACACCATTGGTGTAGAAAAAGTGGAAGAGGAACCTCTGGTTATTCTAGTTAATGGCGTTCCTACAAAGACTAAGAAAATCTGGCAAGAATTAGTGGATGTTAGGAAAGTCAAAAAGGCAACGTTGTATTTAATAAAAAACAATCAGTACTACAAAAATGTATATGTAGGAGAAGAGGAAACAACTGTAGAAGAGGACAGTGATTCCTCAGCTGGACAGATTGAAAAAGTAGATGTGTCTAAAAGTGAACAGATTTATGAGCATTATAGTGTTCATCCTGTGCATTCCAAAGAAGTAATGGGGAATGCTATTGAGTTGTTCCAAATGAAAGAAGCCAAAGGAAGTCTCATAAGTGTATGGGAAGAAAGCTTGGGAGCTCGTTGTTTTCCTCAATTGTTTCCAACAGGTCAAGGTGGAAGATATATTGAGCGACCAGTTCAAATTCCTGCGTCGGAATACCGGACTTTAAGATTATATGCAGAAGATCCAAGATTTCGCCAATGCATTCCATATTTGTTACATCTTCTATTTGAGAGTGACTTGTCTGGATTATATTATGCTGTGAACCATATACTGAAATCTGGAGTACATCTTCAAAATGTTTCAGCAAGGGACTTTATGGATAAAGTCCAAGAGCAAGACAGTATTTTGGAATCTTATCTAATCAATCTCATGGCATGTCAGCGTAATACTAATGAGTATTGGTACCGTCGTCATGGGGAATTGAAATGTATGCTAAGAAACTTAGGAACTCCTACATGGTTCCTCACTCTTAGCTGTGCTGAGTATGCCTGGGAAGACTTACTTGAATTTCTTCGAGAAGCAAATGCAAACATAGAGAATATACAATTCAAGACACAAGGAGAACTGTGCTCTTTGGATCCAGTTAATGTTTGTAGGTATTTTAATCATAGATTTGAAGCTATAATGTCTTTCATCACAAACAAAAAAAATACTCCACTTGGAGAGGTTTTGGATTTCTTTTGGAGAAAGGAGTATCAAGCAAGAGGTGCTCCTCACATACATATGCTGCTATGGATCAAAGATGCTCCCAAATTTGGAACAGATTCGGATGACACAGTGAGGAGTTTCATTGAACAGTATTCCACATGTGTTGTTCCGAAAAGTATAGAAGAAGACAATTTACAACATCAAGTCTTATGCTTTCAAAACCATCGCTGTGGAAAATACTGTTGTCGAAAGTTCAAATCCAAGGAGAAGTTCTACACAAAATCTCGTTTTGGATTTCCACAACCAGTAATATCAAAAGGAAGAGTGAACAATTTTATGTCTTCACTTCGACATACTGTGACAAGAAAATCACCGAAAAATACGTACAACTTGAAAAGAAATCAAGAGTCCAAATACATAAATGACTATAATCCAGTCATTTTGTCCATGTGGAATGCTAACATGGATATTCAATATGTTGCTGACAACTCTATTGCTGTGGCTCGATATGTCACATCTTACATAACAAAATCAGAGAAGACAGAACTAAAGGAAATGTGGGAGGAAATTTCTCACGAAAAGAGCCTAAGTAAGAAATTATACAGTTACAGTCTGAAGATGTTGTCGCATCGAGAAATTGGAGCATATGAATGTTCAGATCGGTTATCATCAGCAAGTCTGTATGCCAAATCTAGATCTATCATTTGGGTAAGTCTAGGTCTTGCTGCAACACGGAACCGAGTTTGGAAGTTTGTATAAGAAATTGAGTATTTGGTGGAGTTTGAACCAAACAGTACAAATATTTTGAAGACAAACATGTTGGATACATATTATCCAAATAGAAGTAGTCATCTTGAGGACGTTTGTCTCTATGAAGTACTGCAAAGCTATACTTTTAAGAGGAATATGACAGAAGATATCAATAAAGGAGTATATGCTGTAATTGGATGCGAAGGATGTCTGGTGAAACAAAGAAAAGGACATTTGATTAATCATTGAAAATTGAGTTGAGAATCTCCTAACAAAAGGGAATTTTACTATTTAGATCTTTTGCAACTCTTTAAGCCATGGCGTACAGAAGAGGAACTACTTGGAGATTTTCTCAGTTATGAAGATTCTTTCAATGCAACCAAGGATACCATAGAATGTCCTGTTTTTTCAAATTATCTGCAAATGTTGAACGATGAAATACAGCAAGAAGCTACCATTGCTGCAGAGATTGCTAGAGACAGTTCTCAAGACAGTCAGAGTTCTGCTTCGTTGAGTCAGGATCCACTAGGAGGACCAATTATCCAAAATGAAGCTGCCACTGCCATAGATGAGTTGGAAAGAGCAATGGAACAAGCTCAGGAGGATGTAATTAACTTAGAAGATTTGGAAAAACAACTAAACGTGGAGCAGAAAGAAATATATGATGAAGTTACAGAACAGATTGAGCATGGTTTACGTCATGATAAAAAAGAGTGCTCATGTACGTCATTTGAACCTGTCCGACTGTACGTGAGTGGAGAAGCAGGAACTGGGAAAAGTTTTCTGATTAAAGCAATTGCAACTTATCTGCAGAAAAGAACAGAGTCATCACCGTCTTGTGTTGCTACCGCTCCAACTGGCTTGGCAGAACATAACATTAAAGGAATTACTTTACATCATTTATTGATGCTGCCAGTAGAGCATGATAATAAATTTCAATACCACAAGCTATCTGGTGAAGCTTGTTGTGAAGTTTTCAGAGTCCTGAAGAAAATGAAACTTCTTATCATTGATGAGGTAAGCATGGTATCAAATGTCATGCTTGCTTTTGTGCATTTAAGAATGCAACAAATTCTTAAAACAGAGTATGATGTGTTATTTGGAGGCAAACAAATCATTGTTTTTAGAGATCTACTGCAGCTAACTCCAGTGAAAGGACAACCAGTCTTTCAAATGATTACGCATGAAGATACCAGAAAGTGCCTAGGAAGCATTGGAAATATCAATATCTGGTTATATTTCAAATATGCAGAACTGTGTCAAAATATGCGACAGGCAAAGGATGAAGATTACAAAAACATTTTACAAGATGTAAGAATTGGAAAAGTAACTGAACATGGCAAAGAAGCTTTACAGGCACGATTAATTTCAAATTTGTTTCCAAATGAAAATATTCTCCCAGAGAATATCTATAAGAATATTGCTGAAAACAAAACTGTAATATGCTTGATGCCAACTCTACAAGAATGTTCAGTCTTCAACAACAAAATGTTAGAGTTAGAAAATCAAGAGATTGTGAAACTGGAAGCTATTGATAAAATAGAGCACAAAGGAGTTACTATTGTTTTATCAGAGAAGTTGAAATCAAAGTTGGATTCTTTAGAGAAGACAATATATAAAACTGCTGGTTTTGAAAAGACTCTATATGCATGTTTAAATTGTCGTATAATTTTACGACGGAATTTACATGTGGAAAGAGGTTTAGTAAATGGAGCAATGGGTCATGTTGTTGATTTTGTGAATTACTGAAATAGAGATAGAATGTAATTTTTGAAAATTAAATTTGATGGAATTGAAGAAGTACAACAGTTTAGTCGTTGTTCTGCTTGATTTTTGCTTGTGAAAGATTTATATATGCACCGAAAACAGTTTCCTGTTTCTTTGGCATATGCAGAAACTATTCATAAATCTCAAGGTGTAAGTGTAGATAGTGCTTTGGTGAATATTGGAAGGTCTGTCTTCAAGGAGGGTATGGCATATGTTGCTTTATCTCAAGTCAGAACTTTATCTGGATTGTACTTGATTGATTTTGATGAGACAAAGATTAGTGCAGATCTAAATTGTGTAAAGGAATATAATAGGTTAAGAAGAGAGTATGCTCCAAATTTACCTCAATATCCTCTATTTGAAAAGCGTGTAAAAGGCCGATAAAGAAAAAATGAGAAAAATCTTAGCGAGGCTTTAGCAAAAATAAGAAAAGTAGATGAACCAGTAATTGTAAGCGGAAACAAAGAGGATTCTGTTGAAGATATTGTTGGATTTCAATTTGAGAACAGTTCTGGGGTCAACTGGTATGCAAATGTAGTAGTTAATGTTGTTTTTTTTCTCCAAAGTTTGCAAAAACAGATTGTTAAAAATCAGCATCAAAGATTTTGTTGTTTATTGAATACTGTGTTTGAGAAATGTAGCAGTGATCGAGCAAAAATAGAAAGTGTTTCTGTTATTCGAAATGGTTTAGATATATGTTCTGGTATAAATAAATTTTCTCAGGATATTCAGCAAGATTGTCAGGAATTTCTAATGCACATGCTTGTTGTATTGCAAGAGGAAGGTATAGATGTTGAAAATCTTTTTGGCCTTTCTTATAAATGGCAACATGACTGCGATAATTGTTCCTTTTCAAGTAGTACTACAGTAGACACTGAAAGATTTATATATTTGACTTTACCAGACTGCAAATCAGTGTCTTTTAATAATCTAGTTAGAGCAGCAGATCAAAACATGGTTTGTACCCAATGTAACTCTGCAATGCTATCAACATTATTTATACAAAGTTATGGACAGTATGTAATTTTAATGTTCCAACGATGTAGACCTGATGGAACTAAATTGACAACTTTAATTAAAAATGTTGTGGCTTCTCAATTATCACTTTCAGGAAGAACCTTTGTAACTGTAGCAATTTTTTCCATGATGGTCCTTCAACAACATCTGGACATTATACAGCTTATTTAAAATGTCAAAAAGGCTGGACTTATTGTAATGATACTCTTTTGACTTTCAAAAAACGTTTGCCTTTTGACTTAAAAAATTCTTACCTAGTGTTTTTACAACCTAAATTTTAGGAAAAGTAATTGGCCTAGAACGATTGGAACAGTTAATAAAAGTTAGTCATCAGGATAGTATATAATGTAGAGATTCTGATAGTTTTCTGGTTGTTTAATGTTTTATGGACATGATACACATCATCGGGTGGAGATGTAAATATTATTAGGTGTTACAAAAGACGTTGGAGCTTTTCATGCAGAAGGTCGGGAAATGGAAGGTCAAGAGTAGTATTAAGTATTTTCAAAACCAAGGAATTTTTATGTACTATTTGGCCATGTGGGAAAGTATGTCAATGAAAAATAAGTTTCTCGGGTAAATGTTGATAATATATGTTTTTACATAAGTTTGTAATGATAGTCAATTGATTTTCAAACAACGTTTGCCTTTTGATTTAAGAAATTCTTACCTAGTGTTTTTAGAACCAAAATTTTAGAGAAAGTAATTGGACAATAAAGTTTGGAGCAGTTAATAAAAGTAAGTGTGTTGTTCAAAATTAGTTTGTGAGCGAAAGTGATCAAGATAATTAGTAAACTTGGAGATGTCATAGAGGTAGAGTAAGTATATCACATAGTGAGTGATATCAGTATTATAGGAAATGTTAATCAAGAGTGAGTCAGAGGTGCAAATATAACCAGTGTTAGATGATGAAATAGATGTTGGAGCTTTTCATTCAGAAAGTCGGGTAAATGGAAGTTTAAAACTACTATTAAGTAATTTCCAAAAAGAGGAGTTTATGTATACTATTTGGCCATGTGGAAAGGTATGTAAATGAAGAATACGTATTTCGGGTAAATGTGGTTAATATATGTTTCTATATCACTTTAGTTTGAGAGTATAATAATGAGATACTGTATGTTAGAAATTGCTCTTTGGAAAAAAACATTTAAGATATGTTTTTTCTAAGTTTTATGGGTTTTTTAAAAACAATCATTTTGATTGTGCTTTTTTTGCCCGCTGTGATATGATGAGTAGTATTGAACTCACTGTTTTTAGTGAAAATCAATATATTCTGAGAACAGCAAAAATAAACCATATAACATGTTGTAGAAGTTAATTTGTATTTTGTATTGTGAAATATATATTATAACCGATTTGTTTACTGTCTTCCACAGATATTACATTTATAAGGTAAGTATGACTAATAAAAAATACATTTTCATTACTTTTTTTATTTCTGTTTCTCTCTATCCTTCCCTCACTCCCTGTCCCTTAACCTCACTGCCTTCATCCCTTCACTTTCTGACTCCCTTTCTCTAATGCTCACTCCCTTTAACTCATCCACATTTCGTCACTGACCTTTCTTTGCTCCTTCACTCAGTCCCCTTCTCTCACTCTTTCCTTCACTCCCTCTATGTCCTCACCCTTTTACTCCCCTTGTCTCATGTTCACTCGCCTTTATTCATCCTCCATCACCTCTGTTTCCTCAAACTTACTGTCATTCTCTTACCCTACCTCACCCCTGTCCCCTTACTGTGCTTCCCTAACTTATCCTCATTCTCCCTACTTCACTCCCCTTCTTCTTAGTCTTCTCACCCTTTAATCGTATGTCAGTCCCTCTGCTTCACTCCCCTTCACCTCTCTTTCCTTCCTTTGCTCCCTTACTAATTCCCCTTCTGTCACTCACCTTACTCCACTTCAAACACACCTTCTCAAAACTCCCTCTGTCCTCTTACTTTCTCTGTCCTTTTCCATCACTCCCTCTCTCTTAGCCTCACTCCTTTCATCACCTCACTCTGTTACTCCTCTTCCCTCGCACTTACTCCCTTTAACTCACCCACATTGCCTCATTTACCTTTCTTTGATCCCTTACTCAGTCCCCTTCTTTCACTCCTTCCTTCACTCTCTGTCTCTTCTCAATCACTTACTCCTGTTGTGTCAGGCTCACTCGACTTTATCCACCCTCTATCACTTTTCTTTCTTCAACCTCACTGTCCTTCTCTCACCCACCTCAACCCCGTTTCCTTAGTACGCTTCCCTCAGTACCCCTTATTCCCCATCCTTCACTCCCTTTTCCCTTTCTTCTCTCCCCACTTACCTTCTCTCAGTCCATCTGCTTCACTCCCCTTCACCTCTCTTTCCTTCCTTCACTCCCTCACTAATTTCCCTTTTGTCACTCACCTTACTCCACTTTAAACACATGTTCTCAAAAATCCCTCTGTCGTCTTACAAAATCAAATTTCAAAGCTTTATTCAACAGCAAGTCATAAAAGCAATTATGCATCCTACACTACACAATAAATACTACAATATTAAATTCATTATTTTTAAAAACTCATTAAACCAGAGTGCTGTCATGTTACATTTATAAAAACATTTTATACATGATAATTAAAAATAGTTCAATAAAACATGAATTTTTAAAAGCTGGACTATAATAAACGGTGTCAGTTAATTCATCGAGCAGTGTCTAACTGTTGTAAAGTGCGGGTGTGTATAGTCCATGCCCAACCTAAGAATTTTGCAACGCCAATCGCCAAACAAGGTGTGCAATCCGATTCCAGCATTCTTAGCGCCTCTATACACCTACGTGTGCCTAAGTTTAAACATACAGGTTTTATCCACTTCCGTCGTGGGCTTACATAAAGGGGACAAACAAACAGTATATGAGCAATATTCTCAATCGAGTCTTTACAATGGGGACATTTGTCATCCTAGCTAGTTGACCATTTGCGGGTATACGCCTTTAGAGGGAGGGTCCCGATTCTAAATTGAAAATACAATTTTCTTTCAGACGGCCTTTCAATAATGTCCCAATATGGCTCACAAGATGGTAAAGGTTTGATATCCAAAAAACGTCCAGTTAAATTTGTGTTGGATCCAATGCTATTAGCGGATGACCATACCATTTCCCAATACATTTTTTTCAATGTTACCTTTGATGGAAAGCTTTCAACGATGGGAGAGTTCCATAGGTGGTCCAATTCCAGCTTAATAAGCAACCCTCCTATTTCCTTTACCCCCGGGATCGAATGGAAGCGATCTGCCCTGATGATATCCTTTAGGGCAGTGGCATAGTGCACAAGTTCAGGGGTGGTCATGATGCGGCTACAGTATAGTAAGGGTCGTAGCCGTGCCAAGTCCTCAATATTTTTCCTGCCAAGGTCATATGCCAGTGGAACGGTTGGAGTGCTATGGGGAACCCCAACCAGGCGGCGTAAGAACCTGTTTTCCGCCAGTTTTAGTTGTTTCAAACAGGAGAATCCCCAAAGTCCCGAGTCGTATAAAGTGGCACTGATCATCTTCATATTATAGATTTCAAAAGCAGCAGTGATTGGCTTAGTCAATGAGGCTTTATGTTTAAGGGCCACTACACCCGCCAGCTGGTGGAATTTTAAGACAGCCATGTCGATGTGTTTTTTCCAACTCATATTACACTGAAGGGATATTCCTAGATACGTGAAAGCCTCAACCTGTTCGAGGGGAGTACCATTAAAATTAATTGAACCCCTTAAAAGTGTTTTGCTGGTTCAAGCACATGAACTTAGTTTTGGAGGTGTTTATCTCAAGTCCACATGCTTGACAGAACTCACCAAAAGCATTAACTGCCTTCTGGAGCCCACTCGGTGTTTGAGAAACTATGAGCGTGTCTTCCGCAAACATGAGGACTGGCACGTGTGCCCCTGCTAGAACAGGTTCAGAAAAGGGGGTGGTGATGAACAGAGTGTCTGAATTAAGCAGACCACTCTTACCCAGTCCAAAGATCAGGGCTTGATCCATCACCGTTATTTATCTCACTGCACCATCCCAGCTCAGAACCTGGCTATATGCAAATCAGTCTGTCCCTGGCCCAGTGCATCATGGGAACAGGGCAGACTAAACTACCAAGCCAATTCTTCACCAGAAAGGAGACAAGCTACCGGGGACCGGTTTCTGGCATTTCAGCCTTCTTCGGCCCGGCTTGCTTGAATCCTGATGGTGCAGTGAGAAAGGGACTCATGTCTGAGTATACCCTGCCACACCTATAGTGGCCAAAAACGATTCAGAAAAGGGGGGTGGTGATGAACAGAGTGTCTGAATTAAGCAGACCACTCTTACCCAGTCCAAAGATCAGGGCTTGATCCATCACCATTATTTATCTCACTGCACCATCCCAGCTCAGAACCTGGCTATATGCAAATCAGTCTGTCCCTGGCCCAGTGCATCATGGGAACAGGGCAGACTAAACTACCAAGCCAATTCTTCACCAGAAAGGAGACAAGCTACCGGGGACCGGTTTCTGGCATTTCAGCCTTCTTCGGCCCGGCTTGCTTGAATCCTGATGGTGCAGTGAGAAAGGGACTCATGTCTGAGTATACCCTGCCACACCTATAGTGGCTTAAAACGATTCAGAAAAGGGGGGTGATGATGAACAGAGTGTCTGAATTAAGCAGACCACTCTTACCCAGTCCAAAGATCAGGGCTTGATCCATCACCGTTATTTATCTCACTGCACCAACCCAGCTCAGAACCTGGCTATATGCAAATCAGTCTGTCCCTGGCCCAGTGCATCATGGGAACAGGGCAGACTAAACTACCAAGCCAATTCTTCACCAGAAAGGAGACAAGCTACCGGGGACCGGTTTCTGGCATTTCAGCCTTCTTCGGCCCGGCTTGCTTGAATCCTGATGGTGCAGTGAGAAAGGGACTCATGTCTGAGTATACCCTGCCACACCTATAGTGGCAAAAAACGATTCAGAAAAGGGGGGTGGTGATGAACAGAGTGTCTGAATTAAGCAGACCACTCTTACCCAGTCCAAAGATCAGGGCTTGATCCATCACCGTTATTTATCTCACTGCACCATCCAAGCTCAGAACCGGAGCATCGGTGGGACAACGGCTTAGATGGTCTACAATGCCATTGATGTAAATAGAAAACAGTGTGGGTGCCAGGACACACCCCTGCCGGACCCCACGTTCAGCAGGGAATGTGTCTGTCACCTCACCCTGTGCCCCCCACCTGATTCTAGCATAATTGTTCTCATGTAAGCGGACAAGAAGCGTCAACAGTTACGGGGCCAACCAAGCTTCGGCAAGCACCCTCCAAAGTTTAGAACGAGAAACTAGATCAAATCTGATTTTAAATCTACGAAAACAGCGTAAAGAGTCCCATTAGTTAGCATCACGTTCCTCCAGTATAAAGCTATGAAAAAAAAGACCTGATCAAATGAACTTGTACAAGGACGGAAACCAGCTTGATAAGGGGATAAAATATATTTTTCTTCTATCCAGGTTTGCAGTTTGTTTTGCACTAGTCGACCTATTAACTTTTGGGCAGAGTGTATGAGACTGATAGGTCTGTAATTACTAGGTAGGGATTTGTTTCCCTTTTTAAAAACTGGAATTATTTCTGCACCCTTCCACTAAGATTCTGGCGGGCTACTCTACAGGACTTATTGTACCATCCCATTCTGGGTAGTTTTTTATGAACATTATCTGATTTAATGGGCTTCTTAAAAAACTCCTGAAGCTTGGAAAAAAAGTTTGTATGAGCCTCAAGCATAATTGCAGGAAAATTTTGATTTGTAGCATATGAATTTATCTTACCTACTTCTTCGACCACCACTTTTTTAAGCTCCTCCAACCTCTCTGTGTTAATTAATCTACCCCATTTTATGTGGCGCAGGTTATTCGAGGCTACAATATCTAAGGTGACTTTGCCACCCCCATGATTTGATTCTCTTAACCCCATATTTGCTTGAAAGACCATACAGAGAGGATTGTGGTCACTCTCCATCCTGTTTTTTACAGCCATATCAGTCAGCCTATGCCATTCTCTGATATCCACTAGGAAGTAGTCTATTCGGCTCGAGAACCTACCATTGTCAAATGTTTTGTTCCCCTGGCGATCTGAAGGGGTGCGTCCATTAGCTGCTCTGAGTCCCCTTGCTAGACATAAGGCCTTCAGTTGGATGGCCACTGCTGTCCATCTTCTGACTACAGGTAATTCTGGCTGGGGGATTCCCCACTTGCTATCCTCCTCTTCTGCTAGGATTTGGTCTTCTTGGCCAAGCGGTTCAAATGTGGTGTTAACATCACCCCCCACTATAAAAGACATCTGTGTTGGGAGTGCCTCGAGCTCAAGGTCAAGGGCGGCGATAACTTCTGATATTTGACCTCCCGCTACTCCCCTGGCATAGATGTTGAATATAACCACCCACTGTCCGTTAGCCCATGTAAGGTTGACTGACAAAATGTCATCTAGCGGAGAAGTCCTTTGCTGGATTTTACAACATAATGTTTGGCGGACCCAAATTATCAAAGCCCCCTGATGGACGACCCTTTGGATTTTTTGTAACTGGGATTTGAAAGTTAAGAAACCCTAGATGATGTACTGGGGTCACTGACCATGTTTCCTGGAACAGTAAATGTCAAATTGATCTATAAAGTTACACCATTCTGGTGATGACAACTTATTAGTAATTTCCGCAATATTCCAGGAAGGAAAAGACAACCCTGTCTCATCTACTTCATCTGCTGTTAAGGGGGCCTGAGTTGTTAATATACCTTGGGTTTCATCCTCCAACCCTGGTTCTGATTCTATATTAGTACAATGATAACCTAATAGTTCGGGTGAAGGTGCTACTGGACTAGGAACAGAACGTGGTACTGTCAAGGTGGGGGCATACTGTATCTCGGCGTGTTTATTCTCCTTTCTATTTACTAAAATGATTGGATCATCTACCCTTTTCCCTGGGGTCAAGGAGATAACATTTGTAAGACCAATCCCCTCGTCTATGGGAATATATGTTCTTTTTAGCTCAGCTGGTTCATTGAACACTACACTGTCTGTCCTCTCAAGTCAATCGCATTCGTTCAAGTCTGACAGTGCTGCAAATCTATTTTCAAGACTAATTCCCCATTCGCAGGGTTGGGGACCCATGCCCCACTTATTTGACACCAGGTTCCACTTCGTCTTTAATATGCTTGGATTCCCTGTACTACCTCTACGATAGAAAAAGTCTATGGTTAGCGGGATGATGTCAGTGCTCCTGCGTTGTGGGGGAAATACATTTCTCAAGACATCAGGGAGTACTTCTGGACTTAGAAAATGCAGAACTACACAATCTCCTTTAAATTTTTTCACACTATTCCCTATCCAGTCCACCCTTCTTGCCATAGTAATTTCCCCAGCTAGTTGCTATTTACCCCATGGGGATATCATCATGTTATTAGATAACCAGTGAAATGCTTTACTGATCAGGGAAGATGTAGATTCCGCTTGACCCGGCTTTAAGAGAGGAACATTGGCTAAAACCAGGACAAGGGGGGAGGCCTCTACAATGAGTTGGACCGGGCCTTTCTCTATACCCGTCCCAGTGGATTTTAATGGGAGGTCTTTATTGACTGTTACCTGTACATCGTTAAGTTCTAGGTGCTTGATAGGGGGAGGATTTGATACCACTTTATCCCTACCCCCTGGTCCAACCCCAGGGACATTCACAGTTGGTTCAACTCTGTTTGAAGCTAGAATTGGTGTGTTACCCACCTCCTCCACAGTCTTGTTCATGAGCCCCCCTAGCCTATTTACCTCTGCTGTTAGCTGGTCAATTTTGGCTACCAACGGTTTAATAATGCATTTGATCTTGGAGTCAATCATACTCACTAGTTTTTTAATTTGATCATCCTCCAATATCTCCTTCTCACCATAGTCCCCAATTGCCTCTTTTGTAGCCATATTTTTGGGTGGGGAGACAGTCCTTTTCCTACTAGAGCATAACCCACCACGTTTACTCTGGCCCTTTCTACATGCTCTGACTGCTCTAGTTACAGGCACGGACACAGGGGAGGGAGAATTATCTTCTACCATGTTTGACTGGTCTAAGGAATCATTGTCTAGATTAACGACAGTGGATATATTTTGGTCAGAATTATCATCCGGGGGAACACAATATCTGGAGCATCACTGCTATGCACCTATATCGGGACTTCTACCAGGGTGGGTTCTGGCAAAGAGTTCTGTGTGGGGGTAATTGGAGGAGAACTCAAGCCCAGTGATATCCTTCTCGTGCTGTTGATTTTACTCACTACCTGTACTAGGTAATTGTCCATAGTATTAGAAACAGAAGAGGACTTTTGCTTGGACATGTTGCTCACAGTGAGATGGTAGCAAGTTTGCACTGGTAACCCTAGGGCAAACAATGAATAGCGATTGCTAATAGAACGATGGCACAAATGTACCACAAAAATATTGACAACAGTAAGTCTTACTATTAGGGTACCACAGATGGGCCACGACAACGGCAAACAAGGTTCCTGGCCCAGCCCAGTCACGGTCCAGTCACGGTCAGTCTCGGACTGTCTCAGACTGCCCGCCCTTTGTCCAGGCTTTCCCGCGCGATCCCGCGACGCAAGGCTGAGATTCAATTTCAAGCGCCTCCTGGCGCTTAGTGGTGGGCGGCGGCTTCCTGCCGCAGGTGTGGCTGGTACTAGTGGTCCCCTTCCGTACTGCGGCCGTGCAAGAGGACCCAAAGCAAACGGCGGCAGGGGGAGACCACGGGGTAGACAAACACTGAAGCTGGACGAAGGTCGTGGGACCTCAGGGGCACAAAGAGCCTTGCAGCGTGGTTGCGGAAAAGGAACACCCGCTCTGCTGGGCTGAGCTTCAATTTCAAGCACCTCCTGGTGCGTAGTGGTGGGCGGCAGCTTCCTGCTGCAGGTGTGGCTGGTCCTAGTGGTCCCCTCCCGTACTGCGGCCGTGCAAGATGACCCAAAGCAAACGGCGGCAGGGGGAGACCACGGGCCGACAAACACTGAAGCTGGACGAGGGTCGTGGGACCTCAGGGGCACAAAGAGTCTTGCAGCGTGGTTGCGGAAAAGGAACACACCTTCTGTCGTCTTACTTCCTCTCTCCTCTTCCCTCACTTTCTCTCTCTTACCCTCACTTCCTCTGTCCCCTCACTCTGTCAGTTTCGTTCAGTCACCCTCACTCACCTTCTATCCCTCACTGTCGTTAACGCACCCGACTCACTCCCCCTTCCCTCTCCCTCATTTCTCTTCCCTTACTCCTCTTTCCTCATTTAGTTTTACTAACTCCCTTTCCTTTAGTCCCTTACTCACTTTCAGTTCATTTGTCTTTCCTTCTGTGTCTCTGAATCTATCTGCCTCATTATCCTGTCAGTTATTTGCTCTCTCTTTATTTATTTTTTCCTCTTTTTGTCCTTCACCGTTCCTTTGTTTCCCTTTTTGTTTTTTCATCTTTTACTTTATCTGTAAGTACCCTTTTGTGACTTTTAATCTCCTGCCTTGTCTCTTGTATTGTGAATAATATATTATAACTGATTTGTTTTTTTCGTTTCCACAGATATTTCATTTATAAGGTAAGTACAACTGCCCAAAAAAACTTTTTTATTTCTCTTTCTGTCTATACTTCCATCACTTCCTCTCTCTTGGCCTCACTCCCCCCATCACCTCACTCTGTCACTCCTCTTCCCTCACCCACACTGCCTTATTTACCTTTCTTTGATCCCTCACTGAGTCCCCTTCTCTCACTCCTTCTTTCACTCCCTGTGTGTTCTCAATCACTCACTCCCGTTGTCTCACCCTCACTCGACTTTATCCACCCTCTATCACTTGTCTTTCTTCAACCTCACTGTCCTTCTCTCACCCACCTCACCCTTGTTTCATTAGTCTGCTTCCCTCAGTACACCGTATTCCAAATCTTTCAGTCCCCTTCCCCTTTCTTCTCTCCCCCACTTACCTTTTCTCAGTCCATCTGATTCACTCCCCTTCACCTCTCTTTCCTTCCTTTGCTCCCTTACTCATTAACTTTCCCTCACTCACGTTACTCCACTTCACTTACTCCTTCTGTCACTCCCTCTGAACTCTGACATCCTCACTTCTCTTCCTTCACTGTCTCTCTGTTAGCCTTACTCCCTCTGTCCCTCCACTGTCTCACTGCCATTCACTCACACTCACTCTCTTTAACTCACCCACACCCCATCATTTATCTTTCTTTGCTCCCTCACTCAGTCCCCTTCTCTCACTCTTTCTTCACTCCCTCTGTGTCGTCACTCCCCCTGTGTCACGCTCATTTGCCATCTCTCTTTTGACTGTGCTATGTCTTCCTTTGGCTGTTCCATGTTTCTCTGTGTGTGTGCCATCTTACCCTCTATCTGCACAATATATGCATGTGCCTGTGTCATCTTACCCTCTGCTTGCACCATCACACCCTCTACTTGTTCGGTCTCACTCTCTGCTTGCACCATCTTACCCTCTACCTGTGGCATCTGTCCCTCTGCGTGTGCCATCTAACTTTCCCGTCTCTTAATCTTCTTCCTTCTTTCTTGTATTGTGAAATATACATTGTATGCATTACAATTTATTTTTTTCTTGTGTTTTACAGATAATATTTTTTTTTTTTTAATTCCTTAACTTTTTTATATATTAGAAGGTAAGTATAACAAATAAAAAACTTTTTTCGCAACAGTGTCTAAGTTTTTATTATTTATAACGTAAGTATGAGAAACAAAAATAAGTTTGTTATCACTCTGTTATTGTGACAGCATAACTGCTTCAGTCTTTCTCAGTCCCTTGCTCTCTCTCTCTCTACATCTCTCTCTCTTACACTTAATCTTGTTTTTTTTTCTTTCTACCACTCCTCCTCTTTACCTCAGTCAGTTTACCTCTTTCTTTCTTTTTTTTTAATCTTATTTTCCTTCCTTCACTCTGTTATCAATTTCTTACCTGTTAGTAAGCCTTCATTTATTGGCACTCCACTTCCCCCAGTGCACTTCCTTCTGTCTGTTTCTCACACCTCTTCCCTTTTGTGTTCACTTTAGTTTACACCTCTTTGTTTTGTTTTGCAAACCAGTGCAGGTTTTTTACGTAGTATAAATCCAAGAGTGACTGAATGAAACATTATAAATGTTACTTATTCATTTTTAGGTGGTATTCCTGAATTTGTACATTCCCAATGTATGCAGGAAAGCCTTGTTTTGGTGTAAAAGACACACAAGGCTATTATAAATTATCCTTAATACATATAAATTAATTCATACAGTTTTACTAACAGTGCAAATTGAAGCATAGAGGCAGATGTAGGACACCAAGTACCAGTTGGTAATAGCTGTTTTCGGCCGTTACCGACTGGTATTTGGTGTTTCATATGTAGGAGCCTTAAATTGTATAGAATCGGTAAACTTACTGTTTCAGTAATTTTGCCAATTCGGTAAAATACTGAATCTGTAAATTTACCAAATTGGTAAATCTAGATGTAGGTGGCTCTGAAAACAGTGTCACAGGCCCATAAGTATTCGTTAGTTACCACCAAATACTATTCCGTGGTAAATAACGATTTCCTGTGTACATACACATCTGTGCATGTACATTTGTGCCATGTGGCACACATACAAGCCGTAAGAGCATGTATGTGTGTGACATGGGACCTAGTCAAAATCAGGGGTGCAACAGGGTGTCAAAGTGACAACCTGTTCCCCTTGACAATTCGGTTATTTTACCAAATTGGTATTTACTGGTTCAGTAATTGCCATTGATTCCTTTTGGCCTCAAGGCCCATAGGAATCAATGGCAATTATCGAATCGGCAAATACCGATTCGGTAAAATGACTGAATTATACAAATTTGGTAATTTCAAAAGAGAAATTAACTACATCCCATTTACCTACTCTTAAATGTTGAACAGGTATGATTTGGTATTTAAGAGTAGGTAAATGGAGATTACATACATCTGGCCCATTGAGTTGTAACATATTTATATACATATGTTACATTTCAGTGCTTTGGAAGTACTACAGTATACTATAGGTAAACACCTTATAGGTTTATGCTGTACCACATCCTTATAGTTTTGCACTTTGACATTCACTATGACAAACTTTTACATACAAACATAGAAATGTAGCTCTTTTTTTAACCAGTAGAGGTCGTTCTAAAAATAACTTGTTTTTTTTGTTTTTGTTTTGCAAGAGAAACGATGTAAAAAATGAATTTTTTAAACTAAACAACTGTTCAACTGGAACAAACTATGAGAAAAAAAATAAAAAAATGTATGGGGTGCACCTGTGGTTCCTGTCCTTCTGTAGGATTACTTGAATTGACTCTTGGCCAAAGGCTATCAGTTTACTGCAATGTATACACTGCGTCATTAGATTTTTCAGCTCTGGCTGAATGTTTGCCACCATTGAGGCTGACAATGGTGGTACTCCAGATGCTGAAGCAGAAATACTAGGAAGAGAGCCCTCCTCCTTTGATCCCTCCTTCTGTAATCTTTGCGCCTTAGCCTTTAACCAATTGTTAGAGTGTAGGTCTTTAACATCCCTCTCCATGCTGTGGGTTCCAAATGAATATTTTTTGGTTGGATCTCCCCTTGACAGCGCTGACTGACAGATCTTGCAGGTGACGAATTGCGCATTTACTTTTTTCCTATTCTCCGGAAAGGTGAAACATTTCCAAACTATTGATTCTTTTTGTTTAGTTGTATGAGGTTCCTCTGCAACAAATTCTTCAGATGAAGAATGGTCTGAGTCAGGTTGTTCAGCCATTTAAAAAAAAAGTTCAATAGGTAGTTGTCTGGAGACTGGAAAACAGGTGTTACTTCTCTGAAAGCCAAAGAAGAATGATGAAAATAGGAGGGGTCTTTCAACAACTGGAGTAGGAAGTAATATAAACCAATGAAATCTTTTGTTTTAAGGTCACATGGTTGGACGTAAGCTTACGGAGCGTTCACGGAGCGTTTACGGAGCGCTTACATAAGCTTATGGTGCGTTTACGTCTTATTTACGGAGCGCTTACGTAAGTGTACGGTACGCTCAGGATTGATTTACGGTGCGCTCACGTATTACGCACCCTTGCGAGATTTGTAATTGCTTAATAAAGTAATATACGGGCTTTAAAAGTTTTAAATAAACATGTTCTTTATTAGTCCAGATAATGTGTATCTTTACATTGTACAATAAATACGTACATATAACGTTTTTAAGCTTATAAAAGTTTCGGGGGTAAGCGCTGGAAGAGTTTACGGTGCGCGGACAGAGCGCGACGTACCCTCGCGAGATTTGTTAGTACTTCAAAAAGTAATATGCTGTTTTTTAAAGTTTCAAAAAACCATTTTCTATAGTAAAGCAGATATTGTCTACCTTTAAAATGTACAATAAATACCTAGATATTACGTTTTTAGAATTCAAAATACTTTGGGAGGTAAGCGCTCGCAGAGTTTACGGAGCGCGGACAGAGCTCTCACGTTGCGTGCACGTGCGACGTACCCTTGCTTGATTAGTAATTACTTTTAAAAATAATATACGGTCTTTAAAAGTTTTAGAAAAACATTTTCTTCGTTAATGCAGATATTGTCTACTTTTAAAATCTACATTAAATACGTAGTTAGTATGTTTTTGAAATCTAAAAAAATTATCCGCGTAAGCGCACGGAAAGTAAACGGAGTGCTTACGGAGCTCTGACGGTGCGCAGACCTTGTAATCATATAATAAAAAAAAAAGAAATTTAAAAAATAATTTGAAAATTACTTTTGTACTTAGATTTATAATTATTGTAGTATAAAATGTGAAATATAAAGAAAGGAAAAAAATATGTAAATATGATTATAAAAAACAAACATTATTAAAAAAAGAAAGAAATGTATTATTTAGTATAATTAAAAATTATCTTTAACAAAATATTTGAAATTTACTAAAAAAGAATATAAGTTTTAGGCTTGATATAGTTTGGAATTAGCATTTAAAAAACTTTTGAAATTCACTGAAAAAACTAAAGGTTACAAGCCTTAAATAGGAATAGAAATTCACTGAAAAAACCATAGGATTCAGGTCATATATAGTTAGAAATTTGCGTTTAAAAAACCTTGCAAATTCACTGAAAAAACCATAGGTTTCAGGTAATATATAGTTAGGGATTAGCATTTAAAAAACCTTGCAAATTCACTTAAAAAACCATAGGTTTCAGGTCATATATAGTTAGGAATTAGCATTTAAAAAACCTTTGAAATTGCACCTATATAGTTAGTTGGACTAACTATATTTCGCGCACTCGCAATCCACTGCTGATGATGTCACATATTACATCATTCATGACATGGTCAGTGACATCACTGATGACATCTCAAATGACATCACTGATGACATCACTGATGACATCATCCAGTGACTGTGTTTTTCTGTAAAGTTTTAAATATGTTTTACAGATTGAAGAATGAGTGGATGAATAAGTGTCTGGATGAAGGATTTAGTAGGTGCGTGACTGACTGTATAAGTGAGTGATTAAATATGTCTTACTGAATGCATAGGCTAGTGACTAAACTGTCTGAATTTGTCCATCAGTATGTCTGTTGTTGTGTAAGCTGCTGCATGTGCTGATCAGTAGCTATATGAGTGGCTATATGGGTTATTGATTGGTTGCCCAAGTATTTGTATGGGAGACTGAGTGTGTGTGTGGGTGGCTGGGAGGTGTGTGACTGTGCATAGATGTGTGAGCAGTTAATTCACTAGGTGTATGGGTTCAAGAGTGCATGTGGAAACAGCTGTATGGGCGGTTGATTGTGTGCATGTGTGTGTTGGTGAGTGAATGGATATCTCAGTGCTACAGGTCCAAGTAAGTACATATGTAAAACACAGTACATGTGAGAGTTGTCATATATAAATGACTATACATGAGAGCCAGTGATTGGGCGACTGGCTGCATGGATCATTGTGTACTTGTATCAGTGATTGTATAAGAGAGTAAGTATGTGTTAGTATATGTTTGAATAAGTAAGGTGTTTATAACTGTATTATTGAGGAAATGGAAGTGTGATTGATTCTTTGCATGACTGACTAGGTGTGTGAGTAACTCCATGGATGAGTGGCAGTGTGTGAGTGTCTGTATAGGGGTATGAGTGCATATGTTAGTGTTGTATTGATGAGTGACTGTATGTATGAGTGATTCTATGGGTGAATAAGTGGATGTATGTGTAAACCTAGCAATCAGTGAGTGCGTATGTAGTAACTGGCATTGGTGTGTCAATGGTTTCAAGAATGGTAGTCTGGATTTAACACTGGGTTTATCAAAGGTTATATTAGAGTGTAAGGAGGTGCATAATATTATCACATGAATTATGTCATCAGTGATGTCTTCAGTGACGTCACTGACCATGTCATGAATGATGTATTATGTGACATCATCAGCAGTGGATTGCGGGTGCGCGAATATAGTTAGTCCAACTAACTACATAGGTGCAATTTCAAAGGTTTTTTAAATGCTGATTCCTAACTAGTATGACCTGAAACCTATGGTTTTTTCAATGAACATATATATATATATATATATATATATATATATATATATATATATATATATATATATATATATATATATATATATATATATATATAAACACACATATATATGTATATGGGTGCATCTTTACACCTGCACACAATAAATAAACAAATATAGCAAACAAAATTAACATTGCCCACCCAATAACATAAACATATATAAAATATTACAACATGATTTTGTAGCTCGTCAGTAAAATAATGATCTAAAAATTACAGGGGCATATTACCAACAACTAGCGATAATTTTTGTCTCTAACTTGTTTAGAGACAAAAATTATCGCCGCACATCGGCGATTTTTATCGCAGATAAACCTTGCTATTAGCAAGGTTTATCGCAAATGCGATAAAAAACGGCCGCAATGCATGAATATCGCTGAAAAGTCCGCGATATTCATTCATTATCGAGCAAATGCTCTTAGCCATGTTATCCACCTCCCATTGGATAACATGGCTAAGAACTGCTCAGGGCAGGTGTTAGCTTTTGGAGATATTCGCGCTTAGCGCGAATATCTCCAAAAGTTGGTAATAGGAGATAGCGATGTTAGGGACTGTTTCCAGTCGCTAACATCTTGGCACGCCCACTTTGCATGTCATTAGTGATAAATATCACTGACTTGCAAAGCGGGCCCAAGATGGTCGCTATCTCCTATTAGCTGTCACTAACTGGTGTTAGCGACAGCTTGGTAATAGGGAGATAATTTTATCTCCGCTTTCTTGGCTTTTAAAGCCAAAAAAGCGGAGATAAATCCCTAAAATATTCAATAGGAAGGAGGTCATAAATATAAAAATAAACCAGAGAAGAACCAAAGTCATATATGGCTCCAGTAATCCAGAGAAACCATCTGAAGCCACAAAAAGTAGAAGAAAAAAATGCTCCAGGAAGACTGTAAAATAAAGGAAGAAGAAAAACATAATTTAATTAAAAACTAAACAAAGTTTTTCTTTAAAAAAAACATCAAACTGAACAATAACATCCTGTAAAGGAAAAAAACATAGAAACATACCCACACAAAATTACAATCCCCAAATAAAAGAAAGCACATTAAAAAAAGTATTACAAATACTGTTAAACACATCGAACACGCATACAAAAATACAAATAAACATTAATATTTTACAATAAGCTACTAAAATAACATCCATTAATTCTCACTAGTCTACCTTTCCCATTAATAAAGCCCTAGAAAATTAGTTTAAAATAGTCTTACTTGAATATTCCATAAAACTTGTTGTAAATATTATACAATAAAACATAGTTAAAATGGGTTAAAATCTACTACTACAATAGGTCATACTACATTTTAAGACACAGCCTTTTAATAAAATCATTCTAATGAGAAAATCAATCTGTTTTATTCACAAAGGGAACTGCACCACGTGCGACGTTACACATCGAACTACATTTCCAATGATCCTGTGGCACAGATGCGTAGTGGAATTGTTCATTTTGAAACGGGTACTGCACTGCATGCTGTATTACACAAGGGATTAAACTCTCCATGATCCTGTGACGCAGACACGTAGCATTACCTCATTACGCTTGCCAACTGGATCCATGTAGGAGATACAGGTGTTTGCTTAGCTATAATGTGGCTGCCCTCGCTACCTCATATGTCTGACATGGAAGAGGCAAGGAATATTGATCTGGAGATGAGATACCGTACCTTTGGAGCAGTATGTTTTTAAAAAGCTATCACGTCGGACATTCAGTAGACTTGTGCTGTTCAGATTAGCATGATCAGATTGGGCTGAATGGTCACTGCTAAAATGTTTGATCACCAAGATAATGGTGAGTGTTGTCTGTTTTATGATGTGACAATGCCAACAAAGTGTGATTACAGTCTGACAGTTTGTCACGTGGTGGGATACCACCAGGATGTTTGTTATACATTGTTGATTTAAGATGTGACTGTGTGAACAATGGGTGATTACGGTCCATGGAGTTGCTAAGAAGCTTCTGACCACTAAGAAAGACATTGTGTATTGCTCAATTATCATATGACAGCATCAATAATGTGTGTATGCGTGCCTCACTGAGGGAATATAAATATTGAATACCGCAAGACGTGTTACACTGGTCATGAATACATTTTACTGCTATCCGTGTGCTAAAACATACAATATATGTTTTCCATGTAGAACAAAAAGAGGGGTGACTACGTAGAGATGATGTAATCAATCAATCAGAACATTTGTAATGCGCACTACTCATCCGTGAGGGATTCAAGGCGCTGGGGGGAGGTGCTGCTACTGCTCGAATAGCCAGGTCTTGAGTAGCCTCCTGAAGGTTATTATGTCCTGGGTCTGCCGTAGGAGGGTGGGGAGGGTGTTCCAGGTCTTGGCGGCGAGGTGGGAGACCGATCTGCCACTGGTGGTTGCTCTTTGGATGCGGGGAATGGTGGCTAAGGGCAAGGTCTGCGTAGAGGGCAGTTCGGGGTGTAGAAGGTGAGTCGTCTGTTGAGGTATGCTGGTCCGGTGTTGTGGAGTGCCTCGTGAACGTGGGTGAGGAGCTTGAAGGTGATTCTTTTGTTGATGGGAAGCCAGTGCAGGTCTCTCAGGTGGGGTGTGATGTGGCGAGGGATGTCGAGGATCAGGCATGCAGAGGTGTTCTGTAAAAGTCGTTTCAGAAGTTTAGCCGAGGCTCCTGCGTAGCGGGGGTTTCTGTAGTCCAGCCTGCTGCTGACGAGGGCCTGGGTGACCATTCTTCTTTTTCCAGTGGGAATCCACCTGTAGATCTTGCGGAGCATGCAGAGGGTTTTAAAGCAGAAGGATGAGACGGCGTTGACTTGCTTGGTCATGGAGAGTGATGTGTTGAGGATGAATCCTAGATTGCATGCGTGGTCGGTGGATGTCAGTGCTGCTCCCAGTACGGTCGGCCACCAGGAGTCATCCCAGGCTGAGGGGGTGGAGCATAGGATGAGGACCTCCATCTTGTCTGAGTTCAGCTTCAGACAGCTGTTCTTAATCCACTCGGCGGGGCCCTTCATTCCTTTGTGTAGGTTGGTTTTGGCAGTGAGGGGGTCCTTGGTGAGGGAGAGGATCATCTGAGTGTATTTAGCATAAGAGATGATGTTGAGGTCGTGCAGTTGGGCATCGTGGGTGAGCGGTGCCATGTAGATGTTAAACAATGTCGGGCTGAGGGATGAACCTTGGGGTACACCGCAGATGATCTCGGAGGCTGCAGACCAGAAATGGGGGAAGCGGACGCTCTGGGCTCTGCCGGAGAGGAAGTTGGTGGTCCATTCCAGAGCCTTGTCTTGAATCCATTGTGTTGTGGAGGCATGTGCGTAGGGTGCGGTGCCGGACAGTGTCAAAGGCGGCTGATAGGTCCAGGAGGATGAGGGCTGCGGTTTCGCTGTTGTCCAGCAGGGCACTGATGTCATCAGTGGCAACGATGAGGAGAGTTTCAGTACTGTGGTTGCTGCAGAAACCAGACTGGGATAGGTCCAGGATGTTGTTCTCCTCGAGGTAGAGGGTCAGTTGTCCGTTGACCGTCTTCTCGATGACCTTCGCTGGGAACGGGAGCAGGGAGATGGGCCAGAAGTTCTTGAGGTCCCTCGGATCTGCCTTGGGTTTTTTGAGTAAGGCGTTGATCTCTGCGTACTTCCAGCTTTCTGGGAAGGTCGCGGTCTCGAAGGAGATATTGATGGCCTTGTGGAGATGAGGTGCAATGGTGGCGCTAGCTTTGTTGAAGATGTGGTATGAGCATGGGTCCGTCGGAGAGCCGGAGTGGATGGTGTTCATGATTTTGATGGTGTCATCACAGTTTATGTGGGCCCAGGGGAGCAGGGGATCTATGCAGGTGGTGGCCATGGGGTCAGAGGTGTTGGTGGCTGTCGGGGCAGCCCGGTAGTTGAAGCTGTTGTGGAGGTCTGTGATCTTGCGATTGAAGAAGGTTGCAAGGGAGTCGCACAGGTCTTGCGATGGTGGGATGCTGTTGGTATTGGAGCTGGGGTTGGAGACTTCCTTCACAATGTTGAAGAGCTCTTTGCTGTTGTGCTCGTTGTTGTTGAGGCGGTTGTTGAGGAGGCCCTTTTTGCGGACCTGATGAGGTGATGGTGTCTGTAGATGGCATTCTTTTGGGCTGTGTAGCTGTCCGGTGTCTGTTCGCAGTGCCATTTCTTCTCTAGTTTTCGGCAGGTTTGCTTGGAGGCCTGGAGGTCCGCAGTGAACCAGCAGGCCTTCTTGTTAGTGCGTCTGTTGGAGGGTTTCTTAATTGGGGCGAGAGTGTTGGCACAGTCGTCGATTCATCATCTGAGGTTGTGGGCGGCGGTTGCAGAGTCAGTGGGGTCGGTGGGTTGGCTTCGGGTGAAGGTGGTGTTTAGCTGGTCTTCGGTGACTTTGCTTCAGCTGTGGCGGGGGATCTGTTGAGTGCAGTGGTGGGTTTCCGGAAGGTGAAGTGGATGCATTGATGGTCGGTCCAGAGGATTTCGGTGGTGTGGTTAAAGGTGACGTGGGAGCCAGCGGAGAAGCTGGGGTTAAGCGTGTGGCCGGTGGAGTAGGTGGGCATTGCGACAAGCTGTCTGAGTCTGAGGTTGGCGAGATTGTCGATCAGGGTGGTGAAGTTGGTGTCGTTGTTCTCGAGGTGGAAGTTCATGTCTCTGAGGAGGATGTAGGTTGTGGAGATAAGGGCGTGCGTTCTGACGAAGTCGGCTATGGAGTCGCTGAACTGAGGCCGGGGTCCAGAGGTTCAGTAGGGCGAACACCCATTACAACGATGGGAGAGCATCGCGGGTACATTACATCGCACATTTACATTGTGGAAATGTTTAGAACGCATGCTGTTACTTCGTGCATGCTTAAATCGTGGAAATGTTTATAGCGCATGCTGTTACTTCGTGCATGCTTACATTGTGGAAATGTTTACAGCGCATGCTGTTACATTGCACATTTATTGGAAGCTCAGGCCACATGCTTCACATACATTACAGATAGCAAGAACTTTTTTCCGGTGCAAATAACCAGTGGATTTTGCAATTTAGCAATCACCTTATAACGTGAGGTTCTCCACAGAAAAGAATAGACTGGTCTACCAAGTTTAAAGTCTGGAACGTTTACAAGAACACACAAAGGTCTGATGCAATCCAGTCTGCTCCTCTGAAAGAAAAGACACTTAGCAGGAAAGTGAAGTGTGCATTCTTACATAGTGGCCATCCTTCACTAGGCTGTGTCCCCAGTCACCCTTCAGATGGACAACTGTGCACTACTTGCAACTCTGCAGTCTGGTCCTGTAGTGTTTATCAGCCGACAGCAGAGGGATGAAGGTGTCACTGTGAGATAGTTTCATACTGCTGTTCCAGGCAGGGATGCTCTTGCCTTTCCTCTCAGGCACGTCACCATGGAGCTCATGTCCACAGTCTCCATGGCTAGTCACCCTAATGGAGCTCCATCAGTTCAAGTTCGTGCTTGGATGCCAATTCTAGGACGCGCTGCTTGCTGAGCTGCCAGCTGCACATTGTTAGCTCCATGAAAGTGACCCCTAAGTGTGTTAAGATCAGAATGACATAGAATGGCAGAATGGCGAAGCCATCAATGATATTCATGAATGACAATGCAAAGCGTTGTTTATTCGGGGAGGAAATAAGGCACAGGACATACTCACGAGTGAACCAACCAGTGCAGGCTGTCTCAATGCTGTAGTCATCAGAGACAGAAAAGATAGCATCATACCCCCACCACCACTCCGAGACACAGTCCACCAGCTTGGCCAGAATTCAGACCCTTCTCTCTCCAGCTCCTCAAAGGTGGAACTGCCCATCATGTTTGTGCGGAACTGTTAATGTCCTATTTCTTTCCAGTTCTTGTCAGCGGGTGGTCTTTGTTCGAGCAATTTGAAGCAAGGCAGGAATATCCTCGCAAACATCGAGGCAAGCGAGAAGTGCTCCACCTGCAGCAGGGAAGTTGGCAAGTGCTTCACTATGTAGACGAAATGCAACAAGCTACATTCAGGGAAAGTGAAAACTCAAACGAAATGCAGACGAGCAGTTTTTTTTCTTGCTTCTGTTAAACTGCCAAGGAAGACAGAACTAAAGTAATGCCACTCTGTGCTGGAGAGCTGGGCTTCTCTTAGATTTTGTTCGTTCCATGGGAGAGGTCCTCTGGAGCCTAAAACGCTGCATGTCGATTCTGCCAGTGTAATGTGCGTGATATGCATTGTAATGACGTGCGCTTTGAGTGTGTGCGATGTAATGTACTTGCCCATAGAATAAATAAACACTGCATTTGCGTTGCAACGCCGTGCGTTGTGAAAACGGCCGGTGTAGCGGTGTTTGCGAAGTATTACACATGTGGTAAAAGCACGCGTTGAAATGGAGTGCGATGTACAAACATACATCCGTTCAGTAGATGAGATTTCCTCTGAGGGAGGTGTTTGGGTCAGTGTGGATCTGGAAGTGCAGGTGTTTGGCGGTGTTGAGGGTGTCGTTGGTGCTGGATGAGATCCTGAGGGTGTTCCAGTGGACGATGGCGATTCCACCTCCTACTCCATTGGTACAGTCCCTGACGGTGATTTTGTAGCCGTCCGGGATAGCTATGTGATGTCGGGTGCCGAGGAGGCGTTCGTCCAGGTCTCTGTCAGGAAGGTGACGTCCGCGGAGGATGTGTCGAACAGGTCCCATGTAATGGTTAACTACGCGTATTATTCCCAATAATGTAACTAGAGGGTATCATCCACTCCCTCTGAGCCAATGGGACTTGCTTAAGAACCTAAATTAGGTAACCTAGATTTAAATCCATGCACATTTGAAACCATATTTCCCAGCCCTATGGCTGGTTCCCATGAGACTGTGTGTAAATATGAGTAAGGAGTGGGCTTCTTGGCGTGTGGTGTGTTGTTAAACTGGAGTGGGGTCTCACTTTTTTATTCACATGATTGTCGATGTTTTGATATAAACACGAGTGAGCGTGTCGAGCCCACCTGTACCAACAATGTTCAACAGTAAGTATCTTGTTTCTGGTATCCTACAGGTTTGAGAATACACACAGGTAGGAGAGCCTTATGCCGTCTTACATTCAATTTTCCCTTAGAATTAGTTAGAGAGGTCTGTGGTGAAGGCAGAGTGAACATGTAGGCATATCAAATGTGGCCAAAACATGATGGTATGGTAAGGATGCTAGAACCACTGGATTCTTGATAGGCATCTGTAGCTTAGTTTTCTATTATGGTATGAGTTCCTACTGAATAAATATATTTGAGTAAACCTGTAACCATTTTCAATTCGACTGAACCTCAGGAAATGTCCAGAAAAAGTGAATATCTAAGAGCTTCTGATAGTGGTTGAGTCTGCCTTGGTAGTATTGTCCTACCATGGTAAGAAAAACACCAGTGATGAAGCATGCCACCATTTGGTGGTTGAGACGTTTTTTCTTAATATTATTAAAATCCTTGTCGGATGTGGCATGGAATGTAGACAGGAACAAATCCCTGGGCTTTCACATCTGTCGGTGTAAACACAAATTTACTACTCCCACTTCAAATGTATCCACATTGAGGAAGGTGCTGGCCTTTGATGAGGTCAAGTATTCAAGTTTACTATTACTTCTCCAAGCTGAACCACAATGGGGAAAGTGTTGCACATTTGGGGGTAACATTTACTATTCCAACTTCAAATGTAACCACAATGGGAAACGTGGACTTTGGAGGTTGGGTTGGATTCAGAATTGCTATTCCCACTGCAAACTTAACCACATTGTGGAAAGTGTTGGACTTTGAGGAGGCCAAGTTTAATATTCCCTCTCCATGCTTAACCTCATTAGGGAATGTATTCGACAGTGAGGGGGGGGGGGGGTAAGGCGGGGATCAAATTTACTAATCTGACTTCAAATTTGACCACATTGAGGAAAGTCCTAGACTTTGCGGAGGTCAATTGTGCCATTCCCACCAAACTTAACCACATTGAGGAATGTGCTGTATTTGGTGGAGGAGGGGGTCAGAGTTACTAATCCCCATCCAAACTTTACCAGATTGATGTAAGTGTTTGGGGAGTCAAATTTACTATACCCACTCCAAACATAACCACATTGGAAACATTGTTGGACTTTAGGGGGGGGGGTCAGATTTACTATTTCCAATCCAAACTTAACTGCACTGGGGAAAGTACTGTACTTTTAGAGCTCAAAATTAAGCACTCTCACAATATTATAATATACATTCCACTAAAACTAATACATTGCAGGAAGACATTTGAGTTATTGCAAATAAATAAACCACTTGACATAAATAAGGTGAATTGTGAAGAATACCAGAAAATAACTGCTATTTTCTATACATTATCATTTAAAAGAATAATTATTGTAAAAGAAACAATATATTTGCAATTAATAGAGGCCAAAAAGTAACAACATTTTAAATGTAATATCAAATTACATAAATAAGTATCTCCAAATGGAAAAAAATGAATTTCAAAAACACCATTATCTAAAACGAAAATAATTATTTAAAAATAATTAACTACATTGATTTTATTTGAAAATGATTAGAAATAATAAATATTTTTCAATAATAAGGAACTTAAACAGTTTATTATAATTCTATTATGACAACCATATATATTACAAATTGTAAAAAATTAAAACAAAAAAAACCTACATATAATAATTAATGGTTTACATAATTAAACAGTGTAGATGTAATCTCATACACAGATATTTAAAAAATGTTATAGTTAAAAAATTCACTCAACAATTTTAATAATAAACTTATAAAATTAAATAATGCAATATACTTCCATACTATTCCTCTATGATACAATATCCCACTCCCAAACCTATTATACAGAGTAATTCTAACATTTTAAAAAACAAATACCATGTATTGATGTAAATGAACATAAAAAATACACTTACTTTTTTATATAAATTCCAATGATATAATACACAACAATATTTTTAACAATGATATTAAAAAATAGAAAAAGGATTGATATTCATCTCTGCGTTATTCTGACTCACAATATTTTTGATATCACAGTATTTAAGACAACATATTTGGGTTTTATTATGTTCTTTATATGATATTTTGTTGGAACTCCATGCCATGAGGAGTATGCAATCTTGGGCATTCATCTCATTCCCATCATCTGATAAACTGACACCTGTCCCTCCTTTGGAAACAATGCAGCCACAGAATAAATATCTTGGACATGAAATAATGGAATGTGGCTCCAGGTTTGTGTACCACAACTGTTGAAAGACCAAAGAATTTCCCTTGGCTCATTCATTCTAGGAGAATCTGTTTGAGAGGCCAAATTGCACTCTGGTTCACAGGTGCCTCCTAGGTATATATAGTTAGGATTGGCTACCATAGGAAATTCCGAACATTCTATTGGGAATAACTTTGGCGCCGATTGAGAGATCTGCCTGTAATTTTCCTTACTATGGTCTCGCTGCGCTCCGCTCCTTCCCTGAAAGTTTCGGGGGGATTCGTGAAGTGGGGGCTGAGAAAAAAGGGGGTCCCAAAACGTGTTTTCCCCATGTTAATTACCACAGGACGGTCTGACAAGTCTACAGCCCGAACCGCTGTACGGAATTACGCCAAACTTGGCAAAATTGTAGGGACTGGTACGCAGATGTGCCTTTGCTATGTTTTGTGAAATTTGCTCCAGTGGTTTTTATGAAAATTAGGTTCAAAAACACATATATATCTATATGAGCTTACGGGTCCGCGCACTGTACGCGTACCGTACGCGTACGTGCGTGTACCAATACGTTCGCGAGCGCGATCCTGATTGGCTGGCAGTCGACTGTCAACATTCCAAACTGTCCAAACCAGGAAGAGTTTGCCACCATCTTGTTTCTCAGGAGAACTGAGGCACAAGAGAGCCCAAAACAAGAGTGGAAAACACAAAAAGGGGACAGGGTAGAGACCTCCCAACCCCCTAGCCCTTCTCAGGGGGTCCCAAAAGGACCCCCAAGGGCATAAAAAAACGAAAAAATCGTGGGGCGCGCGCACGCGTACAGGTCCGCGTACGTACGCGTACCGTGCGCGTACCCCATGATTTCATTAAACAAAGTTTGCCCTTTGGGGTCCTTCTGGGACAACCTGAGAAGGGCTAGGGGGTCAGGGGGTCTCTACCCTGCCCCCTTTTTGCGTTTTCCACTCTTGTTTTGTGCTCTCTTGTGCCTCAGTTCTACTGAGAAATGAGATGGCTGCTCAGGTGGTACCAGAAGGATATTAACATATAAAAACGTTATTCGCTAATAGAATTTGCATTTACAAAACCTTGCAAATTTACTGAAAAAAACATAGGTTTCAGGCCATATATAGTTAGGAACTAGCATTTAAAAAACCTTGCAAATTCACTTAAAAAACCATAGGTTTCAGGCCTTATATAGTTAGGAACTAGCATTTAAAAACTTGCAAATTCACTTGAAAAACCATAGGTTTAAGGCCTTATATAGTTAGGAACTAGCATTTAAAAACTTGCAAATTCACTTGAAAAACCATAGGTTTTAGGCCTTACGCGATTTTATAATATAAAAACAAAAAAACAAAATTGCCCTTGGGGGTCCTTCTAGGACAACCTGAGAAGGGTTAGGGGGTCAGGGGGGTCTCTACCCTGCCCCCCTTTCCATGTTTTCCACTCTTGTTTTGTGCTCTCTTGTGCCTCACTTCTCCTGAGAAACAAGATGGCTGCTCAGGTGGTCCCAGAAGGATAATAACATATATAAACGTTATCCACTAATAGAATTAGCATTTACAAAACCTTTGAAATTTATTGAAAAAAATATAGGTTTCACGCCTGATATAGTTAGGAATTAGCATTTAAAAACCTTGCAAATTCACTTAAAAATCATAGGTTTCAGGCCTTATATAGTTAGGAATTTGCCTTTATAAACCTTGCAAATTCACTTAAAAAACCATAGGTTTCAGGCCTTATATAATTAGGAATTAGCATTTAAAAAACCTTGCAAATTCACTTAAAAAACCATAGGTTTCAGGCCTTATATAGTTAGGAATTAGCATTTAAAAAACCTTTGAAATTCACTGAAAAAACCATAGGTTTCAGGCCTTATATAGTTAGGAATTAGCTCTAAAAAAAACTTTGAAATTCACTCAAAAAAGTTTTAGGGGTGTTATAGTTTGCTGGACATTTCACTCATACAAAACCATTGAAATTGCTCTTATATAGTTAGTTGGACTAACTATATTTCGCGCACCCGCAATGCACTGCTGATGATGTCACATATTAGATCATTCATGACATGAAAACTGTTTTTGAGTGAATTTCAAAGTTTTTTTGAAAGCTAATTCCTAACTATATAAGACATGAAACCTATGGTTTTTTCAGTGAATATATATATATATATATATAACAAATCCTGTATTAGAAACCGCGTCTTTGATCACGCGCAGGAGCCAAACAGGACACGGACCCAAGATTTCGTGCTGCTTATTCTTTTATTTTGCCAAGATGTCCGAGACGCGTTTCGCGGTAGGAACGCCGCTTGTTCACTCGACAATTTAATTTAGACACGAAGGCTTTTTAAAGTGACAGTGCTTTCAAAAAATGTGAATCACGTGATAACAGTTTGCCATGGACATGGAAAACATACTACAATCATTGTGTAATACTTAATTTTTACATTGGTTAAGGCTATCGGTTGCTGCACAAAATATACGTAAAATACGCTTTTTTCAAAGATTTACATGCAACTCAAACAAATTATAAAATGCAATTCATGTAGCTTTCTATGTTTGTTGTTGTTATGAATTTCTGTAAAATACATTCGCCCTTTAACCTATACACTGACTGAGTTGTTTATCTGTTCAATTACCATGACTAAAATTCATAACTAAAGTGCTTTAAAGTGATAGTGATGTTTAAAAAATCATTTCTTTTACTGTTTTCATATTGTACAAACCATGTTATCTTCAGTTACTTTAACTTTAGTTTCTACGTTCCTCATATCTGTTACCACATACATAATATAATTTTGCTCATTATTAACATTTGTAAATACTGGAACACCATTGCACTTGCTATTATCTCTGAACATTGTTGCTTGGTATATATCATTGTATATCTGTCCATTTTGTTCCACATGTGTGTTATAGCTACCAGTACCGATCTTTCTTTGTATCCCTTTAGACACCAGATAATTGTATTTGATCACCTTTATAAACATTGTCTAAAAAACAATCATAAGATATTTACAGATTTTAAAATCATTTGTACCCCAATTGTTCATAAAAATGCATATATACATTATTTACAACTTAAAACACCTTGTTGTTCCTCATACATAACTGGTGGTTTGATTTATGTGTATTTTTAGACGGGTTATCAAATTGATCTCATGTGCTGAAGGATCTATTGACTGGTTGTCTTCTCACTATTTCAAAACCTTTTCTCCTCATATTTGGTTAAGACAGACAAGTATATAAATCTTCTGTTAGATTCAATCCATTCGGATGTTTTGAATCCAGCAGCAAAATATACCTAGTCTCTAACTTCCTTAGTTTATTCTCACGGTCCCCTCCTCGTCTATTGGAGGGAATTGCGTCTATAAGGTAATACGTTAACCCTTTGTTGTTTGACCCGTGGAATGTTTTAAAATGTCGAGCCACCGGGTAGGTATTATCAGTATTCGTGATGGCTCGAAGGTGCTGAAGTATTCGAACTTGTGCTTGTAGTTTAGTTGAGCCCACGTAGTTTAACCCGCATGGGCACGTTAACACATATACAGAAAATTCTGTTTTACAATTCAGCATTTTGTTTATCATATAAGGGTTGGCTTTGAAGGGACTGAGGTATGTTTTCGTGTTTGTATCATGTGTGCAGGCTTTGCATGTGGGACATTTTTTGAAGCCTTTCGAATTTTGATACCAAGTAGGTTTGCCAATGATTTCTGGATCCGATACAACTAGACAATCTCTCATTGAGGGACATCTACTATAAGTAATGGACGCCATCTGCGGGAGCAGGGGTCCTAATACTGGGTCACTCAACAATGTAGGCCATTCATCTTGAATGATTTTTTGTATCGCCTTATGTTGTTTACTGTACCCTAAAAATCAAATGAAAATTATTTTCCTCCAAAATTGCCTGGCTTACCTGATGTTCATTGTCTTGTTTATCGCACTTATCTTTTTTGCTGACCAGTAGAGTTTCCCTATCTACTAACATTGTTTTGGCAATGGCTCTGTCTATAGTTTGTTTGGCATAGCCTCTGGCTAGGAACCTTTCTTTGCTCTGTTTTTGGGCTTTTTGTAATTCCTCGTGTGTACTACATATCTTCTTTATCCTTAGCATTTCCCCATAGGGAATGCTGTTCACTAAGTGATGTGGGTGTGAACTTGAGGCGTGCAATAGGGAGTTTCCTGCCATTTTTTTCTGATGTAATGTCGTTTGTAAAGTGTTGTTGTCTATATACACTTCTGTGTCCAAAAAACTCACCCTTGATTTGCTTATTTCTGCAGTAAATCTTAAATTAAGATCATTATTGTTCAATTCACACAAGAAATTTTCAGCTTCCCCCCTCGTTCCATGCCAGATTACGAACAAATCGTCTATAAATCCTAGCCAAACTTTAACTTTAGCTGACATTGTATCACCATGTGTTCCACCTAGGACTAGCTTCTCCCATTTGCCCATATGTAGGCATGAATAACTCGGGGAGAAGCTAGCCCCCATGGCTACTCCTTGTATTTGGCAGTACAACAGATGATTAAACATGAATACATTATTATGTAGGCAAAATTTGATCATCGCCACGAGCATCTCACTGTGTTGATGAAAAATAGGCTCTCTGTCTTTTAGAAAATATTCCACAGCTTCGATGCCGTCATCATGTTTTATGCTGGTATATAATGATGATACATCTATTGCCATCATGATGTATTCAGGGTTCCATTGAAAGTTCTTTACTTTATTTAAAAAGTCACTTGTATCCCTAACATAGGATGCTAATGATTTAACATAATCTTGAAGGAAAAAGTCTACATAGACTGATGTTTTTTCTAAAATGCTATTCCTGGCACTGATAATAGGACGCCACGGTGGTTTCTTGCTGTCCTTATGTATTTTGGGTATAAAGTATATTGTTGGAACAGTCAGATTTTCATTTTTGAAATCACTAAGGAGTTTTTTGTTGTGCCAACTTGATACACCTATATCGACATTAAACAACAGCACACATCCTATTCACATGTGAAGTCATCCTACTCACTTAGGCAAACAATGGATCATACTTACATACTTACTTAACTACACACTTATACAAACACCACTTCATCTATTACTTTAGATAGTAAGTCATACTTAGTGAATTATAAAATCATTATTACAAGTATATAGTTATCCATACAGTCACTCACACAATCATTGAGTCTTATGGATACTTATTTATATACATCAACTGACACATACACTGCCTTTTATATTTCTACTTTGTTGGACATGTACCATTGAGACATATATTTGCTCATCACCACACCCTTAAAGAGATTCACTCACCCAAACTGTTAGAACATGTAATTTTAACTTCATATATCTACTGAAGCAACTATTCACACATCTTTGGACAGTCACACACACCCCAACGAACCACACACACTTTCACTCTCCCATACAAATACTCAGTTATCTAATCAATAACTAATATAGACTTTCACATAGCTAGTAAGCAACTGGAGAACCAGTTTACACAACAACTGACAAAGCGATACAGATATTCGCACAGTTTAGTCCCTATCCACTATATTTAGTGAGACACTATAAATCGGTCAAGTAATCAGTCAATTACACTGCTACTAAATCCGCTATCCAAATATTTATTTATATATATCCACTCATTCTTCAATGCAAATTCCTATATATATAATGCATATTTAAATAAAGCAGCAAACCAAAAGCACTGGATGATGTCATCAGTGATGTCATCAGTGATGTCACTGACCATGTCATGAATGATCTAATATGTGACATCATCAGCAGTGCATTGCTGGTGCGCGAAATATAGTTAGTCCAACTAACTAAATAGGAGCAATTTCAATGGTTTTGTATGAGTGAAATGTCCAGCAAACTTTTTATTTATATATATATATCTCCTGACATCCGGAATGCCTCTGCCTCGTGGATCGTGGGCCCGTTTCAGGTGTGTCAGGCACCTCTTAAACACAAAAAGAACACACATGCTCTTCTAGCAGCGTAAAACAGGCCGCACCAACTGCTTCCAACAGATTATTTACTTTATTAAAAGCCAAGGAAGGCATTACGTGTTCGAGCATGCTGACTCTTAATCATATGCCACTAAGGGGTCAAGAGGATTAACCTTTATTAATGACTGTACTTACCCTCGTTGCATCTAAGATGTGTGTTAAAATCGAAAATGAGATCTGGAAATCAAGAATAGACTGTTCCTTTAAAACTGGAAGAATGTCTTTTTTCAATGTCTATCAGTCACGTTATTTAAAAGCTAAAGAACCCATCGTGACAGCAGCATTTGGCATATGATTAAGAGTCAGCAGACTCAAAACGCGTAATGCCTTCCTATAGTATGGACCTACCTTCCATAGGAAATCCACAACATTCTATTTGGAATAACTTTGGCGCCGGTGGACGAATATGTGGAAATTTCTCCAAGAGAATGGCCTGCTCAGCACCGCTCTTTCCCTGAAAGCTTGAGGGGGATTCGTCAAGTGGGGGGCGAAAAAAAAGGGGGGTCCCAAAACATGTTTTCCCCATGCAATTTTCCATAGGAACCTTTAGCCAGGGCTACAGCTCGAACGGCTGAACGGAATTGCACCACATTTGGCAGAGAGGTAGAGTTCGGTTCGTAGATTGTGCTTTTTGTTAAATGGTTTAAATCCGCCAGTAGTTCCTGAGAAAATCAAAAGTAAAATCATAGTGATACGTTAGTCCATACAATCATATAATGATGTAGCCGAGGCAGATGTAGTTGAGTTAAGTAGAAGATTTATTTAGTCCATAAGTAGGATAACAGGAAAAATAGATCTGGAACAAGCAGCCCCACCAGGAGCAGCCTCCTAGCTGCTCAGCCCATCTCCCAACTGAAAACACTAACACCAGGCACCCAAGCATTCCACTCATGTCAATCACACTAACATTCTACCCGGAACACTCACACTGGCTGAGCAGCTAGATGAAGAGGAGTACAGAAACATATATACAAATCTGAGGATACTACATTATCTTCTTCCTCTCTAAATGAAAAACAAAAGAGAAAATACCAATGGAGGAAAAACTATACACAGTAAGAATAAACAATCGTAATAAGAAATTCATAAACCCAGGGATGAGGATGACACCACATCGCGAAAGGGAAAACAGACAAACAAGAAAATTAAGAAGGAAGAAAGAGACAGTAAACACTAACACTATTCCCCTCCTTTACTACTGAACAAAAATGTGAAGGGTGAAAGAAAAACTCACAACAACAAGTGAGCATGACCTAACGTGAAAAGGAGGTCTTCACGAAAGGAGACAAAAGGAAAAGAAACCCTAAATGCCACCCCTCATGTGAGGGACTGAGAAAATATGGGGCTACTCCATAACAAAATAATTGAAGGTGTTACAAGGGACAGAAACCCAAGAACACACGCAGCACGAGATGGTGCAGCACAATGTGGCGAACGCACACATAACGTCAAGGTGAAGCACAAGGTGACTTACACACACAAGACAGAGTAGGAGGAAGGTGATGCGCAGGGCGGCTTACACACACAAGACACAGTGAGCCTTACGATGACTACACACACATGAGAACGTGAAGCACAGGGCGACTTACACATGACAATGAAAAGTGAGGCGCCGGGCGGCTTACACACTGGACACTAGAGAAGATATCGCACAGGGCGACATGCACGCAATTGAAGTACAACAAAGTGCCCAACACACGTAGAGAAGGGATTCTCACCCTATAACCCAAACATGAGGGTTAACAACAAAATAAATGGTGAAAAGACCATGAGAAGGGATTATCACCCTATAACCCAATCATGAGGGTTAACAACAAAGAATCACAAATTAGACATTGAAATGGGGCGGACACCCATCCCAATCTTGTCAAGGGAAAGCCCCCTTGACACAAACTGTGAATGAGGGGAAATGGAACTGAGAACCCACTCCCATCCATAGACAGGAATACAAAAACTGAAATGCAAGAACATGACAATATAGTACATTCTTGAGGGTAAGGGAACCCAACATAAGAAATATGATACCAGTGTAAAAGTGACATGTCTGATAAAAAACACACACATTTCTTAAATAAAAGAAACCATATTGTAATTACAATTACAATAAGCTGGAAAACATGCATGTTGATTAATCAAAGTCAAAGGTGTGCCTGTCTCCGGAATGAATAGACAGGCCTTAGAAATATTTTAATGACTATCCAGTAGAAAGAACTTCGCCAAGATTCAACGCCAACTGAAGAACATAAGTACTTGAAAGAACAAAGGACTTGTCAGCATACTAAAGTACTTTGCAGCATATCAAAATGCTGGGCAGCAAACATCATGCCCACCGAATTTGAAACGAGTTGGGGCAACAAGACAACAAAAGAAACTCACCACTTAGAATTTCAGCACAGTTCAATAGCAGGAAAAGAAAGGCATACTTCTCAAACGTTGAAGCTGAAGAGAGTCCGGTGAAGAATGTCAGTTTTCCTGAAAAGAAGAATACTATGCCCAAACGATGTTTTTGAAAATGCGTGATGAATACAAAAGCTCTTGTCTAGTGTCCAGTGACTTGGGTTGACTACCGGAACGATGAATTGAAGAGGCGGAGACTTGAGAAAACGTTCTAACGCTGGAGATATAACTTTACTGAGTGAACAGTGCTTGGCAGATTGCTGGAGGGCACCGTCAGCAGACCAAAGATTTTGGCAAAGTAAAAACCCTGAATCCGCCAATAGCAATATGGCGGGATGCACAGGAGATGCAAGTCAGGTGGCTCACAGTGCGCTCCTGCTCTTAAACGTCCTAAGACAGCATCAACAACCACGAAACCAGAAGACGTCACAGAAGGTTGAAGAAAGGCTCCGCGGGGCACTGCGCTCAATGTAAGTTGCATGAGCCTCTTTTAAATTTGAAACAATGCTTAACTGTTATTATTAACAGGCATTTAAACTATACAAAAACATTTTTTTCCATTATGGTCTCAGCGTCGTTCTCCTCCAAATCTGGCAGAGACTCTTGGAACTGAACCAAAACGATCTGTACAACTGTCATAACGCCAGTAAACAAATAAACCTGGCAATGGCCCAAGTAATTCCCACTCAAGTGCAACGCTAGCACAAAGGAGAGCACATAATGACATCTAGCAATACAACATCCTGTGTCATAGTCAATGAACTCTGCACTGGGGAATAAACACAGTCAGTCATTAAATACCTTGGTCCCAGAGGCCCAATGTCCATTAGTAGTGCGAGACTTGACGTTGCTTGTTGCACTGTGTACCTTCTTTTGAGAAATCGGTTCTTCTAACAAATGTAGACAGCTTTGATGTTGAGTTTATGGATGTTGAAGACACTGAGATGACATAACAACACGCTTTGGCTAGGGCTGTCTGGTGTAGTAGACACTGGTGCTGCTACTTTTTTTGCTTGTAGAGATTCCTTCTTCTTAAGATGCTAGGGGGCATATTACCAACAACTAGCGATATTTATCGCTATGTTGGTTTAGCGGGGATATTTTTATCGCCGAGCTGCGGCGATTTTTATTGTTTAGGAACCTTGCTATTATCAAGGTTTATCTCCTAAGCGATAAAAATCGGCCGAAATGCATGAATATTGCTGAAAAGTCAGCGATATTCATGCATTACCGAGCTAATGCTCTTAGCCATGTTATCCACCTACCATTGGATAACATGGCTAAGAACTGCTCAGGGCAGGTTATAAGCTTTTGGAGATATTCGCGATTAGCGCGAATATCTCCAAAAGTTGGTAGTAGGAGATAGCGATGTTAGTGACTGTTTCAAGTCGCTAACATATTGGCACGCCCACTTTGCATGTCATTAGTGATAAATATCACTGACATGCAAAGTGGGGCCCAAGATGGTCGCTATCTCCTACTAGCTGTCGCTAACTGGTGTTAGCGACAGCTAGGTAATAGGGAGATCATTTTATCTCGGCTTTCTTTACTTTTAAAGCCAAAAAAGTGGAGATAAACCCCCTTGATAATCTGCCCCACAATGCTTGTTCGACTTTCGTTACTTGTTAGTCCCAACTCCTGTTAAATGGCATGTTTTGCGCAGGAAAGTCTCCTCTAGCTCATCACCATAAAATATGTAGTATGTTAGTCCATACAATCATATAATGATGTAGCTGAGGCCGATGAAGTTGAGTTAAGTAGAAGATTTATTTAGTCCATAAGTAGGATAATAGAAAGTATAGATCTGGAACAAGCAGACCCACCAGGAGCAGCCTCCTAGCTGCTCAGCCCATCTTCCAACTGACAACACTCACACCAGGCACCCAAACAATCACACTAACATTCTGCCCGGAACACTCTCATTGTCTGAGCAGCTAGATGAAGAGGAGTACAGAAACATATATACAAAGCTGAGGATACTACAGATATCTAGAGATGAAGTACTGCACGCGTACGGAACCGAGTCACAAGAAAACAGTACAACAAAGTTGAAAAAAAAAGGAAAGGGGCAGTGTAGAAACATCCTGACCTTCTAGGCCTGCTGAGGGGGTCCCACATGGATCTTTAGGCCCCCAATTGTTTTAAAAATAAGAAATCGCTGGGTACGCGTATAGGTAAAAAAAACTAGAAGTCCGTTTTATTCTTAATTTGCCTCGGGGGGGGGGGCAAATCTCGGTGGCAATTTTTATCCAGAAAGGGGGCTTGTAATGCCCTCTGCAGCCCCGGGGACCGCCACCCCCTCAGGGTTTTTGTTTTTTAAAGTATGTTTTCAGCTCCCCCTCCCCCCATACACGCCCCGGGGACCGCCACCTTCCTGGGGCAGAATTATGTAAAATGACCTTTCACCCACGGGCTATTTAATGTTGGGAGGGGGTCGCGGCCCCCCTCCTGGAGCCCTTGATGGCCATGGGGACCACCGCCTCCCAGGACCAGCTCCTGTAGTGTCTCGGGGTGCCCACCTCCGGGACACTGCTGTTTGCTAAGGTAGGGCGGGAGCGTCACTGTTCCCACTTTGCCACAGCAAACCGCTTTCCTATTTGAAAGAGAGAGCAAGTTAACCTGCTCTCTCTTTCAAGTAGGAAAGCAGATTGGTTTTCGATAGAGAGAGCAGCATGTAAGTTTCTCTCTCTGACAAAGCAATGCTGGCTCTCGAAGGACGCGGGGAGAATCGTGGGGGCAATGGGGCTAAAAAAACAGTTCTTTTTGAGAACTAACTTTACTGGTGAAAAAAATAGCTATATTTCTATGATAGTATGTGAAACTTTCCGGGGTTTTTTTGTGCACCAGTTGTAATCTCTATGCATGAGCAGCCTTGTTTCCAAGCCCATATTTCTTTCTTTTCCTTTAAGTTCACCAAGCAAAGCTGTCCTCATTTCAGGTTTTAAATTTGCTGCTTTCTTTTCCCGGGCTGTGTGTGTCATCCACTGCTATACTTTTGTAATATATTAATAATCATATTGCCGAGGTGCCAAACGTTAGTTACATACTCCGTCCTCCGCCATTTTAGTAGTTTTCCTCAGTTATTTTTTTTATACCTGTTACTTTTATTTTACCCTCCGCCTATCTTGTCTGTGAGCGATGAGATTTCCTGTGTTTGTCCTTGGCCTCCGATGTTATCAGACTTAGTCACACATATACCTAAAAACTAAATTGAAGCATGTAAGCCACAGCCATTACAACGCGTGTCCATCACCAGAAAGCCATTATCATGCTTATGCCTTTATCATGGGTGGTAAATGTATATGGCTGAGGACATACTCATGCTCCCATCATTATCATCGCAGGTTCTTCACCCGCTCAGTGCTTCGGGCACCACTAACTCAGTGACCAAAGAGGCCACGCATGTAGTAGTGGGCCCCTTGTTCGGTAGTTTGGAAACAACTCTAAAATGGCGTAGATACGTGCCCCCCCTCTTTTTTATATATAGGGTTACGTGTGTAGTGACGGATGTGCTGGATGGGTGTGGTGTGGGTGTATACCAGCCATGAGAGAGTGTGTGTCGATCTGACAACTAGCCCAACTAAGAAATCACTATAATGGAAATCTGGGCTTTGTACTGTTGTTGTGTTTTCCTGGTAGCGAAAGCACAGTAGGCTGTACTAACGTATTCAGTCTCAATTCATTTACCACCTACCCAGGGGCTTTTAAATGTTGGGAGAGGGGTCAATAATTGTGTTGATTTTTCTTCTTTAGCGTGTAGTACTATATTGTTTTATAAAATGTATAAGTCTTTAAACTATCTTTACTCTTACGACGTACGGGCGACATTTCCGTAATTGATTTTAAAAGTAATATACACTTTTTTAAAGTTTTAAAAACCTATTTTTATGATTATCCCAGATAATGTCTTAATATGTACATTAAATACATAAATGTATGTTTTTGAACAATTAGAATCTTTCGCACCGTACGCGTATGGGGCGGCGTATATGACGTCACACAGGATATATATATATTTTTTATTAAAAAACGCAGGGTACGCATTTTGGGTGAAAAAGAAAAAATGCGAAGCCTGCTTTATTGTTAATTAAACTCCGGGGGGGGCAAATCCCTGGGGCAATTTTGTTTTTCATAATGGGGGGCCTAGAGGGTCTCCCCTGCGCGGGGATCGCTACCCCCGATCTTTAACTATATGTATGCCGGGGGGCTCATGGTCCCCCGGAGTTCCTGGGACTGCCTCCTCCCGGGGCCTCTTTTTATAAATAAAAATGTGCAAAGGGGCCGTAAATGTGGCATTTTGGTTTTGTTTCTGTCTTGTAGAGGATCCAGGGTAAATATAACAGTTTTTTGTACAGCCGCTACCTTTCTGCCTGTTACCATAGTAACAGTTCATGGATCAGTTGCAAGAGTACAGAGGTTAGAAGTTCACCACAATATGTTTCTAATTGAAATAGTTACGGGGGACATACTGACACCAACCTGGGCGTCACGGAGGGAGCTGAGGAACACCGCAGCCTTTCCGCGCTGCTCCCGCTGATTCGGCTAGCCTTCCTGCCGACTGCCGCCTCACCCACTGGACATCGCGGCGGATCGAGACCACATCCCCCAGCGGCCCTCGCGACAGGATGTCGCGCACGCCCTGTCCCACCCCCGGAGGTGCTCTTAAGACCAGCGTGAGCCCCGGGGAGCGGGGGACATGCTGACACCAACTTGGGCATCACGGAGGGAGCCGAGGAACACCGCAGCCTTTCCGCGCTGCTCCCGCTGTTTCGGCTAGCCTTCCTGCCTTCCTGTCTTCCTGCAGCCTCACCCACTGGACATCGCGGCGGATCGGGACCACATCCCCCAGCGGCCCTCACGACAGGAATTCGTGCACGCCCTGTCCCGCCCCCGGAGGTGCTCTTAAGACCAGCGAGAGCCCCCGCATCGTGGGAAGCGCACGGGTGGCGCCGGGCTAAGCCCAGGCAAAGGGCGGGCAGTCTGTGGCAGTCGGGGGCAGGAGGAGGCAGGGCTGGGCTACCCACCTGAAATCATCCAATGGGTAAGCGCAAAAACACCGTTAGGGCCGAAGAGGGGGGAAAGAAGGCAAAGCTGCTGAGATACTCAGAGTCCATCATCTCTTATCTGTCATCTGCGGTGGGTGTGCTTTCTAAGGAAATTGCAAATGCTGAACTAGAGCTGGGTTTGTCTGCCACCCCACCACCAAAACCTGCACACACCACCGTCCCCGAACTTGTGCCTCACATTCCCCTAGAACCAGAGGTGGTCATATTAAATGCTAATATGCCTGTAATACAAACTGTCTTCCCCCCATCTGGCGACATGCCAGCCTTGGATTCGATAGAGAGTACCCAAATCCCCGGTCAGGCACCTAAATGGAACACTAAGAGGAAGAAGAAATCAGAGGGCAACCCAATCCCTCCCCCTGGGACTGATGCCAATCTTGGAGACCAGCTAGAGCCATTGTTTCTGCCCAAATTGAGACTTTGTTAGTGGGTATTGCTAAGGACATTAATGATTCATTGAATACTTGCCTTCCGGCCAATTATCGAAATGGTCACTAATTGACAAACTGGTTAAAGATCTTACCCCAGTCCCTTTTCCAATCAGAGGGGTATCCCCGTCCGACAATTCCAATGGCAATGTGATGACAATACCTGATTCCAATTTGCCCAGCTCTGGGGCGCATGCAGGCACTGAGGGGGTACGAAATTCCCATAGCGCCATCACAGGCCTAGCCATAGGAGGCCCAAAGGTAGGACATGTAGGGAGCGATAGTCATCCATGCATCCCAGTTCCTAGTCGGAGGGTAAGGGGAAGTATATTGAATCTTGATTTACCCCGGCGGCAGCCCCATTAGTGGCAATCTTCATTGGTGTACCCCCACTAGAAGAGGGAATGGCGGAAACAGCTGCTGATCTAATAATCAAGGCAAGGTCATGGTGCGCGGAAGCCAGTAGTGGTGGGGTCCAAGTAGCTCACAGGGTCATATTTGCCAACAGGGTGGGCTGGATTGGGAAACGACCTAAGTTAGTACAGGGGGACTGTGTTGTCGTCAATTTTGATAGTCCTGACGTAGCAAATAGATTATTCTGGGATGGCTCAGACATTTCGGGAGCAAACCATATGAGACCAATCCCCTTGGGGTTCTTTTACCCACCTCCAGTCATCACACTGGGACCAACCGCCCAATGAGAGTAAGATGGAGCCTGAACACCGTAGTGGGTGGGGCTGGAACAGCGGTATACACACATTTTAACACAAGGCGGGACTTTAGAATCCACACATCTTTAACCGCGCCGCCTGTGCACAAACGTAAGGAGAGTGATGGGTTAGTAGTGAGCAATCGTTTCTTGCCCCTTTCTGACATTGAGGAATTAGATTGACAACCAGCTTCACCGCAGCCCGTCACTCCCAGGACCCACATTCCTGATGAGCTTGCAGTTTGTAAGCTAATCAGTTGGAACATAGCGGGCACTGAAGAACCGGGTTTTAGAACCCCAATGTCTTCGAGTTCCCCTGCCTCGGCAAACAGCGACACGGGACACTTCTTGATGACATCAAAGACCAAAATGTATTGGTTGCAACCAGGAACAGAGGTCTACGAAGCACAACACGGGTGGTTCGCTAGAGACTGCACAAATTCAATGAGCGGAGCATGGTCTTTTATGCCAAAAATCACATTCCAGTCTAGCATCAATTACGTACAAACTGACCAATGGAGAAGTGACATTTCAAAAGTCGCGCATGACCACAATCCCACTTTCCGTTGTCCAGCCCACCAGAAATGACCAAGCACATTCCAATATCCTGTTCGATCAGGCCGGACAAACCCATCATAAAACCTCAACCAAATCAGTGACTAAGCCATGAAGGAAGGAACAGAAACAGATGAGAAGCAAGATAAAAGGGTGGGTGCAGTGTACCATAAACTTCGGCAATGTCCTACTCTTTGATCTTTATCTGGCCAGCTGCTTAACAAGGAACTTGCTCAGCGAGTTCAGCCTCAGGCAAGGGAATCAGTTCGGCCAGGTCAAACAAGAGTCAGCTAAGTGTACGTGTCCCAAGGACTCGCTCGGCCGCAGTCATCGGCCTCTGTGAGGGCAACCACACAAAATGGCTGCCGTACACAAAATGGAACCCGAGGGTTCAAACGAAATCCCTGAATACGTAGTGTTCTCATTGATCGATTACGACGAAAACACTCGTACACACCGCCCTCGTGATTTGCGGTCCACTGATACCAAAATCGTCTATATCCGACGACCTTCATTGAATGGATTCGGAACCACCGAACCACAGACCCTCAAACTACGGAACTACAGCACCAGAGCAAAGAGGACAGATACTGCCAGGATCGAGTTTGTCAGCAACCATGGTATTATAGCTTGTCAAGAAACCTGGGACACCTCTCCCAACTTTTGGTTAGCCGGTTTTACCAGCTTTGCTATTCCGGCTGTCCCGAGTATGGCTGGAAGGGCAAAGGGCGGCCTTATTTTTTTATTCTCACTCAATCTCAAGAGCACCTTTAAGATGGTTCAAAGTGGTTCGCCGAACCTCCTAATTGTTGAGTGGGTAGCTTCACCCAGTTGTAAAATTGTCTTAATTAATTTTTATAATTCATGGGATAGGGACAAGGGAAACGATCACATAGGTGCCTTGGATCACTTCCTTACCATGTTCAGTCAAAATAATAATCACACTAATTTCGAGCTTATCTTACTAGGAGATTTTAATGTTCACCCTTGCAGAGATCTGTGTTTTTTAGGAGAACAGGTGGGTCAGTTGGGCACAGGGACCCCCCATTTTGAGCATACCAAGTCAGGGGAGGCCCTTGAGGAGTTGCTTGCTAACCATAACCTGTACGAAGTCTGCATTACTGAGGGAGGGGTAAGAACTGTTAAGTATAAAGGATCTGTTCCCGGCTCCATTCTAGATGATATTTTCCTGACTCCGGGTATTTTACACAGGGTTGTGTCCTATAATGCAATAGCCTCTACTTATAGTGACCACAGCCCCGGTTTTGCTTAAAGTGCTCTGGGGAGACTATATAGTAACCATGTCTCGCCCTGGTGTTCCGGGGCCTGCCATATGCCCCACAGACCAAGGGAGGAGGCTTAAATGGGCAAATGTAGTCCCTGGGAACTTCATGGATGAATTACTCCCTACCATCGAGGGGTATATGGCCATTTGCCAGGATCACCTCGCCACACCTCATGAGGTTATGGGGGCCTTTGAATGCATTTGTGCTCAAATCTCTGGAGCCTTGACGGCCAAACCATCCCAGCGGAGGAAGAAGCAACATAGATGGTTTGACGTCAAGTGCTCCAAAGCCCATAAGGCGTTAATGGCAGCCTTAAAAACTAACCCGAGAGATAGGATAGTGGTGGCCTCCCTAAGAAAAGAATACAAGGCCACAATCAACGGGAGGAAAAAGGACATAAAAAACATGGCATGGGAAAAATTACTGTCCAGTGATGTACTTCGCGACAGTTCTCAGTTCTGGGCCACAGTTAATCAACCCTTCTTTTCAGATGTGGACAACTTAGTCTTGGATTGTGTTATCCCAGATGACAAGTGGCTTACCCACTTTAGTGTCGGAAGGGTGGGAAACCCAATATACCCTTGTAGGCTTGGGCAATGGGTAATTAAAGTAAAGGATGACTACAAGGGATTTAGTTAACAGAGTCACTTCACTTAAATTGTTCTGTACTTGTCGGTTCTTCACTAGTTTGAACCAAGTGTATCCTTGGGATTACTACACAGTTAATTTTAAAATTTAAGACAAAAAGTAAACAAATACCATAAAGTGAAGAAATACACAGCAAAAAGGAATAATATTCAAAGTTATTTACGTAAAAAGATTAATCAACCTGTCACATCAACTCCTCAACATCATTTATTGATAAGGACACCATGATACATTTATGATTTTGGTTTTCCCTGTTATTATTGGAGCTGATGTACTGTTATGATTTGACCTGTTGATTTGGATATACAGCCTTTCATAACTTTTATATGAAGAGTTTTGTTCTATGTCTATCCCCATGAATTTCTTTACTTGATTAATCTTTTTACATAAATAACTTTGAATATTATTCTTTTTGCTGTGTATTTCTTCTCTTCATGGTATTTGTTTACTTTTTGTCTTAAAATGTGAAAATTAACTGTGTAGTAATCCTAAGGATACACTTGGTTCAAACTAGTGAAGAACCGACAAGTACAGAACAATTTAAGTGAAGTGACTCTGTTAACTGAATCCCTTGTAGCCATCCTTTACTTTAATTACCCACTTTAGAGCGGTGTAGGGCGATAGGAATCTGGCGCCCTTAAGAACCCGTGAGTGGCCCTAGAGTATGCGCCCCTATCTTTTAACTTAGCCGAGGTGGAGAGAGCAATCCTGGAGACATCCAAGAAGAAAGCCCCTGGGCTGGATGGGGTCCCAGCCGATTTTTACAGGCATTCCCCAAAACTTTGGGCAGGGGTCCTAACCCACGTTTTCACAGCTGCAAATGGTAATGTCCTCCCTAGTAGCTGGTCTAAATCAATCATTGTGCCAATCTTCAAAAAAGGCCAATGTGACCATCCAGGGTGTTACAGGCCCATTTCTCTCCTAGACTCTGCAATAAAGATCTTAGGCAGAGTCTTACTTTATAAACTTAGAGGAAACATCGAGAGGAATGGCGGCTTATCAAACACTCAGTAAGGCTTCAGGGAGAAGAGAGGCACCCTGGACCAGTGCTCCAACCTACACTTGTTAATATCTAAATACACGGTTGCCAAGGAGGGGTCTTTGTTTCCGGCTTTCATGGACCTCTCCTCGGCCTTCGACTTAGTGAACAGGTCGAAACTGTGGGAAGTTCTATTGGAGTCTGAGGTTGACAAACCGCTTGTGAATTTTATGGCATCCCTCCACCAGGAACTGTTTGCTACAGTGCGGGTCACCAAGGAGGGTAGGTGCACCAGCCATTTTAAGTCAGAGAGAGGAGTGTGACAGGGCTGCATCTTGGCCCCCCCTTCTCTTTACCATCTATATAAATGGCCTGGGTAAACATCTTGAGGCAGTGGAGGGGGATGTTCCGCGTGTAGGAGAAGTTAGAATCCCGGCTCTCCTATACGCGGACGATGCAGTCCTGATAGCACGTACTGGGCTGGGCCTTCAGCGTTTATTGGACTCATTTGGCGCTTTTATGGACCAAATGAATCTAAAAATCAACGCGAAGAAATCCCATACAATGGTGGTGGGCCGCCACAGAAACAAGGGTAAACTTATACCCTTCTCTTGTAAGGGAGAGGTAGTGTCTAGGGTAACAGCTTTTCCCTACCTCGGGGTTACCTTCGATGAGAAGGGCTCGTGGGGACCCCAAATTAAGATAAAGAGTTTATCATTGGTGAGAGCCACTTCAGCGCTTATGGGGTTCACTAACAGGTTAGGGGCCAGGCCCATGGAGGCCCTTTTAAAAATTTATAATTCCAAGTGCATTTCAATAGTCATGTATGGGTCCCCATTATGGGGGTATGTGTCACAGGAAAAAATTCAAACTGTGGAAAACAAGTTTCTGAGACTTCTTCTCTCCGTCCCCCAGTCCACCCCACCTTCTCGATTCACGGGGAGGTGGGTTTAGACTATGTAACTGACAAACTTCGATTGGCTCCTTTAATATTCTGGTTTAAGCCATGGCTTAATGAAGAACTAACACTTAACCATGCTATTCTGTATGATGTTATGTCTCTGGACCACGCTAAGAGAATACCCTGGCTGGAGTATGTGAGATACACCTTTCTACAGCTAGGTCGACTGGAATTATTTAATTTCCCATCTTGCATCAGAAGGGAGGATATTAACTGGACTAAAATGCACTTTATGGATAAGGCTAGATTGGCTCGCGAGGAGCAAGAACTGATTAAACCAACTGTCAGATCACATTACATGTTATTAATTTCTCCTTCTCTTGAGCCCTACCTCAGAATTGTGACCAAGCCCTTCCACAGATACCTGTTAACCAAATTTAGATTTAATTGAATCCATTACTTTTTAGGTAGTTATCAATCCTGGAGCAAACCAGAAGGGGGTCCCCCTTGTAAATGTGATGAATTCTCCCCACAGGACACTATGCATTTTATTTTGTTTTGTGGTTTATATTCGGTCCCTAGGAAAAAATATTTGGTACCAATTTTAAAAGAAGCCGGCTTTGTTCAAGTCAGGCCGGCTCTAGTTTATCTACAGTCCTTGGGCAGTACTCCCATCATATTTGGTGTGGCTAGTTTTTTAGTGGCGGCTTATAGAACCAAAACAAAAATGGTGACATCGAGGGGCTTTGTATAGTTTTGTAGAGTCACCACTTAAACACTGGCTTGTATTGCATTTGTGTCCTATTACTGTATATAACGTTTTTGCCCAATTTTGTAATTTTATGAAATATGTGAAATATGCGATTTTATATTTGTATATAAATGTTTTATGTCTGTTATGATTTTTTACAAATCGAATAAAGTGTATTTGGATTTGACTGACTGACTGAAATAGTTACTGTGCTGGAGATTTATATTTATTTTTCATAGGAACCGTTAGTCGTAGAAGAAGGCCATGGAAAAGTTTTGTTAGGGATTCCTTTCTGTTCGGGGAATATTAGTGTAACGTGCTCCAAGCGGGACTTTACGAAGTTTAATGTTCATTGGCTGTAAAGTTTTAAAAGTAGAAGGTTTAGCAGTCATTCCTTGCTCGTCTGTGGAACAACATGGACATTTTATTGGCTAAAGTGTTCCGAGCACAAGTTTGCTCCTTATTTGGTGGGAACAGTTCACTGTTGTCAGTGATATTGTGATGCATTTTCCAAAGAAGTATGGGGAAAGAAAGTAGTAGAGGGCAAGTTAGGAACACTATTAACTCTGTACAGTGCCCATAAGGTGGTGGAGAGGAATATGAGGGAAACTATTTTTTTTATATGTTTCAAGGGATATTTATATAATTGCCGTGTGGTGTATAAATCACGGCGGAAAAATGACAGTGTCTTGCGCTGTTTTCTTTTATCAAGTTTGTAGGTGACATAATTCTTAGTAGTACTATTTACTTATAATGTGATGTTTACTTTCCTGATGGGGAGGTGTGGTTGCGCAGCAAAAATTTCAGTCTAGGTTTGAAACAGTTTTTATTAAGCAATACAAATAAACTTTATTTAGAAACTGTCGCTGTATATGTGAAAGGGGTGACAATTAAAAATGGAATTTCATAAAATGTCAGTTAAGCGTGGCTATATACTTCTTTTTGGTGCTACAGTTTGTAAAAGTGTTGCCCCACATTCTTGTTGATGCAAGTGGGCATCAGTTACTTTTGGATAAAGTAGAATAGAAGTGCTACAAAACACTCCCGCACTACATTATCTCAGATCAAGAGAACAAGTAAAACAGTAAAATATAAATTATTTCATATTACATAGAAATGTATGCATTATTATTTTTCAAATTTGTATTCTGTACAAATCAGAAACGTGCTGCCATAGTGTTTACAGGTCGCAGACTTTTCCGCTAATAAATCACATACTCACCAAAGAATATATAAAATGTTACTCTTATAATATACAGTATAGGTCCTATATATTCTTTAGGGAGAAGGTGAATAGGAATGAGAAATAAGAATAGAAATTAGAAAGTAACATTCAGAAATGTAGGGTTTATTAAATATTTAAAGTACCAAAGTATGCATGATAGCTATATTTTAATGTATATAAAAATATCTGATCAAGTACTTATAAATATTTGATAATTATATTACAGATGTTGCTGAAAAATCTCCCATTCCTCTTCTGTAGCAATAGGACAATTTATTATAATATAACGATTGATACCATTGTTACAGTAAAAAGAAAAGGAAAATAAAGTTATGCATTTTACAGAACATCCATAATGAAATACTGTAGAGCGGTAATTATTTGCTGAACTTCTTTTCTCCGGGAGCTGAAAAAATGTGATCTTCGTGGCGACGGGTCATAAACTCCTCTGAGATCATGATGGTGAGAATAATAATATGTATATATTCTCACAGCAGATGATCACAAGGGGAAAATAGACTGAACGCCGCAAGCCGGTAACAATGCTTTATTATCGTTACTGTTTGTGACAACAGATTGTGAATTCCGCTAAGATCACCAAGACTGTTAATGTTATAATATATATATTAACAGTATGTGATCTCTAGGGGAAAACACAATAACAAGTGTAACATTGTGACGTTGATTGTAAATGTTTAGTGTTTGCGTTGACGGGTAAGCAACACCTCTCGAGCGAAGTACAGTATCAATATTATAATATAAAAAGCCACTATATATAAGGTGAAAGGAGCCAGAAAAGGAGCAATATTTGTTATCATCTATCTGTTTCTAAGAACAAGCTGCTGACGTTACAGAGAAAAAGCGATAAACATGCAATAACATTTTTTTCTACATATAAATGTTTAAATATTGACAAATAGCCACAATTTATAACTAAGTACTATGCCTATGCCATATTGAAGCAACTTACAACTCCGGAATATGTTTGTTGACTCAAAAAGAGAATCCAATGCTAGAGAACAGGAACCTGTACCAACAATTGGCGATTCAGAAATAACTCGCGAAAACAAAACTAATTGCACAGTAGGTGTGGTTTATATAGTTTTTTGTTGTTTAGTAGTCTGGAAGGAAGATGTGGCTCCGCCTATTTAGATGGCACGTTTTGCAATTTACACATGCTCACGTTTTAACTGTTTTTCTTCTGCACGTGTTCGGAAAGTTACAAACTGTGAAGCTGTAAAGGTTTCGATTTTGATAGTAACACGTATAAGGTATTATTATCTACATACGTTGGAGAGTTTAAAAAGTGTTACTTAGCAAAATGTGTTCTTTTCATTTTCATGATTAAAAGCATCTAAATAGGAGACATAAATAAATATCGTTATCATTAGAAGAAAAGGAAAAAGGTTTAATATTTGTTATTTTTATGGTTCTTAATTTAAAAAATGCAAGCATTTGTAAATCGTAATCCTACCCTCGGAAATGTGTGCTGGCGCTTGAGGCTTTGAGAAGGTTAATAAATAATAAATGCCCTTTTCTATGCACCTGCAAACTTGGGGCCTCATTTATGACTTTTTGCCGTAGGGAAGCGCAGCAGGCCTTCCTGCTGCGCATCCCTACGGCAAAATAAAAGGGCAGAAATGCGCCGTATCTATAAGATACGGCGCATTCCTGTCCTTTTCCCCTGCGCCGGCGCACAATGGGCTGTCAGCGCCAGCGCAGGTACCCTTGCACAATGGTGCAAGGGTGCCTGCGTTGCGGGCAAGATTATTTTTGTACAGGAAGGGAAACCTTTCTGTACAAAAATAATCACAAGAGGCTTTTCCTCTTTCTATGTGTGCTGTAGAATGCAGCACACATGGAAAAAGGAAATACAAGGAGAAATAAAGACATTTCTCCCTGTTGCGCCTCCCTTACGCCTCCCCTGGGGAGGCGTAAGCTTTTGGCACTGCTTCAGAGTTACGATTTCTCGTAAATCTGGGGCAGTGTCAAAAGGCCATGGATGTTGCTGGGAACGCCCCCAGCAACACCTATTGCACGCCCCTTTAATGCAGAACACTGCGTTAAAGGGACTGATATTTATCAGGCAGCAGTACACCACAAAAACTGGCGTACTGCTGCCTGATAAATACCACGCAGGCTTCTGCGCCACGGAACTTCATGAAAAGTGAAGTTCCGATGGCGCAAGGGGCCTCATAAATGAGGCCCTTGGCTTTTAAACTTTTAATTGCCCAGTCTGTATCTTTACACTTCCTCCAAACATTTTGGTACTGCTATTTTAGTATTATAGTGAGCCATTCAGCAGTATGGGCCCGATTCACAGAACTAACTTAAGACAAAATCCTAAACTTACTACCATTTTGGTATTCACAGAGACACTTACTCATTTTGGTATTCACAGAAGGCACTTACTCATTTCGGTATTCACAGAAGTTAGGAGTCCTAACTTTAGGACTCTTAAATGCCTTCTGTGAATACCGAAAGTCTTAAAGTTAGGATTTTTCTCTATTTAGTAGTAGTCAAGTTAGGACTCCTAACTTTAGGACTCCTAAATGCCTTCTGTGAATACCGAAAGTCCTAAAATTAGGATTTTTCTCAATTTAGTAGTAGTAAAGTTAGGACTCCTAACTTTTGGACTCCTAAATGCCTTCTGTGAATACCGAAAGTCTTAAAATTAGGGTTTTTCTCAATTTAGTTGTAGTAAAGTTAGGACTCCTAACGTTTGGACACCTAAATGCCTTCTGTGAATACCGAAAGTCTTAAAATTAGGATTTTTCTCAACTTTACTACTACTAAGAAAAATCCTAATTTTAAGACTTTCGGTATTCACAGTAGGCATTTAGGAGTCCTAAAGTTAGGAGTCCTAACTTTACTACTCCTAAACTGAGAAAAATCCTAACTTTAGGACTTTCTGTATTCACAGAAGGCATTTAGGAGTCCTAAAGTTAGGACTCCGAACTTCTGTGAATACCGAAATGAGTAAGTGTTTTCTGTGAATACCAAAATGAGTAAGTGCCTTCTGTGAATACGAAAATGGTAGTAAGTTTAAGATTTTGTCTTAATTTAGTTCTGTGAATCGGGCCCCTTGTGTTTATGTATACGCTGTTCTAAAAGTGAAGCTGCTATACATTTTGCCAGACACTCTCCTTGCAGAATTGTAATAATTCAGCTAGTACCCAAGTAGTCATGGTGCAAAGTGGGCCTTAGGGCATGGACTGCTTCAAATTCCTATACACTATGCATGCACTCTTCTATGCACGGGCAAACTTGTCTTTTATAGCTTTTATTATCCAGTATATATTCTTACACTGCCAGCAAACTATTTGTGATTGCTGATTCAGTATTGTAGTGAGCTATTTAGCAGAATGCCCTTATGTATGAACTGTGCTAAAAATGAAGCTCTTTTAAATTCAGACAGACACTCTCCTTGAAGAACTGTAATTATCCAGGCAGTACTCAAGTAACCATGGTGCAAAGTAGGCCTTAGGCCATGTACTGCTTTAAACCTGTATAGACTATGCATGCAGTCTTCTATGTAGCTGCACATTTGTTTTTATGCATTCAATTTCCCAGTCTGTATCATTAGACTTTCACAATCACTCTCACTCTACTGTTTCAATATTGTAGTGAGCCATTCAGAAGTATTTCCTTATATATGGACTGTGGTAAAAGTGAAGCTCTTATAAATTCAGTCATGCACTCTCTTTGCAGAACCGTAATCATGCAGTCAGTAATTATGGAGCAAAGTAGGCCTTAGTTTATGGACTGCTTCAAACTTCTATTTACTATGCATGTACTGTTCTATGCACCTGCAAATTTACCTTTCATATTTTGAATTGCTCAGTCTTTATCTTTACACTTCCACCAAGCACACTGTCATTCCTGTTATAGTTTTGTAGTGACTCATTGATCAGTGTGTAGTAATCCATTTACTACATTTAAACAGTAATCAGCAGATGTACAATAAGTGGTACATCCCCAGAGATATGCCAGTTATTGTGCACTGTGATATCACCACAATGGATGCATCGTATTTACAATGTGGTGTATTATAAAGCAAAAACAGCACAGATATGTGATGTATTTGTGTGGTGAAGGTGGTGCATTGCTTGACTTGCGTTCCAAGTGCAATGCAGATCCAGCAATGCTCTTGGGGTTCTATGCTCACAAAGCTGTGTCAATCCTTACACCTGTTTTAAGCAGGTGCAGGGTTTTGACGTAGCATAGGCCTAAAAGTGACTGAATTAAATCTTATAGATTTCACTCAGTCACTTTTAGGAGGCGTTCTTAATGCAGAACACCTCCACCCCCCCCCTCTCTGCGCAGGAAAGCTTCTTTCCGGCGCAGGGCTTTAGAATGTGATGCACCTTCCATATGCATCACATTGTAAATAGCAGATACCATGGCACATCTTTTGCACCACAGCTGCATCACAAAAGTGATGGAAAAGATGTGTAAAAGAGGCACAAGGGGGTTGTAAATCTGCTCCGAACACATACAAATTCACCCAGGCAGTTTCACTAGCAGTGCAAATTGAAGCATAGACTTGTAACTTATTTATATGGATGTGTTACATTGAAGAGTTTGGAGGTACTACAGTATACTATAGGTAAATATGTTATACATTTATGCTGTAGCAGTCCCTTATAGTTTTGCACTTTCACATTCACCATACACTACTAATTCATTCATTCATTCATTTATGCACTACACATTCATATAGAAATATAGTTCTTTTTTAAGCCTGTGGAGGTAGTTCTGAAAAAAACAGTTTTTTTTTCTTTTTAGTTTTCTATTTTTTTTGTATTTTTAAGCAAGTTTATTGCAGTTTTTTTTATTAAACCAAAAAAAATTAAACTGGAAACAAAAAAAACTGAGGAACAGGAACAATAAAGATTCATAACGTTCTCTAATAACTAAGATGTGTTTAACAATTCATGAAATATATGTAAATTATTATTTTTCATTATTTGTTTTGACTATATCAAACTGTGTCTCATAATGAATGTAACATATTGAGATCACTATTTTCGAAACTCACGTCTTGTGGTGGTGGGATTCATACTTTCTTTTTATATTAATGCTTTGGCTTTCTTTACCGCTTTAAGATGGCTGCCATAGGTGTGGATTTGGTGTTTTTCCCAGATTTTATAGGTGGCCCTTCTTTATACTTAATAGCGAGTATGCTTGTCAATCTAATTTCTTCAGATAGTAGAATTGGGCCACCAACATTGACTTTTTAATAACATTTGATGTAATATCTGAAACCGTGCCGAAATAGATCAGTGTAGTCCTCTTTTTTGGTCTATGGCCAGGACATTATAAACCAGCTGGAGTTGCCGGTTGGAACTTCTGGGAATTCACACCGATGAGTATAGGAGAGTTACCAGGCTGGTGGGACGAATAGGACAACATAAGACAGTAAGCAAGACTTTTCTCTGTGTCGAGTAGTGCATTAAATGGGCTGAAGGCATTGTTTGACAATTATTGGATATTTGAAGGGCAATGTCTCTAAACGTGTTGGATGGCATGCCCACGCTCACTTTTCTGCTGCCTTGTAACCATTTACTCATTTTCAGTTGAGTTGAGTGGTTTATTTGTATTAAGAAAAATTGGCTAGTTCATCACTCAAGTCCTTTTCATAAGATTGTTCGATTAGCATGCCCCTATAAATCTGTGCTAACCAGTCTGCCTATATGATTATTAAACTCTGCATACATTCTGCATATACTTAAAAGATTGGCCGTAATGAGCGGATAGTCTTACTTGGCACAACATGGTCCCAATTAGCATGAATTCTTTAATGTCTTTTACATTGCCTCAATGGAGGAGTAGGGGATTTCGTAAGTTTGCAGTCCAGGAAGGAATTCAAAATTTGCAAACATACGTGACAAGAATTTTCAATTTTATTAAGCAATCGGTTTATAATAAAATGTTTTAAATACAGAATCAGATGACCAATCAGCGGCCTTCATGATGTCAACCAAAGTCATACCCATTGAAGAGACTTTAGAAGCCATTGCCCCTCATGCAGAATGTGCACCAAAAACAGAGACATCAATACCAGCCTCAGACATGAGCCACCTGACCCGACGGGCCAGCGTAGCTGGGATGACAGGACGAAAGGGCTTCTGTAAAGCAATCAACAATTGACCCTGCATATCCTGACGAAAAGGAGCAGTACTCACCTCATAATCCTTAACACATTGAACTACGCAAAGTTTGGGATTATTGGGAAAAGATGGATAGGAAACCGAAGATGTATTACATTTAGTGCGTCTGGAAATAGCAAAAGTAACACCCTCAGATGTGAAACAGCGACCTGCCAGGTCCAGTGCTCGAACATCAGACACGCGTTTGCATGAAACAAGACATAAAATCATAGTTAGTTACGCCCAAAGTTGTTTGCGGGATAACAAAGAATTGGAAGGCCAGGCCTCCAAGAATCGCAAAACAATGGAAACATCCCAGAGGGCCACATATCTCGGACAAGGAGGTTTCGCTAGGCATATACCCTTAAGCAACTTAGAGATCAATGGTTGTTCACCCGCAGGCTTACCATCAATATGGATATGACCCGCCAAAATGGCTGAATGGAAATTATTAACCGTTCGATAAGCAAGGCCGGACAAGGCGATGGAAGCCAGAAAGTTAACAATTAGAGAGACATCCTCTGAAGCGGTTTCCACCTCCCGTTGAGCACACCAATCACACCATTGTTTCCAAGACCCTGCATAACAATTGTGTGTGTTGTGTGACCAAGCCTCGCTGATAAATTTGTTGGCGTCTCGAGAAAGGCCTGGGATGTGCCAGCATTCCCCGAAATTCACCACGCAACTAGGAGAAGTTGGCCTGACTCGATCAGGGGATGTGGATTGCCAAGAGGGTCCAGCAAGAGATTCCACTGCTGGCGAAGAAGGAGCGTCACTGCACAACTCATTTCCAGGAGAACTGGGAACCAAGCTTGAGCCCTCCACAGAGGAGTAATCAGAATCAGCTCTGAATGATAATGCTTTGTGTGAGCCAGCACTCTGGGCATCATCAGAAATGGAGGAAAGGCGTAACACAGGAGCGATGGCCAGGGTTGCAGAAATGCATCCGTGGCCAGGGCTTCCGGATCCGTCCTCCAGCTCAAAAACAGGGGAAGCTGAGTGTTGAGGCGAGAGGCAAATAGGTCAATCTAACACTGAGTCCAAACATAGGATAGAGAGCGGAACATGCGAAGGTGAAGTCTCCAATCGCTGAAGTCCCGAAGATGACGCGAGTTCCAATCCGCAATCCGATTGTTGCGACCGGGAAGATAGTCTGCAATAACTGTGATCTTCCGTTGAAGACAAAAGTGCCAAAAATCTTTGGCGATTTCCGCCAAGATCTTGGACTTCGACCCGCCCAACTTGTTGACATATCGAACCGCTGAAACATTGTCCATGCGGAGAAGAATACAACAATTGGTCTGGCGTGGTGATAAATAACAGATCGCAAAAGACCCCGCTAGGAGCAACAGGCAATTTATATGGAGAGACAATTCCTCCTGAGACCACCAACCTCCCGTTGACAACGGACCGCAATGAGCACCCCAGCCCCACTGGCTAGCATCCGACTCTACCACCACCTGCGGTGACGCTCCGAACAGGTCTCGCCCATTCCATGCTACCATGTGATGTGGTCCAGCCACCATATCATTTCCCACCTCGCATCCTCTGAAAGAGGAACCAGATCTGAATAGCGAAGGCCTTTCCGGAGATGACGGATCTTCAAACGTTGAAGCGCCCGGTAATGAAGGGGGCCTGGGAAAATTGCCTGAATCAAGGAAGCCAACAGACAGACAATCCGTGCTATTGACCTCAAAGAGACACTCTGTTTGGATAAAACTGAAGTCAATTCCTTCTTGATGGAGCGAATCTTCTGTTTGGGCAAGAGGGGTTGACATGAGAGGGAACTGATCTGGAAACCCCGAAATTCTATCGACTGAGAAGGACGGAAGACTGATTTCTGAGGATTCACCAGAAATCCCAGAGATTGTAAGAGATCGATGGATCACTCCAAATGCATCATCAACTTTTGAGGACAATCTTCCATGATCAGAATGTCGTCCAGATAAATAATTAGATGAACTACTCGGGTTTGCAAGGATTCTACAACGGGCCTCAGAAGCTTCGTGAAGCAATAAGTTGCTGACAAGAGGCCGAACGGGAGAACTTTGTATTCGAACCAAGTCCCCTGCCATTGGAACTGCAGGAATCAACGGTGTGGGCCGAAAATGGGAATTGACAAATACATGTCTTTGAGATCGAGGTGGACCATCCAGTCTCCTTCCTGAAGAAGATCTCGCAAAAGATGGATGCCTTCCATCTTGAAATGGCGATAAACCACCCCTCTGTTGAATTCTTTGAGATTGAGTACCAACGGGGACCCACCCCCTTTTTACTGGACCAGAAAGACTGCTCGCAAAGCCCTGAGGATGGCGGGAAGTCTGAAGAATTGCCCCTTTTTTCAGAAGGGAACCGATCTCTGCTGAAATTAACTTTCGATCTTGAAGGGAAAAAACTAGGGGAGTAGGAGGGTGGGACTGATGCAGGAAATGGTAGGATTCTATCTTGTAACCTTGAACAGTCTCAACACCCATGCATCGCTGGAGATCAGACGCCAATTTTGTAGAAAAAATGTAATCCTGCCCCCTAAAACAACCTCCGAAGCCGGAATCAACCTCACCTAAAGTGTTGGAATCGTGATGTCCTCCTTGATTTCCGCTGTATTGTCCCTTCTTATATTGACCTCTCCCTTTGCGAGAGGGGTAGAAGTTGGTTCTATTGTTGTATCCGGAATCCTGTCCTCCACCCTTTTGGGATTGGAATCCCCGCTGGGAATTCTGGCCACCGCGGACAAATGATTGTCCCCTGTGTCGTCCGGCCCTAGCAAAAAACGGGCGGAAGGCTCGTCTTAGGGAAGCTTGAGCCTTATCCAGCCCGCTAAAGGTAGCCACGAATTTAGTCCACTCCTTCAGGAAAGGTTGGCCAAATAACAAGCCTTGAGCCAACAGACCGGACTCGGACGAAGATAGTTCCGCTAACTTGGGGTCCAATTTAAGAAGAATGGAGAGGCGCCTTTTGCAAGACATTGCACAATTGGCATTTCCTAATTGACAAATAGCCCGTTGGGACCATTCAATCAACTCGTCCGGGTTCACGAGAGCGGAGGACTCCTTGGCCTGAAACCCCTGGTCCAAGATTTTGGTAAGAAGACCCAGCAAATCCAGCATTTTATCTTGGCAGGAATGCAATGCCCTGTCAATACCTTTTTTTGGCCCCTTTGCATACTTTTTAAGGTATGTGACCATAGTAGGGTTGACCTCCGGAGTGTCGGCCAAGTTGTCGGCCAAGTCAGGACGCGGACACTCAGACCGAAGGCGAGCTCTAACATCTTTCTCAAATGGCTGACGAATATGTGCCTGAACATATTCAGCCACAGCTGGGGACATTAGCCAAGAGGAGGAGTTAGGATGTACAATATCCGAGAGTTCGAAAGTGAGAAGTTGAGTATGCATTGGCGCATTAACAAAATGCTCCTTACGAGCTTTCTTAGAAGGCGGAGGACCATCCTGCCCTGAAGAAGAGGTCAAGGAAGTATCATCAGTATCCATCAGTGGAACTTGCCAGTACAAAGGCTCCTTGGAAGACTTACTCCCAGAACAATCAGAGGACAAAGTCTTAGCCAATTTCTTAAAGTCGGAGGTATGTGGATTGTGTGGAGACCTGGAAGAAGAAGCACGACCAGATGCAGAAGGCAACCAACCCTGTTGCATGGCGTATTTGGAAATGCGGCACTTCAAAGGTGCAATTGCACATACAAGCACTTTATTTACAGAATGCTGCACTCCCTGGTCCAGGGGCTCTACCAAATCCTGCTCCATGGAACCAGAAGCATCCTCCTCATAAAATTCATCTTCCTCATAATAGTCTTCCATGGTGTACACCAAGTGTACAAAGTTATGCCCACCAGAGGAAGGAATCAAGAATTGCAGAGGGCAAAAAATCAGGGGGAGTGGCTAAAGGCCCCAATGCAAGCCAAAGGACCCAGGAACAAACCTGATAAAAACTACATGTAATAAAAAGTGGAGGGAGGGCTTGCTGCAAACAGCCACTCTAGGCAGTGCCTATGACGATTATACAGCCCAAAGTTGTGGATTTTTATGAAAATTGGGCGTAAATGGGGACTTTTTGCAGGCTTGTGGGCAAAAGCACGATTTTGCGGTGCTTAATTCGAAGTCTCCGGTGAAAACCCGAAGTGAACATACACAATGGCCGCCGCGCATGCGTGGAACGGCCGCCTGCCGATGTAAACACAAAGAAAGGACTACGCGATGTAATCGCGTAGCCTTTCACCATCCCCAAACTCCCTCTCCACGGAATACTGGTGTGGGTGCTAAGCGCCCGAACCGGGGAGGCGAGCGCGCGCTCACCGCAGAAGGCAGAGCGTGCAGGACACAAGACACCCTCTGAGGCACAGCCACGAGTCTTGAAAGCACAGGTGGCAATCCGAAGGCAAGCAAACACAGCGCGAAGAGCGCCAAAGGCCGGCAGTCTACAAAGCTATCTGAAAAAAACGGCAGACAGCGCTAACAAAGCACAGGGAACCTGCAAAGGCAAAGCAATGAAAACAGGCAATATAAATGGAACAAAGCAACAAAGCACAATGCAAGTAAGGTAAGAAGCACTTAACTGGTTGCGGAGCAGCAAAGAAAGAGAATTTAATATTCTATGTGTCCTTTTATACTGGTGACTCTATGATCTGTCATGTGATACCCAAGTGTTCATGGGTACTGTAGTTTTTTGTTTTTACATACTGCTTCTAATTGGCTGATGAGCATTTCTAATAAAGAAATGAGAAAGCATAATCAGAGCCTCCTGTCCTGACACAGAATTATTCCGTTATCCATACTATACACTTATTGGACATTCTTGCTTTTATAGCGTCATTTAACGTATCTACCGGGATCCCCTGACCCAGCATGATTGCTGACTTAATATGCAAGGACATTAGGTATCGTATTTACTTGGGGTAACTTGGATATATTGGATTTGTTCCATCGCAAGGACCTCACATACATTTTGAATTTTTCTTTGTTTATCAGATGACTGCACTTTGATAGCCTATGTCTGGTTTTCATATTTTATTTTAAGAGTGCGATTACACTCCTTCCGGTTTTTTCTGATACTATAGCAGGTTAGTGGAGTTACAGTGGTTTGCTCTTTGTTAAACTAGATTAAATGACTGCAAGTTATATTCCATGCGGAGAAGAATGCAACAATTGGTCTGGCGTGGTGATAAACAACGGATCGCAAAAGACCCCGCTAGGAGCAACAGGCAATTTATATGGAGAGACAATTCCTCCTGAGACCACCAACCTCCCGTTGACAACGGACCGCAATGAGCACCCCAGCCCCACTGGCTAGCATCCGACTCTACCACCACCTGCGGTGACGCTCCGAACAGGTCTCGCCCATTCCATGCTACCATGTGATGTGGTCCAGCCACCATATCATTTCCCACCTCGCATCCTCTGAAAGAGGAACCAGATCTGAATAGCGAAGGCCTTTCCGGAGATGACGGATCTTCAAACGTTGAAGCGCCTGGTAATGAAGGGGGCCTGGGAAAATTGCCTCAATCAAGGAAGCCAACAGACAGACAATCCGTGCTATTGACCTCAAAGAGACACTCTGTTTGGATAAAACTGAAGTCAATTCCCTCTTGATGGAGCGTATCTTCTGTTTGGGCAAGAGGGGTTGACATGAGAGGGAACTGATCTGGAAACCCCGAAATTCTATCGACTGAGAAGGACGGAAGACTGATTTCTGAGGATTCACCAGAAATCCCAGAGATTGTAAGAGATCGATGGATCACTCCAAATGCATCATCAACTTTTGAGGACAATCTTCCATGATCAGAATGTCGTCCAGATAAATAATTAGATGAACTACTCGGGTTTGCAAGGATTCTACAACGGGCCTCAGAAGCTTCGTGAAGCAATAAGTTGCTGACAAGAGGCCGAACGGGAGAACTTTGTATTCGAACCAAGTCCCCTGCCATTGGAACTGCAGGAATCAACGGTGTGGGCCGAAAATGGGAATTGACAAATACATGTCTTTGAGATCGAGGTGGACCATCCAGTCTCCTTCCTGAAGAAGATCTCACAAAAGATGGATGCCTTCCATCTTGAAATGGCGATAAACCACCCCTCTGTTGAATTCTTTGAGATTGAGTACCAACGGGGACCCACCCCCTTTTTTCTGGACCAGAAAGACTGCTCGCAAAGCCCTGAGGATGGTGGGAAGTCTGAAGAATTGCCCCTTTTTTCAGAAGGGAACCGATCTCTGCTGAAATTAACTTTCGATCTTGAAGGAAAAAAACTAGGGGAGTAGGAGGGTGGGACTGATGCAGGAAATGGTAGGATTCTATCTTGTAACCTTGAACAGTCTCAACACCCATGCATCGCTGGAGATCAGACGCCAATTTTGTAGAAAAAATGTAATACTGCCCCCTAAAACAACCTACGAAGCCGGAATCAACCTCACCTAAAGTGTTGGAATTGTGATGTCCTCCTTGATTTCCGCTGTATTGTCCCTTCTTATATTGACCTCTCCCTTTGCGAGAGGGGTAGAAGTTGGTTCTATTGTTGTATCCGGAATCCTGTCCTCCACCCTTTTGGGATTGGAATCCCCGCTGGGAATTCTGGCCACCGCGGCCAAATGATTGTCCCCTGTGTCGTCCGGCCCTAGCAAAAAACGGGCGGAAGGCTCGTCTTAGGGAAGTTTGAGCCTTATCCAGCCCGCTAAAGGTAGCCACGAATTTAGTCAACTCCTTCAGGAAAGGTTGGCCAAATAACAAGCCTTGAGCCAACAGACCGGACTCGGACGAAGATAGTTCCGCTAACTTGGGGTCCAATTTAAGAAGAATGGAGAGGCGCCTTTTGCAAGACATTGCACAATTGGCATTTCCTAATTGACAAATAGCCCGTTGGGACCATTCAATCAACTCGTCCGGGTTCACGAGAGCGGAGGACTCCTTGGCCTGAAACCCCTGGTCCAAGATTTTGGTAAGAAGACCCAGCAAATCCAGCATTTTATCTTGGCAGGAATGCAATGCCCTGTCAATACCTTTTTTTGGCCCCTTTGCATACTTTTTAAGGTATGTGACCATAGTAGGGTTGACCTCCGGAGTGTCGGCCAAGTTGTCGGCCAAGTCAGGACGCGGACACTCAGACCGAAGGCGAGCTCTAACATCTTTCTCAAATGGCTGACGAATATGTGCCTGAACATATTCAGCCACAGCTGGGGACATTAGCCAAGAGGAAGAGTTAGGATGTACAATATCCGAGAGTTCGAAAGTGAGAAGTTGAGTATGCATTGGCGCATTAACAAAATGCTCCTTACGAGCTTTCTTAGAAGGCGGAGGACCATCCTGCCCTGAAGAAGAGGTCAAGGAAGTATCATCAGTATCCATCAGTGGAACTTGCGAGTACAAAGGCTCCTTGGAAGACTTACTCCCAGAACAATCAGAGGACAAAGTCTTAGCCAATTTCTTAAAGTCGGAGGTATGTGGATTGTGTGGAGACCTGGAAGAAGAAGCACAACCAGATGCAGAAGGCAACCAACCCTGTTGCATGGCGTATTTGGAAATGTGGCACTTCAAAGGTGCAATTGCACATACAAGCACTTTATTTACAGAATGCTGCACTCCCTGGTCCAGGGGCTCTACCAAATCCTGCTCCATGGAACCAGAAGCATCCTCCTCATAAAATTCATCTTCCTCATAATAGTCTTCCATGGTGTACACCAAGTGTACAAAGTTATGCCCACCAGAGGAAGGAATCAAGAATTGCAGAGGGCAAAAAATCAGGGGGAGTGGCTAAAGGCCCCAATGCAAGCCAAAGGACCCAGAAACAAACCTGATAAAAACTACATGTAATAAAAAGGGGAGGGAGGGCTTGCTGCAAACAGCCACTCTAGGCAGTGCCTATGACGATTATACAGCCTAAAGTTGTGGATTTTTATGAAAATTGGGCGAAATGGGGACTTTTTGCAGGCTTGTGGGCAAAAGCACGATTTTGCGGTGCTTAATTCGAAGTCTCCGGTGAAAACCCGAAGTGAACATACACAATGGCCGCCGCACATGCGTGGAACGGCCACCTGCCGATGTAAACACAAAGAAAGGACCACGCGATGTAATCGCGTAGCCTTTCACCATCCCAAACTCCCTCTCCACAGAATACTGGTGTGGGTGCTAAGCGCCCGAACCGGGGAGGCGAGCGCGCGCTCACCGCAGAAGGCAGAGCGTCCAGGACACAAGACACCCTCTGAGGCACAGCCACGAGTCTTGAAAGCACAGGTGGCAATCCGAAGGCAGGCAAACACAGCGCGAAGAGCGCGCAGAGACCGGCAGTCTACAAAGCTGTCGGAAAAAAACGGCAGACAACGCGAACAAAGCACAGGGAACCTGCAAAGGCAAAGCAATGAAAACAGGCAATATAAATGGAACAAAGCAACAAAGCACAATGCAAGTAAGGTAAGAAGCACTTAACTGGTTGCGGAGCAGCAAAGAAAGAGAATTTAATATTTTCTATGTGTCCTTTTATACTGGTGACTCTATGATCTGTCATGTGATACCCAAGTGTTCATGGGTACTGTAGTTTTTTGTTTTTACATACTGCTTCTAATTGGCTGATGAGCATTTCTAATAAAGAAATGAGAAAGCATAATCAGAGCCTCCTGTCCTGACACAGAATTATTCCGTTATCCATACTATACACTTATTGGACATTCTTTGTTTTTATAGCGTCATTTAACGTATCGACCGGGATCCCCTGACCCAGCATGATTGCTGACTTAATATGCAAGGACATTAGGTATCGTATTTACTTGTGGTAACTTGGATATATTGGATTTGTTCCATCGCAAGGACCTCACAAACATTTTGAATTTTTCTTTGTTTATCAGATGACTGCACTTTGATAGCCTATGTCTGGTTTTCATATTTTATTTTAAGAGTGCGATTACACTCCCTGCGGATTTTTCTGATACTATAGCAGGTTAGTGGAGTTACAGTGGTTTGCTCTTTATTAAACTAGATTAAATGACAGCAAATTATATTTTGCCTTTTTTATTTTGATAGATTACGTATCTCCCCTCGTACTGGGGCTTTGAATGCCGTAATGTCCTACACATCTTTCATGTTGATCCCTTCTTCATGCAGATGTTGTATTTCTATATAGGACCCTAATTCGATATTCCCGATTCATGCCCTTATGTGGTTATAATAAATAGTATCCTTATAAAGGCATAAGAATCATATCCGTATTTAGTAATAGCCCATGCAGTCCAAAGCACGGCAAGGCTACTCCCATAGACTCCTAGAAAGCACAAGGCATTCTTTAAACAAACCAAACCTCCAGCAGCCCGGGAATGCCCCCTGCTTTTGTTATGATTTGCACAAGAACTACTGGAGTCCAGAAAGAACTGTTAGTTCTTTGTGACATCTTATGTCCAACCATACATCAAACCCGGCACCTTTCAGGTATAATTATACCAACGTTGCCTTAAGCAAACCCACGGTGGTGGGGAGCAGAGCGACGTTCTACTTGTCCGAGAGCCCAGCTGTTGCCAGAGCCGAAGGAAGCTGCCCCTCCCTTTTTTGACACGCTGGAGAAGCTGCCTTTTCTCACGCCGAGAAACCCAGCTCCGGTGTTCCCAAGTCACCCTCGCGGGTTGCTGGGAGATCGAGTCCTGAGAAGCGAGATACAAGACCTCCTTCATTCTATAACCAAGGTACGGAGCTGATTAAAACCTTAGAGAGAATTCTTGATTCCGATACTTGGCAAAAAACCTAACTTAACTTAAAAACTGCAACTTACTTACTCCTTCCCACGTATTAGGCTTAGGTCAGGTACACCGGGTAGGCGTATCTTAGAAGCACCAGTTGAGTTTGTTAGTCAATGTTTTTATGTATGTATATATTTTATCCATTTTAAAGTATCATATGGCTAAGAAAACATATCAATGCTTTTACAGTATTATTTCATAATACTACTTTTACTGTACGCACTTTACTTTATAATGAGTATTGCAATTGTGGCAATTAATTACTCTTGCATGAGAAAGAAGACTGCTCAAAAAATAACACCTTTTGTTGAAAACGCCCGTCTCTCTATTTCTCTGCACTCTGGTGAAATTAAGCTTGCATGATTGACTGAGTGAAATAGCTGTCTATTGTTTTCACACGACTCTAGAGATACAATCTTTATTCTGAGGGAGCAAAGTTGTCATGTTTATGCGGTTGTCAGAAACGAATCCCTTCTTGTCTAAATCAGGACGGTTAACCCTTTCCTGAACATTCGAGAAAGTTTCTAGTGACTCTGAGCTAGCTGGCAAAACTAATGAAGTCTAATATAGTCAGTAGAGACCTAGATGACCTCAGTCCTATGTCTACACTGCTGTTTATGTTATTCCAATGCGCAGAGCCTATTGAGAATATAGGAACTATACTACACAGACTGAGGTGATTATTAATTCCTTTTTCTTTATCTCTCACATTTCTTTCGGTGTCTTCCCTATTTAGTTTTCTTTCATGGCTTATTTGGATCCAGATTATAAATTTGATTATACTCAGTAACCCAATAAGAATTATCTTTTGAGTCCCACACCTATTTTGGTGGCCCCTCTATTCACTTCTCTTTTGGGATTTACAAAAAGGTTCTCTGCCTTAGATCACTAACTTGACTATATCTGTGTACTCAATATGAATTATCTTCTGAAACCCATGAACATGTATTTCTGTTTTGTTTAGAAACCTGTCTTTGTGATTTTCCCTCAGTCACTATCTGTTTACACCTGTCAATGTTCACAATTGTAACACCGTCTGTGTAACTGTATGAGCGCCCTATTATCGTATTAAAAAATGTTCTTCTTTTGATAATATAAACATTTATTGGTGAAAAAAATATATTATCTGTACATGAGTATTGTGTGTCTTACAATATTTGAGTAGCATATTTTCTCCTTTTTTCTTGATTTTATTTTTTTAGACTTTAAGGTTTTCCTTTCTTTTTCCAAGTGGCATACCTGAAACATTGTTTGGACTATATAGTTAATTACCCCTGGTTCAGGACCTAGGGTTGTCCCTGTTGTTTGTAAGTATTGTAATCATAACCCAGGCGGAGAAGGGAGATTCGGAGAACGGGAAGGAGAAGGAGCGGGAGAAAGAGCTGCGTGTTGGGGTGAAGCACCCAATTGTGCCGGCCATTCTGCAGGAGTCTGTGCAAGAGGTGAACACAGTCCTGTGTACCTAAAGTGCAAGCCCCACAGAGAGAGTGAGATCCTAGTTTTCCTTAGCATTCCTTTATGCACATTTGTGCTGTTACATGTCTGGCTTCTTTTCAAAATCACACGGTATAGTGGAGTGCCATCATCTCATAAACTTGTGGTTTAAAATCCCAGTGTTTCTATAAAGAAGAGTGGCTGTAACCTGTGCATAAACAAGCAGGTATTGTTTGGTACCTAGTATTTGCAATTCTTTAATTAGGGCGGGAAAATACCTGCACTTCTCAGCACTGCATCGATAAAATTAATGAGAGTGCCAGGACTTCTCAGGAGTAAAGAGGTGCTCTGAAGAGTAGGTGCCCACACTCCTATATTTCCATTTGAAGCATTGAATTGCATAAATGTTGAAGCAGGTTTTGACTGTCAAAAAGGAGAACAGGATCTAACCCTAAGCATATGAAGACATGCAAGATGATCTCTCTCTGGCGCCAATAAATGTTAGATGATGTCCTACTTTTTTTTAGATGAACCAGAGGAATTGCTTCTTTATACAGTACACTCAAAGCATTTGTTAGTTCACAAAACCTAGTGGAAAGAAGGTGGCAGACCTCTTAGCCTGGATTCTACTTTCAGAAACACAAGTATGACCTAATGGGTCCGGATGGAGGCAATACAACAACAACAATAATGTAACCTACCTCCCCTGACTCATGGCATTCAATGAGGCTTATTAATGTCATGAAGAATGCTTTGTAAGCCGGCTCTTCATAGCGCCTGGTGGGCGGGGTTAGCAAGCAGCATAGTTTCAGATCTATTTGTCATAGTAATGCTCTTGAGGAGAATGATTAGGACTTAAGATAATGAAGATTACCAGTAAGTCATTAGGACAGTAAGCATTGTCTTTCATTTGTGGCCATTGCTGTGAATAAAGGAGCTCCACATTTTTATTCACAAATCTCAATTTAGCTTAAATAGTCTTTGAAGTTGCAAAGGACAGAAGCAAAAGATTCCACACAGCAGGCATCCTGAAACAAAAAACACCTAAGCAAATGTCTTGTATTGGTTTTAATCTGAGCTGGTGTTCCTTTTACAAGTGCCCCGTGGCTAAATATTAGCTGGTTTGGTGCTGTACAGCCTAACCCTTGCACTCTCACCTGAGCCCCTTCTCGAATGCTCGCCTTTTTACTATGCACATGTTAGAAAGGACAGCCTTAGGGTGGTCTTTTCCTCAATGTTTTGCCTGCCTTCCTTCATTTTTCTTATCTTGTTTCGCTGATATTAGGACCCTACACATTACCACTGCTAACCAATGCTAAAGTGCTTGTGCTTTCTCCCCTAAACATGATAATATTGGTTTATCCCCAGTTGGCATTTTTTAATTTACTTATAAATCCCTAATAAAGTGGTAACCCTTTAGCCAGGGCCTGTTAATTAAATGCTACTAGAGGCACAGGGTCAAGACTGATTTGCACATGGCCAGGTCTAAACTGGGGTGGCATGGTGAGCTAAAGAATCACTGGGCTGAATGTTTAGATTTGTTCTGCATTTCGTCCATCAATTGTGTGTCTTTTGCTTTCTTGCCCTAAGTGCTCTGGGTAGGCCCAGATGTGTTTCCTGGGCTCACAGTGCCACTGGAATCAAGCTATCCTGGCTGAAGAGTGGTGAGACCCCGAAACCGGTCCTAGGATGCTTGTTTCCGGTCCAGGGAAGACCTGGCTTGGCAGTTCAGGATGGCCTGTTCCCATGAGGCACAGGGTCAAGGCTGACTTGCACTTGGCCAGGTCTAAACTGGGGTGGCATGGTGAGCAAAACAATGATGGATTTAACCCAGATCTCTTGACTGGGGGTGAATGTTTAGATTTGTTCTGCATTCCGTCCATCAATTGTGTGTCTTTTACTAGTGCGCATGCAGCACTAATTGTGCCACCCACTTAAGCAGTCCTCAAGGTTCTGTGCATACGTCTTAGGGATCCCTGGCACAGTGCTCAGATGTTATGGCTCCTGGCTACACTTCAGATCTGGGGGGTCTCCTGGACAATGCGCTCTATTGCAAGGCTTCAGCTGGCTCCTTGATTTCAGCTGATGGTATGTGCGCACGTGTCCAACCTCCATCAAACACTATACTGGAATCTTTGGTGGTGTCCGATTTCAAGCGGAAAATTCGCTCTAGAGCATTTTAGATGCCGCAAAGCACTCTGGTTTACATTCCAGGCAGTTCCCCAAAGCAGGGCTTCAAGTATCCATGTTTGAGTTCTGCCTGTGTTCATATCCGGCAATAATTATACATTAACTTTGAAACGCGTGCCTGACTGTAAAACCCTTAAGAACAAGCATTTGCAATGCAATAGCTCTCGCATTTACGCGAGTTTGAGCTATTCACATTGCAAATGGCGATTCCCTTTACTTTTGTTTTCGTTTTTAAAACATAAATAAAAGGCATTGTAATTTATAATGCCAATAGCTTAAACTCGCCTAACTGCGAGACCTAGCGTATTGCAAATACCTATTCTGTACTCCTCTCACTACACACCCCACTGTGCAGCAATCCATTGCATTGTATTTACATGTTCACTATGTAAGACCCCCACATAGATACATACATAGGAGTTGCATGAACATTAAAGTCAGATTTAAAACAATAGTCAACTACATTACATTGTTTCAAAAACATTGCTGTACTTCTGTAACTTCATCCAAGAATACAGCACACATTTAAGGGACACCAAGTAAGTTACCCCTAATCACCACTTTAACACTGATGCTCCCTTAAATTCTCTCACGGGCAGATAAACATACTTATAAAATGCCCCTCTCTATAAAGTATTTCCTTGTTACGTATGATTCCTCTACGTATTATGCTTTATTTATATTTGCAATACTCTAACACAAAACTTTTAATTTGAATTGAAAGTTGGCTTGTCTCTCAGCAGAGCTTTTTAAATCACTTGAATAATTTATTTCCATTCATGGAATATAGATTGCTTTGTCTTCAGACCACTGAGCGGCCCTCTAGCTGAGATGAACTGGATGCTAAATGCTGCAGCTGCATCAATGATTATCGAGGGTCTCGGTAACCGAGATTTCATCTATCCAGCCAATGTGTGCTCATGATGACTGCCTGTTGGGCATCAATTTAAAAGTAGTTTAAATTTTTTATAAGGGTGCAGCTGCTAAAGGCTCCTAACATTTTTGGGAAATTTGTAAGAGTACCAAGCTAAAGCAATGAACGTCGTCTGTGTCAGATAATATTCTGCCTAATGCCTCTGTGAACCAAAATTGTTGATTACTATCCAGTGTGGTCTGCATTTGCATTGTACCCTATAGTACCTGTAGTCTTTTTTATCTCCAAATCACCACCAGTTTCTGAAAAAGAGAGTGGGGCATATTATCAAGGGCCCTTATCGCCCTTTTTCCCCTAAAGCGGCGATAATTTGATTGCCTTTTACCAAGCTGTCGCTAACACCAGTTAGCGACAGCTAGTAGGAGATAGCGAGCATCTTGGGGCCCACTTTGCATGTCAGCGATATTTATCGTTAATGACATGCAAAGTGGGCGTGCCAAGATGTTAGCGACTGTGAACAGTCGCTAACATCGCTATCTCCTATTCCCTACAATGGCGTACTTTTGGAAATATTTGCGCTAAGCCTGCCCAGAGCAGTTCTTAGCCATGTTATCCAATGGTAGGTGGATAACATGGCTAAGAGCATTGTCACGATAATGTGTGAATATCGCTGTATTTCCAGCGATATTCACGCATTTCAAATGATTTTTATAGTTTCTGAGATAAACTTTGATGATAGCAAGGTATCTCAGCGATAAAAATTGTCGTAGCGCGTCGATAACATTATTTCCGCTAACCCTGCTTAGCGATAAATATCGCTATTTCTAGGTAATATGCCCCAGTGTTCTTCAACTGGTTGAACAAAGTCAGTTTTTGGCCTTCTTCAGTGATTTAATGTGATATTGTTTTCTCTTGCTAATTTGCAATCATTCACAAACTTCCTAGGCAAACAATGCCTTGCTCTAACCACCTTCATCCCAAGGGCGATGCTTTACTACTTCGTAATTGTATGCTGTTGTGGCATGCAATTAGGCAGTAGAAAACCACGGGGCAGATTTACAATCACTGGTGCATCCCTGCATATCAGCAGGGATGTGTCAGTTATTGTGTGCCACGGCTCCACCACCATGGATGCGCCGCATTTACAATGTGGCGCACCATGGGGCAAAAACGTCACAGATGCATGATGCATCTGTGCTGTTAAAGCGGTGCATTGCTGGAGTTGCGTTGCAAGTGCGACGCAGCTCCAGCAATGCTCTGGGGGGCCATATCTTTTCAATGCTGCGTCAATCCTTACGCCTGCTTGAAGCAGGCGCAGGGTTTTGATGCAGCATGGACTCAAAAGTGAATGAGTGACATCTTGTAGATTTCACTCAGCCACTTTTGGAAGGCGTTCCAGCACCGGAACGTCACTCCCCCCGCGGAGGAACGCCTACTTCTGGTGCAGAGTTGTACAACGTGACACATCTCCCGGATGCGTCACGTTGTAAATACCCTGCAGCATGGCGCATCTTTTGCACTGCCGTTGCGTGATGCAACGGCGGTGTAAAACAGGTGTAAGGGACTTGTAAATCTGCCTCCATGTATGACTGCAATATGTACAAAGCTAATAGGCGTAAATAAAGCCATTTTCTGCTGCAGATGTACGTTTGCCGCTGTAAATGCCTTTGTGAATCGGTCCCAGTAAGTGCAATTGCACTTGCTAACTTTTTTCTTTTCTTTTACCTAACCCCTTCTCCATAACCACTCATTGAAAGGTGCTCCCTTTATCTTCTTGCCCTGAAAAGGGGATTTATTCCTCCCCTTGTTAGCAGCAAATATCTGACCTTTTTCAAATAAGGAAGGGTTCAGGGGGGAGTTTGTTAATACCTACAAATGTGTACGTTTATAGGTAGTTATACATGTGAAATTATTTTGTTGCCCTTGGAATGCCCATTATATACCGAAGGTTATAGATTTACTCACATTGAAACCTACGAGTGAATAAATCCATTTATTAGAGTGAAAGTAAATTTGGTGTACTGAAACATTTGTTTTGCACTCCTAAATTAAGCTATTTGTTTGTGTAAGTAAAAAAAATATGCATAGTTTGTCAGCAAGTCCAAAAATATATTAAAATAAACAGGTGGGGGTATATGTATTCTTAAAGTTCAGCTCGGTGTATGCCAACAACTTCCACGCAGCTAGCAGGTATGACTTCAACAATCTAAAAAACTCCTTTATTTGTATTTTTTTACTATTTTTTGCAAGCAGTTGCAACACCCAATACCAAAATTACCGGTATCAAATAGGAGCTTTTTGTAGATCTGTATTTTCACTTCAGAGTGGACAGAAAAAAAGGCTACAATAAATGTTTTGTGGGAATGCTTATTTTGAACAGTACAAACACATTTTGGGCACATGTCAAATTGAAAAATAATACTTATACATTCCCATCTTATATATCAAGTACAAAAGTCCTCCAATGGGCTGTTGATATGAGATAGCCTTGAGATCCAGATGTCAGACTGCTCTAGAAACTCTCCTTACCTGCTAACCCCGGGGCATATTATCCATAGACGGTGATAAATATCGCAATGCGCGCTTAGCGCTTTTTTATTTATCGCCATCTATCGCTGGAATTTATCACCCAGTTAGCGCATTATTAACAACGGTTATCACCGAGGCGATAAGAATTCTGGGGATTTCGCTGTTTTCCATGGAACAATGCTGGTTTTCCAGTGATAAAGAAGCCAAAAGGATGGTGGAACCTTCTTTACCAATGCACCTGACCACAATAACCAAGATAATATTATCCCTTTAGATCTGAGGAAGGGAAGAGTGTGCACACCGATATCCACCCACCATCACAATGATAGTTCTATACAGAACTTGAACACAGTTAGATTTATAAGCACAGGTGCACCACATATAGGAATTGTACAAACTAGGTCAAAAGTTTGATACAAGATAAACCAAGAATCAATTTCAAAAAACGGTTTTTATCAAAAGGGTCTTTTCTTTATTAGTTCATTAGTCAAAGAGACACAGCCGACGCGTTTCGTCCCATACGGGACTTCTTCAGGGCAAAAATTAAATGAAAAGGCTCCTTAGGTGTAGCAGCAAATCGTTAGAGATGAGCACATGCGAAGCCAATAGTTGTGTTATGTACAGACTCAAGGTATTTATAGATGCACGTTATGTTCACGAGGGAAACCCAATTTCTGTAAGTATCACGACAAACGGCAAATTTGAACTGAGCCTTATAGTAATGGCTCCGATCGGCTATCCCCTGTTCAGGACCCAATAACAACCGGGGATCCGTGGCCGACTCGCGGACAAAGAGTGATGACGAATTTGCGATCCCCCTCTTGCCTTCTCCAGTACGTATAGCACCTGGTAGGAGTTTTTGGAATTGATTCTTGGTTTACCTTGTATCAAACTTTTGACCTAGTTTGTACAATTCCTATATGTGGTGCACCTGTGCTTATAAATCTAACTGGTTTTCCAGTGATGTTCAGTGGAAAACGGCGATATGGTTGATGATAGGGCCCTGTCGTCTTAGCCCCACAATCCACCTCCCATGTCAGGTATGCCTTAGTCACGAATTTAACAGACGTTAATTCCTGCGTTAGGGCAGAGTTAGCACAAAAAAGATCAGCTCTACACCGGACATGGCCTTGTTGTAAATATTGCGAAGCCCTGTTAGCGATATTTTACACTGAAATTTTACGAGGCACGCCTACCTTGCATCTCATTATTGGTGTAAAATAAGAGGTATGGGCGCGTAGTGTTGATTTCCCCTAGCCAGGCACACACATACTGAATACTATGAGTGTGAGAATTTGCATACTTTGCTTTTGTTAAATTACGTAAAATTTTAGCAAACATTATGTAAATTACACATAATCATACGAAATGCAAATCCTTCCTTTTGTGCTGTATTTATAACAGGAAATGCTGCTAACAATTGGTTCTCCCATGTCTTCTTGCTAAACGTTTTACATCAATTGGTGCATTTGCTGTAAAATGTTACGCACATGATGTGTAAATCTGTAATAGATTAATTTCAGGAATTTCACAATGCAATCAGAATACAAGGGGGCATATTAGCAAGAACCTCGTTAACATTTTTGCCACGTAGGGGCAGGAAACTGCAGCTAAAATGGCGATACTGGGCTTGCTAATATGCATTATAGAATTCCAATCGAAGCCCAGGTTAGAAATGCCGGACATCTAACCTGGGCCTCTATTGGAATTCTATAACGCATATTACCAAGTCCATTATCACCGTTTTAGCTGCAGTTTCCTGCCCCTAAAACTGCGATAATTTTAACGAGGTTCTTGCTAATATGCCCCGAAATTCCTTTACTCATGCAAATTACATCGTGATTTTAAACTTCACCCTTGCCTATTGAACACACTGATAAAAGCATGTAAAGAAAACGTCCACAAGCAAATGACTGAGACCACACCAATTTTGTTTGAAGAAAATTATGGTTTATTTGGTAAGGTAATGGACAATTTACAGGCAATCCAAGAAGAGTTGGTGATGATAAGAACTAAACTGGACGACCAGCACCAGAAATTCTTAAAATCTTGTGTTGAGCCTTTGGCGGTTCACCACACATCTGGGCCACTTAGTCCAGGAAAATGACCTACACACAGAGGTGGAGAGTGCCAACCAGCCTCAGTCAGAGGCACCATCGTAGAGCAGCAAAAATAAGTGTTTCAGGCAGTCGCCTTTCAGCACAGAACAAGCTGTGATACAGAATAGCTAACTTGCCATCTCACAATGAAAACACAGGTATACTGTGCAATCCATCATTAGAAACTTTAATACAGGCTTGTTATTTATTGTTTTAGATCAAATTAGCATAGCACTTGGAAATAGCTCAAGGGTGTTAGGATGTTAGGATACTAACAACTCAATAATTATGTTAGAAATGTTCTTGTTGTTTTTGGGAGAAATGCTTAAATGCATTCCTTTATACAATCTTTGTGGTCACCATCCATATTTTATGCACTAGGGTAAGATAATAAAATAAACAATTTAAACAACATTTCTGAATCTTGAGTGTGCTGTTACTTACGAAAGAGGGCTTGGATCTAGTTTAAAGCACCGTGATCCCAAGGTATCAGTGGTGGCTGGTGGAATTTTAAACTGGTGAGGCATATGCAGAACAAATCAACGTACGCGAGTCAGCGCATCGAGCAAGGCCGACTGCAATAAGGGAAGTCATAGGGGTTCTCTCCCCGTGAAGTAATACAAAAATAATTATTATCTTTTTGGTGCCATTTTCAGTACTATATCTGTGATAAATGAACTAAAAATTCAGTTCTTCTAGGCATTCATAAAAGAAAACCCATACATTATTTCAGAGAATTTCTGGGTTGCCAAGCAAGTCTGACTTCTGTAGAAGGCTAGGGTACTAAGCCAGACTGCTTTGGCTTTACCCTTTCCAATAGAATACACATAACATAGGTGCATAAAGGTCTACAAAGAAACACACTTGAAATGTTGTTCCTTCCGGAAATGCAGGCTGGCCACTTCCTTTTCTACATTAGCTATTCAATGTTTACAATGCTTATTGTCCAATAATTTTTATGAAATATATTAAATAGCTAATAAGTATAAGAAATATCCATCCGAAACAAACATTTAGTTTTTAGGAAATTAATAAAACCTTTGTATTTTTGAGCAAGGCAATTTTGCAAAATAAAAAATGTAGTAAATATTGTACTTAAAATAGTTCATATAGCGCTCTGAAGCCCTTGGGTCCATCAGTATCTTAGAAAACCACTAAATAAAAATAATTTATGAAATGAGTCTAGTGTGCATTGCTTAAAATATAAGAAATATCCATTATTTTATTTTTAAATACTTTGCATGTCACTCTCAGGCCCTTGTGCCTGTCAGTACAGTAGAAAATGGTTACATAAAAATAAATTATGAAAATAAATGCGGATTTTAAGAAATATCTCTTCAAAACCAATATGATATTTCTAAACACCAACAAAATTATTTTAAATAATTATATGTAAATACTTTGCATGTCACTCTCAGATCCCTTTGTTAGCCAGCACAGCAGAGAAAACAGTTAAATAAAAAGAAATCAAATAAATGTACATTTTAAGAAATGTAAAAACAAATATGATACTTTTAAACACAATTTAAAAAAATTATATTTAAATACTTTGCATGTCAATCTCAGGTTCTTGTGCCTGTCAGTACAGTAGAAAATGCGGTCCTGACATGGAAATTGGGATGCCACCACCACGGTGGCGGTGGGATCCCGCTTATATTGCATTGTGCGGGAGGTGCTGTAAGCAGCACCTGCCACAATGCAATATATACATATTGCGCATTTGTATGCATAATGTGGCAGGCACCGCGTGGTGCCTGCCACATTGTGCAGGTAAATAGAGGGGAGTCCCATGGGTACCCCCCAAGTGAACCCCCAACCCCCCAACCCTCAAAGGGCCCCCGAAAGTGATCTCCGCCTGGCTTTCCATGGTGGAATGTCTGCCATGGAATGCCCTGCACCAGCGCCCATCATTATATGGATAGCGGTGTGTTGCAAACACAACCACCATGAACTTTGGGTGTTCTAGGAGTTATGAAAAGTGCTCAAGAAACAATACACTGTTATATTTCTATTCAACGTATCCTCTCTGGGTGCTCACAATGTGGGAGAAAAAACACCCAACCTCTCCCTGCGTACTCATACGATTAGACATACATTGAAAATCCACAACAACTGGAGCACACCAATTATAATAGCTTCAAATTGCTTCAACAGTCAGTTGAACAAACAAACAATTATTCAAGATTTCCCAAGATTCGTCTTCTTTTATTTCTTTTCCAATCCCAAACCAACGCGTTTCGCCGAGGTTAATGAACACCTATCGGCTTCCTCAGGGCTGGAAATGATACAAAATGTTTCTGTCTTAGCATTTCATAATTATTTTCCATGAACATTTCTATAAATATGAGAGAATAGAGTCCCACACGGCCCATGGAAAAACCTGTGCATCTTTAAATTTCAATGATATAGTGACATCATGCAACTGTCATCCTATCATTTCATTTCAACTTAAAATGTACATGACTTCTTAATTCAGTGAAAATCTATATTTCAAATAAAGAGACATAGCAGTGACTCGAATTGAACACTAATCAAAACATGCAAAAGCAAAATTGTGAACAGCTTCATTGTGAGATTGCTTAAAAACTCTACTTATAGCCCAGAGCTTAAATTCCTATATTTTTGTATTGTTTTACCTTGTCTTCATATATTTCCGGCCTAAAGAGAGAAACATTCCCTTACTTTTAAGTATCAGCATGAGGCAAAGACTTCTGATCACGTTTACGTGATTTACTCGAATTTCAGTTTTCATAAAACTGAAGTTATCCTACCTTATATCTTGGGGAGGTTGCTCTTTAAACTATTTGCTGCTAAATTCCGGTTGGAGTCAAAAAGTTATTTTCTGTACCGTTATTTCTGAAAGAATATATAATACATGGCTCTGTTTCAAAACCTATTATTCACCATCCATTATATTAACCTGTCTTTTAGAAAGCCACAAAAAAAAATTATTATTCAACTCCAACTGTTCTTACCTGCACTGATAACTTTGCTAGTTATTTTCCTAGTCCTGTTGCCTGTTCCTAATAGAAGTTATATTCTTATCGTGGTGATTGCCTAAAAATAATCATTAGCATTCAATTATTATCCCGTTCCTTTCCCCTATTTATTGCAACACAGGAGCTTCACCTCCATGCCCATTCCAATCGTACCTTATTTAACGGCATTGCTCCATATCCCCTTGTATTTCAAAATGCTGCCCTCGTATCTCGCACCTCTCCCTGTCAAAAATAAATGTGTGCTTTTGTTTATTTCAATTTATGAACCACCCGGAGTTAAATCTATCTTATTAGAAAGCCACACCCGCTCTAATGCGAAACTCACCTCTCTCACAGTGCTGGCGTCCCGTGTTCAGGCAACAACGCCAATACTTCCTACTTCCGTTATATTCTTTAACTCGAGTAACGTGAAGATAGAGAGCGGACTTACAACTGGCGTCTATGCTTAATCGCCATCTTTAAAGTAAGTTCGTTTACTCGTGATATTTCCTCATATAGATATTGCCACAAAAATTTGTTAAACATCATATAATTAATATTAGTAAATTCTAGTCCATCTTTCTGAATAATTTCTAAAATATTAGCCACGAACCCTCCAATATGAATCCTCACCCCATATCTTGGTCCCTTTAAACTTTCCTTAGCTAAGAGCTAAAAAACAGACTTTTTTCTCGACTCAGTCACCATCTTTGAAGGGGATTCACTATATCACATTGGAAGTAAATAGTACATGCCTCTTATTATTTCACGCTTTATTATCATGACTTTCTATTTTTCTGGACATTTAGCTACCCATTAATAATTCTCAGTCCCCTAATCACCATATTGGGGCTGATGTTGACCCCTTAATTATTTCATCATATTGATTAGGTTTGCGAGTATCACTATTATTAACCTCTTAATCCCCCAGAAAAAATTCTAGTTCCCAGTCATAATTTAAGCCGTCCTCTACAGCTCGCAAACACATAATCCATTTTGCCTCTTGCCGTCTTAATTTCAGTTCTCTGTTTCCCCCTCGGCGATCACTATATACATGATCTATTCCATAGAATTTAAAGCTCTTACTCTGATCCTGCTTATCACATGTATTCAAATGTTCTGCTATTGGATACCGCATATCATTGTTTTTCACGGCTCTCAGATGTTCACCCATTCTAGACACCACCACCATATCTGAGCCCTTTTCTGCCCTGTTGCCTGTTTGACCGGCGGAAAACCGGCGGACGATCTTTCCTTAGGATCTTTCCGTCCGCCGTGGTCCCCACGGCCATCCTAATTTGGCAGGGGGAATTGGTGAGCGGGTGGTGGTAAATGGTGGGCAGATTGCCACTGCACACGGGCGGTGGCGATCCGCCCGCCATTCTAATAGACCCCTAAATGTTGTACATTTAAAGAAATATACTCTCATAACCAACATATTTTTAAACACTAAAATAATAATAAAATATGAAAACAAATATATATGAATTCACAAATACGTAAACATGCATATATAAATACATATCAACTGTATAGGAGTTGTATGAATATTAAATGGAATGAGTAAACTGCCAACAGTACTTCCTAATGTTATCAAACAAAACAAACCAAGCTATAAACACCTGAAACAATCATCACACATCAGATTCATATTTTCTATTTATATAGATAGTTTGCTCTCTGATCTTTAACACCTTGGGTGCTAAGCAGATCCCCCTCCTGTGCTGATATTTACAGAATCCCCTTTTACATGACGAGCTCAGCTCGTCATGAGCGCACGAGAGGTGTACCTCATGACGAGCTGAGCTCATCATGCGCATCGAAGGGGTTAATATGAACAAACTTTTCAATTGGTCTTTTGTTGAATTCTAGTATTTACTTTATTAGCTCTTTTTCCATTGAAAGCATAGCAAATGCATTAAGTCTAGCTTGAGTCATTGTGTTTCGCAAAAACATTTTTTCCCTCTTTAGTGTGGAAAAACATTGCTCAGACTCTGCTGTCATGGGTGTAGTAATGACAACGCTTAAAAGATTTATGGTTTCAGAAAAAGACTTCTCTAAGTTGTTTTCACACAAAAAGCGAAATAAAGCCATGGCACCACCAGTAGCCTGACGAAAGGCACGTCTTCCATACAGGACTGAAAGTGCTGTATGCAATCTGGCTTTGTCTAACATAGGATGGGCTTCTATGGTTTCTGTGAGTGCCTCAGCTTGGAAAGATTTGTCATGTCTTTCAAAAAAGTCACTTCGGAATATTGTTGCACTTACACATTGCTTTATGAATGCAAAACGCTCTCTGGCATGGACCACAATAATGTCACAGACTTCTTTTGCTTCCTGGGCCAAAGTATTTATTTGCAGTCTCTGGTTTACAAATGTACATTCTTGTGGCAGTGTAGAATCCAAACTGTCAATGGATTCTCGTACTTTGGTGATGCTTGTCACAAAGTCGCTTTCTGGAGAGACACAGTGTCTATGTCTCGCTTTTGCAATTGATTATATAAAATGTCTATGTGGGGCATTATACAGTGAAAAAGAAACAGAAAGAATATAAACTCTCTATCTTCTTATGTATGTATATGTATGTATAAATTATTTTATAGCGCGCTCCGTTACTGGAGAGTATCCTGGCGCGGGTAAAGGAGAGGTAGACAGTAAGACATACAAGAAAAACTTAACTTACACTCTTGAACAGATGAGTTTTCAAATGCTTTTTAAAAACAGCCACTGAGGACATAGATCGTAGCTGGAGAGGGAGAGCATTCCAGGCCCGGGCCCCGATCACTGAAATCGATTGGCCACCAAGTCTTGCTCGTTTGAAGCGGGGAAGATACAATTTGTACAGGGTGGAGGATCTGAGGGGACGTGCAGGAACATAGTTGGTAAATCTCTTCCTCAGATACAGGGGGCCTTGATCATGGGAGGCACGAAACGCAAGCACCAGTGATTTAAATAGAATGCGTTGAGCAACCGGAAGCCAGTGGAGTGTGCGCATCTCAGAACGAACGCTCTTCCATCTCGGGATGTTGAACAAGAGTCGGACTGCCGCATTCTGGATAATTTGAAGGCGTTTTACCAAATAGGCCGGGATGCCACTGAATAATGCATTTGCATAATCCAGCCTAGCCAGTATAAGTGCTCTAGCAACCGTCTCCTTAGCATCCCTAGGGAGCAGAGGGAAGAATTTGCGGAGCATTTTTAGGGTAGCAAAACAGGTACCTGTAAGTTTTTTAATATGGACCTCAAATTTGAGATCCTCTGTGAACCAAATGCCGAGGTTTTTTGCTGGTCTCATCATCTCTTTTGGGCAAGGAATGTTTGGAGGCCACAGTGAGTTCTTAAACGAGGTGGGGAAGGAGCCATAGAAAAGTACTTCAGATTTTTCCTCGTTGCATTTCAACTGGGCCTGTGTTAACCAGCGAAATACAGCGGACAAGCACAGATGAACTACCGATGTATCCAGATTATCATCCGGCCAGGTAAACAACAGTTGGGTATCATCTGCATACCCTATTATCTTGGCCCCAAACTGTTCTGCCAGAAAAACCAGGGGGGTTATGTAGACATTAAACAGCAGGGGGCTAAGAGTAGACCCCTGCAGCACCCCTGTAAGCAATGGCTTAGGTTCAGAGGCGTGAGGAGGCATCCAGACCTGCTGAGTCCTATCGGACAGAAAAGAAGATAGCCAATCTAGGACAACCCCCCCAATACCAATGGCCGACAGCCGGCGGAGAAGGAGCTCATAGGGGACGGTGTCGAACGCGGCAGAGAGGTCCAATAAAATTAGGACCGCTCTGCCACCTCCGTCCAGACATTCCCGAATTGACTCAGTCATCTCCACCAGCGCCGTCTCAGTGCTATACGCCGCCCTGAAACCAGATTGAGCGGGATGGAGGGCATTGGAGATGTCAACAAAATTCTCCAGTTGCTGAAGGACTACCTTCTCACAAATTTTCGTAAGTGCCGGAAGAAGGGAGATGGGACGGTAGTTCCCAGGAACCGACACGTCCAGTCCAGGTTTCTTCAGAAGCGGCAGCAGCTTGGCCTGTTTCCAAGCTGATGGCACCTCTCCAGTGGCCAAGGAGAGGTTAACTATCTGCGTGATCTCAGTGCAGACTGTTTCCGCCACCTCCGACAGCACCCGGGCCGGGCACGGATCGGCTGGGGAGGCAGACTTCAGGGACTGGAGGAGAGGGAGGACGGTACACTCCTCAATTTGCACAAAGTTCGTGAAGTGGTGCCCTGAATTTGGACATAATGAAGGGTCCAAATCAGCAGCAAGGTAGTCGGCTGGGAGGGCCGCTAAAAGGTCCTGCTGAATCCTTGTTATTTTCGTAATGAAAAAAGAGGAAAGTTCCTCACACCATTGCGCAGAGGACGGGAGTGGAACAGCATCAGCCACAGGGGACATAAAACTTTTAACAATAGAGAAAATCTCTCTGCTATTGTTATCAGCCTTGGCAATGCGCCCGCATAGAAATTCCCCTTAGCTACCTTGATGGCTGTATAATAATCTTTCTGGGCGAGTCGCAGAGCGGATTTAGCCTCAGAGCTATAACCACATCTCCAAGCTCGTTCCAATTTTTTACACCCCAGTTTCCGTTCTCTCAGTTCCGGGGAGAACCAAGGTTGGGAGGGAGAGCGCCTAGCTCTGCATACCGTACTTTGCTTAGTAGAGGCGATAGTCGCCTCCCGAGCCCACTCATTAAACTCACATACTGCTACGTCTAAACATGAGTTAAGTTTTGGGCGGGTGCTGGACAACGCCTGTCTGAACTCAAGTACATTAATCTTTTGGGGGTGACTGATGAGAGATGGAAGACTGGGTTCGGGCAATTCCCACATGAATCTGACCAAATCATGGTCCGACCATGTAGTCTTTTCCACAGTAACCGACTGAATGGGAAAATTAGAGCAAACCAGGTCGAGTAGATGACCACCCGCATGCGTTGCACCAGTGACCCATTGATTAAGCTGAGCAAGCTCGAGGATTTCACCAAGTCTTCGGGCTTCTGGGGCGTCCGGAACATCCATATGGATATTTAAGTCGCCGACCAGCAAAAACTTGGGAAAGCTTAGGGCACGGGGCACTATATAATCTTCTAGGGAATCCAAAAAATAGTTAGGCTGGCCCGGTGGCCTATAGATTAAAGATCCGCCCACGGTAAAATGAGGAGAAGTTTTTATGGAAAAATGAAGAACCTCTGCCCTGGCATCCGCAATCGGAGGCTCAGAGGTGAAGCTCCACCACTCCCTAAAAACAACTGCTATCCCCCCCCCTCTACCTAAGGGGCGATCAACCCTAGCTATCTTGAAACCCCTGGGGACAGCACTGGGAGCGGAAGTGTTAGTCATCCACGTCTCCGTGAGGAACAATACATCCAGCTGACCCTCCCCTAGTAATTCAAAAATGTCAGAGGCATGCCTCACCGCAGATCTGGCATTGATCAAACCCGCCCTGATGTTGGGGGCAGGGGCGTTAATGACCAGATGTGAAGGAAGGGAGGGTTGGGGAAAGAAGCCACAGTGATGGCATGTAGCCAAAACACCAACAGGGACTACCCGAGGGCAGGGAAGACCTTTAGCAGGGGGGGCCAGACTCCACAGGTCACAGCGCGAGTACCTGCGTTTCTCTAGCGAGGGGATCCCAGGAAGGCGCCGAGCAGTATGGCAGGCCCTGGGCCCGTCCGAGGCACGGACGGGCACAGACGGGCCCTCCTTTGGCGCTCCTTCGGCGCGCAGTCGGCGCGCCCGCTGCACGCGGCCGCTGCGCGCCCTATGGGGGACCATTATTTAGCACACAAGCCCCTCCCCGAGCTGGACCGCTACCTCCCGACCAGCCAGGGACCGGGCCTCACTCAAGATGGCGCCGCCCGACCTGTCCCTCCACTACAATCGGCACAGAACAGCCGCGGTGGACCAGGGCACAGGGGAACTGGGAAACAGTGCAGGTATTTAAAACGATTTCAATTTAATTAAAAAAATACATACAACACAATTCGTCAGGCAATTGAGTGTAAGGAAGTAAAAATGGATTTTTTTAAATAGCGCTACAGCTATAGTGCAGCAAAGCGAGTGAGCAGAAGAGTTAAACTCGCAGTCTGCTCGTCTTTTCTCCAGCAGCGTTTCTGAGTGCTGCCACCACAAAGATCAGCCATAGATCAGCCACAAGATCAGCTTATGTTCTAGTAAATTCCTTAGCTTCACATATAGTATTTGACTTTAAATTGCCACTGTTTGCAACGGTTGACATGCATTCAAGAAGATCTCTGTATTCATCAATTATGTTTATTGCTCGAATATTGAAGTTCCAGCGAGTTGCAGACCCTCTTGGAAGTCTTCTTGAAAGTATTTGTTCAAGAATATCAGTCTTTTTCAGGGAACCTGCACAAAATGCTGCTATACCACCAACCTCTGAAAAGAAAATTTTAACTCTAGCTATTTTGGAGGAAGCCTGTTCCCTTATTAGGTTAAGTTGGTGAGCATAGCAATGATTATAATGTGCATTTAGGTAAACATCCCTGATTTTCATTTGCACCCTACCAGTTGCACCACGCATGACGCTGGCACCATCGAAGTTTAAACAATTTAAATTTAAACAATTAGCTTTCAGGGAGAACAATGTTTAATTAATTAAGAATGACTATGGCAGTGATTTTTGCAGATAAGTCTTTAGATGTGTAAAACAATAAAATCTTTTAGCTACCTTTCAATTTTCCTCAATGTAGCGGAAGACCAGAACTGACTGTGTCTTAGTAGAGACATCAGTTGTATTGTCAGATTGGATAGCTACATAATCAGTGCTTCTGAACTGCTGTGTAATATATTCTCTTATTGCTTCCAGCATATAGTCCAGCAACTCATTCTGAGTAGTTTTAGAACTGTCTTTAAACACTGTGGCTGTTTTTAGATATGTTTCAATAGCACTATCAATGCTGGAGACAAAATCAACAAGGCCACTGAACACGCCAGGATTTAGAAACTCTTCAGTTTCATCATGCCTCGTAATGCCAATTCAAAGGCACTACAAAAACTTAATACAGTCAATCAATTTTGATCAAATGTATCGATTTTTATCCACTTCTGCATTATGTTTTCTTACTCCCACATGGTATGCTTCGTTCAATTGCTGTACACTGTATGATTTTCCAAAAAGAGATAATTTCTAAATATTTGTCAAATGGGATTTACAGGAATCAGTTTTTTTTTATGCCAGATGCTTTAGGTCAGTAACTCCTATTTTTGTCTAGGTAACTTCCCCTCCAAACAGTAAGCAAGGGAAACAGAATAAAGAATTTTTAGAAGCGCTACCAGTAAGACATTCTATCCTTTGCAGACTGCTCACTTTTAATTTCAGGTTTATCAGTTCCTAACGTTTTCACTTGCAGTTTATCTGCATGTGTCAAGCCCAAAAAAGGGTTTATGAGTAAACTGTCAACTGTGTTCATTGTGTCCAGTAATAGATCAGACTGGAAATAGAAAACATAACCTCCCTCGGTTGAGGACAAAAACTATATTACGCAAAATACTGATTAAACACTAAAATGAATTCTCATGCACACAATAGTAACAACAATTAGTCAACCATCCTCAGTCTGACAGGAATGCAACTGCAGCAGCATGTACAGCTGTACCCCAAGCGATATAGCCTTGTAACTATTTCAGAATTCCTCCTGGGATCCTGTTAATAACTAAAATATGATGTAAGCCTTGAGACTAGGGGCCATTGCATGCACAACACCAGTGGCGATTCAAAATTGAGCATGTAAATTCAGTGATCTGCCTAGAAGGGTTTATTCCAATTATGGGATCCTTGAATTGCTATTATAAGGATGCAATTACTATATTTTAGGAGTAAACCTAAAACAAAGTACTTATACATTTGGACTTGACTTTAGATGGCAAATAATACAAAACGTGTTGAACATTTTCTTAAAAAGCATAAGACTCGCATTGAACAATACCCTTTAAAAGAGTTCTAGGCAGATCTCTGATATATCCAGTACCCGACTGAACCAGGCACAGCATTATAAATGTATATTTTTCCAATGAAGAGTTTAACATTGCAGTTAGACTATTTCCAAATTCAAAAAATATTTGGATGGAGCTATTCTACACACAAGACAGACTATATTTACATCCTATAGACAGTGCTAGTCATTTGGCTGACCTACCAGCAAAACTAAGTGAGGTTAATTTGGCCGACCTACCAGCAAAACTAAGTGAGGTTAAAGGGGCGAGTCCAAAATTGGGAGGTAATCATGTTTCGTGCCTATTATTCGCGGATGATCTAGTGATTATGGACCTGACACAGATAGGCCTCCAGAGGAAATTAAACATGTTCAATGAATACTGTCGGAATAAAAAGTTAACAGTGAACATGGATAAAACTAAAATTTTATGCTTCGGTAGGAGTAAAACTAGCTTCCTGTAGTATCTGGATACAAAGCCACTCGAGAGGGTGAACGAATACAGATACCTGGGAATCTGGTTTATGAGTAACCTTAAATGGTATACCCATCTGGAGGCTCTCAAAATGAGGGCATCTGCCTCTGTGAAGGGTCTAAAAAGATTTAATAGTGTGTACGGAGAAAACTCAGATAGGCCGGTCATAAAAGCCTACGTAGCAATGGTCCCCCCCCCCAATTCCTGTATGGGGCAGAAGTGCTCTATTTAAGTGGGAAAAAAGGGTGGGATAAAGAGGAGGGAAATATTTTTAAAAACCTGTTCTCTTTGCCTAAATCCTCTATGGTACATGCTGCAAGACTGGAGCTGGGAATTACCTCCTGGGCAGTAACTGCCTGTATGGCACTAATCCGCTTTTGGCAGCGCCTAGGGTCTGGAGAGCACTTAAAAATTTCACAGTGGTGTAAAAGTGAAATTGTCGCTAGCGAACTGACCTGGGCGAAAGAAACAAGAGCCGCACTAAGTGAAGCCTATGGTGTGTTGGGTTTAAAACTATGCCAGGAACTCGGTCATCCACGTATAGCTAGGAAGGAACTGAGGTCACTTGGCACCGAGACGTCCCGCACATACGATAGAGAGTACCTCTCGCAGATAGTTTCGGTGTCGTATATGACCCTGGCCTGGGAACTTAACCAACAGTACCCCTACTTAGACAGATTGCCCAGCTACCGCCTAAGATGTGAGGTCCTAAAAGTGCGAATGGGGATAAACCCCTGCTATGGGAACAAGGAAGCCAAAAATTTTATGTTGAATAATAATGGAACCTGTACTTGCGGGTTGGGTACCCACTGCGATATTGTACATATTTTACTAGACTGTATGATGTTTTTAGATTTACGAAAAGAAATTTTATGCCCGATTTTTTAAAAATACAGGATCAGAAATAGGATGTAAGCTGCTAGCTTTATAGCTGAAATGAGGTATCTAGATATTGCTTGTGCTATGGGGAAATTTTTGTGTAAAGTCAAGTTGTTCCTAAAGTGTTCAGAGAAAATATCTTATATGGCGCTCATGCGGGGAGGATGAGCCTGTACATGTAAAGGTTAACGTTATGATTTGGAACCTTTGGAATTGATTTGATGCTGATGGAAATTACCTGACTTAATTACCCCTAGGGGTATTTTTGTATTTAGTACGAAGGAATGTACTATTTTATGGGAAGTACAAATGCCATGTTTTTAATATGATCTTGTTTAAGTTTTAACAGTAATTTGATGTATAGGGTATACTTTTAAGGTTGTAATTAACCAAATAAAGTTTTCTTACTGACTGACTGACTGACATATCAGTGATCCTATTACTAAATGGATAGGGGTCACACTGTCACAACACATTAGACATATTTTATATAACCTACTCACTGTACATACTCTGTGTGCATTAAAAATATGGTGGGGAAAAAAGTAGATTAAAAAACATTGGTGTGAAAAATATTGTTGACTGAATAAAAAGAATGAAAATAAGTAGTGGCTTCCATGCATTATACAGGAAACATAAGTGTACTGGTAGCCAGGGTAGGGGACATCCTCCAAAGTAGACAAGAGTATTTAAAATGAGGTGGGGTAAAGGGTCAGGAGACATGGGGTGGGCGTCAAATTCTGTTCCGCTCGCGGAAATTGTGAATTTGAGTAATAATAATCTTTATTGATTGGTTTAAAAAACCATTTACAATTTACAACATGACGAAAATTAATTAATAGAAATGGCCGTGATAAACGTTTTAAATCAATTAATTTAAAATGACTTAAAATTCGTGGGGCCATTAAGATCTGATAATGTTCTGATACAGTACATAACTCTGGAATTCTTGTAGTCTCTGATTTGGATGTTGTATCTATTAACTCGTCATCTCTGCTATGATGGGGAGACTTTGGATTGAAGTGTGGCTTCAAGGAGTTTTAATGCTTTATGGACAAATTTCGAAAGCCCAATGTTTAGCATGGTGTTGTCAGGGTTGAGGGCGGCCATTACTGCTTGGCTGCAAGATCGAACTCCCAACATAATACATTGGCCTCGCAACAGTGACCGTCTGGCTGTGAGCAGTGCAGAGCATGCACAGATGATATGTTCCATTGTTTCTGAATGGTAGCCACACAATCTGCAATCCGTGCTACTACCCGGCCGGCGCCATTCTGGGATGTTCTTCAGAAAGGGCCATTCTCCCATCCTCAGGGCTATAAACTTGGTTTTCCAATAAAGTGCATATGTGCTTGACAAGTAGAACGGCTGAACAACCACTTTAAAATTTGCGATTACAGCCCAGGCGTGTCTCCTCTTTGAGAGTATCGCCCTGTCCGAGTGAAAGGACCACAATCTAACGTTTCTTTTGATGACTGACTTTAGCACCGGAAGAGATGGATTTATGTCCCAGAGCTCTTTTGCGCCTAGTAACTGTAGGCTGTAATCCAGGATTTGCCGATGCTTGTGGCTGGTCTGATTTTTTTGTATTCCCTGCCAGAGTCGGGCGTCCAAGGAATCCTCCCCGGGCGTGGCGCAGTCTATGACACAGTTTAACAAATGCACCTGCCTCCACTCCATGTGGTCTTGGAGTCCCAATTCAAGTCTCACTTGAGCTGGCGAGGCAGATTTTGGCAACCCAAAGGCTCTTTTAAAGATTTTTGTTGTTAACTTGTTTATTAGTATACTGGTTGTGCCCTTGGTGACCTCGTGTCCGTACGTCAGGGAGTTGTTTACTTTGGCTTTCATTACTTTCAGCATGGGTGTTAGGCTAGGACCTAGTAGCTGTTTAGCCAATTTTGCAGCGGCCACCTCTAGCGACAGAGCTTTGATTTTTAATGCTTCGTTGTGCTTGATAAAAGAGCCTCTTGCATCCAGAAAGATGCCCAGATATTTGTAACTGGGGGTTAAATCTAACTTTGCTTTGTTGAAGTACCACCTTTCTGTTGGCATTTTTTGCTCCCCAAAAGAGATAGTTTTGGTTTTTGACAAGTTAAGCTCTAGATGGTTTCTTGTCGGGTAGCAATTCATCCAGTAGCCTCTGGAGACCCACTTTGTGTGACTTATAAGCACCAGATCATCGGCGTAAAGCAAGTTGGTGATCCGAGTCCCGTTGAGTTGAGGAGGATGGCCCTTTATGCTGTCGAGAGCTGGCGAGAGATCGGATATAAACAAATTGAATAGGAGTGGGGCCAATACACAACCTTGTCTGATGCCGGTTTCAGTTCGGGTCTTCCTGGAAACATGGCAGCCTTCGCCCAGCTTGATTCTTATCCACGTTTCCGTGTGGAGTTGAATTATTGCCTGAAGAAGAGGATGTGGTATGCCCCACGATTTTAGTTTCTGCCATTACAGGCCCCTGGGCACACGATCGAAGGCTGCTTTGAAGTCTACAAAGCAGCAGTGCAGCTGGATATGTTGGCAGGTCGTTTTGTCCATCAAGACGGTTAGCATTACCAAATTGGTTGTCGTACCGGTATTAGCCACAAAACCCAACTGGTTAAAAGGAAGGCGCAGGGTTGATTTGGTCCAAGCCTGTAGCTTCTCCAGTAGAATATTTGCAAAGTACTTAGACTCCACGTCAAGAAGTGCTACCATTCGGTCATTTTTGGCTCATTTATCTTCCCGCCTTTGTAGATTGGGTGAACGACTGCACCTCGCCAAGATTCTGGGACCGTGTTGTTTAGACTGCAGTAGAGAAATAAAGGAGTCAAGTATTCTGGCAATAGTCTGACATCAGATTTGAACATAGCTTGAGGGAGGCCGTTCGGTCCTGGGGCTCCTTTGGCTCTGGCTTTCCTTATGAAGCTTGAGATCTTGTTTTTTAAGGCATCCAGCGACACTGTTGCCTCAGGTGAATTATCACTCCATTTCATCGGTTCCTTGTGTGTCAGATCTTCAAATGGAGTGTTTACAGGCTGAGCCCTCCTCGAGTTCTCCAGTCTCGAAAAAAATCTCATGGGGTTGACAGGGCCAGCAGAATCGGTGCAAGCTTCATTTTTGTTGGTGTCTCTGAAGTGAAGAGATAATAACTTACTCCAGACTGCTTCGCTTATGTTTGCACTACCATATCCACTTGCACTTTGTTTACTCCAATTTACGAGAGACCAGAATTGCTTCGGGTTAGGATTTTTACTTTCATGGATAAGTTTCAGCCAGAATTGATCCGAGGCCGCTAGTTTTTCCTTTTGTGTGGCGATTCTGAAGGCTGCTTGAGCTTGCTTGTAGTTATTGAAGTAGGTTTTATTTTGCATTGGGTCTTTCTTGATTGACGGAGTGCTCGATTCCTCTCGGTTTTTAATTTCCTTGTGGCTTTTGAGATGTAAAATTGATTTGGTTTCTCGGGCCCCTCCTTATTGGAAGTTCATTGAGAAGGAGATTTGTAAGAGGGGTCCAGCCACTAACAACATGAGTGTTTAGCTCTAGAGAATTATGTAATAAGGCTCTGCTTTTTTCCATCAGGGATGGGGCCGATGAATCTGACCACTTTATCCGCTTTAGGTCCTCTGTGTGACTGCCTGAATGGGAGTGGGCCAGTTCTTGATGATGTGGGTTGCTAGTGGAAAGTGTTATTATTTGTGCCCGGTGATCGCTCTCTCCTTGTGGAGCATTTTGATAGTTCTTGATCCAGGGCAATTTTTCTCTGCTCCATAGGGTAAAGTAAAAAAACAAAAGGGATCTGCCATCTGACCGGGTCCATGCGGGAGGGATGTCAGAGGAAAAATGCCCATTCAATAAGGTATATCCTAGGCTGTAGAACTGCATTACCACATATTCACCCAATGTTGATGATTTGTTCCCAACAGGTATTGACTGGGATGCAAAATGTGAAGGAATTCTTGGGGGGTCCAGGCCTGTGTCGCCGGCAAGATTGCAGTAGAGATTAGTGTTGAAGTCACCTGAAATGATACTTGGTATACTGCCATACATGCCAATTAGGTCGCCGATGGAGTTGATCAGGCTGTCCATTTAAGATTTTTTCTTAGTGGTGCAGGGGGAAATATAGGCATTGAGGATGAGCAGCTGGGGGTCCGTAAGTGAAATTCCCAGGATTATTCCAGAGAGCCAATCCTCCTCAAATTTAATCTGTTTGATACATTTGGATAATTTTGTTGATACATAGATTGAGAAACCGCCACTTGGTCTGCCGAACTTGGACTGCCGTGTGGCAGGAGTCATAAACTCCAGAAAGCCCACTATTGGGATTCTTTCTCCTGCTCATGTCTCCTGTAGAAGGAGGATGTTGCATTCTTTAAAAAAATCCAGGATGGTGGGAGATTGTCTTTCCAGGCCAAATCCGTTGATGTTCCAGGAGCATATCGTCAGACTATGGTTAATGGTGGTTCAATCGGTTTGGTTTCTGGATAGAATGCCCGGCAGCCATAACCAGTCTGCTTCACCAAGATTTCGTTGATCAATTGCATACTCAGGGGTTCCAGTTGGCGAGTTGTCTCTTGTGGACCTCAATACCGAATAGGGGGCTGAGGAGGGGCTGAAAGTACCCGCCTGGTTGTTTTCCAATATTTAGGGGTAACGAGGGGCACTTGGTATTGTTATTGTTATACCCCAGGTTTTAAATTGGTCAATATTCGTCAGGACCAAATTCCGGGTTGCCGATGATACCAGTGTTACTTGCATAGCTTCGCCCGTGTTGGATCCGGTAAATGGAATAAATTTGATAGCGATTATATCTCTCGATTGTAGATGATTTAGATCTGGCAGGGTTTTGAAAAGTTTCAGTATATTCCCTCGGTTAAGGATGTCATGAGGGCCCCTCAAAATAAATTCTGGGATGAGCAGCAATTTGGTGTTCTCGTTGATCGCTGCTTGAGGACTCACGGGGCTCATTGTCTATTACTGGGTGTTTTTGCTTTAGTTTTTCTGCTGGGAGCTTTCTTGAAAATGTGAGTATAGTTAGTGCTAAAAGGGGCAATTCCTTATAGTTGGTATTTAAGGATTTTCGGAGACAACTTTTATTTGTTGGCACCAACTTACGACAGCTTGCTGAGTTTGGATCGTGCACATGACCTGATTCTATAACTGTGCTCTATGTGCGTAATTTGTTCTCCTCGACGATAAGAAGACGAGGGAAACTGGTTTCCTGGGCTGGCATTTGAATAGTTGCAGGACTATGTTGCTCTGCTTCCGATACTGGGTGCTTGGGTAATGGTTGTTTAGAACTAGATTTTACTTGTATTGATGGCTGGAGAGGATATCCCAGAACTTGAGGTAGCACTGACTGCTGAATGGTCCTGGTTGAGGGTTCTCTCTGAGGGGGCAACTGGTTCAATAATAGTTGTGGGCTTGTCAGTTCTCCTTTCAAGAGTAATGCCGATGCGGCCAATGGGACGTTTCCTGGAACTACTGCCTCGCTCCTAGGGGAGTTACTTATATTTGCGGTGGTTATGCCAATTTTTAGTTCATATCGGATTTTTCATTGTCTTTTCTTTTCCCTTTTCGACAACCGGTGTAAGTTATGGTTTCTAGATGGTTCGATGGTGGGTAGTTTAGCGACTAATGTCTCTGTGGGGTTTCGAAAAGTTGGACTTGAGTGTACTTTCGGGCAGGGTGACTCATATGCCTGGCTTAGAGCCTGAGTTGAGGAGTCTGGCGACTTGGACTCCGAGGGTTTCTTTATTTCCATTCGGATGGCTGAAAGGAATTGGAGCAGAGATGAGAGGGAGTCGATTATAGGGGAGCAACAGCACACTGATTGCACCAGTTGGTTCTGGGCTTGGGCTATTTTGATAAGAGCGTTGAGCGCCTCAAATTGTTTGTCTATCCCGGCGGTGTACACCGCAAGTGTGTTTAGCAGGTGCACCTGCATGTCCATCTTGTCTGAATGATACGTTAGTGCAGCTGACGTTGTTTGATGGGTTTGTAATAATTGGGACCATAGATTATTAAGGTTTGCTGAAGGAGAACTGTCCTGCCTTTCAGGCTCTTTGGGTTCGGTATTGAATAACGATCATTGTTAATAATGTTAATTTTTTACCCTTCTCGGGTGACCTTTTGGTCGGCTTCTTCCCCTTGATTTACCTTATCCAGAGAGTAATCTGATTCTCGTAGAGCTCGGATGCTAAAAAATGCTTGTGGATGGGCCCCAGCCTGTAGTAATGAGGCTTTTGGACTCTTTTGTAGCTTGTCTAATTTAAGATCGGTTGAAGAGTAAAGGACAGATGGAGAAAACGGGCTTAAATTTAATAATGGTTGGAAAGTTGGCGGATCGACATTGCTGTGGGATGTTACATTGGATGAAGCTTGTTCTGGCTGAGTTGTATGATGGGCTGAGGATTGGAGGGGAGCCTGCTGTGGTTGAATGACATCCAGGGCTTCTAGGCTACTTTTGCAGGGAGATTCTGTTATTGATAAAATGCTAGATTGCCTTAGGTCGATGGGCCCTCCCTCAACACTGTGGATCATTGGCAGAACCGTAATTTGGTGTGGCCATAGCTCGGAGGATACCGAGGTGAGTACCTGCTGGTTGGGGGTACCTGTTTTTTGTCCTGGGTGCTTGTAGAATTCTTCCTTGCTGTAGCTGGGACTGTGGTCCTAAAGTAGTCCCTTAGAGAGGCCTTAATTTTTGTTGGTTTAGATTGTTCTTTCAGGCCAGATGTTTGTTCCTCGGCGGTTGGATAGGTATGTGCAGGCCCTGGATCAGATACTGTCCTTTGGTTTACTGATGTTTGATGAGGTGAGGATGCCATTGGGGGTTCTACCAAAAGATTGCAGAGGTCCATTTTCTTTGCACCTTTTTTGGGTAGTTTTGATGGGGCTTTTCTTACTCGTCCTGACCTCATCCCGGGTGCCCCCATTTTTTAATTTTTATTTATTTATTTATATTTTAAGTGCCGCAAGACTACCCAATTGATCCTAGAAATTCCTGTCAGATGTTTTGAGTAGTGGCCCAAGTTAGAGGATTGAGGCAGTCAGGTTAAATTAATATGGCTCTTGATTTTTTGCTGTAGTTTTATTATGTTGGAATTTGATATTATTGATTATTTGCTTGTTTTTACTGATTAGTTGCAGAGTTGATGATTTGAAGGTTTTTTTTTTGTTGCGTATTAAGAGCCTGCCTGTTTGCCAATACCGGATGACCCTCGAGTGGTCCTTAGATGATTCTTGGGTATCCGGTTTTTCTAGAGTCCAGAACAGACAGGGTGAATTATGTTTCCTAGTTTTCCCTTGTTTTTCCTAGTTTTTCCTTATTCGTTCTTTGCACGTGTCCTTTTATTGTTTCTGTCCTTCCAGCCCCTCCTATGTATTAGTGAGGTGTTAGGGCTGATGCTGCTGGGGCAGATGACCATCTTTAATAATTTTGATTTGCAAGAGGTTTTTTCTTTTTTGTTCTCCAATCTTTTTTGGGGGGTAATTTGTGAAGAGTGGTGGAGGATGGTAGAGGTCTCAGAGATCCAGAGGTCCCGCAGTGTCTTGCCTTCTCTGCAGGAACTCGACTTCCGGGTCACAGCTGCAGCACCTGGGCCCCTCCACCTCACCCTCGCCTTGCCCCATCTCGCCCCACCTGCCCTCCTCTGCCCGCCTCTGCGCAGCCCTGCCCACAGCCTTGCAGTGGATGCTACTGGGGGCATGGGGTGATAGGCTGGGGTGGAGGAAGAAAGGTGGAGGAAGGGCAGTGGACTGGGAACGAGAAGAGATGGTGATGGACTGCAACCGTGCCCCCATGAGCCACAAGCCACGGCCACAGAAGGGGCTCAGGAGTCACGAGGGGGTCGCAAAAGGGGGACCAAGAGAGGGCCACTGCAAGGACCACCGCAACACCACAATACCGTAGTCCACTTCGCAGTCCTCAGCAAACCTCTGAAGTCTTCCGGAGCCCTAGGCCCCGCCAGGCGCTAATGAAGGCGGGAGATTAGGACAGCGGGAGCAGGTTAGAGAGCGGGTTCAGGAGAGGGAGCAGTAGCAGCAGGAGCAGAGTGACTCTCTCGCCATGACCGGGGGGAACAGCACAAAAGGTACTGCCAGCTGCAATAAGGGACCGGGTGGGGGTCCAGAAGCGAGACAGGGACTGCTGCAACCACTCACAGGCCCCCTTGCTGTCTTCTGTGACTCCGCGCAGCCACTAAGCGTCTCTATGTGCCTCCCGCTGTGAATCGCAGGTTACGTGGCTCCCAGCACAACTGCGGAGCACAATTGCCAAGCCAAGCACACAAATCAATTTGGATGTTCCGTCCGCGGTTTGTTTGTTCTACCGTGGCTCTCGGCGCTCGGTTCTCGGCGCCGGAGCTCAAAGCTCGAGGCTTACGGCTCGCAGTCAATGGTAACAAGGGTAGCCCTCCCGCTTCACCACCGCCGCTGTTGCTGCTCAGCTCGGATCGGATCCTTGCTTCGTCGCTTCACCTCCTGCTGCTGCCCGGTCTCGACCGCTGAGTGCACAGGCACTGACTGTGAAAAACACGGACTGGATTCCTGTAGTCTTGGCTGATCCTCACATAACCAATGCCATTGCGAATGTGACATTTTTGCGTTCCGTGGAGAGTGCAAAAATCACTAAATTTCCGCCTCGTAGCGGAAATTCTTTTCATGCTCATGCTTTAAAATACATTAATGCATGCGCGATCGCCTTACCAGGATCCCCGCGTTCGCCGACGAGTTTTCCGACCCGTTCGCGTGCTCCACGAGTGGTTGGTAGCCGTTTGAGCTATCTCGCGCCCGCGATCACGTCATTCGTCTCACGATCAGGCACTGTGAGAGTATGTGATCTCGAACACGTCATTCTCCACCGCGAGCGAGAGCGTGAGGACGCGAACACGTCATATCCAACGCGACAGGGAGCGTGAGAACACGAACACTTGATTTTGGACACGCCATCGACATCCGGCGAAAGTGTGGTAAAGCTTGAGAACTCAAACATGTGAAATTTTCAATATGGAGTAGAATATCGCCTCTAGCAGCATAAAACCTCCTGTAAACGATGATTTGGATAAAAAAAACTCTTCAGATTGACATTTGGCTGGTCTTTTTTGTGCAAGGAGTCTTTTTTTAAAATGGGGGGGAGGGAGGAAGTGCCACAGAATCTCCAACTTCCTGTTTCTGCCCAGCAGCCGCCTCCCAGTGGTTTGTTCATCTCCTGCTCATTCTTTAGATTTTGAGTTGGAAGGACCAATCTTTGTGTCTGCTGCATCATTATCATTGGATTTGAGGACTTTTGAATTTGATATTTTACAAGTAAGTTGGTGTTGTGTCTGTTTGATTGGGGGCATTGCGGTTGTTGCAACTAAAATTTAATTTTGGTACATATCATTTCTTTCTTTAAATTGTTGTGGGTAGTAGTAGTCACAAGGCCAAGAGCTAGTCATGGGTGGGTGCATGATGAAGCAACTGTTCCTTTGGTGTGTTTTGAATGTATTTCATTTTCAAGCATCATTTAGGGCATGGTTGGCATTGGATTGAGTTGGCAAATGTGCTTTTGGGAGGGGGGGTGCTGTTGTTGGGTGTCTTAAAGAAATGCCTTTGTTGCGTGTGTCTGGTGTGTTGGTGTGCAATACATGCACCCTGCAGACCTATTTTTGGCCTGTGTATTTTCGTTTCTGCATTTCATTGCATTAAAAAGGCAAAGCAATGTGCTTTTAGCATGCATCCTTTGCCTGGCTTTTCTAGGCCTTTTGTCGGTTCATTGTGTTTCCCAGGCCTCCTGCTTGTTGCTTGTGATTTGTGAGTGTCCATGTGGCTGGTGGCCTTTTGTGATGGGAGTTATTAGTGTGCTGCTTTCGTCGGGAAACATCACTTACAACGCAAGCATTACAACGCACTACCATTATATCGCAACCATTACAACGCAAACCATTACAACGCATTGCGCTGGGGGGCACTCTAGGATAGGGAATATATTTAATTTACTATCCAACACCTTCCCTACTATCCACATGGACTGGAGTTGGAATAGTAAATTAAATAATTCACTATCCAGCGCCTAAAAGCACTATGCGTTGTAATGGTATGTGATGTAAAAACCGCGTTGTAACAGCAGGCGTTGTAATAGCCTGCGTTGTAACGTCATAGATCCGCTTTCGTCATATAGGCCTGCATGCTATTCCTTTGTGGCCTAGGCTTCTTGATGTGGGTAGGCCTGGCCAGGAGGCTGGCGGCCATTTTGAAGGCTGACTGTGTGCTTTTTGCAATAGGCCTGCATTGTCTGTCTTCTGTTTCTTGTAGTTTGGTGGGCCTGGCCATGTGGCTGGTGGCCATTTTGAAGCCTAGGCCTGCACAAGCTTGTCTGGCCTTGTCTGCCAACAGGCCTGCTTTCATCCAGTAGGCTCTGAGCAAGTAGTCACAGGTGCATTAAACAAGTGTTTCTGTGGGGTCTGTTGAATTTAAACATCATTTAGGGCATGGATGGCATTGGATTGAGTTGGGAAATGTTGTTGTTGTATGTACTTTATTCGATATAAAATATCATAAAAACAAGAATGATTTAAGAATAGAAAATCTGTCAATTCATACAACAAGTAACACTATAACATTTGTCTAAAATGTCCAGTGAAAGCTTATACAATATATACAATAAAAACAGATATCATTTACGAGTTGGCATATGTACAACATTTGGGCTCTTAAAACACTAACTATTACTGTGCTTTAGCAGCTTGGTACGTATCAGCCAGGCATTACCCAAGTATTTTGCTACCGCACAGATCATGCTGGGGGAGGAAGTATCTGCTTTAAACATGCGTAGTGCTGCCCTGGAGGCCTCAGGGTAGCTACGCGCTATATAAGTTTAATTTTCATTTCATTCATTCATTTCATTTCATTTCATTTCATTAAACCCAAGATTTCTACATGTAGGTTTAAGCCATTTCCTCCTGGCGGCCCTATAAGCGGGACATGCAAAGAGAAAGTGGGGGAGCGATTCTGATGGCGCTTGGCAACCTGGGCAACTCGCAGAAGTTGAACTATGGTTCCTCCAGCCCGCTACCAACTCATTAAGTGGGAGCATTCCTAGCCTGAACTTCATATAAAGCATTCTATCTCGGGGAGATTGTATAAAATCGAGATAATGCTCAAATTTGACATCCTGCTTGTGCTCTAAAAACTCTTCTGTAAGGGTCCCCGGATTGGGTTTTTGTGCCTCTACCCCTTTCACCCATTCCCAGTATGCCTTTTTAAAATTTGCTTAGCAGGCGGGGTCTGGCTTACCCATGCCTCTCCAAACCCAATTTCTATTACCGACTGCTTTAATTTACAAATCCACTTGATCCTATTCCCTGAGTCTAAGCTGATGACCTCACTCAGTGCAGCGGCATAGTTGGCCAATTCAGGGGTCCTTCTTAGGCGCACCCAAAAAAGTAATGGTCGTAATCTTGCAATATTTGTAAAGGACTGCTTCCCCAAGTCACTACGGAGCGGAGCTAGAGGGCTGGAGAGAGGGGAGGGAAACCAGGCCTCTATAAAGCTTGTTCTCTGATCTCTCTAGATTGCAAACATTCTCAAATCCCCATAACTCCAACCCGTAGAGCGCCAAGGGCAGTGCCCTGCCATCATAGACCACGAGAGCCGGGCCTACTGGTCTGCTGGATGAAAGCTGCTGCTCTCTTATGATAGCACCCGCCACCCTCCTATGGTTAAGGAGCATTTTGGCTAGATGGGTATTCCACTTCATTTGGTTATTCATCCTAATCCCCAAATAGTCAAAAGACTCTACAGTTTCCAAAGGGGTGCCATTCAAATTAATGCAGTTCTTAAAATGTTTAGATGGGGAGAGTGTCATCAGTTTTGTTTTACCGGTATTGATCGATAGTCCCCGAATATCAAAGAACTGGCTGAACCTTAATAACAATTTCTGTAGGCCAGTGGGTGTTTTTGACACCAATAGCGTGTCGTCTGCAAATAGGAGGGTGGGGATTTTCTCCCCAGCCAGGGTTGGGGCATGAGTTGGAACCTCTCTCAAATGGTCTACCTTCCCATTTACAAAGAGAGAGAACAAGGTTGGGGCCAGAACTCAACCCTGGCGTACCCCCCTATTCACTGCCACCCTTCCCGTTAACTGGCCTTGGTTGCCCCACCTGATTCTGGCATAATTCCCCTCATGGAGACGCTTGGTGAAATCAAGTATCATAGGAGGGATCCCCAGATCATACAGAATTTGCCATAGCTTGGCGCGTGACACCAGTTCAAATGCAGTCTTAAGGTTTATAAAAGCCAGGTATAAGCTACCTTTCCCGATGGTTACTACTTTCCAGTATAGGGTACAGAATCTAAACACTTGATCTATCGTTCCTACTTTCTTCCTGAACCCCACCTGGAAATGCGAAAGGACATTGGCTTCATCCATCCAAGACCTTATTCTCATTAGGAGGACCCTGCCAACCACTTTTTGTGTTACGTCGATTAAACTAATCAGCATGTAGTTGGCAGGATCCTCCCTGTTGCCCTTATTATAAATTGCAACTACCTCTGCCCCTTTCCAAGAGTCCGGGACGGGATGGCCTCTGGCTATCAAATTCATTATAAGCAGGATGAAGTCAGCCCAAACTTTAACTTCACACAGCAGTAGATCACCAGGGAGGCCATTAGGACCCGCCACCTTTCCTAAGGCTAGCCCAGCTATGGCAAATGAAACCTCATTAAACTCAAAGAGTTCGTCTAGTCTATCCCCCTCTAGCGAGTACTCTGGTGTGGAACCCACAGCTGTAGATGGGATATTTTCTTTGGACCCTGTCGGAGTGGTTTCAGTATCACAATACAGGCCAAGAAAATGGGCATGCCTTCATGTTCTGTAATATGATTAGGAATCGAGTCGGATCCCTTCCGACTACCTTTAGTGAGTATTTCCCAGAATACAGCAGTGTATTTTAGTAGGGAGACAGCTTTGAGTTCCTGCCAGTGGTCTTCTTCCCAATTGCATTTGGCTAGCTCTACTGACCTTGCATACTCTTTCCTCGCTAGTCTAACCAAAGAGGGGTTGTTACTTTGTAGAGCTAATGAAAGGCTGTGCCTCTTTTTCCTGCAAACGTCTGAGTATCACAGGTTAGAAGGCCTGGGAAGATGTTTACTATGGGTACTCTGATTGCTAGGGTCCGGAATAGCAAAGAACTTTCCCAACCCATCTATCGTCTTTTGATAGAATTCAGGAAGGGGAGAGTTCTCTATAGGCTCTGTGACACCACTAATGGCCTCAAGCTCTATAGATTTCTTCTCAATGAGCTCTCTTAAACTAATCAATGTATCCACCTGGTAAGCTACCTTATGCCATTTAAGACGGTGGTTGCAGTAGGATGGAACTACTTCTTTTGTCAACGACCTCACAGAATTTGAGGACTTGGAAACAGTCCAGTTGTTTTTTATTTGCATACAGAGGGGGTTATGATCACTATCCTGTGTTGCTTTCACTTCCATGTCCAAAAGGTCTCCCCAAAGTCGGATATCTAGCAAAATATAATCAATCCGTGATGGGCATCTGGACCTGTTGTATGTATTAAACCCTTTTGGATCGGAACGTGTTCGTCCATTCACTGCTCTTAGATTGTACTCCACAGATAACTCTTTGTGTCCACTTTTTAATTTGGGGAAGACTAAGCAGTGGGATGGCAAATTTGCTGTCCTGTTCCCCAATACCCAGCACATCCTCCTCGCTTAGCGGTTCGAAAGTTCAGTTAAAATCTCCCGCCACTATAATGACAGAATTGGGGGGTATAGTGGACAGTTCAGAATTTAGTACTGCTAAAATAGACGATGGAACGTTCCAAGGGGACCCTCTAGCATACACATTAAATATCTCCACGTTGGGACTGTTTGGAGGACCTTTCAGGGTGTCTTTGGATGGAGTAGTATGCATGATGGTTGTCCAGTTTAAGGAAATGCTGAGACAAATGTGAAGACCCCCTGATGGACGACCCCTCCCCTGGCTTAATGCTGGGATAAAATAAGTTGCAAATCCAGATTTGTGTAAAGGGACCAGACTCCAAGTCTCTTGGAACAAGCAGATATCCTGTTTATCAATAAAATCATTTCACTCGGGGAGAAACAACTTTTTTGTAGTCCTGCCATATTCCCTGAGAGGAGACGAATTTCCCCAGCGCTATTTGCTTCCGATGCATGTGCCGTTTGTACTCCCCCCTCATCTCTACTGGACTCTAAACCACTAGGACAAGCAGGTTCATCATCCCTAAGCCCATCAACTACTTCTTGACGGGGATCCATAGTCAGGGCCTTGTCTAGTCAATCAATTGAGCCTAGGCCAGACTCTAACCCCTCTCTCTGATGACCATTGTGGGTACAACGAAACTGAATTGCGGAGTGCCCAGGTGGGAAAGTGGGGAACTCAAGTTCCACCAGGTTTTTAGCAATTGCGACGCTGAATAACTGTATCTCAATACAGCCTGTCTGTGAACTTCCCAGACTGACCCTACTTACTTTTGCCAGGTCCTCTCTTATCACCGACTTGCAACCCCTTACATGTCTTATCCAGTGTATCACTTTGTTTTTAAGGGATTCACTACTCTCATAGCTTTGGTTACTTGTAAGCATTAGAACCATAGTCATGTATATTTTGGGAAGGGAATTCTCTAGAGGGGTACTTCCCATGTGTGTGCCTGGTCTAACAAGGCTACCCTGGTCTTCCCTGGATGGGGCGCTGCTGTGGTAGTTTTCTTTAGAAGGCTGTTGTTCTGCTGCAACACGCCTATTCCCCGTGGCTATGTCTTGATTACACCAGAGATTAGAATTAGAACTTCTAAGAAGGTTGGGCCTTTCAGGGGGTCCCTGTGCACGGATCTTATGCCCTAAAGCTGGCTTCAAGCCTGCTCCCTCAGTATCCCCCACCAAGGGCCTATCGTAAACACTACAGGGAGTGGGGAGTGTAGAAGGAAGGACAGTAGCAGGGGGTCTATACCCACGGCTAGAGTCGGATAGTGCAAAAGGGCAGAAGTGTTGGTTCAACTGTGACTAAGTACATCCACCTTTTTTCTCAGGGAGGCTAATTCTCTTTCAAGGAATGCTATTCTTTGTAGTATTGTGCTAATGTTCAAAGAGCATTATGTACACAAAGGAGTTAGGTCCTATTGTCGGGACTGAGGGTGGGCTGGACGGGTATACTATCACAAAAAAACAAAAATGCCCATTCACTCGTTTGTTTATGCAATTATTCCAAAGACCAAATGAAAGAATTAATTAAATCTGGTCAGGTACTTTTCTTTATACCTATCACTTATTTTTTTGACACTTTTTTAACAAAATAATTTTTTGGTAAAAGAAGATACACATACATGAACATTACATTACAAACGAGACAAATTTGACAAAAAGTACACATAAAGCAAAAATACATCCAACTGACAGTAAACATTAAACATAAAAATTTCATTCACTTCATCACTGTTTATAAATCAATTTTGTATTCCAAAAAACAAAGCAACGTTAAATGTCAAGAGCAACACAAAGTATGTCTATTTTTCTGTAGCACTTGATGGCATAGTTAGCTCTTGTAGAGCTAACTATGCCATCAAGTGCTACAGAAAAATAGACAGTTGGATGTATTTTTGCTTTATGTGTACTTTTTGTCAAATTTGCCTCGTTCGTACCAGTTTAAGAGTGAGTGATGGCGGATGTTGAAGATATAACTCGGGAAAGAGAATCCGCAGCTAATGTCATATTTAAATCCTCCAATGAACGCCAAGTTAAAGCAAACGCTGCAGATATAACGCCAGCACACAGCAATTTGAAAACCTTGTTTTTGAGATTAGAAAAACTCAAAGAGAGAGAAGTGCGAAAATGGTGGGAAGCCACTTCATTACAGCGATATATAGACTGTGATAGAATACCAAGAGGCTTCCGTATATTCACGGTCCCGGCATATGAAAATCCGGACCCCGCACTACTCAAAGACTGGGCAGAATATACCGCTGAGTCATCCAAGGGTATGGTACGGCTGTTAATAAAATATGCGTGGAGTGATCATGACAAATGCCTAAAAGAAATGATGGAAGTGGAAGAGCTAATCAGAAAGGAAAAAGATACAAAAGCCAGTGAAGACCTAAGGAGTGCTTTGATTAAGAGAATTAAAGACTATGAAATGGGCATTCGGAAACGCAAACAAACAAAATTTCAGAGGGACGAACAGGATTATTTATCCGGCAGAATATTGACATTTGCTAGGAAATTCGATGCCACCAGGAAGAGACTCGCTCAGGGAGTTGCACCAATAAATAATGAAGATACAGAAGAATCCGAAGTGTCTGATGGAGAACAAAATCTGGCCCCTGCACGAAAGGAAACTGTGGGCGTGGAGCCTTTTTTGGACAAATTTCAAGTAATAAAGGAAACACGCCAGAAACCACAATAAAGAAATCATCCTCCCCAACAACAAAATCAAAGAGGAGGACGAGGCGGGGCAGGAGGGGCAAGAGGCGGAACACAAGCAGTTGCCTCACCCAGGATAACTCGCAGTGCCTCAAACCGCAGGAGGAAGTAACTCAGACAGAAGAAAAGAATGTCATCAATCTGTCAAAAAGGGAATTGACAGCGGATTTGATCAAAGTCTTAAAGAAAGGATTGAGCTTCTGTCCCACTAGAGAGTTCAACCTAGTGGATACGAGAATTGATTTCTTTAGGTACATTCGCAAACTCAAGTTCAAAAAAATCTTCCTTCTTCATCCAAAAGAAACGGAAATTTTAGAACCTGATCCCCTCGCAAATCTGTTATTAACTCCAACACAAGAAATATGAGCAACATGAAAAATAAATCTAAGAAACTGCCGGTTGCACCACATGATGCAATAGATGTCTTTAATGAAGCCGTGCTTGCGGACTTGGAAAAATTATCTAGTGAGAAAATGAATATGAAAACATTGAACATTTCTAGAAAAGAGTGGGAAGCGACAAGATCCCTCAAAGAGGACAAAACCATTGAAATAAAGCCTTCAGACAAGGGGGGCAACATCGTGATTTTCAATAAAGAACATTATGAACAGGAGGCATTAAAACAACTAAGAGACAAAGAGTGCTATGCCCCTATCCAAAGATCTGAATATGCCAAAAGCATAATGGAATATCACGGAATGTTAACAGAATGGAAAAAGGAGGGTATGCTAAATGATGAGGAGTTCAGATATTTACACTGTGAATCACCAGTCCTACCCATCTTTTATCACCTTCCCAAAATTCACAAGCACCCCAAGAGACCACCCGGACGCCCAATCGTATCCTCAATTGGGAGCCTGTTGGAAAACACATCTCGCTTTATAGACTCTTATCTTGCCCCTACTGTCAAAGATCTCCCATCCTACGTGAGAGATACACAAGACTTTCTCCGTATAATGGACAACATTGCCTGGGAAGAGAACATGCTGTTGATCACACTAGATGTGGTTAATCTTTATACCTGTATAGACCATGAAAAAGGCCTAGAAGCAATTAAATGGTTTCTAGATAAAAAACCGGAAAAATATAGGACACACAGTGCAATATTACTGAGTATGATACGTTTCTGTTTGTACCATAACATCTTCTTATTCTCTAACCAATTATACAAACAAATGAGAAGTACTTCGATGGGCTTGTGCTTCTCCCCCAGCTACGCGAACTTGTTCGTGGGCTGGTGGGAGAAGCACGAAGCGTGGGCAGAACAAAATGGGACATGGACTGACAACATTTTAATGTGGACCAGGTATATAGATGACCTTTTTATTATTTGGCGAGGAGATAGGACCTCGGCTGAGGATTATATCGCCAAGCTGAATAATAATACCAATAACTTGAGGTTCACTAGTACAATCAGTACTACTAACATCTGCTACTTAGATTTGGAGATTTACATAAAAGATAACACGCTCCAAACGAAACTCTACAGAAAACCTACAGCGGGGAATGCAGTTTTGCATGCAGATAGTTATCACCCCAAGAGTCTCGTGAGAAATGTATCCTACGGTGAGCTGTTACATTTAAAAAGAAACTGCTCAATGGAAACCGATTTTAAGGCAGCAAAATCAGAGGCCAAACTAAGGTTCCATAATAGGGGTTACTCCAAGAGCTTGTTAGAACAAGCTTCAATGAAGGCATCTAAAGTTAACAGGAGGGATCCCCTGATACCGAAAGATGTGCCCAAGATGAGTGAGGATGTTAGAATGATCACCAAATTTAATACCAGATCGGGTGATCTAGTTCACATCTTGAAAAAGAATTGGCCCATCCTCTTGACAGATAATGTGCTGAAAAAACATCTAACACAGCAACCCTTAGTAACGTACCAACGATGTCAGTCATTGTCGGATCATCTGGTCCACAGCCATTATTCGACAAAACCTAAGTCAGTAACTGTGTCCAACTTAAAAGGGTTTTTCCCCTGCCTACGCTGTAAAGCTTGTAAAGGGAGTAGAAAAATCCTAGAGTACCCTAATAGAACAGGAGGGGGTGGACCCAACAGAAAAATCATGAAACTGTTAAATTGTAACTCTGAATTACCCATCTACCGTCTTGAGTGCCCCTGTAAAAAAAGATATATAGGGAGCACCATAAACCCCACAAAGCTTAGGATCTTGGAACACATGCGGGCTATCACGAATAAAGATAGATCTTACCCAGTAGGCCGCCACTTTGCGGAATGCCATCAGAGCAATAGAGACCTGCTAAGCTTTTACTGTGTAGACCAAGTAAACAAACAAGAACAAGGGGAAGACAGAGAGAAGGCATTAAGAATCCTGGAGTCAAGGTATATAATAGATCTGAAAACCATGACTCCATGGGGCCTGAATAATGACGAGGAACTTTGGGTCCATCTCTGACATAAATACATGGGATCATGCATTTTACACTGGAAATAGGGGTACACTAGGTTCCATGAAAAACAACAAATACTACTCCCTTGTAACCCCCCTAAAAATTCTTCTGCCCGCCATCAGCGAAAATTGTGGAATAAGAGGAAAGAAAGCCCATACAGGGCTGCAAAACAGGAAAAAACAGAGGCAATCATAGGAGGGTCCTTGTGATCTTATGGTTACAAATAATTGGGGATACACACCCTCCAAACGCTGAAAAATTAAAAGTTATATAAAATTTAGCATATACCTTGACCTTATGTATTGCCTAATTTGTCCACATTGTCATTATACAAACTGGTATGTAAATATTATAAGGAAATGTTTATTGTAACATATGTTTTTACTGAGCACTTTATATTTAATTGCGTTATGTTTTTGAAACTATGTATCTAAAAACAACTATACGTTATAAGATGGCCGCCACACTATGATTTTAAAGGACTTCATCTATTTCAATGATGTGGGAAGTGGCCAATTGGTTTAACACTGCGCATTTTTTCACAAACAAACTGACACTGACGAAGCTAGAGTAGCGAAACACGTCTGTCGGGGGCGAAGGGGGGTTTGCAAATAAAATTTCTTAACTGGATTCCAGCGTGCTTGCCTTATTTCCACTTAGACAAGCGGAAAGTGTTGTGAATATAGATATATTCACTGAAAAAACCATAGGTTATAGACCATATATAGTTAGGAATTCGCATTTACAAAACCTTATTTTACTCACACAAAACCATTGAAATTCCATATATAGTTAGTTGCACTTACTGTATATCGCGCACCCGCAATCCACTGCTGATGATGTCACATATTACATCATTCATGACATGGTCAGTGACATGACTGATGACATCACTGATGACATCTCAAATGACATCACTGATGACATCTCAAATGACATCACTGATGACATCACTGATGACATCTCATTTGACATTACTGATCACATCACTGATGATATCATTCATGTGATAATACGATGAACCTCTTCAGACTCTAATATAACCTTAGATACAATCAGTGTAAACAGACACTCACAGACTGTCACTCATCCATGGAGTTACTCACACACCTAGTCAGTCATGCAAAGAATCAATCACACCTCCATTTCCTCAACTATACAGTTATACAAACTTTACTTATTCAAACATATACTAACACATATTTACTCTCTTATACAATCCCTGATACAAGTTCACAATGATCCATACAGCCACTCACACATTCACTAGCTCTTATGCACAGTTATTTATATATGTCAACTCTCACATGTACTGTGTTTTACATATGTACTTACTTTGACATGTAGCACTGAGATATCCATTCACTCACCAATACACTCATGCACACAGTCAACCGCCCATACAGCTGTTTCCACATGCACTTTTGAAACCATACATCTAGTGAATCAACTGCTCACACATCTATGCTCAGAGTCATACACCTCCCAGCCACCCCCACACACACTCAGTCTCCCATACAAATACTTGGGCAACCAATCAATAACCCATATAGTTACTCATATAGCTACTTATCAACACATGCAACAGTTTACAGAACAACAGACATAATGATGCACAAATTAAGACAGTTTAGTCACTAACCAATGCACTCAGTGAGACACATTTAATCACTCACTCATACAGTCAGTCATGCACCTACTAAATCCTTCATCCAGACACTTATACATCCACTCATTCTTCAATATGTAAGACATATTTTAACTTTACAGAAACATACAGTCACTGGATGTTGTCATCAGTGATGTCATCAGTGATGTCATTTGAGATGTCATCAGTGATGTCACTGACCATGTCATGAGTGATGTAATATGTGACATCATCAGCAGAGGATTGCGGGTGCGCGATATATAGTTAGTGCAACTAACTATATATGGAATTTCAATGGTTTTGTGTGTGTAAAATAAGGTGTTGTAAATGCGAATTCCTAACTATATATGGTCTCTAGCCTATGGTTTTTTCAGTGAATATATATATATATACATACATATATAAACATATATCATCTGTATATCTATATAAATACTAACATAAATGCATGCATACATATACTTATATGCATACAGATGCATGTTATTTACATGAAAGTTGAAAAAACACTAATAAAAGCAAAGCTAAAAAGCCACCTCATTACAAACAGAATGGCTTTAACTTAAACGAGGGCGAGATCTATTGCATTTTCAATGCTTGTTTACTTTGGTTCCATCAAGAAGGCATTCAGATGTGTCACACATTTGCCATAAATTCTGAATGTTAGCACTCTAGTTGCACATTAGATCACTGTAGTAAAGCTACTGCTCACCAGGGACGTCTGCTGCTGGTATTCAAAGTGCATGTTTCAGTCTGCATGTCACAATTTTTTTAATGAAATAGAAGAGGATTTGAGAAGTCACTCAAAATGATCCCTAATTTTTCTTTCTGAAGCACTAATCATACTTTCTATGGCAAAATTAACCCCCTCATGTTGTTCCTTTTTAAATTGAGTGTTTTCAGACTTACCACTTCATTCCAATCAAGATGGCTTCTGGTGTGCCATACTTTTGTCATAAGTAAGACTGTTAGCGCTCTAGTTGTTCTTTAGAACACTCTGGGACATTCTGTCATTGGGCTATACTTGGGGTACATCTGGGTGATATTTGGGCTACATTTAGGCTCTTTTGTCTCTGGTGGCCATCTTGGGAGACTGTATGTCAGAATTTTTTTAATGAAATTGAAGAGGGTTTGAGAAGTCACTCAAAATGTGCCCTAATTTTTCTTTCTGCAGCACTAATCATAATTCATATGGCAAAATATACCCCCTCATTTTGTTCCTTTTTAAATTAAATGTTTTAAGAGTTACCACTTTATTCCAATCAAGATGGCTTCAGGTGTGCCATACCTTTGTAATAAGTAGGACTGTTAGCGCTCTAGTTGTTCTTTAGAACACTCTGGGACATTCTGTCATTGGGCTATACTTGGGCTACATCTGGGTGATATTTGGGCTACATTTGGGCTCTTTTGTCTCTGGTGGCCATTTTGGGAGACTGCATGTCAGAATTTTTTAATGAAATAGAAGAGGATTTGAAAAGTCACTCAAAATGTGCCCTAATTTTTCTTTCTGCAGCACTAATAATACCTTCTATTGCATAATATACCCCCTCATTTTGTTCCTTTTTAAATTAAATGTTTTAAGAGTTACCACTTTATTCCCATCACGATGGCTCCAGGTGTGCTATACCTTTGTAATAAGTAGGACTGTTAGCGCTCTAGTTGTTCTTTAGAACACTCTGGGACATTCTGTCATTGGGCTATACTTGGGCTACATCTGGGTGATATTTGGGCTACATTTGGGCTCTTTTGTCTCTGGTGGCCATTTTGGGAGACTGCATGTCAGAATGTTTTAATGAAATAGAAAAGGATTTGAGAAGTCACTCAAAATGTGCCCTAATTTTTCATTCTGCAGCACTAATCATACTTTCTATGGCAAAATATACCCCCTCATGTTGTTTCTTTTTAAATTAAATGTTTTAAGAGTTACCACTTTATTCCAATCAAGATGGCTTCAGGTGTGCCATACCTTTGTAATAAGTAGGACTGTTAGCACTCTAGTTGTTCTTTAGAACACTCTGGGACATTCTGTCACTGGGCTATACTTGGGCTACATCTGGGTGATATTTGGGCTACTTTTGGGCTCTTTTGTCTCTGGTGGCCATTTTGGGAGACTGCATGTCAGAATGTTTTAATGAAATAGAAAAGGATTTGAGAAGTCACTCAAAATGTGCCCTAATTTTTCATTCTGCAGCACTAATCATACTTTCTATGGCAAAATATACCCCCTCATGTTGTTTCTTTTTAAATTAAATGTTTTAAGAGTTACCACTTTATTCCAATCAAGATGGCTTCAGGTGTGCCATACCTTTGTAATAAGTAGGACTGTTAGCGCTCTAGTTGTTCTTTAGAACACTCTAGGAGGCTGCAGTAGAACACAAAGGAATCAACTGACAGTCTCTGTCCTTGTTGGATGTACATGTTTTACTGAGAATGTCAGACTTCATTTTCACATGACTGAGAAAGATAATGTGAATTTACAGAAAATATGCTTTCAGTTTAGCTTATAGATCCCCTTCCAAACCACTGTGGGAAAATCATGAGATATTAGTTTTCTTTCAAACAATATTCATGATATCACAGCAGAAGGTTTTTTCACATGGTAAAATCACCTTAGAACCCACCACAATTCCTAAAACGAGTATGGTACCATCAACAAATGATTTATAATGTAACTAAAGTCCTAAAACCCTCTATTAACTACAATGCTTTTTAATGAGGTGCTATCATGTATATTGGTCCCAAGATGGCTGCCAACACTTCTTGGATGAAGTGCTGACAGCCAATCAGATCAGATGTGTGGTTAGGCTCCGCCCAGATATATATCTTTTTTTGAACCTAAATTACTCAAAATCCACTGGAGCACATATATTGAGACCTAGCAAAGGCACATCGGGCTAACAGTCCCTACAATTTTGCCAAATTTCGTGCAAATCCATTCAGCCGTTCGAGCTAAAAGTGAGGCCAACCGCCCTATGGAAATTAACATGGGAAAAACGCGTTTTGGGACCCCCCTTTTTTCTCGGCCCCCCCTTGATGAAACCCCCCCAAATTGTCAGGGGCTGCTCAGAAACAAAATGTTCCATTTTCCTGAAAATTTCAGCCAATTCCGTCCACAAACGCCAAAGTTACTAGACATAGAATTTTCAAAAATCCCATAGCGAAAAAATCCTAACTATATATACCTACTGGCGACCGCCAGTAGGTAATATATATATATATATATATATATATATATATATATATATGTTTCAGCAAATGCGCACCTGCGCTTCTCAACAGGCACACGCAGCGCTCCTTGGCTATCCAGCCTAAATGCCTCTCATGTCCTGGAGCTCACCTTTTCTCCTTAATTCATGCACATGCGCCCGACGCGTTTCGAGGCGGGCCGCCTCTTCTTCATGGGGCTTTTTTCCAATAAAACAGGCAAGGCTCTCAGCTTGTTGAGCACCAGCTTTATTTCACTGACACAGGAACGCCCTAAGTGGGCGTGGCTAAATCGTTTTGTTACCACCAGGAATGATGGTTACTGTAGTCCTGAGTGAGAGTCCACGTAGAACACCTTAAGTAAGTGGCCTGAAATCTTGAAAAGTTCATTTGCCAAAGTCTGTAAACCCTTGAGTAGGGGGAGAGCTGGCGAAATCCAGGGCAATTATTCTCTGTAGAAGCGCTGCACCAGGAACCTTGCTTCGTGCTAGGAACGGCCTCTCCGCGCTGTATGCCAGTGAAAACTGCAGCCGGTGATGGTGCTCTGTTGCACGGCCAGGGGCAGCCGTGAGGGAAATTTGTTTCAGCAAATGCGCACCTGCGCTTCTCAACAGGCACACGCAGCGCTCCTTGGCTATCCAGCCTAAATGCCTCTCATGTCCTGGAGCTCACCTTTTCTCCTTAAGTCACTGGATGTTGTCATCAGTGATGTCATCAGTGATGTCATTTGAGATGTCATCAGTGATGTCATTTGAGATGTCATCAGTGATGTCATCAGTGATGTCACTGACCATGTCATGAATGATGTAATATGTGACATCATCAGCAGTGGATTGCGGGTGCGCGATATATAGTTATTGCAACTAACTATATATGCGAATTTCTATGGTTTTGTGCGAGTAAATTAAGGTTTTGTAAATGCTAATCCCTAACTATATATGGTCTATAACCAATGGTTTTTTCAGTGAATTTTGAAGGTTTTGTAAATGCAAATTCCTAGCTATATATGGTCTATAACCTATGATTTTTTCAGTGAATATATATATATATATATATATATATATATATATTACCTACTGGCGGTCGCCAGTAGGTAGTTATAGTTAGGATAATTTTCAATGTTAAATCTCAACATTCTATTTTGAATAACTTTGGCGCCGGTTGTCGAATCTGCCTGAAATTTTCAGGAAAATGGTCTCATGGCGGTCCGGTCCTTCCCTGAAAGTTTGGGGGGGATTCGTCAAGCGGGGGCCGAGATAAAAGGGGGGTCCCAAAACGCGTTTTCCCCATGTTAATTTCCATAGGGCGGTCGATTTCACTTTTAGCCCGAACGGCTGAATGGATTTCCACCAAACTTGGCAAAATTGTAGGGACTGGTAGCCCGATGTGCCTTTGCTATGTCTCAAGATATGTGCTCCAGTGGATTTTGAGTAATTTAGGTTCAAAAAAATATATATATCTATAGGCGCTCTCCCGTGCGCGCACGGGAGAGCGCTCCAGGCGCGACACGCGACTTGCGCGCAGGAAGCTGATTGGATCTCAGTTGTCTGTAAACATTCTAAACAGTGCGGAGCGGCCGCCATCTTGTGTCTCGGTAAAATCGAGACACAAGGGGTTTGAAAAAAAAAGGGGCAAATGACCATAAGGGGGAAGAGTAGACCCCCTCTGACCCCCTAGGTTTGATGTAGGGACTAAAATAGGGTCCTGCAGGGCATTAAAAAAATTTTTTCGTTTTGCGCGGGGATAGGCGCTCTCCCGTGCGCGCACGGGAGAGCGCTCCAGGCGCGACACGCGACTTGCGCACAGGAAGCTGATTGGATCTCAGTTGTCTGTAAACATTCTAAACAGTGCGGAGCGGCCGCCATCTTGTGTCTCGGTAAAATCGAGACACAAGGGGTTTGAAAAAAAAAGGGGCAAATGACCATAAGGGGGAAGAGTAGACCCCCTCTGACCCCCTAGGTTTGATGTAGGGACTAAAATAGGGTCCTGCAGGGCAATAAAAATTTTTTTTCGTTTTGCGCGGGGGAAGCGCATGGTACGCGCACCGGAAGCACGGGGAAAATCCAGGACTATATTTATGAAGGCCTTGCGCTGTTAGTTTTGCGCTTCCTGTGCGTCAATTTTTGTGACGCACCAGCGGTGTAAAAAAATGCGCATTGTTATGCAATATTTAAAAAGTGACGCATCTATCTAGATGCGTCACTTTTTAAATATAGTGCAACGAGGTACATTTTATTACACTGCTGGTGTTATGCGTCACTTTTCTGTGCGCACTCCTTATGACGTTCCAGATGTGTCATATTTAATGTATGACGAATCATGTTGCAGATACAATATGGCGCAGAGTTTTAAAAAGTGACCCATGTACCTAGATGCGTCACTTTTTAAAAATAGCGTCAGGTATAATGTATGCAGAGGGGGTGTTCTCCCGCAAAAAGCTTTGTAATAGCGACGCAGTGAAATCTTTGAGATTTCACTGCGTCAGTTTTAGGATGCTGTTGCGTCAAAATCTTGTGCCTGCTTTACAGCAGGTGTTAGACTGAGGCAAGACCTTTCATATGCTGCTTTCCCCATTTGAAAGGACACATTACTGGAGTTGCGTCACTTTTGTGACGCACTCCAGCAATGCGTTACTTGGAATGTCATAAGGAGTGCGCACAGAAAAGTGACGCATCGCACCAGTAGTGTAAAAAAATGTGTTGCGTTGCGTTATATTTAAAAAGTGAGGTATCTAGGTAGATGGGTCACTTTTTAAAATCAAGCGCCACATTATATCTGCGTGAGGTATAATGCATGCAGAGGGGGTGTTCCCCCACAAAAAGCTTTGTAATAGCGACGCAGTGAAATGTTTGAGATTTCACTGCGTCACTTTTAGGATGCTGTTGCATCCTTTAAATATAGTGCAACGAGGCACATTTTATTACACTGCTGGTGTGATGCGTCACTTTTCTGTACACAGTCCTTATGACATTCCAGATGTGTCATATTTAATGTATGACGAATCATGTTGCAAGGAGTTACAGATACGTCAGTATTTCTGACATATGTGTAAACATAAAAGTGATGCGAGGCCGGCGCAAAATTTTGACGCAATAGCATCCTAAAAGTGACGCAGGGAAATCTCATAGATTTCAGTACGTTGTTATTACCAAGCTTTTTGCGAGGGATTGCCCCCTCTGCATACATTATACCTGATGCAGATACAATATGGCGCAGAGTTTTAAAAAGTGACCCATGTACCTAGATGCGTCACTTTTTAAAAAATAGTGTCAGGTATAATGCATGCAGAGGGGGTGTTCCTTGCAAAAAGCTTGGTAATAATGACGCAGTGAGTCACTTTTAGGATGCAGTTGCGCCAAAATCTTGCGCCTGCTTCACAGCAAACCTTTCACATGGTGCTTTTTCCATGTGAAAGGAGACATTACTGGAGTTGCGTCACTTTTGTGACGCACTCCTGCAATGCGTTACTTTTGTGTTTAGAGATATGTCAGAAATACTGACATATCTGTAACTCCTTGCGAATTGATTAGTCATATATTAAATATGACATATGTGGAATGTCATAAGGAGTGCGTCCAGATAAGTGACGCATCGCTATGACGCACTCCAGCAATGCGTTACTTGGAATGTCATAAGGAGTGCGCACAGAAAAGTGACGCATTGCACCAGTAGTGTAAAAAAATGTGTTGCGTTGCGTTATATTTAAAAAGTGAGGTATCTAGGTAGATGGGTCACTTTTTAAAATCAAGCGCCACATTATATCTGCGTGAGGTATAATGCATGCAGAGGGGGTGTTCCCCCACAAAAAGCTTTGTAATAGCGACGCAGTGAAATGTTTGAGATTTCACTGCGTCACTTTTAGGATGCTGTTGCATCCTTTAAATATAGTGCAACGAGGCACATTTTATTATACTGCTGGTGTGATGCGTCACTTTTCTGTACACAGTCCTTATGACATTCCAGATGTGTCATATTTAATGTATGACGAATCATGTTGCAAGGAGTTACAGATACGTCAGTATTTCTGACATATGTGTAAACATAAAAGTGATGCGAGGCCGGCGCAAAATTTTGACGCAATAGCATCCTAAAAGTGACGCAGGGAAATCTCATAGATTTCAGTACGTTGTTATTACCAAGCTTTTTGCGAGGGATTGCCCCCTCTGCATACATTATACCTGATGCAGATACAATATGGCGCAGAGTTTTAAAAAGTGACCCATGTACCTAGATGCGTCACTTTTTAAAAAATAGTGTCAGGTATAATGCATGCAGAGGGGGTGTTCCTTGCAAAAAGCTTGGTAATAATGACGCAGTGAGTCACTTTTAGGATGCAGTTGCGCCAAAATCTTGCGCCTGCTTCATAGCAAACCTTTCACATGGTGCTTTTTCCATGTGAAAGGACACATTACTGGAGTTGCGTCACTTTTGTGACGCACTCCTGCAATGCGTTACTTTTGTGTTTAGAGATATGTCAGAAATACTGACATATCTGTAACTCCTTGCGAATTGATTAGTCATATATTAAATATGACATATGTGGAATGTCATAAGGAGTGCGTCCAGATAAGTGACGCATCGCTATTTTCACGTAGCGATGCGTCACTTTTCAGAAATGAGGCCTCCAGTTTATTCACTGTGTCATAAATTTCTTTTCTAACACTCACCTTCTTTCAGTCCTCCTACTTCACTTCCTTTCACCTCTCATACCTTTCTGTTCTTTCTTACTCATTCTCCTTTCAATTATCAATGCACTATATTTCACTTACTCTTCATTTTTTAAGATTATAGCTCTTTGATGAGAATTGGAGGTAGTTCTGAAAAGAACTTTTGGTTTTCTTCTTTTAACTGAAGAGGAACAAAAACAGGGAATAGAAACTGCTCAACAGGAGCAAAAAGAAAAGAAAAAAATTAGGGGTGGGAAGGGCAGTGATGGTTCTCTAATGCCCGAACCATGAGCAGGACACTTTGCTCCCCATAGGTGAGGAGTTGATTGCAGTATCTGCATCTGACGACCCCATGGTTGAATGCAGGTTGGATGTTTGCTACCTGCCCCTGAGCTTGTTCTCTTCCAGAAGAAGTTGCTCCTCCGGTTGATGTAGAGGCCCCATCTCTAGGAACCTCCTGTGCCAGAGCCCTGACACTTTCCCGGGCAAAATTCTGGGGGTGCTTGGTCTCCACATGGCGAATCATGGTGAAGTTGCCAAAAGAGTATTTTTTTAGGGGGTTACCCCGTGACAGGACCTTTTTGCAGATCCTGCACTCTACTTTTGGTGCATTCACCTTTTTCTGGTCTGCAGGAAACTTAAAAAATTTCCAGATGAAATGTCCCTTCTTCTTTGGGGTAGGTGGCTCTTCATCAATGAAGTCATCTTCACTGCTGGATGATCTGGCAGCCATGATTATCCAAGAAATATGCAAGAGCAAAACAGGCAGGTCTTTCAGTCACAAAAGTGAAAGAAGAAGTGAAGGAAATGGGTGGGGATTTCATTCATTGTAAAAAAAAACTGTTAGCAACCAATGAAAAGTGTTATTTTAGGGTCACATGACCCGACGCGCTTACGCTGCGCGCTCAGGTGCACTTCCGGGTGCGTTTACGCAGCGCGATCGTAGGCGCTTCCGGGGCGCAAACGTGGCGCGATCGTAGGCGCTTCCGGGGCGCAAACGTGGCGCGATCGTAGGCGCTTCCGGGGCGCAAACGTGGCGCGATCGTAGGCGCTTTTGCGTGCGTTTAGGAGCCGCGCACGTAGGCGCTTCCGAGGGCACGTACGTTGCGCGCCGAAGTGACGTCATCAATCTTTCATAGAAATGCATAATCATTTTCCATATTAAAAAAAAAAAATTTTATTTGTATGGTACGAAATGTTTTGCATTATTATTAACTTTTCATTCATATTTTTTTTTCACGAACGACAGTTGCGCTCTGGGTGCGCTTTCAGATGAGCGCACGGAGAAGCTTACAGGAGAGCTTAGCTGAAAGCTTCCCCGAGCGCGCACCCAGAGCGCAAAAGAAAAAAATTATAAAAAAAATGAATACTTAAAAAAAAACAGCAAATTGTAAAAAAAAAAAAGGTAAGAAACTCGATATACAAAGGAATTAGCATTTAAAAAACCTATGAAATTCACTGAAAAAACCATAGGTTTCACACCAGTTATAGTTAGGAATTAGCATTTAAAAAACCTATTAAATTCACTGAAAAAACCATAGGTTTCACACCAGTTATAGTTAGCTGGAAATTTTACTGATATAAAACCATTGAAATTCCCACGTTATAGTTAGTCGGACTCACTATAACTTGCGCGTGCAATGCACTGCTGATGACATCACATATTACATCACTCATGACATGGTCAGTGACATCACTCATGACATCACTGATGACACCATCCAGTGAATATGTGTCTTTCTGAAAAATAAATATTAGTGAGTTATGTTTAAATATTTAAATATATATATTAGTGTTTCACTTTGTGTATAAGTGGCTACATGTGTTGATAAGTAGCTACATGCGTATGTATATGGGTTATTAGATATTTTTATTAGTATCAGTATGAGTGTCTATATGGTTTGGTGGGGGTATTACTTAGCACATAGATGCATGAGTGACTGACTCTTTCTTTGTATGTGTTTTGAAGACAGCATATGTACAGGACTGTATGGGTGGATGAGTGTCTATATGTGTTTGTTAGTGAGTAAATGACTGTCTCACTAGTGTCTTTATCAGTAACTACATATGTTTTAATCTAGTATATATGAATATTGATGTATATAAGTGAGTATATGTGAGAGTAAGAGATTGTAAGAGTTCCTGTTTAAATAAGTATGTGTTTCTATAAGTGATTGTTTAAGAGAATAAATATGTGTAATTTTCAATAGAAGTAAGGTGGAAGTGTGTGTATAACTCTATATTCAAATAAATGGTTGTTCAATAGTTTATTTGCACGTGTGAATATGTGTGTGAGTAACTTTTGGATGAATGTCGGTGTGTAACAGGATGTATAGGTGTATCTCTTCATATGATGAGTGAGTATATGTATGAGTGACTATATAGAACTGTTGGTGAATGAGTGGATGTGTATATAGATAGTGGAATTACTGAATTGCTTGTTGTAACTGATATAGGTATCTCCATTTTTTTAAAAATTTCAGTTTCTATTTTTGAATATGTGTCTCAAGGGTTACATTATAGTGAAAGGAGGTCTGTCAATATGTCACAAGGATGGTGTCATGAGTGATGTCACTGACCATGTCATGAGTGATGTAATATGTGATGTCATCAGCAGTGCATTGCACGCGCAAGTTATAGTGAGTCCGACTAACTATAACGTGGGAATTTCAATGGTTTTATATCAGTAAAATTTCCAGCTAACTATAACTGGTGTGAAACCTATGGTTTTTTCAGTGAATTTAATAGGTTTTTTAAATGCTAATTCCTAACTATAACTGGTGTGAAACCTATGGTTTTTTCAGTGAATATATATATATATATATATATATATATATATACATATATAATTTATACACGATCATGGCCCCCAAATGAATAACATTGTATTGCTCCATTTCTATTGCCATGATGAGTTGGGATTCGATGAGTGATTATTGATTTTAGTCGGAGGGTTTTTATAACTTTTTATACAGATGTTTTATATTTGACAGACACTACTCATTTTGTTATCTGTTTTATTGTGTGTTTTAGGTATTGGATTATGCTTTTATGAGAAAATGTCTAATAAAGCTTTATTGACTGACTGAAATGGGTGCACATATTGAAGCAGAATACACTCATACGTATTTAAAACTATCAGTTCTGGAGGAACAGTTACCAACTCTAGATTATTATGGACAGCTCTAGCAGGCATTTTATTCTCATCTAATTTGTTATAACAATATTTACAAATACGCTGATCAGTACTCAAATCAAAACAATTCTCTACCAACAAATAAGTTGCAAATTCCTTCCACTTATCATTATTTTCTCTTTCATTTTTTAAATACAGATCAACAGTCCTAGTCTGAATTTATAGTGAGTTCGCAGGCATTAAATACAAGAATAATTGGGCATTCACCTGAAATCACCTTAAGTTTTGTAATTTGTTCTTCAAAAATGTTTGTAGTACTATCTTGCACATTCTCTTCAACATTTTCTTCTATTACTGTGTCAGTTTCTGCACTCTCTTGTTCAGGACCAAAGTAACAAAACTCAATTTCATCACAAACCTTCTTCACATCTGATACTGACCCATGCAAAAGAGCATTGTTCAACTCATTTAACATTAGTGCTGGACTTTTTGAATAATACAATCTTGTGTATAACTTCTGCATTTGAAAGTGATGTACTGCTAACATCTTGAAATGATGAAAAACACTTTGACATACTTTCCTAGAAAGACAAGCCAGAGAATGACCTTGCAAACCAGTATTTTTATCACTCTGCAAGGAACTAGTCCTTGCAACATTTTAATCTTTTGTTTAGCACTTTTTTTTACTATATTCTCGCAAGAAATTGCGTAAAATATCAATACATTCCTGTTGTATACTACAAATACTACTGCAATCCCAGGTAAACACTGGGGCTTTAGGACGTCTTCCTAGAATTTCATCAGCTATCACTTCTTCTACATTTCTTGGACCCATCTTCTCTTTCTCAATTGGACAACCATTTCTAACCTCATAAGCTCGACCACTGGTATCAACTGCATGCAATAAATTATTGGTCTGAAAATAACTCTCTTTATTAAAGAAAGGCTCTGAACTTGAACTGTGTTTCCATTCACCCAAAAGAAATCACAAAAAATGTGTTCTGTTAATTACTCTTTTCTTCTTACTCTTGGCCTTCATAACATTAATTGGTTTATCTAGTGATCGAATTCTGTTTAAAACTAAAATGAATAATTTCCTTTTTTATTCAAAAGCCTTCTCCACAATAATTTCTATTTCCTTCTTCTTTTTTGTATTTCTTCACATCTTTTAACAAATTAAAGACAACTCTATTGTAAAACATCTTCTTTCTTATTTCCTCATACTGACTCTGCTGCCTTTTACCAAACATGGTGTCTTTTGAATGTACTTTCCTTT